>NC_132904.1:45216434-45868934 GCF_047675955.1 Chlorocebus sabaeus | reverse complement strand
TTTGAGAATAAATCCAAATACACTACTTAAAATTTTATAACGAAAATAGAATTACCTAGAGGAGCCATAGCCAAATAGTTTTTAAATCAAAGTGGAAAAAGACTTTCAATTATAGGATACAATTTAGAAGACATAAAATAAAATATTAGAAAAGACAAAAAGAATGCCGACTGATGGCCCACTCCTATAATCCCAGCACTTTGGGAGGCTGAGGTGAGTGGATTGCTTGTGCTCACAAGTTTTAGACCATCCTGAGCAACATGGGGAAAACCTGTCTCTACAAAACTAGCCAGGTGTGGTGGTGCATGTCTGCAGTCCCAGCTACTCGGGACGTTGAGGTGGGAGGACGGCTTGAGCCCAGACTGCGGAGGTCATAGTGAGCTGACATCACATCACTACTCTCCAGCCTGGCTGATAGAGTCAGACCTTTTCACAAGACAAACAAAATAACAACAACAACACAACAAAACCCTCAAAACCAAAAGCTATGTTTAGCATGACATGAACCATCATAATCAAAATATAAATAAACTGTGGCCAGGCATGGTGGCTCACCCCTGTAATCCTAGCACTTTGGAAGGCCAAGGCAGTCAGATCACCTGAGGTCAGGAGTATGAAACCAGCCTGGCCAAAATGGTGAAACCTGGTCTCTACCAAAAATACAAAAATTAGCCGAGTGTGGTGACGCATGCCTGTAATCCCAGCTGCTCGAAAGGCTGAGCAAGAGAATGGATTGAACCCGATAGGCGAAAGTTGCAGTGAGCCAAGATCACGCCTCTGCACTCCAGCCTGCGTGACAGAGCGAGACTCCATCCCAAAAGATAAATTAATAAATTAATAAAATTAAATAAACAGGGAGATTTTTTTGGTAATATATGTTATAGCCAAAGTATAAATTTTCTCTACTGATAAAAAGTTTTCTAAAATGATATTAATAATTCAAAATCCAAAAAGCTAATAGGAAAATAACTTTCAGTCATGATTCACAATTTCTAGAAAATAAAAATGGCTCCTAAACTATGGAAAGAGGAGAAATGCAACTCATAATAAAAAACATGCCAATTAAAATTACAGAGTTATATTTTACTTACCAAAATATAAAAGGCCATAAAGTTTGATAGCTTATAGGGTGGGGATGGAGTGGCATCAGGTACCCTCACTCATTTCTGCTGAGGATGCAGATGGATACAACTTCCAGTGAAGGCAATTTTCAACATATGTAAGCATATATAAAATAGCATCCTTTTCTCTCTGTAATTCCTCATCTAGGAATTTATCTTAGAGATATATTTGTGCATGTTCAAAAGATCTACATACTAAGTTAATGAATGCAGTGTTATTTACAGTACAAGACTGGTGACAGCCAAAATGGCCATCAACACTGTAAAAATTATGGTCTATCTATGCGATAGAATACTCTGTAGCTGCACAGAAAGAACAACAAACCTAATATAAAAGGCCCTCCAGAATTTGTTAGATTTTTTAAAAAGAACGCATGCCAATGTATATTGTATGACAAAAAATATATAGTTGTTTTATTATTAAATATTTGTGAATTAATATAAACTTATTACTGAGTATAATAGGATATGTCTTTGTTAACAAGGCAAGGATGCCTGAGGGTCTAAAATGGGAATGACAGTTTTCAGCGCATGCATTTAAAGATTATTTTTTAAAGCTTTGACTTCATTACCATGTCACAAATAAATTTTCAAACGAAAAACATAAATTTAATGATCTAGCTAAGAGAGGGAGATAGAGATATGAGAAGATTGAGGCAGGATGAAAAAATGAAGACAATGAGTACAGAAAACTTTTTGGAGAATTTTTTTTTTCCAAAGGAAAGAAGACAGGTCAGGCTGTGGATAGAGATGAATGGTTGCTTAGATGGTGTTTTAAGCCAAGAATAGGATGCGGTGTTTCAATTACAGTAGAAGGATCCATTAGAGAAGGAAACATTGAAGATGCAGAAGGGAGAAGTAATAATGCTATGAAATGTTTCTAGGGAGGGAACGGGGAAACTGCACAAATGGAAAGGGTGGTTTCAAACAGGAATTTGCAGAGCCCATTTCCTGGCATGAGAGAAAATACAGAGAGATGTGCTCAGAGGCAGATGGGCAGGTAGGTTCGCTCTGGGGAGATTGAGTAATTCTCAGAAGAGCATCACCTGACAGAGATTTAAAAAAAATAAAAAGTACGCAGTTTCAGGAGAGAGAATATGGCGTGAAGATTTTCCTTTGGAGAGTGAGAGGCAATTATGGAAATGTCACATGATGGTTCAGGAGATATAAGTGAATACTTCAGGCTCAAAGTCATAAATGTAGAGTGAAACCGCTAGGCATGGTTGTGTGTTGAGCTCCAGCCACACTCTGTGCTATGGGAACAGGCATGAAGTTAGTGGAGAGCTCGATTCAACCAGGGCAAAAGATGAACATATGCTTCAGCAAGGACATATATGCATGACGAATAAACACACAAAAAGATGCTCAACATCACTAATGTTTAGGGCAATAAATAAAAACTACAATGAGATACCAGTCTACCCTCTTAATATAGCTAAAATATAAAATGCTGATAGTTTTAAATATTGGCTGAGATTTGAAGGAATTGGAGGTCTCATACACTGCCAGTGAGAAAGCAAAATAGTAGAGCTACTCTGGAAAATCCTTTTGCATTTTCATACAATCCAGCAATTTAGCCATTAAATTTATCCAAGAAACTGGAAAACTTTGTTCACTTAAATATCTATACACATATGTTTATATTTGTTTTATTTTTAAATGCCACAATAGAAAAAACAGCAATGTCCTTTCGCTTATGATTAGTGAAACGAAGCATAGTATATCCATACAATGGAACACTACTCAGCAGTTTAAAAATAAATCAGCTATAAGCTATTGATACCTGCAAAAAGTTGGGTGGATCTTGAGGACATTATGCTGAATTTAAAAAGCCAAAGTCAAAAGATTAGATACAGTATGATTCCATTTAGTAACACTTTTGAAATGACAATGATTAGAGGGGTTTGGGAAGAAACAAACTGCGGGTGTGACAGTAGCAGGAGCCCAGGGGAATTCTTCTGTGGTGAAGAAATACTTCTATATTCAATGTGATTGTGTTTATGAATCTACACCTGTGACAAAATATTATGGAATGAAACATAGAGGAATATCTCACTCCAAAAATGAGTGCATGCAAACACTAATAAAATTTGGTAACAATGTACTGTAGATACTCGGTGAAATCTCATAAGATTTGTAATGTAGATAATTAGATGGTACCAATGTCAATTTCCTGGTTTTAGTGCTACATTTACTTAACATGTCAGTATTGCTATAGGTTGGGTGATGGGCATACAGGAACTCTCTGTACCATTTTAGTAACTTCTTCATAGTCTACAATTAATTCAGAATGAAAACTTAAAAGCAACTGAAATGCCTCTTCCTTGTATGGACTACCTTTATGGATATTGAAGTCACCAAGAATGAGGACATGGGGTATGCTGGAAGGAAGTTTGTAAACCAGGCACATAGGCTAGAAGGTAATATAATTAGCATTCATACACCCAACACAAAATTAAGCGCATATTAAATTTTTATCATATTTGTTTCTAGTAACTCTTAAAAATAAATACATACATTTTACAGATACAATTTAAGGCTGAATCCTACATCTTTACTCTCACCAATAATTACACATATCTTTGATAAGAAGGCAAGGGTGCCTGCACACCTGGAATGGGAATGACAACTGTCTTCAACTTCAGAATGTCTGAGTTTGGTATGTATTATTCTGTCACATGTGTAGCAGCATGTTAAAACAGGAATATTAAACTAAATTTCAAGTCACTATAAATATTACGTTACAAAAGAGTTGCAAGGTGACACAGAATTTGAATAGCAATTTTTGGACATCCATATCAAGGCTATGCAGAGTTTAGATTTGAATTTTTATGTGACAAATAAAATGTTGAATTTAATTCAAAAATTAACTATCTCCCCTACTCCCAGTATGGGCCTTTTGTAGGTAAAAATGCTGCTCCAGAAAAGAGGCTGCATTCCATTGCTTCTCTCTTCTCCCCTAACCCCCACCTGTTTTATTATTATTATTTTAATTTTTTAATTGTTTTATCTATGCCTTCTGGCCCTGGAGGGCTGGATGCATCCCAGTGAGGAGGGTAAGGATAGCAAGGCATTGACTTTGTGGCATGTCCTGTTGGCCTGACTTGCCTGGCCCTCTCTGGACTTTACGTTATTATAGAGCTCACTCCTACAAATATCATAAAACTAACATCAAGCTCTATCACTTCAAGACCACAAAAGATAATGCTCATTATTCAGAGCACTCCAGTCTTGTGATTCTATTTAAGAGGGATCTTGCCATCATGACCAAATATGTAGAGTGACACAAGGAATAAAACTCTGGTGTGAATCATTCACCATTTCCTAAAAAACTCTATGCTTTTATTAACAGTGCCACTGTAAATTCTCTCTTCTCCCATTTCCATCTGTGCAGATCCTATTTACCTCTCCTTGCCCAATATAAAAATTTAAGTGACTGGCACAATTTACAGAGGGTATAATTATAATAATAATGCTAGGTCAATTGTAGTCATCAGTTAAAATTCTACCTATTACATGAAGCCTTCCATGATCCACTCACTTCTACACACACACTCAGGAATGAGATCTACTCTGTCTCTGCTCTCCTTCCTTGTGTTTGCATCCTGCAAAGCTCCAGAATAACTGAACCAATATGATGGGCATGAGCATTGAGATTTCTTCTTCTATACTCTGCTGTAACTGCTAGATAACAGCAAACAAATGTCATCTCTGTCTATAGCCAGCATTGATAACATTGACACTAATTGTGCCCAACTGATACCACACTTTCATACAGAACAAGCATCAGAGCAGTCTCTTTGGATTCTAGGTCTCTTCCACATAGGTGGGAAGAACACATGCTTACTGAGATTATAGTCACTGTGTAGTGACATAAATTTCTCAGGCAACCTGGATCACAACACTAGTTATCTTCAGTCCATGGTTATGTTAAAGTCACACTTTACCCACATGTTCTGAAAAGAGATACCTGAACACAAATGCACAAATGGCACAGTTTCAGACTGGGGCAATCCCATAACCTCACTTTTGCTTGGTTTGCCTGGAATAAGCATGCGACCCATGTTGGCCATGCAGTCAGCTTGAGAATCCCAAATCCCTGAAACCAGGTCCAGTGTTCTTCTCATTCTAGCACTTGCACATTCTTCCCTCCGTATGCTGGGATTTCTAGAAGCTGAACTGGGTTTGCCTGGAGGCAAGGGCTTCTTCTGCAGGAGTGCAAGGTAGTGGTAGTAGGTAGTTCTGCAATGCCTGTGACCTAAGCACCTACAGGATCTCTAGAAAATGCTTTCAGGAATTGTGCATTGGTGTGATGTTAGACTATAGACTGAGCACTATTGTAAGATTTAGCCTTTTCATAAAACCAATTTGTGAGAGTGTTTTTATGAAGAGAGAGTCTGTCTCTAAGGACATTATTTTGCTTCATATCTGATAATTCAATGGAATGTAGAGATAACAGAGTTCATTTATTCAGAATCGAGCTCCTAACTTCAGTAATGCCTCCAGTCATAGAAGGGAATATGGTTTCAGGGGAACATAGTCTGAGAGATTAATAAGGAAACTTCCTTTTTGATACCATCAGGTAGGAAACATGTATAAATATGAGTTTAGCGTTGTGGACAGGAACTCCTATTATCACAATGAAAATTGCAGAAAAAGTTTTCGGTATAAGATAAGAGGAAAAATGTGTTGGTAATATCAAGGAGAATCTAAACATTGTACTGTCAGACTAATGCTTTCCGTGGGTGAAAACTGGAACTGTCAGATTAGATAAACATCTATTCAACGATCTTGAGTTACCACTGAGACATTGCTGAGGCACAACACTAAGAAAACACATGTAATTGTCAAGGGTGGCAGGACAGTGTTGCTCTCAAAGTCCTGCCTGACTGACAGGGCAGAGGCTCTTCCTCACTGCTCCAATCGGCTTCCCCACAGCTCCAGGGTTTCCTGAGGAAGACGCCGTCCACCTTCATCTACCTCAGGCGTGTCCTGCAGAGCCCTCTGGAGAACCAGCTTCAGGTTCTGCCTATTTTGACGCTGCCTAAAGGAGCCCACGAAGACGTAAATGATGGGGTTGGCACTACTGTTTAGAGAGGACAGGAAAATGGAAACTAGATGGACATGACAGAAAATGCCTTCCAAATCCAGGTGAATCCCAGTAGACAGGGCCCACTGAATGCTGAAGGGCAGGCCGTAGAGTAGGAAGACCAGCACTTTGAGCAGGATGGTCATGTATCTTCTGGGATCCACAGAGTCCTGACCAGCAGGACCAGGCTGGACTTACAGAGAACCATACATAAAAAAATCAGCCACAGGACTGTGATGAAATCTGATGTTTGGCACCAAAGAGAACCAGGATCACTAAGCAGGAAGTCACAGAACCTCCACTGCAGGATGCTCCACAGCAGGGACAGGACCCATAGCAGGAAACACACGACTACTGACAGGTGTGTGGGGCGGCGGCAGCGGTACCAGATGGGCCACAGGACTGACAGGCAGCGCTTGGTGCTCATGGTGCTCAGCATGCTCAGGCCTGTAAAGTAGAGAAAGGTCATCACAGGAATGAGGATTTTGGAGATGGGATGACAGATATTGATGAGTGAGGCGGAACATATAACGTTGCCGCTGAGGAAGAGGAAGTCGGCCATGGACAGGTTGAGGATGTAGATGGAGAAGGCGTTCCTGCTCATGCAGAAGCCCAGGAGCCAGAGCACAACTGCGTTTCCTGTCAGCCTGACAAGGGAAATGATGCACGTCAGGACCGTGAGGCTCAGGGTCCGCTTATAGCAAGGAGTCTCCTCAGTTCCGTTGATTGGTGTCAGTTCTGTATCCAAGGCTGGGATGGTTGGATTCATGCTCAGAAACCCTAATCTGGTGTCCCTGGGAACACAAACCAGATGTGATCACCAGCTGTATGATCTCTGATTCTCCCCACCACCCTGCCATGTGGGATTTACTGTTCTCATTTTAAAGAGGAGAGAAACAGAGGCTCACAGAGAATAAGTCACCTATCAAAAGGTGGGAGTCCTCAAATCCAGTTTGAAATCCAGTTCTTGCTGACTCTGAAGCCTGACCTCTCCTTATTGCCACACAAGTTCTGCACTGACATGGGAATAACATTAGGATCAAAACACCCCCACTCAAGTGGCCAGGGCTGTGGACCCGATCATTACTCTATCCTGGGCCTGAAATTTTCTCTCAGGTGGAGGAATTCAGATACACAAAGAGGTGGTTGTGACACCCCTCATGACTAGGACTGGTCATCCATGGACAGGAAAGAAGACCATGAACTATGAACTGGAGGAAAATGTGACCTTTCCTAGGATAAACGTGAAAATGGCTGGGCCTGGTGGGTGAGAAATAACTCAGTGTGTCTGTCATTGCAGACAGGACCACATTTTACGTTTTATACTCCTGGTGTCTATTTTCATGAGCAGCACACTGTGCTCTTCATAAATATTCATTCAATGAATGAATGCATGCATGAGGAGCCTAATGGTAATGGTAGATTTTGGTGAAATGGAAAATAAAAATGAAAGCACAATGTAAGGCATTAGAACACACATTTGTAATTATATGAAGAGAATTTCATTAATCAGAAATCTATTTGTGGACAGCTCTATCTGTGTTGAGAAGAATGATTGATGTGTGCCCAAAATCAGAAAATGACCACTGATGTACCTTTGAAATGAAGTGTCAGTGTAGCTTTGCTGAACACCTAGAAGCATTTTTGTACACAATGTTTGGGTAGGGTGTGGTTCTGAGCTGAACTGTTCAGCAATAGAATAGAGGAAAGAGTAAGTGTGAGTGAGGTCTGAGTGCAACTGAAGGAATATCTATGGGGGACTAGTAAGTGTTCTGCTCCGTATACACAATGTAATCCCATTTCTTTCTCTCTTTCAGGAGATCTGTGGTTCATTTCTCTGTTGATGAAAGTATTTGTATTAGCAGAGTCCATGAGGGAAATAGGGCTAGTATAGGGCTTGGAGTATAAAGAGAGATTCAGGCAGACTTCAACTGGAGAATGAGGGCTGGGTCTAATCTGGGAGAATAACAGCAGCTGATTGAGAGTTTATTAGGTATTGCCTCTTTCAATTATCAGAAGAGCCTATGAGGTAAGAATGAGTATTATTCCCAGGCCAATAATGCATTGGAGCACAAAAAGAATGAATTATTTGTCCTGGGACTTATATAGTATGAATTTGAGCCCAGTGGGGCTGACTCATGATCCAGTCTTTGACCAGCCCTTTCGAACCAGCACAATTCTGTGTCGATTATACATGTTAGAGGGAGTAAAGCAACAGAGTGATTCTCAAGTAAAATCCAAGTTGGCAGTCAAAATTGTGGGTTGAAAAAAATACCAAACTCCAGATAGAGAATGAGAAGCTAATCAAATAGGGAACAATATAGAGGAGAGTGAAAGTCATTTAGGAACAAATTCAGGAGTTCCTTTTTGCCTATCTGAGGCCACCTTTGCTCTGGAATTCAAGAATTCACATGGACAGGAGGCTTCCATGTGGAAAGAAGATGCACCCTCTGCTGGGAGTACAGAGAATCGTTTCAGTAGGATTGATACCAATTCTTCTTTGAATGTCTGGTAGAATTCAGCTGTGAATCCATCTAGTCCTCTACTTTTTTTGTTGGCAATTTTTAAAATTTTTATTTCAATCTCACTGTTTTTTATTGGTCTGTTCAGAGTTTCTCTTTCTTTTTGGTTTAATTTACGAGATTTATATATTTCCAGGAATTTATGCATATCCTCTAGGTTTTCTGGTTTGTGTATGTAAAGGTGTTCACAGTAGCCTTGAATGATCTTTTGTATTTCTGTAGTGTTGGTTGTAATATCTCCTGTTTCATTTCTAATTGAGCTTATTTGGACCTTCTCTGTTATTTTATTGGTTAACCTCATCAATGGTCTATCAATTTTGTCTATATTTTCAAAGAACCAGATTTCTGTTTCACTTATCTTTTGTTTGTTTGTTTGTTTGTTTCAGTATCATTTAATTCTGCTCTGATCTTTGTTATTTCTTTTCTTCTGCTAGGTTTGGGTTTAGTTTGGTCTTGCTTCTCTAGTTCCTTGAGATGTACCTTAGATTGTCTATTTGTGCTCTTTCAGACATTTTGATATGTGCATTTAATGCTATAAACTTTCCCGTTAGCACCACTTTTGCTGTATCCCAGAGGTTTTCTTCTTCTCCTTCTTATACTTTAAGCTTTAGGGTACATGTGCACAACGTGCAGGTTTGTTACATATGTATACATGTGCCATGTTGGTGTGCTGCACCCGTTAACTCGTCATTTATATTAGGTGTATCTCCTAATGCTATCCCCCTGCCACAATAGGCCCCGATGTGTGATGTTCTCCTTCCTGTGTCCAAGTGATCTCATTGTTCAATTCCCACATATGAGTGAGAACATGTGGTGTTTGGTTTTCTGTTCTTGTGATAGTTCGCTGAGAATGATGGTTTCCAGCTGCATCCATGTCCCTACAAAGGACACAAACTCATCCTTTTTTATGGCTGCATAATATTCCATGGTGTATATGTGCCACATTTTCTTAATCCAGTCTGTCACTGATGGACATTTGGGTTGATTCCAAGTCTTTGCTATTGTGAATAGTGCCACAATAAACATACATGTGCATGTGTCTTTATAGCAGCATGATTTATAATCCTTTGGGTATATACACAGTAATGGGATGGCTGGGTCAAATGGTATTTCTAGTTCTAGACCCTTGAGGGATCACTACACTGTTTTCCACAGTGGTTGAACTAGTTTACAATCCCACCAACAGTGTAAAAGTGTTCCTATTTCTCCATATCCTCTCCAGCACCTGTTGTTTCCTGACTTTTTAATGATTGCCATTCTAACTGGTGTGAGATGGTATCTCATTGTGGTTTTGATTTGCCTTTCTCTGATGGCGAGTGATGATGAACATTTTTTCATGTGTCTGTTGGCTGTATGAATGTCTTCTTTTGAGAAGTGTCTATTCATATCCTTTGCCCACTTTTTGATGGAGTTGTTTGTTTTTTTCTTGTAAATTTGTTTGAGTTCTTTGTAGGTTCTGGATATTAGCCCTTTGTCAGATGAGTAGATTGCAAAAATTTTCTCCCATTCTGTAGGTTGCCTGTTCACTCTGATGGTAGTTTCTTTTGTTGTGCAGATGCTCTTTAGTTTAATTAGATCCCATTTGTCAACTTTGGCTTTTGTTGCCATTGCTTTTGGTGTTTTAGACATGAAGTCCTTGCCCATGCCTATGTCCTGTATGGTATTACCTAGGTTTTCTTCTAGAGTTTTTATGGTTTTAGGTCTAACATTTAAGTCTCTAATCCATCTTGAATTAATTTTCATATAAGGAGTAAGGAAAGGATTCAGTTTCAATTTTTTACTTATGGCTAGCCAATTTTCCCAGCACCATTTATTAAATAGGGAATCCTTTCCCCATTACTTGTTTGTCAAAGATCAGATGGCTGTAGATGTGTGGTATTATTTCTGAGGACTCTGTTCTGTTCCATTGGTCTATATCTCTGTTTTGGTACCAGTACCATGCTGTTTTGGTTACTGTAGCCTTGTAGTATAGTTTGAAGTCAGGTAGCATGATGCCTCCAGCTTTGTTCTTTTGGCTTAGGATTGTCTTGGCAATGCAGGCTCTTTTTTGGTTCCATACGAACTTTAAAGCAGTTTTTTCCAATTCTGTGAAGAAAGTCTTTGGTAGCTTAATGGGGATCGCATTGAATCTATAAGTTACCTTGGGCAGTATGGCCATTTTCACGATATTGATTCTTCCTGTCCATGAGCATGTTATGTTCTTCCATTTGTTTGTGTCCTCTTTTATTTCACCGAGCAGTGGTTTGTAGTTCTCCTTGAAGAGGTCCTTCACATCCCTTGTAAGTTGGATTCCTAGGTATTTTATTCTCTTTGAAGCAGTTGTGGATGGGAGTTCACTCATGATTTGGCTCTCTGTTTGTCTGTTATTGGTGTATAAGAATGTTTGTTATTTTTGCACATTGATTTTGTATCCTGAGACTTTGCTGAAGTTGCTTATCAGCTTAAGGAGAGTTTGGGCTGAGATGATGGAGTTTTCTAAATATACAATCATGTCATCTGCAAACAGGGACAATTTGACTTCTTCTTTTCCTAATTGAATACCCTTGATTTCTTTCTCTTGCCTGATTGCCCTAGCCAGAACTTCCACCACTATGTTGATTAGGAGTGGTGAGAGAGGGCATCCCTGTCTTGTGCCAGTTTTCTAAGGCAATGCTTCCAGTTTTTGCCCATTCAGTATGATATTGGCTGTGGGTTTTTCATAAATTGCTCTTATTATTTTGAGATATGTTCCATCAATACCGAATTTATTGAGGGTTTTTAGCATGAAGGGCTGTTGAATTTTTTCAAAGGCCTTTTCTGCATCTATTGAGATAATCTTGTGGTTTTTGTCTTTGGTTCTCTTTATATGCTGGATTACGTTTATTGATTTGTGTATGTTGAGCCAGCCTTGCATCCCAGGGATGAAGCCCACTTAATCATGGTGGATAAGCTTTTTGATGTGCTGCTGGATTCAGTTTGCCAGTATTTTATTGAGGATTTTTGCATCGATGTTCATCAGGGATATTGTTCTAAAATTCTCTTTTTTTGTTGTGTTTCTGCCAGGCTTTGGTATCAGGATGATGTTGGCCTCATAAAATGAGTTAGGGAGGATTCTGTCTGTTTCTATTGATTGGAATGGTTTCAGAAGGAATGGTACCAGCTCCTCCTTGTACCTCTGGTAGAATTCGGCTGTGGTATCCCAGAGGTTTTAATAGGTTGTGTCCCTATTATGGTTCAGTTCATAGAATTTTAAAATTTCCATCTTGATTTCATTGTTGATCCAATGATCATTCAGGAGCAGGTTATTTAATTTCCATGTATTTGCATAGTTTTGAAGGTTCCTTTTGGAGTTGATTTCCAATTTTATTCCACTGTAGTCTGAAAGAGTACTCGCTATAATTTTGATTTTCTTAAATGTATTGAGACTTGTTTTGTGGCCTATCATATGGTCTATCTTGGAGAATATTCCATGTGCTGATGAACAGAATGTATATTCTGTAGTTGTTGGGCAGAACGTTCTGTAAATATCTGTTAAGTCCATTTGTTCTAGGGTATACTTTAAATCTATTGTTTCTTTTCTGGCTTTTTGTCTTGATGAGCTGTCTAGTGCTGTCAGTGGAGTATTGAGGTCCCACATTATTATTGTGTTACCATCTATCTCATTTATTAATTCTAGTGGTAACTGTTTTATAAACTTGGGAGCTCCAGTATTAGATGTGTATATATTTAGGATTCTAATATTTTCCTGTTGGACTAGATGTGTTATCATCATATGATGTTGGAGGCTGCACAAGTGTTTCTTATGATCAGGCACAATTGAAGCCTGTCAGTAACAATATGAACCTGTGGTCAATTAAGCAGCTGACCAATCGTTACCTCCTCCTCCTTGCTCTTGTTACCCAATAAATATGAAGGGCTCAGAAGCTTGGGTGGTGACCTTCGCTTACTAGAAGCAGGAGCTATTTTCGTCTTGTCTTCTTCTCTCTTCTCCTCATGTTGCCTTTCCTTAAAACAGTTTCTTTTTTTATTGTTGTTATCATTTCTACGTTTGTCCTTTCATTCAGTCATAATGATGGTCTCAAGCAGTAACAGTAGTAACTGCTGTAGTGACAATCTCAAGTAGTAGTTGTGGCAGTCAGCCAAAAGTGGTGTCTGAACAGGGACTAACAGGGACTATCAGGGACAAACAAAACTGAAGAGACCTGAAGGGACCCAAAGAGGCCTGCAGGGATAAATAGAGGTAAACAGAAATAGAGATGAATAGAGATAGGTAGGGAGATACAGGGACTTGCAGGAACTTGGAGGAATTAACAGGTACTATAGGGACAGATAGGGATAGATAAAGACTAGCAATATAAGGTCAGTGCCCTAAAGAGATACAAAAGTAGAGACTAGCAAAGACTAGTGGAGATTTGCAGGGACAGATAGGGTCCTATAGGGACTTGAATGAGGAAGGTCTCCTGGAACAGAAAAAACTAAAGCCCAGAAAAAACTAAAACCAACTAGACATTACAAATCTGCCTGAAGCAACATAAGGTCAGTGCTCTGAAAGAGTGCTGGTCAGTGCCCTAGAGGTACAAAGAATGAGAGGAAGAATTTGTTTATTTCCATTTCTTTTCTCTTTTTTGTTTGGAGTTTGGTATGTACCATCTTTTTGTTATTTCAGGATTTGAGAGAATTTTTTTGCCATACCTACAACATCTATCAAAAGTGCTGTAGGATGATAAAGAGAGGGAGGATGAAAATTGGCTTGTACTGTCTTGTGGCTACAGAAAGGCTAACTTTAACTTTGGCTTTCATGGATTGTAGCATGCACTGGCACCTTGAGTTGTTCAGAGGACTGGGGGTTTTCTCGGAACCTATCAAGATGTGGGAACAGAGCTTCATTGCTCTGCAGTATTGACTCAGGCAATGTCTAATTTGGTAGCTGACAGATCCAAAGGAAACCAAGGGTCAAGCACTAAAGTGGGAAAGTGTTATAAGTGTAGAAAAATTGGACATTTCAAAAAAGAACACTGCCAGACCACTGGGCAAATGGAATCTTGTAACACAGTTCCCCTCTCAACAGAAAAAAAAATGCCAGGACTTTGCCCTCATTGCAATAAAAGAAATCATTGGGCTAATCAATGTCACTCAAAATTTCATCAAAACGGCACCCCCCTGTCAGGAAGCGAGAAGGGGCCCTGGACCTGGGCTCCTCAAACTATGAGGGCATTTCCCCATCCAGGCCATAACTCTGTCTCAGGGGTGGGTTTCTGGAGGCACACTGATTCCCTTTCCCCCAGGAACACCTGGAAACACAAGATTAGATCTCCTAGAGAACAAATTATGTTAATTGAAAGAAACTCACTAAGATTCACATTGATATTTGGGGCTCTTTGCCAACAAAATACATGGGATTGATTTTGGTAAAAGTTGTCTTAACTTACAGGCCCAAGATATTGATTTTGATTGTGAAGGAGAAATTCAGGTAGTAGTAATGTCCCAAGATCTTTGGGTTTTTGAACCAGGAGAATATGTTGCTCAACTGTTGCTTGTTCCCTTTAAGTTGTACCCTTCTCTATGGGAGAGGAAGCAAGAAGGTCAGGGATTTGGAAGTGCAACTAGGAGACAGATTTATCTATCACAACCCATAGCATCTCATAGACCCTCTGTGCAGTTAAGTTTTGTGGGCTTATGGATACGGGAGCAAGAGAATGGTCTCTCATGGTAATAGATCTTGAGGATTGTTTACAAGAAGGATAAGCCTAGATTTGCTTTTTCTGTGTCTTCTGTTAATCAGAAAGAGCCTGTCTTTCATTATCAATGGAAAGTTTTACCCCACGGTAATTAACCAAAGAGGCAGAAACTGAGTTACTGCCTGTAGAACAAATGCTTCAGCAATGGCCTGCCTCCCGGCTACAGCCACAAAAGCCTTTGCTTCTGTTTTAGTAGATGGGGATAAGGGTATGCTTGTGTTTTTGCAGGAGATGGACAAGCCATGCGGGTGCCCTCAAGATGTGTGTGACCATGGAATGGGAGACTGGAGGGACCTATGAATTCCAACTATAGTCCTGGTTCCCCTAGTACGAGCCAAAAGCCAGTTGAATTTGAATTTGAACACGAAGACGGAATGAGGACCAACCAGAGTCACACTGACATCAACCCCCATAATATGGGAACAGATCAAGAAAACCACACAGGAAGCTGAGAAACTGTGGACCACCAGGGTTTCACCTTTTGCTGGAACTCAGAGGTACAATTGATGCTTAATGGACCAATGCTTTCTGACTGGGCTCCTCTCTACCCTGGATACAAGAGACCCTAACAGTTAAGCAGGAATATCCTCGCCCCTATTCAGCATGAAGAAATTGTAGAAGATGGACCTTCATCCTTCTGCAACCCTTAGGGTTAAGGGTCCTCTTGTAAAAGGGAAGGGGGAAAAATGTAAGAAGTATTCAAACGAGAGTGACTCCATTTTGAATAAGGGTTAAGAAAAATTAAGCTGGATCACCAACTGGCAATTTAGGACTGCACAGTCTGCAATTGCCTTGCTCAATTAATTTAAAAACAAAAGGATGTTGGAGGCTGTGCAAGTGTTTCTTATGATTAGGCACAACTGAAGCCTGTCAGTAATAATACGAACCTGTGATCAATTAAGCAGCTGACCAATCGTTACCTCCTCCTTGCTCTTGTTACCCAATAAATATGAAGCACTGAGAAACTCAGGTGGTGGCTTTTGCTCACTAGGAGGAGGGAACTATTTTCTTCTCTGTGTTGCCTTTCCTGAAAAGTTTTTTTTGTTGTTGTTATTATCATTTCTACGTCCCTTTGTTCAGTCATAAGGGTGATCTCAAGCAGTAACAGTAGTAACTGCTGTAATGATGGTCTCAAGTAGTAACAGTAGTAACTGTCATAGTGACAGTCTCAAGTAGTGGTTGTAGCAGTCAGCCACAATATAATATCTGTCTTTGTCTTTAACTGTTGTTGTTTTAAAGTCTGTTTTGTCTGATATAAGAATAAGAATATAAGATATAAGAATAGCTCCTCCTGCTCATGTTTAGTGTCCATTTGAGTGGACTTCTTCCACCCCTTTACAGTGTTAGTATTGAGATGTGAGGTGTAATTCTATTCATAGTGCTAGTTGTTGCCTGAATACCTTATTTTTTTCATCGTGTTATTATTTTATAGGTCCTGAGAGATTTAATCTCTGAGAAGGTTCTATTTTGGTGTATTTCAAGGTTTTATTTCAAGATTTAGAGCTCCTTTCAATAGTTCTTGTAGTGCTGGCTTGGTAGTGGCGAAATCTCTCAGCATTTGCTTGTCTAAAAAAGGCTGTATCTTTCCTTCATTTATGAAACTGTTTCATTGGATACAATATTCTTGCCTGGTAATTGTTTTGCTTAAGGAGGCTAAAGATAGGGCCCCCATCCCTTCTAGCTTGTAGGGTTTTTGCTGAGAAATCTGCTGTTAATTTGATACATTTTCATTTATGGATTACCTGATGCTTTTGCCTCACAGCTCTCAAGGTTCTTTCCTTCATCTTTCTATAACGTGACAACTGTGTGCCTAGGTGATGATCTTTCTGTGATGAATTTTATGGGATGTTTTTTGGGCTGCTTGTATTTGGGTGTCTAGATCTCTAGCAAGGTCAGGGAAATTTTCCTTGATAATTTCCTGAAATATGATTTCCCAACTTTGAGATTTTTCTTCTTCCTCAGGAACACCAATTAGTCTTACATTTGGTTGTTTAACATATTGGGAACTCCAATTATTCTTAGATTTGGTCACTTAACATAATCCCAAATTTCTTGGAGGATTTGTTCATTTTTTAAAGTTATTTTTTATTTGCCTTTGTCATACTGGGTTAATTCAAAAGCCTTGTTTTCCAACTCTGAAGTTCTTTCTTCTGCTTGTTTGAGTCTATTCAGATTTTCCAGTGTATTTTGCATTTCTCTGTGTCCTTCATTTTCAGAAGTTGTAACTTTCTAAATTTATGCTGTCTATTTCTCTGGGGAATTTTTTCTGTCCATATCCTGTAACATTTAAAATATTTCTTTTCTTTTTTTTTTTTTTTTGTGGCCATTCAGAGATCTTTTCTTGGTTTGCTGGTCAGCTAGTGTGATTTTTGAAGGGTGTGAAAGAACCTTGTTTTGTCGTAGTATCAGAATTGTTTTTCTGTTTCCTTCTCATTTGGGTATGTAGCAGGACGAGCCACAGACAAAACTCCTCAGACACTGAGTTAAAGAAGGGGTTTATTCAGCCAGGGCATTGGCAAGACTCCTGTCTCAAGAGCCAAGCTCCCCGAGTGAGCAATTCCTGTCCCTTTTAAGGGCTCACAACTCTAAGGGGGTGCGTGTGAGGGGGTTGTGATTGAGCAAGCAGGGGGTATGTGACTGGGGGCTGCATGCACCGGTAATTAGATTGGAACAAAACAGGATAGGAATTTTCACAGTGCATTTCTATACAATGTCTGTAATCTATAGAAAACATAACCGATTAGGTCAGGGGTCGATCTTTAACTACCAGGCCCAGGGTGTGGCACTGGGCTGTCTGCCTGTGGATTTCATTTCTGCCTTTCAGTTTTTACTTCTTTCTTTGGAGGCAGAAATTGGGCATAAGACGATATGAGGGGTGGTCTCCTTCCTTATTCCCCCCTTGTGAGACACTCACTCATTTTATTAGTGGGAGTTCTCACTTTCATTTTCACTACCCATGTGTTCTTGCAAGACAGAACGATAGTGATTCATATAGTACACTTGTGCTGAAGCATTTTGGTGAACTAAGGTAGCGATGAAGCTTTTTATCATTTGAAGAAGTACGGGTAGCAAACAAGGGAGCAGTAGGCAGGTTCCTATTATTATTATAACTCCTATTATAAGAATTTTAAATACTCCCAGCACTGGGAACCATTTTCCAAACATGGCCCCAGGATCAAATCCATGCCACACTTGCATGGGTACATGTGCCAGTTTTGTCATATCTCTATGTCTTCAACTACTTGCCCTTGATCATCTATGTGTAGACAGCAATTAGTAAGGTTAAATTTTCCACAGACCCCTCCTTCAGCTGCTAGCAAGTAGTCAAGAGCCAATCTATTTTGATAGATAGCATTTCTCATCTGAGTTTCTTGCTGGGCCAGAATAGTCAAGGCTGTGCCAGATTTATTAGTGATTATTTTAAAGACAGTTTGTAACCGTATGGTTCGATTGATCATGTAAAAGGGGGTCCAGTATCCCCATGAGCCATCTTGTGCCTAAGAAGCAGGCCCATAATATTGTATGATTCTCTCAGGGGGCCATTTATTATTTTTCAATTTCCTATAGCTGTGCTTCTCTTTTCGCGGGAAGCATAGACAGGGAAGCCCAGGAGTTCACCTGTTTTTATGGGCAGTAGGAAGGAAGATGGTTTAATAGTGTCAATAACACAACTACTTGTCCACTGATCAGGTAGCTTAGCATAGGCTCTATGTCCACATATCCAGTATAGCCCAGTGGGGGTTGTCTAGTCCTGGTGGGACTCTGGATGGGCCAAAACAGTCTGCAAATTTGGACATTTACTGAATGGATTTTCCTCTGTGTGGTTTGAATTCCACCATGTAGTCTTTCTACAGGAAGGGTGAAGTCCTTCTCCACTCTTGCTATACAGTATTGTCTAATGATTGAGGGTTTTACTACATAGAAATTATCGGGGTGATTCTTTTGAGCTGGGAATTCATCAGGAACTGGGTCTGTAGGTACTAATTCTCGGGCTTCCCATGGCCATTGATCTCCTATTACAGTTCCTCCACATACATAACATGAAGTGACATTGAGAGACTGGGCTACATGCTTGGCTAATTGCAAAAATATATTTCTTGTTTTTCCTGGAATTTCTGGTACTGGCACATTTAGTTCATCATAGAAATTTTGAAACACTGGCTCAGGAAAGCATTTGTAAACTTCTCCTCTAACCAAGATATTTACGTGAGGATCCAGTCCAGCCCCATTGATTCCTAAGGTCACATGTTCCTCTTTTTTCCAGCAAGGATCAAGGGGATTGGTTATTACTAGCTCTAAGGGGTTACATTGTCCCTTAGTATGGGAAGGGCCATTTTTTCCTTTCTGAAGGTGGACTGGATCCTTTTCATTTTTTTTTTTTTAATCCAAGTGCCCTAAATGACACAAGACAAGTATTTGCATTTATTAATGTATGACAGATATACTTATTTTCTGCCTCATAGCCTCTTTTCTAATTAAGAGAACCTCACCCTACTCCTAACTTATTACTATTAATGACAGCACAGGCATCAAATTTTAAGGTGACTTTTTGGGTGACCCTTTTTCTTCTGTTTTGGCTAACACTTATATTGCTTATGAGCCCCCACCAGTCCTTAGTTCTTAATCTTGTTTTAAAAACTGTGGTCATGGGAGGCTCAGATGGGTCATAACACACATCAGGTTGGTCATTTCCTGAGCTACATACCTTGTATAGAATAACATACAAACAAGTTCTTTTAAGAGTTCCAGTACACTTATAATAACCATAAAATAATAGGACTGTAGCAACCTTTTGTCCTACTTCAGTGACTTGATATATGCACTGGGAACGGCCCTCAGTCTGAGGAAGGTCAGTTGAAGTCCTTACTGTAAAAGTTCAAATTTTAAGGAAAATGAGTCCCATGATGAGTTTCCTCATGCTTTGGCCATGCGTGGACCAGTCAGCTTCTGGGTGTGACTAGAGCAGGGCTTGTCATCTTCTTCAGAGTCACTTTGCAGGGGCTGGTGAAGCTGCTCCCGTCCATATACTGCTCAGTCTACTGATGTTTAAGGATGGTCTCGGAGGTTGGGCCTGCTAGAATAAACTGAGTCCAACACCTCTATACAGTTATGCTCAACTGGGCTCTCTGATACCAGGAGCAAGGTGGTGGGGTTTTAGGGTGTTGCAAACTTAAATGGTTATGTGGGGATTTTCACATAGCAAGCTTTGGTACTTGGTTAAACTAACATTTGTTAACCAATGATGTCCTTTGGTAGTCATTAAAGTTACCACAGCTTGGAGGACCTTTATATTCAGATTTTGCCTAAGGGTTAGTTTATCTGCTTCTTGTGCTATCAGGGACATTACTGCTAGGGCCCTTAGACCTGGGGGTCAGGCTTTGGAAACCCTGTCTAGTTGTTTTCAGAGATAGGCCACTGGCCTTGGCCAGGGCCCCACAGTCGGGGTTAAAACTCCAACTGCCATTTTTTCTTCTTCTGACACATAGAGTGTAAAGAGTTTTGTCAGGTCAGGTAGCCTTAGGGCTGGGGCTGACATGAGTTTTTCTTTTAACTCATGAAAAGCTCGTTGCTTTTGGTTGTAATAGATATAGTTTAATCTACATTTTTATTAACTGTCACCCACCAAAATATTGACTTAAATCCTGCAGCTATTTGATTTCAAGCTTTAAATCAACGTGGTATTCCTCATGGGACTCCAATTGTGTCTAAATAGACATGAGAGTTGAAAGACCCATAAGGGGCTTCTCTTGCTTTATGATGTCTTATTTTTTTTCTTCTGGTTGATGAAATGCCAGGGTGAAAGGGATAGCCAATTGGACTAAAGTACAAGTGCCACTCCAGTTATTTGGCAGAGTGCCCAGTAAAAGTCCACCACAATACCACCACACATCCACTTGGGGACGAACAAGGGCTGACTGATTGATAAGCTCTTGAAAATTCTTAAGCTCACTGCATCCTTTCATGTCTCCAAGGAATGCTAAGTTTCCTCCCTGTTAGAGACACAAAGTGAACTTAGTGTTGGGAGAGGGAAGGTGGATGACACCCTTGGGGGCTGACCTGTAGGGTGCCAGACTTTGGGATATAGCAGAGAGAGCTTGGCATGGCTTATTACCCCTGGCTGTAGAATCCTGGAAAAGGGCTACCATGCATCCCACACCTGGTCAATTGTAGGACCACCTTAGTGGAAAGGGGACAATCTGGGCCTCTGGCCTGCCAGGTACACAAGCATAACAATTGCTTTTGTTTAACGTGCAGATGGAATATTTGATCCATTTTAACCAGGCATTTGCATCTTGGTATCATGCCTTAATTGCTAAAGTTTGTTTTAAGTCTTTAACTTCTATGATCCTCTAGTAAAATGAATGTATAGTTTTAGGAAATTACAAAAACTGGTTGGGGCAGTCCATCCTTGCTCTGTAGTGGTGCACAGAACACTGGATCAACTATGGCATGAAAGCTCTACATTGGGGGGCAAGAATCATGGTTGGCACTGGGGTCGTTATTGAAATCTCCCCAGATTAAATGGTCCTAGTTTACTAATGCCTAGTCTGAGGAGAGTCCAGAGGGACAGAAGTACTTTTATGAAGTAGAAAGCTGTCTTTGACTGGGCAAGTCCTCACAGGGTATAACAAGGCAAGCATTAAATGCAATAGTTTGAGGCAAAATTGACTTGGTTATGTTAATAACTAGATGGTCAGCAATAGAATGAGGAAACAAGAAAGTAATAGAATGGATGAAAAGAGTTAAATTTTTCTTAGCTTTAGTTTGGTAGGGTTTTCCCCTGGGACTATGGCCCACGACTCTGGAGGGGGTGGCACTTTCTTGACTCAGGTGTGATGAGTCCATCCTTTTTTTTTTTTTTTTTTTTTTCTTTTTGTGCTGTACAAATGGCAGTCTCCATGGTTAGCAGCACAAAGTAGGGTCCTTCCCAGGCTGGCTCGTGCTTTTCTTCTTTCCACCTTTTGATGAGAACATGATCTTCAGGCTGGTGCTGGTTTACTGGAAATTCTAGGGGTGGTACATGTGTTAAAAGACTTTTAGGGTTTTTTTTTTTTTTTTTTTTTTTTTTTTTTTGCAAGAAAGGAAAGTGGAAGATAAACCAACTATATAATTTTTAAGAAATTGACCTTTTGTTTTAAATGTGGGGACCTTGGCAGTGGACTTTATAGTCCTTAGTGCCTTTTTACTGAGAAATTTCCTTTAGCAACTATTTTTATTAGTTTTTAAATCAAAGAAAGCCAAATACCATTTTACATTTCACAATGCTTCTCATATGATTTTTATGCCAGATAAGCTAAATTTTATTTTATATTCATGTATTATTAATGTTAAACCTAATTTTAATAAAACCTTGTAGACATATTTATTTAATTTTTAATTGTTTGACCATAAGGTAGGATTTTATAGACTGTTTTTAACCTTCTATAATTTTTGCTAAAGAGCAGGTTGGTGCTTTAAGAAAAACCTATCATGCTTTAATGTTCAGAACACAGAAAAACTGGATAATACTTCTTTAACTTTAGCTAATATGTTTACACACAGAATTTTCTTTACAATTAACGTTTTAAAACTTGCTTAAACTTTCAAAACAATAATTTTTTTTTTAACTTTTTAATGTAGGTAAAAATGTACATTCTTATGCCTCCTTATAATCCTTTTACCAAAGGTATATTTTACTTTTCTTATACACCTTGCACATAAAGTGTTTTTTTTTTAAAAAAAATAGTTTTATATTCAGAAGGTCTAGTAATTTTTAAATTATACAACATTTTTTGCATAAATTCTTTTTTATAACATTTTTCTTTTTCATGACTTTCGCAGGCAATTCTTCGACATGCCTCAACTTTCTGACTTACTACAAATATTTCTTTAACAGCCAGTTAATTTATTTCAGAACAAGAATTTACCATATAATACTCTTTTTATATAAATTCTGCCCCCCTATTTTTCTTTTTTTTTTTTCCTTAGGACTTCTGAACTGGTGAGGTGTGCTCACTTTGAGGCTTCCTCTAAAAGTTATTTATTTATTTATTTGTTAGCAAAGTAGTAGTTGCTACTATAGATTGAATGCATTTGGGCCATCCGCGGGTTACTGGGTTAAGGATTTTTAATGGGAAGGCCTCAGTGCTTTTGGGATATGCCCTTGTTTACACTGACAACAAAGTGGTATTGGAGTGTTATAGGGTTATGGAGAATACCTTCAATTATCAATTATAGGTTTTAAATTTATCTTGGTTTTTAAAGGAATAGGGTACACCTTTTTATTTTTCTTAACTACTTGTATATCTCTCTTTCTGTCTTTGACTTTGTCTCTCTCTTTGATTTTCGTTTTGCCTCTGTCTCTTCCTCTCTCTCTCTGCCCTTTCTCTCTCTCTCCCCCTCCCTTCCTCTTTCTCTTTCTCCCTCCCTCCTTGACTCCCTCTTTGTCTCTTCCTCTCTCTCTTTGCCCCTTTTCTTCTCTGTCTCTCTCCTTTCTCTCTGCTGGTCTTTTCTTGCCTCTGCCAGCTGCTTATGCTGCTGCTTATGCTCCAGTTCTCTCAACCACTGTGTGTTGGGGGTGGGGGGTCTAAAACCAGCTGTAACCAAGTGTCTATGTATAGGAACTGGTCTGGGTTCCCTGGCTTATGTGTTACCTTGTGCCATACCTTTGAAACAAGGGACCTGTCCAGGCTTCCTCCTCCTTCTTCTTTTTTTTTTTTTTGAGAGAAGTCTTGCTCTGCGGCCCAGGCTGGAGTACAGTGGTGCCATCTTGGCTCACTGCAAGCTCTACCTCCCAGGTTCATGCCATTGTCCTGCTTCAGCCTCCCCAGTAGCTGGTACCACAGGTGCCTGCCATTGCGCCCAGCTAATTTTTTTGAATTTTTAGTAGAGACAGGGTTTCACCGTGTTATCCAGGATGGTCTCAATCTCCTGACCTTGTGATCCACCCACTTCAGCCTCCCAGACTGCTGAGATTACAGGCATGAGTCACCGCACCTGGCCCAGGCTTCCTTCTAATGGCCAACCTACCTCTAATGCTGGCCAGTCTATCTTACATGAAGTTTTAAGTTTTCCTAGTGTCATAGTACTCCATAGTCTCCTTTAAATTATTTTTTTGAAATTTTTCAACATAGTTCCTAGTAGGGTGGTCTTATTTGTGTCTGATGTAAGACACACACTTACATCACATGCACACCACAAAACAAAGAATGGGTAAAAAGGGCACACACACTTTTGCAGTTTGTACCAAACCAAAATCAAAACCAAAATCAGAGTATCCAGAAATCCAAGCCAGGTCAAAACCAAAACCAAAGTATCAAGCAAGCCAAGTCAAGTCAAAAACAAAAACCAAAATGCTGGTACAGGCACACCCTGGGTGATCAGGCCATGCTTCCACTCAAATGGAGTAGGCAAGTTCCCAAGACCAATCCTGTCAAGCAATTCAAACCAAGTCAAAACCAAAACCAAGTGCTGATAAAGGCACGCCCTGGGTGATCAGGCCACACTTCCACTCAAATGGAGTGGGCAAGTTTCAAAGACTAGTCTCACCAAGTTTTAGATGTCCAGACTCCAAGTGCCCATTCCTTCCTGGTGTTCATCCACCACTTTGATCCTCCACGGGGGGGACTTGCCACACACTGCTCTGGCGAGGCGTCCCACTGGGACAAATGCCCACCCAGGAGCACTCTCAGGATCCGCGTCACTCGGACTGGTCGGAGTCCCCCGCAGGGATGTTCCACAGGGCAGGCTTAAGTTGCCTAAGGAGCTGCCTTGACAGTCCACCAATCACCTCACTTCCTGGTCAGGGAACCAAGAAATGCAGCAGGAAGAGCCACGGACAAAACTCCTCAGACACCAAGTTAAAGAAGGAAGGGGTTTATTCAGCCAGGGCATTGGCAAGACTCCTGTTTCAAGAGCTGAGCTCCCCAAGTGAGCAATTTTTGTCCGTTTTAAGGGCTCACAGCTCTAAGGGGGTGCATGTGAGGGGGTTGTGATTGAGCAAGTAGTGGGTACATGACTGGGGGCTGCATTCACCGGTAATTAGATCGGAATGAAATGGGATAGGGATTTTCACAGTGTTTTTCTATACAATATCTGTAATCTATAGATAACATAACTGATTATGTCAGGGGTCAGTCTTTAACTACCAGGCCCAGGGTGTGGCACCAGGCTGTCTGCCTGTGGATTTCATTTCTGCCTTTTAGTTTTTACTTCTTTGGAGGCAGAAATTGGGCATAAGTCTATATGAGAGAGGTGGTCTCCTCCCTCAGGTAGAGTATGTCAGAGGGAAGATCTGGGGCTCAAGGGCTGCTGTTCAGATTTTGTATCATGGGGTGATCCCTTGAAGTGGTCCTCTCCCTTTTCTCCTAGGGATGGGACTTCCTGAAAGCCAGACTTCAGTGACTGTTATTTCTCGTTTGAGTCTAGCCACCTAGGGGAGCTATTAGTCTCTGGGCTGATACTGGGGAATGTCTGTAAAGGGTCCTGTGATGTGATCCATGTTCAGGTCTCTCAGTCATGAATACCAGGACCTGCTCTGGTGGAGGTAGTAGGGGAGTGAGGTGGACTCTGTGTGGGACCTTGGTTGTAGTTTTGTTTAGTGTATTGGTTTTTTCAAATGCTGGTTGTGCTGGCAGTAAAGTTGTCACATGGGCAGACCTCTGGTTAGCCAGGATGTTACAGGCTGTGGAGTCACCTGCTATTTTCTCCTTTCTTCAGGCAGGGTTGTTGTTTTGTGAGATGCTGTAATGGTTGTGTGGTTGGCGTCCAGCCAGGAGGTGAGGCTTTCAACAGATCATCAGCTGCAGTAGTTTAGGGAGGATACAAGTATTCCCTGAAGTCACCTGGATAAGTATTCAGGTTTCTCAGGTGGTGGGTGGGGCCATAGAGCTTCCAAGAGATTACGTCTTTTGTCTTTGGCTTCCAGGGTAGGCAGAGAAAGAACATCAGTTGGGGGTAGGGTTAGGTATGTCTGAGCTCAGACTATCCTTGGGCGGGGCTTGCTGTGGCTGCTGTGGTAGATGGGGGTGTGTTTCTCAGGCTAATGGAGTTACATTCCCAGGGCTATTATGGCTGCTTCTGCTGCATCATACAGGCCTTCAGGGAAGCAGGGGGAAAGCTGGCAGTGATGGGCCTCACCCAGCTCCCATGCAGCCAGAAAGGCCAGTTTCACTCCTCCTGTGCTCCCCCAACAGAACGGACTTTATATCCAGGAGCTGAGAACTTGCCAGAGAAAAGCCCACCTGCTGAGAAAGCAAGCAGGGCTTTCAGGTATTGCCCCTCCCTGCTGCAGCTTCGGTGCTTTTATTGGCACTTCCTGTTTGCCTCCCACCCCCAAATTCTCTCCTGGAAAATTCATGCTCAATTGAAATTATCACAAAGTTCAGCTGGAAGTTTCCTTCTCCCTGTGGTCTTTCCCCAGTTTTGCTGGCATCCCTCTGTTATAAATAATGTTTCAGTGCCGCAAAAGAAATAGCACTCGAATATAAAATTTTCTTTTTAATTCTCAGCAAGGCAAGTTACTTCTATAGAAAGGTGCACCCTTACAGGTGGAGCAATGGTGAGCGCACACTTGGACAAGGGAGGGAAACGTGTTCTTATCCCTGACACACGTGGCCCCTGCTGCTGTGTTGTTCCCCTATTGGCTATAGTTAGACTGCACAGGCTAGACTAATTCCAACTGGTTAATTTAAAGAATGATGGGGTGAGTGGTTTGGTGGGAAAAATGGCTATGACAGAGCAGGTAATTGGAATGAGTCAGGGTGGAGCAGGTAAGCGAGAAATGTTGCTTTACAAGAAAGTTAAGTTTAAAAGCTGAAGGCAAAGAATTGAACATACTGACATTGATTCTTTGAAAAGAAATTCAGAACTCATATCTGACATCGGCAAAACATGAAAAGGAGAAACTGGGAGCAGGGGAAGAAGAAAACAAGGAAATTATGACGGTCCAGAATTCCAAGCCATGGAATCATTGATAAGTAAACAGTATCAGTAGCGGCTACATGGTTGCAAGATTAACCTTTGGCTGAGCAATGAGTTATTGCCAATGTTGTCAAAGTGGTTACAGAGAAAGAGTGGCCTGAAAACTAAGCAGAGCAGGTGTGCGAGAGAATGGCAAATGGTGTAATGGATTTCCTGGACACCCCTGATGTGAACTGAAACACCACGGACAAGACAGTTCAGGTAGGTGACTACATGCCATGTTATTGTATAACAACCAACAGTGTTTCTATATACAAAACAAGCAGTAGGAAGAAACAAGAGAAAATGAACCCAACCACATCTTCTGAAAAAGAAGGGTAATGAGGATGATTAAAACATAGTGTAAAGCCTGAGTAAACACAATATTGTAGTAGTCATTCATATATAGAAAAGCTAATCAATGAAAAAGTTGTAAAACTAACACAAATGCATATGGAAATGTAGTACAGTCATATCTCTCTTGTTTGATTTATAATTTTTTATTTTTATAAATTTTTGTGGGTACATAGTAATTGTATATATTTACAGGATACATGAGATGTTTTGATGTAGGCATGCCATGTGAAATAATCATATTATGAAGAATGGTGTATCCATCCTTCAATAATTTATCCTTTGAGTTACAATCCAATTACATTCTTTGTTACTTAAAAATATATGATTCAGTTATTATTCACTATAGCAGCACTATCGTGCTATCAATAGTAGGTCTTATTCATTTTTTCTTTTTTTTTTGTTTTTTTTTTTAAGTTTTAGGGTACATGTGTACAACATGCAGCTTTGATAAATAGGTATACATATGCCATGTTGGTTTGTTGCACCCATCAACTCGTCATTTACATTAGGTATTTCTCCTAATGCTATCCCTCCCCCAGCCCCCCCACACCCTGAAACAGGTCCCAGTGTGTGATGTTCCCTGCCCTGTGTCTGAGTGATCTCATTGTTCAATTCCCACATATAAGTGAGAACATGTGATATTTGGTTTTCTGTCCTTGTGATAGTTTCCTGAGAATGATGGCTTCCAGCTTCATCCATGTCCCTGCAAAGGATATAAACTCATCATTTTTTATGGCTGCATTAGTATTCCTTGGTGCGTATGTGCCACATTTTCTTAATCCAGTCTATCATTGATGGACATTTGGGTTGGTTCCAAGTCCTTGCTATTGTGAATAGTGCCACAAGAAACATGTGTGCATGTGTACCGAGACCAGCTTGGTCGGGGACACCCTAACCCAGAGGCACTAGAGGAATTAAAGACACACACACAGAAATATAGAGGTGTGAAGTGGGAAATCAGGGGTCTCACAGCCTTCAGAGTTGAGAGCCTCAAACAGAGATTTACCCACATATTTATTAACAGCAAGCCAGTCATTAGCATTGTTTCCATAGATATTAAATTAACTAAAAGTATCCTTCATGGGAAATGAAGGGATGGGCTGAATTAAAGGAATATGTTGGGCTAGTTAACTGCAGCAGGAGCATGTCCTTAAGGCACAGATCACTCATGCTATTCTTTGTGGCTTAAGAATGCCTTTAAGCTGTTTTCAGCCCTGGGTGGGCCAGGTGTTCCTTGCCCTCGTTACATAAACCCATGACTTTCCAGTGTGGGCATTATGGCCAACATGAACATGTCACAGTGCTGCAGAGATTTTGTTTATGGCCAGATTTTGGGGGACCTTTTCCCAAAACATGTGTCTTTATAGTAGCATGATTTATAATCCTTTGGGTATATATCCAGTAATGGGATTGCTAGGTCAAATGGTGTTTCTAGTTCTAGATCCTTGAGGGAATGCCACACTGTCTTCCACAATGGTTGAACTAATTTGCATTCCCACCAATAGTGTAAAGGTGTTCCTATTTCTCTACATCCTCTCCAGCACCTGTTGTTTCCTGACGTTTTAATGATTACCATTCTAACTGGTGTGAGATGGTATCTCATTGTGGTTTTGATTTGCATTTATCTGATGACCAGTGATGATGAGCACTTTTTCATGTGTCTGTTGGCTGCAGAGATGTCTTCTTTTGAGAAGTGTCTGTTCATATCCTTTGCCAACTTTTTGATGGGTTTGTTTGTTTGTTTGTTTGTTTTTCTTGTAAATTTCCTTGAGTTCTTTGTAGATTCTGGATATTAGCCCTTTGTAAGATGGGTAGATTGCAAAAATTTTCTCCCATTCTGTAGGTTGCCTGTTCACTCTGATGGTAGTTTCTTTTGTTGTGCAGAAACTCTTTAATTATAACCCATTTGTCTATTTTGGCTTTTGTTGCCATTGCTTTTGGTGTTTTAGTCATGAAGTCCTTGCTCATACCTATGTCCTGAATGGTATTACCAAGGTTTTCTTCTAGGGTTTTTATGGTTTTAGGTCTAACATTTAAGTCTTTAATCCATCTTGAATTAATTTTTGTATAAGGTGTAAGGAAGGGATCCAGTTTCAGCTTTCTACATGTGGCTAGCCAGTTTTCCTGGCACCATTTATTAAATAGGGAATTCTTTTCCCATTTCTTGTTTTTGTCAGGTTTGTCTAAGTTCAGATGGTTGTAGATGTGCAGTGTTATTTCTGAGGTCTCTGTTCTGTTCCATTGGTCTATATCTCTGTTTTGGTACCAGTACCATGCTGTTTTGGTTACTGTAGCCTTGTAGTATAGTTTGAAGTCAGGTAGCATGATGCCTCCAGCTTTGCTCTTTTTGCTTAGGATTGTCTTGGCAATGTGGGCTCTTTCTTGGTTCCACATGAACTTTAAAGTAGCTTTTTCCAAATCTGTGAAGAAAGTCATTGGTAGCTTGATGGGGATGGCATTGAATCTATAAATTACCTTGGGCAGTATGGTCATTTTCATGATATTGATTCTTCCTGTCCTTGAGCATGGAATGTTCTTCATTTGTTTGTGTACTCTTCTATTTCATTGAGCAGTGGTTTGTAGTTCTTGAAGACATCCTTCACATCCCTTGTAAGTTGGATTCCTAGGTATTTTCTTCTCTTTGTAGCAATTGTGAATGGGAATTCACTCATGACTTGGCTCTCCGTTTGTCTGTTTTTGGTGTATAGGAATGTTTGTGATTTTTGCACATTGATTTTGTATCCTGAGACTTTGCTGAAGTTGCTTATCAGCTTAAGGAGATTTTGGGCTGAGACCATGGGGTTTTCTAAATATACAATCATGTCATCTGCAAACAGAGACAATTTGGCTTCCTCTCTTCCTGTTTGAATAAGATTTATTTCTTTCTCTTGCCTGATTGCCCTAGCCACAACTTCCAACACTGTGTTGAATAGGAGTGGTGAGAGAGGGCATCCCTGTCTTGTGCCAGTTTTCAAAGGGAAT
This sequence comes from Chlorocebus sabaeus, assembly GCF_047675955.1. NCBI lineage: Eukaryota > Metazoa > Chordata > Mammalia > Primates > Cercopithecidae > Chlorocebus > Chlorocebus sabaeus. Next base: position 45,839,206 of record NC_132904.1, on the reverse strand, counting down.
GCTTCCAGTCTTTGCCCATTCAGTATGATATTGGCTGTGGGTTTATCATAAATAGCTCTTACTATTTTGAGATATGTTCCATCAATACCTAGTTTGAGAATTTTTAGCATGAAGAGCTGTTGAATTTTGTTGAAGGCCTTTTCTGCATCTATTGATAGTTATGTGGTTTTTGTGGTTGGTTCTGTTTATGTGATGGATTATGTTTATTGATTTGCATATGTTGAGCCAGCCTTGCATCCCAGAGATGAAGCCGACCTGATCGTGGTGGATAAGCTTTTTGATGTGCTGCTGGATTCTGTTTGCCAGTATTTTATTGAGGATTTTCACATTGATGTTCCTCAGGGATATTGGTCTAAAATTCTTTTTTGTGTGTGTCTCTGCCAGGTTTTGGTATCAGGATGATGTTGGCCTCATAAAATGAATTAGGGAGGATTCCCTCTTTTTCTATTGATTGGAATAGTTTGAGAAGGAATGGTACCAGCTCTTCTTGTACCTCTGGTAGAATTTGGCTCTGAATCTGGTCCTGGACTTTTTTTGGTTGGTAGGCTATTATTATTGCCTCAATTTCAGAGCCTGTTCTTGGTCTATTCAGAGATTCAACTTCTTCCTGGTTTAGTCTTGGGAGGGTGTATGTGTCCAGGAATTTATTCATTTCTTCTAGATTTTCTAGTTTATTTGTGTAGAGTGTTTATAGTATTCTCCGATGGTAGTTTGTATTTCTATGGGATCGGTGGTGATATCCCCTTTATCATTTTTTTAATTGCATCTATTTGATTCATTTCCCTTTTCTTCTTTATTAGTCTTGCTAGTGGTCTATCAATTTTGTTGATCTTTTCAAAAAACCAGCTTCTGGATTCATTGATTTTTTGAAGGGTTTTTTGTGTCTCTATCTCTTTCTGTTCTGCTCTGATCTCAGTTATTTCTTGCCTTCAACTAGCTTTTGAATTTGTTTGCTCTTGCTTCCCTAGTTCTTTTAATTGTGATGTTAGGGTGTCAATTTTAGATCTTTCCTGCTTTCTCCTGTGGGCATTCAGTGCTATAAATTTTCCTCTACACACTGCTTTAAATGTGTCCCAGAAATTCTGGTATGTTGTGTCTTTTTTCTCACTGGTTTCAAAGAACATCTTTATTTCTGCCTTCATTTCATTATGTACCTAGTAGTTATTCAGGAGCAAGTTGCTCAGTTTGCATGTAGTTGTGCAGTTTTGAGTGAGTTTATTAATCCTGAGTTTCAGTTTGTTTGCACTGTGGTCTGAGAGACAGTTTGCTGTGATTTCTGTTCTTTTATATTTGCTGAGGAGTGCTTTACTTTTAATTATGTGGTTAATTTTAGAATAAGTACGATGTGGTGCTGAGAAGAATGTATATCCTGTTGATGTGGGGTGGAGAGTTCTGTAGATGTCTGTTAGGTCTGCTTTGAGCTGAGTTCAGGTCCTGAATATCCTTGTTAACCTTCTGTCTCATTGATCTGTCTAACATTGACAGTCGGGTGTTAAAGTCTCCCATTATTGTTTGGGATTCTAAGTCTCTTTGTAGGTCTCTGAGGACTTGCTTTATGAATCTGGGTGCTCCTGTATTGGGTGCATATATATTTAGGATAATTAGCTCTTTTTCTTGAATTGATCCCTTTACCATTATGTAATAGCCTTGTCTCTTTTGATCTTTGTTGGTTTAAAGTCTGTTTTATCAGAGACTAGGATTGCATCCCTTGCTTTCTTTTTTCTTTTTTTTTTTCTTTCTTTCTTTCTTTTTTTTTGCTTTCCATTTGCTTGGTAGATCTTCCTCCATCCCTTTATTTTGAGCCTATGTGCATCTTTGCAAGTGTGATGGGTCTTGTGAATACAGCACACTGATGGGTCTTCACTCTTTATCCAATTTGCCAGTCTGTGTCTTTTACTTGGGACATTTAGCCCATTTACATTTAGGGTTAATATTGTTATGTGTGAATTTGATCCTGTCATTATGATCTTAGCTGGTTATTTTGCCCATTAATTGATGCACTTTCTTCACGGCATCAATGGTCTTTACAATTTGGCATGTTTTTGCAGTGACTGGTACCGGTTGTTCCTTTCTATGTTTAGTGCTCTTGTAAGGCAGGCCTGGTGGTGACAAAATCTCTAAGCATTTGCTTGTCTGTAAAGGATTTTATTTCTCCTTCACTTATGAAGCTTAGTTTGGCTGGATATGAAACTCTGGGTTGAAAATTCTTTTCTTTAAGAATGTTGAATATTGGCCCCCACTGTCTTCTGGCTTGTAGGGTTTCTGCCAAGAGATCCACTGTTAGTCTGATGGGCTTCCCTTTGTGGGTAACTTGACCTTTCTCTCTGGCTGCCCTTAACATTTCTTCCTTCATTTCAAACTTGGTGAATCTGATAATTATGTGTCTTAGGGTTGCTTTTCTTGAGGAGTATCTTTGTGGTATTCTCTCTATTTCCTGAATTTGAATGTTGGCCTGCCTTGCTAGGTTGGGGATGTTTTCCTGGATAATATCCTGAAGAGTGTTTTCCAACTTGGTTCCCTTCTCCCCATCACTTTCAGGTACACCAGTCAAACAAAGATTTGATCTTTTCACATAGTCCCATATTTCTTGGAGGCTTTGTTTCTTTTTACTCTATTTTCTCTAACTTTGTCTTCTTGTTTTATTTCATTAATTTGATCTTCAATCACTGATACCCTTTCTTCCACGTGATCAAATCGGCTATTGAAGCTTGTGTATGCATCACGAAGTTCTTGTGCCGTGGTTTTCAGCTCCATCAGGTCATTTAAGGTCTTCTCTACACTGTTTATTCTAGTTAGCCATTATGTAACCCTTTTTCAAGGTTTTTAGCTTCCTTGCGATGGGTTCAACATGCTCCTTTAGCTCAGAGAAGTTGGTTATTACCGACCTTCTGAAGCCTACTTCTGTCAGCTCGTCAAAGTCATTCTCCATCCACCTTTGTTCCATTGCTGATGAAGAGCTGCGATCCTTTGGAGGAGAAGAGGTGCTCTGATTTTTAGAATTTTCAGCTTTTCTGCTCTGGTTTCTCCCCATCTTTGTGGTTTTATCTACCTTTGGTCTTTGATGTTGGTGACCTAGAGATGGGGTTTTGGTGTAGATGTCATTTTTGTTGATGTTGATGCTATTCCTCTTTGTTTGTTAGTTTTCCTTCTAACAGTCAAGTCCCTCAGCTGCAGGTCTGTTGGAGTTTGCTGGAGATCACTCCAGACCCTGTTTTCCTGGGTATCACCAGTGGAGGCTCAGTTGGAAATGCAGAAATCACCCGTCTTCTGCATCAATCACGCTGGGAGCTGCAGACCAGAGCTGTTCCTATTTGGCCATCTTGGAACAGATCCCGGTCTTACTCATTTTTTCTAACCATTTTTTGTACCTATTAACCATCCCCACTTCCCCACACACACACTCCCATGACCCATCCCAGCCTCTGGTAACCATCTTTCTACTCTGAATGTCCATGAGTTCAATTGTTTTGATTTTTACATCCCACAAACAAGTGAGAAAGTGTGATGTTTGTCTTTCTGTGCCTAGCTTATTTCACTTAAGATAATGATCTCAAGTTTTATCTATGCTGCTGTAAATGATTGGATCTCATTCTTCTTTATGGCTGAATAATACTCCATTGTGTATATGTGCCACATTCTCTTTATCCATTCATCTGTTGATGGGCACTTAGGTTGCTCTTAAATCTTGGCTATTGTAAACAGTGTTGCAACAAACATAAGCGTGCAGATAGCCCTTTGACGTATGAATTTCCTTTCTTTTGTGTATACCCAGCAGTACGATTAGCTGGATCATCTAATAGCTCTATTTTTAGTGTTTTGAGGAACCTCCAAACTGTTCTCTATAGTGGTCATACTAATTTATTAACATATTCTTACCAACAGTATACAAGGGTTCCCTTTTCTTCACATCTTCACCAGCATTTATTATTTCTTGTCTTTTGGATATAAACTATTTTAACTGGGATGAGATGACATCTCATTGCAGTTTTAATTTGTATTTCTATGATGTTCAGTGAGGTTGAGCATCTTTTCATATACCTCTTTGCCATTTATGTCTTCTTTTGAGAAATGTCTATTCAAATCTTTTGCCCATTTTTAATCAGATTATTAGATTTTTTTCCCCATATACTTGTTTTAACTCCTTGTATATTCTAGTTTTTAATCCCTTGTCAGATGTGTAGTTTGCAAATATGTTCACCCATTCTGTGGGCTGTGTCTTCATTTTGTTGATTGCTTTCTTTGCTGTGCAGAAGCTTTTAAACTTGTTGTATCCCATTTGTTTATTTTTGCTTTTGTTGCCAGTGCTTGTGGAGTATTTTTCAAGAAATTCTTGCCCAGACCAATGTCCTGGAAATTTTCACCAATGATGTTGCTTCTTCCAGTACATAAACATGAAATGTCTTTACATTTTTTTCTGTCCTCTTTCATTTCCTTTATCAGTGTTTTATAGTTTTCGTTATAGATATTTCACTTCGTTGGTTCAGTTAATTTCTAGGTATTTAATTTTATGTGTGGCTATTGGAAATGGGATTACCTTTTTCTTTTTCTGGTTTTTAACTGTGGGCATATAAAAATGCTACTAATTTTTGTGTGTTGATTTTTTTATCCTATAACTTCACTGAATTTATCAGTTCTAATAGTTTCCTTGTGGAATCTTTAGGTTTTTCCAAATATAAGATTTTTATTAGCAAACATGGATAATCAGATTTTATCCTTTCCAACTTGGATGCCCTTTATACCTTTCTCTTGTCTTCTTGCTTTAGCTAGGACTTCCAGTACTATGCTGAATAACAGTGGTGACAGTGGACATCCTTGTTGTGTTCCAGTTCTTGAGGGAAGACTTTGTTTTCTACCATTTAGTATGATACTAATTATGGGTCTGTCTTATATGACTTTTACTTTAAGGTATGTTTCCTCTATATCCAGTTTTTGGAGATTTTTTTTTTCTTTTTATCCTGAAGGGATACTTAAATTTATCAAATTCTTTTTCAGTGACAGTTGAAATGGTCTTTTTTTTTTTCTTCATTCTGTTGATATGCAAATTAATCAACGTAATACATCATATGTTGAACCATTCTTGCATCCCAGTGATAAATCCCACTTGGTCTTGATGAATGATCTTGCTAATTTATTGTTAAATTTGGATTGCTGATATTTTGTTGAGGCTTTTTGCATCCATATTTATCAGAGATATTGGCCTGTAGTATTCTGTTTTTAATGTTTCTTTGCCTGGTTTTGGTATCAAGGTAATACTAACCTTGTAGAATGAATTTGGAAGTATTCCTGTCTTTGCTATTTTTCTGAATAATGTGAGTAGGATTAATTCTTTAAATATTTGGTAGAATTCAGCAGTGAAGCCATGGAGTCCTGGTCTTTTTTTTTTTTTTTTTCTGGGAGACTTTTTGTTACACCTTAGATCTTATTTCTTGTTGATCTTTTCAGGTTTTGGATTTCTTCCTGGTTCAATCTTGGTAGGTTGTATGTATCTAGGATTTTTTCTGTTGGGCTATAGTTGTTCATAGTAGCCACTAGTGATTATTTGAATTTCTGCAGTATCAGTTTAGTGTCTCTTTTCATGTTTGATTTTATTTATTGGGATCTTCTCACTTTTTTTTTCTTAGTCTGGCTAAAGTTTTTGGAATTTTGTTTAACTTTTCAAAAAACCAACTTTCAGTTTTTATTGTTATTTTATATTTTTTCATTTCAATTTAGTTTATTTCTGCTTTGGTCTTTATGATTTCTTTTCTATTACAAGTTTTGGGCTCGGTTTGCCCTTGCTTTTCTAGCTATTTAAGAGGCGTTGCTAGATTATTTATTTAAAGCTTTTCTTCTTTTTAACTGTAAGCACTTATAGCTCTAAATTTCTGTCTGGGTACTGCTTTTGCTGTATCTCATAGGTTTTGGCATGTTGTGTTTCCATTATTATTTGCTTAGAGAGGTTTTAAAATTTTCTTTTTAATTACTTCATTGACCTATGGGTCATTCAGAAGCATATTGTTTAATTACCATGTATTTGTATGGTTTCCAAAATTCTTCTTGTTAATAATTTCAAGTTTTATTTCATTGTGATCAGGGAAGATGCTTGATATTTCAATTTTTTGAATGTTTTAAGTCTTGCTTTCTGATCTAACATGTGGTCTGTCTTCGAGAATGATCCATGTGCTGAGGAAAAGAAATATTCTGCAGTTCTTGGGTAAAATGTTCTCTGTGTGTCTATTAGGTCCATTTTGTCTATAGTGCAGATTAATTCTGACATTTCTTTGCTGATTTTCTGTCTAGAAGATTTGTCTAATGTTGAAAGTCTCCAGTCATTATTGTACTGGGGCCTAGCTCTCTATTTAGCTGTAATAATATTTGCTTATATATCTAGGTGCTCCAGTGTTGGATGCATATATATTTAAAATTGTTATATCCTCTTGGTGAACTCAACCCTTTATCATTATATAGTGATCTTCTTTGTCTGTTCTTAAAGTTTTTGTCTTGATATCTATTTGGCTGATAAAAGTATAGCTACTCCTTCTTGTTTTGGTTTCCATCGGCATGAAGTATCTTTTTCCATACTTTCATTTTCAGTCTATGTGTGTCTTTATAGGTGAAGTGTTTCTTGTAGGCAACAGATCAATGGGTCTTGGTTTTTCATCTACTCAACCAGTCTATGGCTTTTGATTGGAGAGCTTAGTCGATTAAATAACATTCAGTATTAATATTGATAAATAAGGACTTACTCCTGCCATTCTGTTATTTGTTTTCTGGTTGTTTTGTGGTCTTCTCTTTCTTCTTTCTTTCATTCCTGTCTTCCTCTAGTGAAGATGATTTTTCTGATAATATGATTTGGCTTTTTATTTTTTATTTTTTGTGTATTTATTGTATATTTCTTGATTTGAGGTTACCAAAAGGCTTGCAAATACTTTTATAACCCATTACTGTAACCTAATAACAGCTTAACACTATTTACATAAACAAACAAGCAAAAAGAAAACTAATAAAAATGCTCCTTAACTTCATTTCCTGGCTTTGTTTTGTTGTTTCTATTTATATCTTAATGTACTGACCATGTCTTAAAGTTGTTGTAGTTATTTTTGATTGGCTCGTTGTTTATCTACTGAGGATAAAAGAACTTTACATGCCCCACTTAGAGTGTTATAATAATCTGTGTTTTTCTGTGTATTTACTATTACCAGTACATTTTGTAACTTTAGGAGATTATTTATTGCTCATTAATGTCATTTTCTTTCTGATTGAAGTACTCCATTTAGCATGTCTTGTAGAATGGGTGTGGTATTGATAAAATCCCTCAGCTTTTTTTTTGTCTGGGAAAGTCTTTATTTCTTCATATTTAAAGAATATTTTTACCAGATATACTATTCTGGTGTAAAAGTTTTTCTTCAGCACTTTAAATGCCACTCTCTCCTGGCCTGTAAGGTTTCCTCTCAATAGTCTGCTGCTAGATTGTTGAAACTACAATATATGTTATTTGTCTCTTTTCTCTTGCTATTTTTAGGATTCCTTCTTTATTCTTTATTCTTGACCTTCATGAGTTTAACTATTAAATGCCTTGAGGTAGTCTTATTTGGGCTAAATTTTCTTGGTGTTCTATAACCTTCTTGTACTTGGATATTGATATCTTTCTCTAGGTTTGGGAAGTTCCTTGTTATTATCCTTTTGAATAAACTCTGTATACTATCTCTTTCTCTGTCTCTTCTTTAAGACCAATAACTCTTAGATTTGCTTTTTTGCAGCTATTTTCTAGATCCTGCAACTGTGCTTCATTGTCTTTTATTTTTGCCTTCTCTATGTATTTTCAAATAGCCTTTCTTCAAGCTCACTAATGCTTTCCTCTGCTTGATCCATTTTACTGTGAAATGACTCTCATGCATTCTTCAGTAAGCCAACTGCATTTTTCAGTTCCAGAATTTCTGCTTTGATTTTTAAAAAATTATTTCAATCTCTATGTTAAATTTATCTGATAAAATTCTGAATTCTTTCTCTGCATTATCTTGAATATCTTTGGGTTTCCTCAACACAGATATTTCAAATTCTCTGTAAGGTCACATATCCCTGTTTCTCCAGGATTGGTTCCTGGTGCCTTGTCTAGTTCATTTGGTGAGGTCATGTTTTCCTTAATGTTGTTCATGCTGGTAGATGTTCTTCAGTGTCTGAACATTGAAGGGTTAGGTATTTATTGCAGTCTTCACTGTCTGGACTTTCTGCTTTACGGGGGCACCCCAGGCCATTTAATGCTGTGGTTCTTGTAGACTTGTAGACGTGCCACCTTGATGGTGTTGGACAAAATCTGGAAGAATTTTCTAGATTACCAGACAGAGACTACTGTAGCCTTTCCTTACTTTTTCCCAAACATACAGAGTCTCTCTCTTGCTGTGTTCTGAGCCACCTAAACCTGGGGGTGGAGTGAAAAAAGCACCCCTGTGGCTACCACTACTATGACTGTGCTGGGTCTGATCTGAAGCCAGCACAATGCTGGGTCTCATCCAAAGGCCTGCTGTAACCACTCCCTGGCTACTGTTTATGTTCCCTCAAGGTCCTGGGCCTCTATCAGTATGTGGCAAATTCAGTCAGGCCTATGTCTTTCCCTTCAGGACAATGGGATCCCCCAGGCCCTGGGTGGGTCCAGAAGTACTATTTGGGAATCAGAGTCTAAAGTCAAAACCCTTAGGAGTCTACCTGATATTCTATTCCATTGCAGCTGAGCTGGCACTTAAACCACAAGACACAGTTCTTGCCACTCTTCCCTCCCCCTCACAAAGGCAGAGGAGCCTTACTCTGTAGCCACCACCATGCCTGGTCACAAGGAGTCCTCTCAGACTACCACCAATATTCCCTTAAGGCCCAAGGTCTCTTAAGTCAGCTTATGGTGAATACTGCCTGTCCTGGGACTCACCCTTCAGAAAAGTGGACTTTCCTCTATCCCAGAGCAGGTCCAGAAATGCTGTTCCGGAGTCAAGTCCTAGAAACAGGAATCCCAAAGAGACTGCTTGGTGCTCTACCCCCATGTGGCATTGTTGGTACCTGGAGCCAGGAAGTCTCAGCCTCACCAAGGCCCTTGATGTAGTATTGCTGCCACACCTAGGTATTGCTGCTGGTTATTTAGGGCCCAAGGGCTTTTAAGTTTTCAGGTTATGAGTGCTGGAAGGACTGGGTTCTTTTCTTTAAGGAAGTGGGTTCTCTCTAGCCCAGAGTATGTCTAGAAATGTTGTCTGGGAGCTAGGACCTGGAATGGGGGCCTCAGGACTGACCTGTGCTTTATCTTGCTGTGGCTGAGCTGGTATCCAAGATGCAAGACAAAGTTTTCCCCAGGCTTCCCTCTCCTCTCCTCAAGCAGAAGAAAAGGAGCCACAAGCTGTGCAGCCTGGGTTAGTGGAGGGTTGTTGATTCCAGCACTACTTTAGCCACCCCTAGTATGTCGGTGGGTGGCATCCCCTGCTCCCCAGTTCATGCCTCTGGGCCTAGTTCAGCCTTAGGACTCACCTATGCATTACACTTCTTATGGTCTAGACTGCCTTTCAAGATTAGACACCCAGAACACTTTGGCCCTAGGTGGCAAGGTTTGCAGGCCCTTAAGTTCAGACTGCTGGGGTGGAAATTCCCCTCTGGCTAGGGCTGCTTTAAATGCTCCCTCTGTGGGCGGGGGTCAGCCGAGTTCAATACCTTACAATTGCTGTTTTCTTCCTCCCCCAGCACCCAGAGATGCTGTCAGCACCATAGTGCCTCTGCTAGGGGTCAGGGATGGGTGGTGTCTGTGATTCAGGGCTGTTTTTTTCTATCTCTTCAGTGCCTCTTTCAGGAATATGAAGTTAAAAGTAGGTATTGTGAGTGCTTACCTAATTTTTGGTTCTTATGAAGGTGTTTTTGTCCATGTAGATAGTCATTAACTTTGTGTCCTTGCTTGGGGGACAACTGGGGAAGCTTTCTATTCCACCGTCTTGCTCTGCCTCCCTCCTGCGTCTCATTTTATCTTGCTTCACTTTATTGGGCTTCACACATATTGCATTTATAGAAGTTTAAAGTTTGTGGCAACTCTGTCAGCAAAATTTTTCGAGCAACATATGCTCACTTCAGGTCTGTGTGTCACATTTTGGTAATTTTCACAATATTTCAAAATTTAAAATTATTATTCTATCTGTTTTAGTAACTTGTAATCAGTGATCTTAGATGTTACTTATTGTAACTGTTTTGGGACACCACTAACCATGCCCATAAAAGACTGTGAGCTTAGTCGGTAAGTGTTATGTGTGTTCTGACTGCCCCCTTGACGGGGCATTCCCACAGCTCCCTTCTTTGGTGTCCCTATTCACTGGAACACAAAACTATTGAAATTAAGTCAACTAATAATGCCACAATGGAGAATAAGTGTTCAAGGGAAAGGAATAGTCCCATACCTCATAAGTTAGAAATGATTAAACTCAGTGGGAAATGCATGAAAGCTGAAAGCTAAATTAGGGAGAAAGTGATTCTTCTTTTGCCAAATAGTTCACAACATTGTGAATGCAAAGGAAAAGTTCATGAAAGAAATGAAAGTGCTACTCCAGTGAACACATGGATTATGAGAAAGAGAAACAGCCTTATTGATGATATGAAGAAAGTTTTAGTGGTCTGGCTCAATAAAACCAACTGCAACATTCCCTCAAACCAAAGCCTCATCCAGAGCAAGGCCCTTCTTGTCTTCAAGTCTATGAAGGATGAGAGAGGTGAGGAAACGAAGAAAAATTTAGTTCATGAAGTTGAAGTAAAAAAGCTCTATCCATAACATAAAAGTTCCAGGTAAAACAGCAAGTGCTGATGGAGAAGATGCAGTATGTTAGGCAGAAGGTCCTGCTAACATAATTGATGAAGGTGGCTACATTAAACAACGATTTTCAGTGTAGACTAAACCACCTTCTATTGGAAGAAGATGCCATCTAGAACCTTCATAGCTGAAGAAGAGACTCAATGCCTGGCTTCGAAGAACAGGCTGACTCTCTTATTAGAGGTGAATGCAGTTGGTGACTTTAACTTGAAGCCAGTGGTCATTTACCATTCTAAAACACTAAAGCCCTTAAAAACTGAGGTAAATAGATCCTGCTAATCTTCTATATATGCAACAACAAAGCCTGGATGACAGCTCGTCTGTTTACAGCATCGATTAATGAATGTTTTAAGCCCACTGTTGAGATCTTGTACTCAGAAAAAAGATTCTTTTCAAAAAATTACTGCTTGTGGTCAATGTACCTGGTCACCCATGAGCTGTGATAGAGATGTGCAGGAAATGAATATTTTTTTCATGCCTCCTAACACAATATCCATCTGTGCCCTTGGACCAAGAAGTAATTTTGACTTTTAAGCTTTGTTATTTTAGAAATATATTTCAGAAGGCTATAGCTGCAATATATAGTGATTCCTCTGATGGATCAGGGTAAATTGAAAATCTTCTGGAAAGGATTCACCACTCCAGATGCCATTAAGAACATTTGTGATTCATGGGAGAAGGACAAAATATAAATATCAGATATTTAGAAGTTGATTCAAACTCTCATGGATGATTTCAAGAGGTGCAAGACTTCAGTGGAGGAAGTAACTGAATATGTGGTAGAAATAGCAAGAGAACTAGAGTTGAAAGAAGAGCTGGAGATGTGAATAAATTGTTTCAATCCCATGATAAAATTCAAGTGAATGAGGAGTTGCTTCTTGCAGATGCACAAAGCAAGTGGTTTCTTGAGATGGAATCTAATTCTGGTGAAGATGCTATGAACATCACTGAAGTGACAACAAAAGATTTAGACTATAGCATAAATTTAGTTGATAAAGCAGTGGCAGAGTTTGAGAGATATGACCCCAGTTTTATTTATTCATTGATTTTTAAATTTTAGGTTTGAGGGCATACGTCAAGGTTTGTTATACAGATAAACATATGTCATGGCAGTTTGTTGTCCATAATATTACATCACCCAGGTATTAAGCTCAGTACCCAATAATTATCTTTTCTGCCCCTCCTCCCACTCTCCCCATTCAAGTAGACTCTAGCATCTGTTGTATCCTTCTTCGTGTTCATAAGTTCTTATTATTTAGCTCCCACTTATAAGTGAGAACATGTGGTATTTGGTTTTCTGTTTGATATGGTTTGGCTTTGTCCCCCCAAAATCTCATCTTCAATTGTAATTCCTATAATCCCCACATGTTGACCAAGAGGTAATTGAATCATGGGGCTGGTTACCCCCATGCTGTTCTTGTGATAGTGAATTCTCATGAGATCTGATGGCTTTATAAGGGGCTTTTTCCTGTGTACTTGGCACTCATTCTCTTGCTGTCTTGTGAAGAGGTGCCTTCTGCCATAATTGTAAGCTTCCTGAGGCCTCCCCAGCCATGCAGAACTGTGAGTCAATTGAACTTCTTTTCTTTATAAATTACCCAATCTCTGTGTATTAGTCCATTTTCACACGCTGATAAAGACATACTTGAGACTGGGAAGAAAAAGAGGTTTCATGGACTTACATTTCTATGTGGCTGGGAAGGCCTCACAATCATGGCAGAAGGCAAGGAGAAGCAAGTCACATCTTACATGGATGGCAGTAGGCAAAAATAGAGCTTGTGCAGGAAAACTCCCATTTTTAAAACCATCAGATCTTGTAAGACCCATTCACTGTCACAAGAACAGCACAAGAAAGACCTGGTGGGAAGTGATTGGATCATGGGGGGCAGTTTCTCAGGCTGTTTTCATTAGAGTGAAGGAGTTCTTGTGAGAGCTTATGGTTTTAAAAGTGTTTGCAAGTTCCCCCTTCACAGCTTTTCTCTCTTGCTTGCTACTATGTAGGACATGCTTTGTTTCCCTTTTGCCTTCCGCCATGATTGTAAGATTCCTGAGGCCTCCTAGCTGTGCTTCCTGTTAAGCCTGTGGAAGTATGAGTCAATTAAAGTTCTTTCCTTTATAAATTGCCCCTTCTCAAGCATTTCTTTATAGTAGTGTGAAAACATACTAATACAGAGAATTTATACCAATAGAGTGGGATACTGCTATAAAGATAACCAAAAATGTGGAAGTGACTTTGCAACTGGGTAAGAGGCAGAGGTTGTAATAGTTTGGAGGGCTCAGAAGAATACAGGAAGATGTGGGAAAGTTTGGAGCTTCCTAGAGACTTGTTGAATGGCTTTGACCAAATGCTGATAGTGATATGGATGATGAATTCCAGGCAGAGGTGGTCTCAGATGGAGATGAGGAACTTATTGGGAACAAGAGTAAAGGTGACTCTTGGTATGCTTTAGCAAAGAGACTGGCAGCATTTTGCCCCTGCCCTAGAGATTTGTGGAACTTTGAACTTGAGAGAGATGATTTAGGGTATGTAGCAGAAGAAATTTTTAAGCAACAAAGCATCCAACAGATGACCTGGATTATTCTGAAAGCATTCAGTTTTACGTGTTCACAAAGAGATGGTTTGAAATTGGAACTTATGTTTAAAAGGGAAGCAGAGCATAAAGGTTTGGAAAATTTGCAGACTGACCATGTGAAAGAAAAACCAATTTTCTGGGGAGGAATTTAAGCAGGCTGCAGAAATTTACATAGCTAATGAGGAACTGTATGTTAATATCAGAGACAATGGGGAAAATGTCTCCAGGGCATGTTAGAGACCTTTGAGGCAGCCCCTCCCATCACAGGCCCAGAGGCCTAGTAGGGAAAAATAGCTTTTGTGGGCCAGGCTCAGGGCTCCACTACTCTGGGCAGCCTCAGAACTTAGTGCCCTGCATTCCAGCTGCTCCAGCTCCAGCCATAGCTAAAAGGTATAGCTTGGGCCATTGCTTAGCCTTGGCAGCTTCCAAGTGGTGTTGAGCCGGTGGGTGCACAGAATACAAGAGATGAGCTTTGGGAATTTCTGCCTAGATTTCAAAGGATGTATGGAAATGCCCAAATGTCCAGGCAGAAGTCTGTTGCAGCAGTAAACCCCTCATGGAGGACCTCTACTAGGGCAGTGCAGAAGGGAAATATGGTGTTGGAGCCCCTACACAAAGTCCACTCTGGGGCACTGCCTGCTGGAGTTGTGAAAAAAGGGCCACTATCCTCCAGACTCCAGAATGGCAGATCCACTGACAGCTTGTACTGTACTCCTGGAAAAGTTGCAGGCACTCAATGCCAGCCTGTAAAAGCAACTGCAGGGGCTGTATCCTGCCAAGCTACAGGGGCAGAGCTGCCCAAGACTGTGGGAGCCCACCCCATGCATCAGTGTGCCCTGGATGTGAGACATGGAATTAAAGGAGATCATTTTGGACCTTTAAGATTTAAAGACTGACCTGTTGGATTTCAGACTTGCATGGCGACTATAACCCGTTTGTTTTGGCTGATTTCTTTCATTTAGGAATGGGAACATTTATGCGATGACTGTACCCTCATTGTATCTTAGATATAACTAACTCGTTTTTTAATTTTACAGGGTCATAGGTGAAAGGAACTTGTCTCAGATGAGACTTTGGACTTGGACATTTGAGTTAATGCTGTAATGAGTTAAGATTTTGGGGGACTGTTGGAAAGGCATAATTGGTTTTGAAATGTGAAAGGGACATGAGATTTGGGAGCGGCTGGGGGTGGAATCATATGGTTTGGCTCTGTATTCCCCACCAAAATCTCATCTTGAATTGTAATCCCCACTTGTGGAAGAAGGGACCCAGTGGGAGGTGATTGGATCAGGGGGGTGGTTGCCCACATTCTGTTCTTATGATAGGGAGGGAGTTCTCATGAGAGCTGATGGTTTTAAAAATGTTTGGAAGTTCTCCCTTTGCAACTCTTCTTTCACCTACTGTCATGTAAGACATACTTTTGCTTCACCTTCTGCCATAATTGTATGTTTACTGAGGCTTCCTAGCCATGCTTCCTGTTAAGCCTAGGGAACTGTGAGTCTATTAAACCTTCCCTTTATAAATTATCCAGTCTCAGGCATTTCTTTATAGCAGTATGAAAATAAATTAATATAAGTACCATGTTTTTAACCCCAATTTTAAAAGAAATTCTACTGTGGGTAAAATCCTATCAAGTAACATTGCATGCTACAGTAAAATCTTTTGTAAAAGGAAGAGTCGACCAACATGACAAACTAAACTATTGCATTATTATTATTACTACTACTACTACTACTACTACTTTTGAGACAGAGTGTCACTGTTGCCCATACTGGAGTGCAGTCGTGCAATCATGACTCCCTGCAAATTCCACCTCCTGGGCTCAAGTCATTCTGCCTCAGCTTCCCAAGTGGCTGGGACAACAGACATGTGCCGCTGCACCCAGCTAATTTTTGTATTTTTTGTGGAGGTGGGCTTTGCCATGTTGTCCAGGCTGGTCTTGAACTCCTGAGCTCAGGTGATCCTCCTGACTTGGCCTCCCAAAGTGCTGGGTTTACAGATATGAACCATTGTGCCTGCCCTTGTTGCCTTATTTTAAGATTTTACCACAGCCACTCTAACCTTCAACAACTGCTACCCTGATCAGTAGGCAGTGATCAACATTGAGGCAAGACCCACCAAAGTAAAAAAGTTGATGACTCAGATGATCATCAGCATTTCTTAACAATAAAGTATTTTTTAATTAAGGTACGTACTTTTCTTTAGACATCATGCTATTGCACTCAATAGATGATGGGATAGTATAAACATACTTTTTTCATCTTTTTAAAATTTTTCCATAAATTATTGGGGTGCAGGTGGCATTTGGTTACATGAGTAAGTTCTTCAGTGGTGATTTGTGAGATCCTGCTGCACCCATCACCTGAGCAGTATACATTGCACCATATTTGTAGTCTTATCTTTTGCCCCCTCCCACTAATTCCCCCAACTTCCCAAAGACCATTGTATCATTCTTATGCCTTTGCATCCTCAAAGCTTAGATCCCACATATCAGTGAGAGCATACAATGCTTGATTTTCCATTCCTGAGTTACTTCAGTTAGAATAATAGTCTTCAATCTCATCCAGGTCACTGCAAATGCTGTTAATTCTTTCCTTTTTATGCTGTGTAGTATTCTACCATGTATATATAGCACAGTTTCTTCATCGACTCGTTGATTGATGGGCATTTGGGTTGGTTCCACGATTTTGCAAATGTGAATTGTGCTGCTATAAACGTGCGTGTGCAAGTAACTTTTTCGAACAATGACTTTTTTTCCTCTGGGTAGATATCCAGTAGTGGAATTGCTGAGTCAAATGGTATTTTTACTTTCAGTTCTTTAAGGAATCTCCATGCTGTTTTTTATAGTGGCTGTACTAGTTTGCATTCCCACCAGCAGTGTAGAAATGTTCCCTGTTCACCACATCCTCGCCAACATCTACTCTTTTTTGATTTTTTGATTATGGCCATTCTAGCAGGAGTAAGGCGGTATTGCGCTGTGGTTTCTATTTGCATTTCCCTGATCATTAGTGATGTTGAGCATTTTTTCATATGTTTGTTGGCCAGTTGTATATCTTCTTTCAAGAACTGTCTATTCATGTCCTTAGCCCACTTTTTGATGAGATTTTGTTTTTTTCTTACTGATTTGTTTGAATTCATTGTAGATTCTGGATATTAGTCCTTTGTCAGATGTATAGACCGTGAAGATTTTCTCTGACTCTGAGGATTGTATGTTTATTCTGCTTACAGTCCGTTTTGCTGTGCAAAAGCTCTTTAGTTTAATTAGGCCCCAGCGACTTACCTTTGTTTTTATTGCATTTTCTTTTGGGTTCTTGGTCATGAAATCCTTGCCTAAGCCAATGTCTAGAAGGGTTTTTCCAAAGTCATCTTTTAGAATTTTCATAGTTTCAGGTCTTAGGTTTAAGTCCTTAATCCATCTTGAGTTGATTTTTGTATAAGGTGAGAGAAGAGGATCTAATTTCATTCTCCTACATGTGGCTAGCCAATTATCCCAGCACCATTTGTTGGAAAGGGTATCCTTTCCTCACTTGTTTTTTGTTTGCTTTGTCAAAGATGAGTTGGCTGTAAGTGTTTGGGTTTATTTCTCGGTCCTCTATTCTGTTCCATTGGTCTATATGCCTATTTTTATACTAGTACCACAATGTTTTGGTGACTATGACCTTACAGTTTGAAATCAGATATTGTGATGCCTACAGATTTGTTCTTTTTGCTTAGCCTTGCTTTGGCCATGTGGGCTCCTTTTTGGTTCCATGTGAACTTTAGAATTGTTTTTCCCTAATTCTGAGAGGAATGATGGTGGTATTTTGATGGGAATTGTGTTGAATTTGTAGATTGCTTTTGGCAGTATAGTCATTTTCACTATATTGATTCTACACATCCATGAGCATGGGATGTGTTTCCATATGTTCATATCGTCTATGATTACTTTCAGCAATGTTTTGTAGTTTTCCTCGTAGAGGTCTCTTAACTCCTTGGTTAGGTATATTCCTAAGCTTGCTTTTTTTTTTTTTTTTTTTTTTTTGCAGCTATTGTAATAGGAGTTGAGTTCTTGATTTGATTCTCCACTTGATTGCTGTCAGATGTATAGCAGAGCTACTAATTTGTGTACATTAATCTTGTAATTAATCTTGTATCCAGGAACGTTGATGAATTCTTTTGTCTAGGAGCTTTCTGGAGGAATCCTTAGAGTTTTCAAGGAATGAAGTTTTCTTCTGTAAACAATGACAGTTTGACTTGCACTTTACTTATTTGGGTGCACTTCTCTTTTTCTTGTCTGATTGCTCTGGCTAGAACTTCCAGTACTATGTAGAAGAGGAATGGTGAGAGTGTGCATCTTTGTCTTGTTCCCATTCTCAGAGGGAATGCTTTCAACTTGTCCTCATTCAGTCTAATGTTGGTTGTGGGTTTGTCATAGATGGCTTTTATTACATTAAGATATGTCCCTTATATGCCAATTTTGCTGAGAGTTTTATTCATAAAGAGATGCTGGATTTTGTCAAATGCTTTTTCTGCATCTATTGAGATGATCGTGTGATTTTTGTTTTTAATTCTGTTTAGGTGGTGTATTACATTTATTGACTTGTGTATGTTGAACCATCCCTGCATCCCTGGTATGAAACCCATTTGATCATGGTGGATTATCTTTCTGATATATTGTTGGATTCGGTTAGCTAGCATTTTGTTAACGATTTTAGCATCTGTGTTCATCAAGGATATCAGTCTGTAGTTTTCTTTTTTGGTTGTGTCCTTTCCTGGTTTTGGTATTAGGGTGATGCTGGCTTCACAGAATGAATTAGGGAGGGTTCCTTCTTTCTTTATCTTGTGAAATGCTGCCAAAAGGATTGATACCAATTCTTCTTTGAATGTCTGGTAGAATCCTGCTTGAATCCATCTGGTCCTGGACTTTGCTTGTTGGTAATTTTTAGATTACCATTTCAATCTTGCTGCTTGTTATTGGTCGGTTCAGGGTATCTAATTCTTCCTGATTTAAGCTAGGAGTGTTGCATTTTTTCAGGAATTTATCCATCTCTTCTAGGTTTTCTAATTTATGTGTGTAAAGGTGTTCATAGTAGCCTTGAATGATCTTTTGTATTTCAGTGGTGTCAGTTGTAATGTCTCCTGTTTCATTTCTTAGTGAGTTTATTTGAATTTTCTCTCATCTTTTCTCGGTTAATCTTGCTCATGGTCTATCAATTTTATTTATCTTTTCAAGGCACCAGGCTTTTTGTTTATTTTTTGTATTGTTTTTTATTGTTTCAGCTTCATTTAGTTCTGCTCTGATCTTGATTATTTCCTGTCTTCTGCTGGGTTTGGGTTTGGTTTGTTCTTATTTCTCTAGTTCCTTGAGGTGTGACCTCAGAATGTCAGTTTGTGCTCTTTCAGTCTTTCTGATGTAGGTGCTTAGGGTTATGAACTTTCCTCTTAGCACCACCTTTGCTGTATCCCAGAGGTTTTGAAAGGTTGTGTCATTGTCATTCAGTTCGAAGAATTTTTAAATTTCCTTTTTGATTTCGTTTTTGACCCAAAGCTCATTTAGGTTATTTAATTTCCATATATTTGCATGGTTTTGAAGCTTCCTCTTGGAGTTGATTTCCAGTTTTATTCCACTGTGGTCTGAGAGAATGCTTGATATAATTTCAGTTTTCTTAAGTGTATTGAGGCTCATTTTATGACCTATTGTATCGTCTCTCTTGGAGAAAGTTCCATGCCCTGTAGAATAGAATGTGTATTCTGTGGTTGTCGAATGAAATGTTTTCTATATATCTGTTAAGCCCATTTGTTTCAAGGTATAGTTTAAATCCATTGTTTCTTTGTTGACTTTCTGTCTTGATGACATGTCTAGTGCTGTAAGTGGAGTATTGAAGTCCCCCACTATTATTGCATTGCTGTCTATCTCATTTCTTAGGTCTATTACTAATTGTTTTATAAATTTGGGAGCTCCAGTGTTAGGTGCATATATGTTTAGGATTATGATATTTTCCTGTTGGACAAGGCCTTTTACCATTATATAATGTCCCTCTTTGTCTCTTTTAACCATTTTAAAGTATGTTTTGTCTGATATAAGAATAGCTACCCCTGCTCACTTTTGATGTCCATTTTCATGAAATGCCTTTTTCTACCCGTTTACTTTAAGTTTATGTGAGTCTTTATGTGTTAGGTGAGTCCTCTGAAGGCAGCACATTATTGATTGGTGAGCGCTTATCCATTTTGTGGTTTTATATCTTTTAAGTGGAATGTTTAGGCCATTTACATTCAATCTCAGTATTGAAATGTGAGGTATAGTTGCATTCATCATGGCTCTTTGTTGCCTGTATACTTCGTTTTTTTTGTTTGTTTTGTTTTTTGTTTTGTTTTGTTTTGTTTTGCTTTTTAACTTGTATTTTAGTTTTATAGGTCCTGTGTAATTTATTCTTTAAAGAGGTTCTGTTTTGTTGTTTCTGGGATTTGTTTCAAGATTTAGAGCTCCTTTCCACAGTTAGTAGTGGTGGCTTGATAATGGTGAATTCTGTCAGCATTTGTTTGTCTGAAAAGACTGTATCTTTCTTCATATGTGATTCTTAGTTTGCTGAATACAAAATTCTTGGCTGATAATTGTTTTGAAGAGGCTGAATATATGGCCCCAACCCCTTCTAGCTTGTAGGGTTTCTACTGAGAAATGTGCTGTTAATCCGATAAGTTTTCCTTTATAGGTTACCTGGTACTTCTGTCTCATAACTCTTAAGATTCTTTCCTTCATCTTAACTTTGGATAACCTGATGACAGTTTGCCTAGGTGAAGATCTTTTTGTAATGAATTTCCCAGGTATTCTTTGTGCTTCTTGTATTTGAATGTCTAGGTCTCCAGCAAGGCCAGGGAAGTTTTCCTTAATTAGTCCCCCAAATATGTTTTCCAAACTTTTAGAATTGTCTTATTTCTCAGGAACATCAATTATTCTTAGGTTTGGTTGTTTAACGTAATCCCAGAATTCTTGGAGGCTTTGTTTTTATTTTCTTATTTTTTCTTTGTCTTTGTTGGATTGGAGTAATTCAAAGACTTTGTTTTCCATCTCTGAATTTCTTTCTTCTACTTTTTCAATTCTACTGGTGAGCCTTTCCAGAGCATTTCACTTTTCTTTCTCTCTTTCTTTTTTTTTTGAGATGGAGTCTTGTTGCCAGGCTGGAGTGCAGTGGCGCAATCTCAGCTCACTGCAACCTCCGTCTCCTGGGTTCAAGTGATTCTCCTGCCTCAGCCTCCCAAGTAACTGGGACTACAGGTGTGTGTCACCTATCATTCTTTGGATTTCTTTGCATTGGGCTTCACCTTTCTCTGGTTCCTCCCTGATTAACTTAATAACCTCCTGTATTCGTTTTCAGGCTAACTTCCTGAATTCTTTTTCAGGAATTTCTTCCTGGTTTGTATCCATTGCTGGTGAACTAGTGTGATTTTTTGAGGGTGTTGAAGAGCCTTGTTTTGTCATATAACCAGCGTTGGTTTTCTGATTCCTTCTTATTTGGGTAGCCTCTTTCAGAGGGAAGGTCTAGGGCTGAAGGCAGTTTTTCAGATTCTTTTGTTCCACAGGGTGTTTTCTTGATGTAGTACTCTCCTCGTTTTCCTACGTATGTGGCTTCCTGGGAGCCAAACTGCAGTGATTGTTGTCTCTCTTCTGTGTCTAACCAGCCAGCAAGCCTACCCAGCTCTGGGCTGGTACTGGTGGTTATCTGCACAGAGTTCTGTGATATGAACCATCTATGGGTCTCAGCCTTCAATGCCATTTCCTGTTCCAGTAGAGGTGGCAGGGCGTGGGGTGCAATGGATTCCATAAGAGTTCTTAGCTTTGGTGGCTGAGTGCTCTATTTTTGTGCTGGTTGGCCTCCTGCCAGGAGGTGGCACTTTCCAGAGAACATCAGCTGTGGTAGTATGGTGAGGAACTTGTGGTGGGCAGGGCCCTAGAACTCCCAAGATTATATGCCTTTTGTCTTCCACTGCCAGGGTGGGTAGGGAAGGACCATCAGGAGAGGGTGCGGCTAGGTGTGTCTGAGCTCAGACTCTCCTTGGGCAGGTCTTACTGTGACTGCTGTGGGGGATGTGGGTGAGATTCCCAGGTCACTGGAGTTGTGCACCTAGGAGGATTATGGCTGCCTCTGCTGAGTCATGCAGGTTGTAGGGAAGTGGGAGAAAGTCAGCAGGCACAGGCCTCACCCAGCTCCCACACAAACCTAAGGGCCGGTCTCACTCCCACCATGCCCTATCCACCCGCAATAGCCCTGAGTCCATTTCCAGGCAACGAGATAGGCTTGAAAATCTGCCCCAGGCTACCTGCCCCCAAGCTGGAAATGAAAAGGACTTCATTCTACCCCTGCCTGTGGAGTCTGAACACTGAATTTGCACCCTCCCCCAAGTTCTGGCCAGGAGGCTTCTCACCCTGTTCGAATTGTTACAAAGTTCAGCTAGAGATTTCCTTCTCTCTGTGGAGTTTTATCCCCTGCTTTTCTGGCCACCCTCTGGATGGATACCTGTGGTGCTAGGCAGGAATAGCCTGCTAGTGGACCCAGCAAGCTCCTAGGGCCTTTCTGCTGCTTCCTCTACCCCTGTATTACACTCAGCTCTTCAAATTGACTCAGCTTCATGTAAAGTCGGAAACTTCTCCTGCAAATGGACCTTTTGGTTTAGCAGCGGGGGTGTGTGTTCAGGAGAAGAGAGTCGCCCTTTCCCACTTCTGCAGTTGGGGCACTTGCAGTAGTTGGGGTGTCTCCCGGCTCTTTCAGGAGCAGTCTACTTCCCTCAAAGGGTCTGTGGATCCTCTTGGGATTGTTGGTTTGTTCTTGCCATTGATCTGGAGCTAAAATTCACAATGTGAACCTCCACATGCTGCTCTGTCCAGAGCTGCAGTCTAGTGCTGCCTCCCTGTTTCCTTTTTGTTGAGTTTTAAGAGATTTTTTAGTATCTTAGATAACTGTCCTTTGTCAGCTGTATCATACAAATTTGCTCCAAGATGGTGACTTGTTTTTGTCATCTTGATGTTGTCTTTTGCAGAACAGATGTTTTTAATTTTAAAGGGTTCCAACTTATTAATTATTTATTTCCTATGCTATTTCTTTGGTGTTGTGTCTAAAAAGTCATCATACCCAAGATCATCTAGGTTTTCTCCTATGTTATCTTCTAGGGGTTTTATACTTTTGCATTTTTATATTTATATCTATGATCTATTTTGACTGAATTTTTGTGAAGATTTTCTACTTCTTTATGATTCAGTCTTGGTGGGTTGTATATTTCCAGGAACGTATTTATTTTTCTAGGTAATTCAACTTGGTGTAAAATTGTTTATAGTAGTCTTTT
The DNA here is from genome assembly GCF_047675955.1 of Chlorocebus sabaeus. NCBI lineage: Eukaryota > Metazoa > Chordata > Mammalia > Primates > Cercopithecidae > Chlorocebus > Chlorocebus sabaeus. The sequence continues at coordinate 45,816,514 of NC_132904.1, read as the reverse complement.
ATGATTATCAGTATTACTGTGGTATTAGTTGTAATGTTTTCACTTTCATTTATGATACTTGGGTCTTCTCTCATTTTTTAGTGTAGCTACAGGTTGTCGATTTTGTTTATCTTTCCAATAAACTAACTCTTGTTTATTGATCTTTTCAATTTTTGTATTCTCTATTTAGTTTACTATTTTCTCTGGTATTGATTATTTCCCCCTTTCTGACGATTTTGGGCTTAAGTTTGTTTTTCTTTTCATACTTCCTTGAGATGTAAAGTTATGTTGTTTAATATTTATTTTTCTTTTGTTTTTTAAAACGTTATTTTAAATTCAGAGGTACATATACAGGTTTTTCATATGGGCAAACTCATGTCATGGGGGTTGTTGTACAGATTATTTCACCACCCAGGTATTAAGTCTAGTACCCTCTAGTTATTTAACATCTTTTATCTTAATGTAGGTGTTTGTCACAATAAACTTTCTTCTTTGAACTGTTTTAGCTGCACCCATTAAGTTTGTCATATTGTGTTTTCATTTTCATTTGTCTCAAGATATTTTCTGGTTTTCTTTTTGATATATTCTTTGACCCATTGGTTTTCAGTAATTTGCTGTAAAAATTCCACATATATTTGTGAATTTTCCAATTTTTGCCCTCTCTTTGATCTCTTGCTTCATGCAATTGTGGTCAGAAATGATATTTGATATGATCTCATTCATCTTCAATTTGTTAAGACAATTTTGACAGCCTGACACATGATGTATCCTGGAGGATGGTTCATGTGAGCTTGGCTGCTTTGGGATGGAATGTTCTGTATATCTTTCCTAGGACCATTTGGTCTATAGCATTGTTCAAGTCTGCTATTTCCTTACTGATTTGTCTATCTGGATGATTATCCATTATTGAACCTGGGGTATTGAAGTTCCCTACTATATTCCTTTCTGTTTCTTCCTTCTGTTCTATTAACAGTGTTCCTATGTTTGGTGCATATATATTTACAATTGTTATATCATCTTGATGTATTGACCTCTTTATCATTATATATAATAAACTTCATCTCTTATGGCAATTTATGACAATCTGTATTTTGTCTAATATAAATACAGCTACGTGTACTGTCTTGTGTCCCATTTTAGTGGAATATCATGTTCCAATCCTTTAATTTCAGTCTTTGGGTGTACTTAAAGCTAAAGTAATTCTCTTGTAAAGCAGCACATAGTTGGATCAGGGAAGAAACTTTAAAATACTGCTGATTTCCATTTTACCCACAACTTTGGGTGAAGAGAGAGATGCTCATATACATTTCAGGAGTAAAGCAAGGACCGTCAACTGGGTGTCAGCAGCAGTTGGCTGAGGAGTTAGTTGACAGTACCTCTTTTAATCCTCTAATTAGTCATGTGAAGTAAGTACTATTATTATTTCTCTCCTTCATATGAGAAAACAGAGAAACAAGGATATTGGGTAATTTGTTCCAGTTCTCACTCCAAATTGGTAGTGATTGGATTTGAGCCTACAGGTCTGTATTACAGTCCTCACCCTTTACCCATTCTGCTGTATCACATGGAAGGAAAATAAACAATGAAAGTTTTACTCTTGGGGATTAAAAAATAGCAACTCACACATATATTTTTAGTAAAGTAGAGTAGGCAAATTTTGGAAATAGCAATGAAAAAAACTCTTCAAATATGGAACACACAAGAGATAGAAGGATAACAGTGGAAAACAAATCCTGTAACTCAGCACACCCTTCCTACCTTTAAAAGGACCCCAGTTCATTCAGACTGCCCAGTACTGGCACAGTACAGGATGACCTGAGTGGCAGAAAGTAGAAATCTCTGGACAGCAAGGACTGACTGCATCTATCACGTGGTTTCTTAGTCCTTCCAGCCCTGATTGGCCTCATAAGAATATGGAGGAAGACCACAACCTAATCATGTTCCTTCAGGGCACCTTAGGCTTTTTATTCATGGAAGTGAACACAGGTTGCAACTCTATTTTTTAAGGGTGTAATTTTAAGTGTATATTTTAAAAATGTATAAGAAATGATTTCTGGAAGGTCACAAACCAAGTGGATGACTGAACTGAAACCAAAGCTCAGGGCTTCCCAGCTGTTCCCTTCCTAACCATCCCACTGTCTTTTAGGCTAGAAGGCACAAACCAGAAACCTGAGGCTGAATTCAGACTCCAGTTGGGTTCTGTTTGGCCTGCAATTAATTCAAATTAGTTTTTGTAATTTTAAAACGTTGGGGCATTTCATATTTTTAAAAACAGGATATTTGGCAACCTCAGGCTCATATCCCTACATGACAGTGAAGACGGAGAGCAGTTGCCTCCTTGAGGCAGGGTATGTCCAGGTTGCCACAGTCCTTGCTTTTATCCCCATTATAAGGGCATGTGTTGTTTGCCATTTATCAATGTTTTCTCAGTTCTTTTTCTTAAAGGTGAAAGTCACACATTTCCTGTAACATATCTAAAGTATCTCTTACTTGGCCTCAGCTTGCTTCATTTACCTGGAACCTGTAAGCATTTGAGTTAGGATCCTATACCTTCTCCTCTGAACCAAGCATTTCTCATTTGCAAAGTGAGGAATATGAACGTGATGATTCTGAGGCCTCTTCTAGTTCTGGCTTCCAGGGCTCTCCTAGTCTTAAGAAATGAGTTCTGGTGTTGACAATACTTAATTGTTCTGCAGATGGTTTTTGAGGGATTGCTCACCTTTGACTCTTTTATCCTAAATTATGATTTATCTCAGTCCTTGAAAGAAAATTTCCTCTTGTTTGGTGGGGCATTTATTGTTAATCTTTGAATAACATGAATACTTCAAACAATGCAGCATAGCTGCAGTTGCTAAGAAGACAGAACAGCAACAGAGGCTGCCTGGAAACAAAACCATCAGAAATCTCTTATTTTACTTCCTGCCTCCCTTCCCCCTTCTCTCTCTCTTTCTCCCTCAAAGATATCAACCTTTTCTACAAAGACAAGTCTTAGTCACCAGTAGTTTAAGTTGTCTTAAATCCAAAAAGTTCACTTCTGAAGACAACTCTCAAGCAGCCAAACAAATACTCAGTAAAATAATCTCCTTGGTTTTAATTTTGGCTCTGCCACTAGATAGTCATTTGACCTTGGGCAAGTAATTCATTTTTCTCTGGGCCTTAATTTCCCCCTGTGTAAAACAGAAGAGTGCAGGAATGGCTGGATGCTCTTGCAGCTCCTTCTAGCCCTAACATTTTATAAGGAAACTGCCAGATTTAGAAAGTGAAGTAGCACCACAGGGTAACTTCTCTACAACTCGGAATCCAGGTAAGCCAGGTCCTGGGACCCCTTTACCTGGTAGCCATGATACGCAACTCTAGGTCTTTGGCTTTCTCTCTTCTGACTCTCTGCTGGCTATCTAATAAATGGTAAAGGAGGGGCTTTCTTTCTACCTTTCTCACTGTATGTGATGTTCCCTAAGTATCAGCTTTGCTTGGTATTACTTCTTTTAAGTTACTTCCTGTGTTGTAGAAAGGGCTAATGACAAGACCTAAATGTCTTTGATTATTTATTCTTCAAGTCCAGAATCACCTTCAGATTCTTCAGGTGCTCAGCCTCAGGGATGATGAAGTGATGATTTAAGCAACATGTTCACTCCCTGTAACCTATGTAAATATTACAAAAATGTCTCTGCCATTTAAAAAACTCTGTCTTGGCCTAACCCACAAGGTAGGATAAAATGTACATGCATGTCTTATAAAATAAAATACAGTCTACCAATGAGAAAGCTATTGTGTCTGAGTTTGTATTTTCTCTTTCAGAGATAAATTTTGCCCATTTGTCATGGCACCCTTCTGCCCCGCCAAGTTCTTGACTTAGCAGGGTTAGGGGATATAGGGAGCTCAACACCACCCTCTTCTGCCTATCTCACAATGAAACAATGGAGTGGGCTGTTTTGGGAGATTATCAGCTCTCAGTTTCTGGAGATGTAGAAGCAGATGTTCAGAGTCCTTCTTGAGAATGCTGGAAAACAGATAAGATTAGATTCAAAGGTGTAAATAATTACTGAGTACCTGCTATGTTCCAGGAATTTTCCTAGGTGACTTGTGAATAAAACATAGTCCTTGTTTCAGGAGCTTATATTTTATTGGGGGAAATAACCTCCAATGTTCTTTTCTATCTGGAGATTCCAAGATTCATCAGTTCCAAGTAATCATGGCAAAAATTTGTAAGAATTTTAACAAAAATTATATAGAAACTTTGGCACAAATATTTAACAGTGATTTTGGCCAGGGATTCAGGGACCTAAGGATATTTGCACCTCACAGTGAAAGCAATAGGGGCCTCTGGACAGTACCTTGACAGGTAGAAACCCAACCACTGGGAGCTGTTCTGGGTCTTGAAAGTGGAGTCAGAGTCGAGAGAGGTTAATTCAAAGTCTGTATTTTCCAAGGTACCAGAGTGTAGCTTGTGAAAGAGAGGAGAGTGGGAGAAGAACATGTATAGGCATCAGGTGTTGTATATATTCACAAATCACCTGGAAGACATCTTAGAGATAACTTCTGTATCTTTCTTTCAGAGATGGAGTAACTTAGACCCAGAGGAAAGTGCCTTGTATGAAATCACAGTGGTCATTAGCAAATTGGAATTAAAAATTAATCTTATTAAATATTGATAAGAACAAGCATCATACATATAAGTGTAAATAGTATGATTCCACTTTTGATTGAAAATCATATGTGGTTATCTTTTGGAGGTGAGATTGCAAGGATTTTTAATTTTCTTTGGTGTACATTGATGTCTTTAAAGATGTTCTACAGTGAGAATGCATAACTGAAAAAGAAACATTTAAAAGAACTTGTATTTTCAGTGATTCAAAGGAAATAAACCAAATACTAACAGCAGTGGCGATGTGTGTGTGTGCATGTATATATATATTTACCTTTTTTCTACTTTCGTGAATCTTCCACATTGTATTTAATAACTACTGACATTGCTAGTCTACCCAGTATGAAGTCATCCTTTCATTTGGGGCATACAGTGGAATTATCCTTCCTTGCTCTTGCACTTTTGGAGGAAGGAAGTGTAATATGACTAATTTTTGTCAATAGGCATGGCCTGCATGATCATGAGAAGTAATCAAATTTGCCACAGGGCCACAGCATTTAATTTCCAGTGCAAATCTTTCTAGAAACAATAGACTTGAAGCCTCCTATTGAGATGACTATACCTCAAGATAGAAGCTGCTTGCACTTCTAAGCAGTGAACCTGAAGGACAGCTGCCCTGGAGAGGTTCCCAGACGTGCTTTATACTTTGTATGAATAGGAAATAAACATTTGCTGTGTTAAGTCACCGAGATTTTGGTGTTGGTTTTTGCCACAGCATAACTTAGTCTATTCTGATTAAGGCGGTACCACATATATCTTTGTACTAAAAAGTTACTGCCATTTTATAAAATGTAATCAACTAAAGATGCTAAATATACAGAAAACTAAATATGCAGAAAACTTTGTTAGAATTTTGGAAAAAATACAAATTTGTAATTAATCATTATTCTAAGATTGGTTTACAATGAAGATCAATTGTTTCAGGTAAAAAATACTGATTTGTGATGAATAGGTAACTGAATTATAGACTTGTAATATTGGCAGGGACCTCAAATTTTCCTTTTGTACACCCTATAGGTTCATATAGAGGTATATCTAAACCAGTCAATATGACTTGTCTAAACCGATGTATTCCAAAGCCTTGATCATCAGAAATACCAGAACTTGAAAAAAAGACTCCTAAGTCACACTTCTGGAGTTTTGGTTAAGGAGATCTAAGATAGGACCTGGGAAACGGCATTTAAAAAACCTGCTATGTGATTTCCATCACAGGTAGATCTGGGAACCACTGGTTGAGAGGAAGACTTTCAAATGTTCGTTACTTCAATTCAAACTTCACTTAAACTTTGTGTCAATGTCGATGTTGAGATCACTTTTGTAATTTCAGGTCAGGTTCTCCAGAAGCAGAATCCAAGGTGAGGGTTCATATGCATGTGACTTGTTAAGGAGTGCCCTCAGGGGAAGCCTGTAAGGGAGTGGGGAAAGGAGGACAGGGAAGGGGACAAAAACTGCGCAGGAATATGATTTCAGAAAAGTCTAGCTTCAGCTGGCTCCTGTGGGAGGCCCTGCAGCATAGACTACACTGTAGATTTGTCCAGCTTGAGTCAGGTGAGCTGGGCTTCTCTACACTCCACATATTGGTCAGTTTTGGCTCTAGTCAGCCTGGGTTGGAAGTAATGTGAACTGTGAGATCTCTCCAGCCATCCAAGGACAATTCACTGGCGAGGTTACAAGCATGAGCTGTTAGCAGGAATTCAGCTGGCAGCTGGGGGTAACTGTACCAAACTGGAAAAAGGGAATCCCTGGGGAAGGGGACACTGACAGCATCTAGCTGACATCTACTGGATTCTATTCATGTGATTGTTTCCTGCCTCTTCTGCAGTGGATGCTCTCTAGTGGGTATTACTGTGATACAAAGAGCACAGTTTAGTGGTTCTTAAGATATTCATGGAGTTGTGCAAACATCATCACACTTTAATTTTAGAACATTTTCATCATTCTAGAAAGCATCTTTGTCCCCGTAAGCAATTATTTCCAATACCTGCTTCTCTTCCCTTTGTTCTGCCTCAGCACCAAGCAACCACTAATTTACTTTCTGTCCCTATGGATATGTCTACTCTGGGCATTTCATAGAATTTGAATCATGTAACATGTGGTGTCTGTTATCTTTCACTGAGCAAAATGCTCTCAAGATTTATTTATGTTGTAGCATGTATTAGTACCTCATTTTTATCCATATTTTGTTTATCCATTAATATATATTTAGGTTGCTTCCAGTTTTGTCTATTATGGATAATGTTGCTATGAACATTTCTGCACAAGTTTTTATGTAGACATGTATTTTCATATTTCAGATATTTCTCTTGAGTATCTGCTTAGGTGTGAAATTGCTGGGTCATATGGTAACTCTGGTGTTTTGAAGAACTAACAAACATTTCCACAGTGGTTGTACCATTTTGCATTCCTGCCAGGCATTTATGAGACTCCATATAACTTTTTTTTCTACCCCAGATGCTTCTAGTACCATGGGATCTTTGGGTCATGTGGCTTAAGTGACAGAGTTGCTTGTTTTGCAGACCAAACCTGCTACAGGGCCTTTTTCTTGCTTCGGGTTGCCCTCAAAACTGGCATCCTTTTACATCACTTGATAAATGAGTCATCTCAGTGTTTTCCATTGTGAACTATTCTGCCTTCAAACTCCAAAGAAACTGACCAAACCTTGAGTTTTTTTCTTGGTGGTAGGGGGGAAAAGGTACCATATATTGTCTTTTACTTTGAAGAAGACCTCAAAGTAAAAGTAAACTGAAGCAAACTCCTTCTGAACCTCCTTCCTAATGTATTTTTAAGTAATACATTTGCCAGATCCAAAGCAATACCATACACCCAAGGTCATGTTGCTACATTTTAGCAAAGATGCCAGATGTGGCACAGCAGCTGTGGTCGTTACTATGATTTGGTAGTTGTCAATAGATTACTGTCATCTGCAATATCCATTTGCTTTTTACAAAAGTCAGACCAGTGAAAATAGCATGTCATTGAGACAACAACTGGTGCATCATTTAAATTGTTGCAGGTAGTACCAATCGCAGTCACTACCCCTGGAATGCAATGTTATTTTTTACTACTTTGAACAGAAGAGGGTATAATTTCAGGGGCTTCCACTTAGTCTTTCACACTATAGTAGTTTTCATTTCATGGTCAAGGAACCAACATGAAGCTTTTGCTGACTGCTAAATCAGTCCATACCAATGATACATTTCAGAACCGGAGAGATGACCACTAGTTGATTTGTGGACCCAGTGGGCTCAGACAGACCTGGCCCAAGACTCCATATGTTTCTTGATTCCATGTGCCACTTCACTAACGGAGTGATGATGGTGCTTTGTGTACCTAGGTTTCTGTGTCAGCTCAGAAATAACAGCCCTTATTAGAGCTAGGTATTCTGCTTTACCCAAATACTGGCACTATAGTTACCAAAACACTGGCAATAGGTCTCTTCAGGGAAGGACTGGAGGAAATCATCATTATACACACAATGGTATTTCAGGGCCCTTGCTTACGTGGACTTAGCTTTTCTTTCTCCAAAATAAAATGTAGATTATTTTAAACTTTTTTGTTTTGAAACAATTTCAAAGTTACAGAAAAGTTACAAGAATAGTTCTAAGAAATCTTGTACACCTTTCTCTCGGAAACCCCATTCAGATTTCAAGAATGTCCTTTATAACTTAAAGATCAAGTCCAGAATCACATGTTGCATTTACTTTTTATGTCCCCATGGTGGTCTTCAATCTGCAGCAGCTCGTCAGCATTTCCTTAATTTTCATGACCTTGATATTTTGTTGAAAATTACAGGCCAGTCTTTTTGTAGAATGTCCCTCAATTTGGTTTTGTCCAGTATTTCCTCAAGATTAGACCTGGGTTATACATTTTGGCTAGAATACCACAAAAATGATGCTGTGTTCTCATTGCATGCTACATGATGTGAATTCATCCCACCATCCGTGGCATTAACATCATCAGTTGGTCAAAATGGTATCTGCCATGTTTCTCCACTATTGTTATTTCCCTCCACCCCTACTTTGTAAGTAGTAAGAATTTTGTGAGGAAGTATTTTGAGATTATAATAAATACCATTCCTCACCCCAATTTCAACCCACTAGTTTTAACATACATTGATTTTTCTTTTCTTGCCTGAATTAAACTGTTATTCTAATCGTTGCCAAATGCTGAAATCAGGGCATTCGAGTAATTGAGGTAATTGAGAAAAAGATGATTCTTCTCGTGGTTTACTGGGCTTCTTTATTTTGAGGGATGTCATTCATTTGATAATTTTTACATTTATTTTTGCATAGACTGCATTCCTGTGTGTGTTCAGTGAAGGAATGAGGTTCAGTGAACACACACAAGGAATATAGTCTATGCAAAAATAAACAGTCTTGCTGTTCCTTTAGCTTGTACTTCAGCTAATCTTAAATGACAGAGATTTCCTTGAATGGAGGATGTTTAAAAAAAAGCAACAAAATAGGAACAAAAGAAAGCAATGTCTCTCCCAACCCAACCCTGTGAAATGAACACCTCTTCTAGTTTTTGCGGATTGGCTCTGTGTTGGCTTCTCCTTCAATCTTTAGCAAGACTTGCACTGAGCCTATGGATTCAGACTGAACTGAAAGCTTAAGTCTTCTCAGATGTTTTCTGAGCATGAATCTTGCCCTGAGCATGCACATGACCTTCGAAATTTCTCTGTAAACCTGAGTGCTTTTGAAAGTCCTAATTTCCCAAGGAATGGTCCCCCAGCTTTTCCTCCTGGGTTTTAGGTGATTTATTGCATGTCTTGACCCACAATCCTTTGCTTCAAATGTCCTGGGATTACTAGTTCACCTTGCAGCATTTTTGAGCAATACCTACAGCTTTTTTGGCTTGAGTTCAATGATGGGTAAGAAAGAGACGAGTACCTTGCTTTGGGTAGCTCCTACACAAGTTAGATCACACATTCACATTAATTTTCAAATGGAGTTGCCCTGCTCTCTTTGGAACAGGATCTTAAGTGCCACAATGAAACAGGGCCTGCTGTCACTTCAAACTGTGCTGTGATGGGAAGGATGTGGAGCAGATGAGTAAAAAAGCCACAAAGCGTTCCTAGCATTTTCATGTTTCCTTTTTCTTGATTCAGCATTCTCTTGGTTGCTGTAAATATTTGACTAGTTTCTAGAGTTCTGAAAAGTTGTTTTGGACAATTTCTGCTTGTGTTTTGATGTTTCTGTGAAAGTAAGCTTGGGGCTCCTACTCCCACGTTTTACTGACATTATCCCTTGAATAAATTATTTATGTAAGAAAATTTGAGGATTTTTTTTTTTACAAAACAATAGATCTCTAGAATTTATCCCATCTTACTGAAACTTTGTACACTTTGACCGACATCTCCCCATTTCTGTCCCCAACCCCTTGCCTCTGGTAATCACAATTCTACTCTCTATAAGAGTTTGACCCTTTCTTTTAGTTCCAAGAAATACAAACTCTATGATGGATATAAGAAGGTGATGGATGTTCTCCACTCACCCTTAAAGTCTATTTGCTCTTCTTCTCTAGCACAATTAACAACCCAGTAGGACACATTTCCGTACCTTACCAATGGGCCTCCTTTTCCTGTGGCTCCTTGTAAAGTTCCATTAAAGACGAACACTGATGAGATTGGCGGGCAGGATGTGAGGGATATGGGGATTGCTCACCTGTCTCCTGGCTCTCTCCCTGCTAGGCTATAAGTTGACAGTGGCAGTGTTCCTTTACCTCATGACATGGTCCCTTCCTGTTGGCCCTTTCTATAGCTGCAGCTATACCTACAGTCACAGCTACAGCCCTCTGACTTCTTGATAGTTGTTGCTTCTTATTTCTTCAGCCTTGAGTAAATCTACTCCCAATTATTAATTGCCTTTGGGTTTTTATCTCTCAAGAGTTGCTTGGCCTGTCCATTTTTGTAAATAGTGCTTTAATTAAACTCTTTTCAATTATTTCAGTTTGGACCTTGCATTTCATGCCAAGGCACTGCCAGATATACAAAAAGGAAAACTTTTGAAAAGCAAGGAAATCGGTGAAATCTGGGTTATTAACAGCATTTTAGCCTTGAGAAAAATGCATGTGCCCCAGCTTGCCTCTTGAATTAAGGAAAACATCAGATTTGTCACCAAGACAGCAAATTAGTGTGGTTTGCTGAAGAAGAGAATGGTGAGAGTGTGCAATAAGGGGGCACAGTCCTGTTTTGAGCATTCAGCTCTCCCACTGTCAAGCCTGCCAGCTCCCAAAGTTGCCAGGAGGGAGCATCATGTCTCCTGTCTTTTCCCGCTGGAGTTCCTATTGTTCCCTGAATATGCCATACCAAGGTGGAGTTATGTGAATGTTCACTTAGAGAAAAAACATAGTAATGGCTTTGGAAATAAGCTCAATAAATTCTAACATTTCTTTCATTCTCCTTGCTGGAGGTAGGAGGCTGATCTGTGCTCAAGACAGTGACAAACTGCATTGACAGTTGCTAGAGGGCACTTCTCTGACCTAGAGAGGTGCCTGCAGTAGTTGAAGGGAAGCCTGGTGCTTATCAAAGTGCTGAACACCCCTGTGGTTTCCTGTGCAGGGATCTGCTGGCAAATGAGAGTGCAGAGTCGTTTCAGTCATGATCTCTCATGGGATGTGTCTCGATATTTAGTCTCACTCTGCTCTTGTCTTTGAACTTCTGCCTATCCCCACCCACATCCAATTCTTATCCCTGTAAACGATTGTTGTTTTGGAGTATTTTGCTGCTAACTGTGTACATGACCAGTAATGCCAACCAATGTGAGCCTGTGCTGGGAGAGTTTATAACTAAGAATGAAGCACACCCTCCTCACTTGTCACTCAAGGCCCTCTGGCCTATCCCACCCTTTTTCTTTATCAAAGTAATAATGTGTGTATGTTTGCTCTTTCTTTCCAGAGCACAGAAATTGTATTAATTCATTCTTGCACTGTTATAAATAACTACCTGAGGGGGGTAATTTATAAAGAAAAGAGGTTTAATTGGTTTACGGTTCCTCAGGCTATACAGGAAGCATGACTGAGGAAGCTTCAGGACATTTTCAATAATGGCGGAAGGGGAAGCAGGCACTACTTTCATGGCCGGAGCAGGAGCTTGTGATAACTCACTATCCGGAGAACAGCTCCAAAGGGAGAATCTGTTCCCATGATCTAATCACTGCCCACCAGGTCCCACCTCCAATACTGGGGATTTCAATTTGATGTGAGATTTGAGCAGGGACACACACCCAATCCATATCAGAAGTGTATCAAATACAAGGTCAAAGTCTTTCTAAATTGTGTTCTCTAGAAGCAACAACTTGTAAGAGTTTTTGTTCTTAAATCTTTCATTAGCTTTGAATAATAAATTTTATTACTCTGTTTAACATTTATCTCTGTTAAAACTGGATAAATTGTCTCCCCTTGTGAGATGTAAAGAAGTTAACACACATACTAGTCACACTCGGCTCTCTAGGAACAAGCGTGGAGTGAGTGAGAGATGAATTTAACCAGATGGAGTTTTGTCTGGCAAGTTGGCAGAGGAGAGTGTGGCAAGGAGGTGGAGGGTATGTGCAAGGTAGTGATTACAAAAGTGGGGTGTGAAATCTAAAGTTAGCAATGGGGACAGTGAGGAAGCCATGGTCAATGAGTCAAGTTGGATGAAGATACTGGAGGCTGAGATGGTGTGCAAGAGTTGAGGCATTAGGGAAAATAACTTGTACAGATTAGAGGTGAGGGGCAGGCAGTGCAATTTTGAAACTGAGATTGTGGAGGTGATGCCATTGTGGGTGATGACAAAATCTAAGGCTGGATGGTTAGAATGGGGTGGGTGACAAGATTAAAGGAAGGAGGTGTTTAGGAGATGGAAAGTTTAAGATGTTGGATTGCCATTTACAAGGACATTGGAGTCATCAAGAATGAGGACAGGGGGATGCTGGAGAAGTCTATAAACTGGCTACTTAAACCAGAAAATATATAATAAACATTCACATACCCACTCTGCAAATTAAGCATATATTAAAAACGTGTCCGATTTATCACCAATTTCTCTTTTAAAATGAATAAAACTACAGATACAACTAATGCTCCAATCCTGCATTGCTTCTCTCTCTGTGGCTCTTCAAAGATTCTGAAATTGATGGACATTTTTCTGCCCATCAGAATAATGGAAGTTAACAATCCAATTTTATCTAAGAAGATAGTGCGAGTTAATCCAATTTTGATAACTGGAAGTTAATCCAATTTTATCTAAGTATGAAAATACTATCGAAAATATATTTCAAAAATGGTGCTGTATGACATGTAGAATTTTAAAATAAAGTTTCCAATTTATTTTAAAATTCTTACTTTAAAATTGGTTACCCAACTCTCTAGACATCATATATATCAGGATTTAAAAAGATTGAGTTGAATTTTTATGGTAGGATAAAAATGTTGTATTTAATATAAAATAAATCATCTCCCCCTCTCTCATTTTGGCCTTGCATTATGGGATTCTTCATGATGGACAACATCTTCAGCCACAACTGTACAGTTGATGGTAGATTCCTGGGGCTGACTCATAATAATTCTTAGTCTGAACTGGTGACATCACATTAAAGCACCATGCCTACTGCATGGGCTGCAAACACTGTCTTCCTGCCTCTTCCCTCCTGTAGGAAGCCCTCACCTATAGCCAAGACCTACAACAGCATTTGGAAGTCAAGGGTGTATGTATAGGATGCAGAGTCAACAGAGTACTAAGCCTAGAAGAATATCAAATCTGGAGTCAGAAAACCTGATGTTGTATATTTTTTCTTTTTAACCTGGCCTTGAAATCTCTCTCTGAAGAGAGTGGCAGTGAACTCTAGTCCTGCCCTGATGTGACTCAGGGACTGTGGTCATGGCTGTTTACAGTGTGCCTTTCAAGTAATGCTTCTTTATGCTGGCAGATGGCCTAATGACTAAGTGTCTGACCCACAACCCGGTATTCCTTGCACAGGAAACTAGTTTATACTGGCAGATACCCTTGTGGCTTTTGTATTATCTGTGTCCAGTTTACTTTTTCCAAGATAGCCACTCTCTAGGACAACTCTGACCAGGAAAGAAGTTAGGTTCAAGTGTATTGATCAGGTGAGACAGAGGAGGCAACTCAACAAAACACAATAATAGAGGTCATGTATTACTTCCAGATCCCAGAGAGAAGAAGGCTGCATGCCTCACAGGGCCCACATGAAGTGGGGATCCATCTGGGACAGGAGCATGCTATCAGTGGCAGCAGGGGGCAGCAGGATGGGAGAGGGAGTAGAATGATGATTACCAGAGGCTGGGAGGGGTAGTGGAGAGTGGGGGATGAAGAGGGTTTGGTTAATGGGTATAAATATATGGTTAGAAGGAATAAGATCCAGTGTTTGGTAGCACAGTAGGGTGACAATAGTTAACAAAATTTTATTGTATTTTTCAAAATAACTGAGTGGAATTGAAATGTTCCTAACACAAAAAGTTAGATGCTTGAGGTGATGGATACCCCAATTATCCCATTTGATTATAATACATTGTATGTTTATGTTAAAATATCACATATAGCCCATATATATGTACAACTCTTTTGTATTCAAAATAATTAAAATTTAAGTAAAGTGAGAAAAGTAAAAAGTGTTGAATAAGAAAAGATCCAGAAGAGATAATATAAGAAGTTTATTTGAAGAATAACTGAGGCACTTTGGTGGCCTGAGGCTAAGAGAAGAGCAGGTAATTGTCAAGTCTGGCAGGGCAGTGTTTACTGTCAAAGTCACATCTGACTGATCAAGGCAGAGGCTTTTCCTCACTGCCTCAGTCTGCTTCCTGACAGCTTCAGGGTTTCCTGAACAAGTCTGCCTCCACCTTCATCTACCTCAGCAGTGTCCTGCAGAGCCCTCTGGAGAACCAGCTTGAGGGTCTTCCCATATTGATACTGCCTAAAGGAGCCAACAAAGAAAGCAAATAATAGGGTTGGTGCAGCTGCTAGCAGGTCAAGATAAACACAATGCAATCAAAACAAAAGAATGAATTGACACAAATAAGAATATCAGCTACACGGTAATGAAATAAAGTGCCTGATACCAAACAAAATTAGATCACCCCAAAAGAAGCTACAGTAGTTCCTTTCAAGGTAGCTCAGCAGCAGGGACAGGACCAAGATGACACATATGGCAGCTGACTTCTGTCTCAGGTGTGGTAGCAGTATACCAGATGCACCACAGTGTGGACTGCAGTGCTTGGTGTTAATGGCACTGAGCATGCATAGACTCATAATGTAGAAAGAGATTATAGTGACATAGAAGTAGGGGATGGAGATGGAGGTGGGGTGGAAGGAGCTGATGAGTTTCAGCAGGGAATTTATAATCTGGCAGCAGGAAAGAGGAAGTCTCTATGCTGGTTTTCATTTTCTTTCCAATTGACATAGATGTGTGTCAAATAAAAGGTGAAAGTCTTTTGGTTTATCTTTCCATAAGTTATTGGGATACAGGTGGTATTTGGTTACATGAGTAAGTTATTTAATGGTGATTCGTGAGATCCTGGTGCACCCATCACCCGAGCAGTATACACTGCACCAAATTTGTTGTCTTTTATCCCTCGCCTGCCCCCACCAACTCTTCCCCGCAAGTCCCCAAAGTCCATTGTGTCATTCTTATCCTTTTACATCCTCACAGCTTAGCTCCCACATATCAGTGAGAACATACGATGTTTGGTTTTTCATTCCTGAGTTACTTCACTTAGGATAATAGTCTCATTCAGGTCACTGCAAATGCTGTTAATTCATTCAAAAGGTGAAAGTCTTAATGAATCCTACTCTCCAGAACCAACAACTTGCTTCAGTTCTTTTATTATTATGTTAAACTATCTTATTCTGATTATAGATTAATAATGTTATATATTAATGTATTATATATGAATGTATATTTTACTAGTTAATATAAATATTTGTATAGATTGTTAATATAGGTTATGTAAATATAGATAATTATAAATTTGAGCAGTACATTTTTTATTTCTATTTTTAAAGTTTACCAGCATTAATAACAGGATCAACTGACTCCCTGTATAAGATGTAAAGTGTTTAGGATATGATAGAGAATTTTGAATTATCAGATTGGAAATTTAAAATAACTGATTAATGTGCTAAGGATGCTAAGGGAAAGTGAACATTATGCAAGAGCAGATGAATAATATAAGCAGAGAGATGAAAATTCTAAGAGGAAATGCTAGAAAATTTAAAAAAAAACACTGTATTAGAAATGTAGAATGTCTTTGATGGGCTCATGAGTAGACTGGACCCAACCTAGAAAAGAATAAGCCTGAAGATAGGTCAATAGAAATTTCCCAAAAATGAAAAGCAAAGAGGAAAAAACAAAAAAAATCCAAAGTGAAACAGAATGTTCACAAGTAGGGGACAAATATTTAAAAAGGATAGCAACATATATATAATAGAAATACTGAAGAAGAAATTAAGAAAGAACAGAAAAAATATATGAAGTAGTAATGTCCAAGGATTTTCTAAAATTATTGACAGACACCAAACCACAGAACAGGAAACTCAGAAAACACCAAGCAGGATAAATACCAAACAATCTATATCTCAGCATATGGTATTCAAACTGCAGAAAATCAAAGACAAAGAAAATCTTGAATGAAGGCAGAGAGGAAATACCTTACCTATAGAGGAGCAAGCATAAGAATAACACTAGAGTTCTCTTCAGGATTCTGGCATGCAAAAAGGGCTTGGCATGAAATATTTAAAGTGTTGAAAGAAAACAACCACCAACTTAAAACTGTACCTAGTGAAATCATCCTTTAAAAGTGAGGGATAAAGAGGGCTGTTTCAAAGGAACAAAAATTGAAGACATTTGTTTCAGTAGACCTGCCATGCAAGAAAGGTTAAAGAAATTCTTTAGAGAAAAGGAAACTGATACTGATCAGAAATGCAGCCCTACATAAAGGAAGAACTTTCAAGAAGGAATAAATGAAGGTAAAGTAGTATTTTTTATATCTTCTATTCTTAACTAGCAAGTAACAGTTTGTTCAAAATAGTAGTAACAATATTGGATGATTGTAGTTTGTGTACTATGTAAGTGAAAAATGTATGACAGGAACGTTGTAAGACAGCAGAGAGAGGAACTGAAAATATTCTATCATATGGTACCCACACTATTCATGAAGTAAAAGTGGACTTAGAGTAGTTGTGAATATATATTATAAATTCTAAGGCAATCACTAAAATAAACTTTTAAAAGAAGTATAATTGATATGCCAAGAGAGAAAAGAAAATGGAATCATAAACTGCTCAGTTGAAACAAGAGAGGGCAAAAAAGTGGAAGTGGGGAGAGAAAGAGAACAGGAGCAATGAATAGAATTCAATTACATATATGGTAGATATAAATCCAACTGTATCAATAATCACTTTAAATGTGAATGGTTTAAATATATCAATTTAAAGAAAGAGTCTATAAGAGTGGAAAAAGAGCAATACCTAACTATGTTGTGTACAGAAACCCACTTCAAATATAATGATACAATGGATTAAAATAAAAGATGAAGAAAGTGATGTCATACTAATACTAATCAAAAGAAGCTTATAGTAGCTATATTTATTTCAGATGAAGACTTCAGAGCAAGGAAAACTATCAGGGATAAATAAGGGCATTGGCCCCACAATAAAGGGATCAATTCTCCAATAAGATATAATAGTCCTAAATTCTTATGTGCCTAACAGCATAGCAACAAAATATCTGTGGCAAAAAACTGATAGGAAAGTAAGGGAAAATAGATAAGTCCACTATTAGCATTGGAGCCTTAACACCTCTCTCTCAGTAATTGAGAGATCCAGTAGGCAGGAAATTATTAAGTATATATACAATTGAATTGAACAGCACCACCAATCAACTGGATCTTGTTGACTTCCAACAGATTGATCCAATAACAGTAGAATGCATAGTCTCAAGTTTACATGGAACATTCAAGATAAATCATATCCTGGGCCATGAAACATACCTTAACAAAATTAAAGAATATAAATCATACAGCATGTGTTTTCATACAATAATACAATTAACCCAGAGATCAATAGCAGAAAGACAGAAAATCCTCACATTTGGAGGATTTGAGATTAAACAACACACTTCTAAAAATCACATGGGTGGCTGGGCGCAGTGACTCATGCCTGTAATCCCAGCACTTTGGGAGGCTGAGGTGGGTGAACCACCTGAGATCAGGAGTTTAAGACCACCCTGGCCAATATGGTGAAACCCCGTCTCTACTAAAAATACAAAAATTAGCTGGGCATGGTGGTGTGCACCTGTAATCCCAGCTACTCGGGAAGCTGAGGCAGGAGAATCGCTTGAACTCAGGAGACAGAGGTTGCAGTGAGCCAAGATTGCACCACTGTACTCCAGCCTGGCGGACAGAGTGACATTCTGTCTCAAAAAATAAAAATAAAAATAAAAATAAATCACATGGGTTGAAGAAGTCTCAATAAAAATTTTAAAATATTATCAACTACATAAAAATAAAACATCAAAATGTGGGGAATGCAGCAAAAGCAGTTAATGAGTAAAATTGATAGCAGTGAAATCATGTAATTACAAAAAAAGAAAGAACTAAAATCAATAATCTAAGCTTCTACCTTAGGAAACTTTAAAAAAAAAAAAAAGAGCAAATTAACTGCAAAGTAAACAGATAAAGAAAAAACAGATCAGAAATTAGTGAAATTAAAAATAGGAAATTGATAGAGAAAATCAATGTAACCAAAAGTTTTCCTTTGAAAATATAAATAAGATTGATATACCTTTGGCGAGCATAACCAAAGGGAAAAAAAGACACAGATTATTAATATCAGAAAGGAAAGAGGAGAGTATCACAGGTGATCCCATGGACATTAAAAAGACAATAAAGGAATACGATGAATAACTTTATGCCCACAAATTGGATAACTTGGATGAAATATAATTCATGAAACATGTATTTACTAAAATTCACACAGAAGAAATAGATACCGTGAGTAGACCTATATCTACTTTTAAAATTGACTCAATAATAAACAACCTCCCAAAACATAAAGCCCCAGGTCCAGATGTTTTCACTGGTCAATTCTATCAAATATTCAAAGAAGAAATGATACTATTCTCTACAATCTTTCCCAGGAAATAGAAACAGAGTAAGTATTTCCTGTCTCATTCTGTGAGGCCAGCATTACCTGAATACCAAAACCCAAAAGAGACATTACTAGAAAGAGCATCTGGCTTTTCATCTTTATGTGTGATGTTAGTTGCTGATTAATCATGTTTTAAATTTTTTCCTTACTTTGTTATGCTTTGACATCTCAAAACCATGCTGACCTGGGAGATACTGCCCCTCCCCAGGTTAGGTAATTCTTAGGTATAGAAAACTACTCCCATGAGAGCATTATTTTTATTTGTAAACCAACCAATCCTAAGCCTGTATCCCCAACCATCTCCTTTAAGAAGCTCCCACCCTTGAAGACAATATTCTCCTGCCTTAATCAACCAAGTCCAGATATTGGACAACATTACTAAAACTAAAATATTTGCTCTGCAAAAGACACTCCACTCTTAACAGAATGAAAACGTAAGCCATGAACTGGAGGAAAATGTTTGCAAAATATATATCTGAAAAGGACTAGTATCCAGATATACAAATAACATTTAAAATTCAACAATAAGAAAATAGACAACACAATTTAAAATGGGCAAAAGATCTCAATAGACTTATTACCAAAGAAGTTACAAAGATGGCAAATAAGCATGTGAAAAAATGCATACTATGATATGTCATTAGAGAGTTATAAACAAACAAATGAGATACTACTACATACCTATTAGTGTTTGAACCTGAAATTTGAAACACTGACAACACTAAATTCTGGGGAAGATGTGGCACAAGAGGCATTCTTACACATAGCTGGTTGGAATACAAAATAGTAAAGCCACTTAGGAAAACAGTCTACAAGTTTTTAATAAAGACAAAGTTAGGCTTGTTATAAGATCTAGCAATCATGCTCCTAGATATTTATTCAAATGAGTTGAAAATTTATATCCACACAAAACTTACACAAAAATGTTTATGGCAACTTTAGTCATAATTACCAAAATTTGGGAGCAATCGAGATATCATTTAATAGTGAATAGAAAAACAAACTGGAATATTTATAAATGAAGTATTATTCATCAACAGAAGCTATCAAGCTATGAAAACATAAGGAAGCATTTTAAATGCCTATTGCTAAGTGAAAGAAGTTAGTCTGAAAGAGCTAAATACTGTGTAATTCCAGCTATGTGACATCTAGAAAAGGCAAAACTATGGAAATAGTAAATAGAACAATGATTGCCAGTGGTTTGAGGATGGCGTGGTGGGGAAGAATGAATAAGTGGAGTAAAAGTTGTTTTTAGGGCAGTGAAACTATTATATACATTACTGTAATAGTAGATGCACAACATTCTGGATTTGTCAAAACCCATCAAACTGTACAACATAAAGAATAATCCATAATGTAAACTATAGATTTTAATTTATAGTTATACATCAGTCTTGGTTTATCAGTGTTAACAAATATACCACACTAATTCAATCTGTTAAACATAGAAGAATGTATGGGAGTGGGGATAGGAAGAGGGAGTTTATGGAAACCATTTGTATTTTCTATGCGTTTTTTGAAAACCTAAAAGTACTATAAAAAATACTGCATTAAAAATAAAGGGTGGCCAGGTGCAGTGGCTCACTGCTGTAATTCCAGCACTTTGAGGCAAAGGTGGCCAGATCACTTGAGCTCAGGAGTTTGAGACCAGCCTGGGCAATGAGGTGAGACCCCATCTCTACAAAAAAAATAGAAAAATTAACCTGGTGTGGTAGTATGCACCTGTAATCCCAGTAATCCCAGCTACTTGGGAGGCTGAGGTAGGAGGACGGTTTGAGCCCAGGAGGCAGAGGTTGCATTGAGCCAGGATTGTGCCACTGCACTACAGCCTGGGCCACAGAGCTGGACGTTTTGAAAAAAAAAAACAAAAACAAAACAAAAGACGTTATCAACAACATGCAACATGTTGGAATAGGAGGCTCTTGACTATCTCTCCTCCCACTGACATACTGAGTAAACACCTACATATGGATCAGTTCAGTCCAAGAGAAAGATAAAATTTAGTTGAAAGACTGCTACACACCAGAATACTGAGAAAATTCCCACATCAAATTTGATAGGAAAAGCAGAGATACACTTGTACACTAGCCCCACCTTGAGCACAGCACCTTACAATCCGGAATGAATCTCCAACTCTTAGCTTCTTTCTGAGGGGCCTGGGGTTGTACCACACATATGATATACAACTTTTACAGTTCTTGTCTAAGGACTTGGCCTTTAAATCTCCTTGCTTGAGGAACAGTAAGGAGAAAGATTTTCCTCAAACACAGAAAACAAAGCAGGGCTTTGAACCATGAAAACATTCTCAGCACCTGTAGTCCCCAGGACCAACACATTTTCCAAAATCCCCTAGAAAGAGTTGACTTCACACTTTTCTGGTAGTTCCCTGTGGTTCTGGCCTCTAACAAGCCAGTATCTCGGGGGTTATGTAGCAAATAAAGAATAAACCTACTCCAGCCTAAATGGCAAGGATGGCAACTTGCACCTTCTTCCCTGGCTTGCTTCAGTGATAATTCCCTGCAATTTCTCATTGCAAGGAGACAGAGGGAATATCACCATGGCCTAAGGGGAAAGTGGGCACTCCCCACATCTTCTTCCCTGGATTACTCCAGCAATAATTCCAGCCCTGCAATCTCTCTGTGGAAAGAGAGACTCCGCCAACAAGAATGGGAAGGACAGGACTGCCTGTGCTTTCTTCCTCAGCTTGCTCCAGAAATATATCCCTGCAATCTGTCATTGGAAGAAGGCTAGGGAACCTCCCCATGCCTAAAAAGGAAAGTGTGCACCCCTTGTGTCTTCTTCCTTGGCTTACTTCAGCAATAACTGCAATCCAGAAGTCTCTCACTGAAAGGAGGGTGGGAGACTTCTGCTTGCTTAAACAGGAGAGTGGGCACTCCCTATGCCTTCTTCTCCAGCTTGCTTCAGTGATAACTTCCAGCCCTACGGTCTCTTCCTAGAAAGAGGTCGGAGGTCTCTGCCAGCAGGAACAAGAGAGATGGCACTTTCCTTGCTTGCTCCAGCAAAATATCTAGATGTTCAGACTATCTCTTTTCTGCGTGCATTGAGTGCCCCAAGTTTTATAGCTCCTAACCGAGGGACTGGATCCTAAATCACCTGGCTCTGGGAGTTGATGAGGCTCACACTCAGTGTCCTAGACCACAGAGAACAAAAAGGTATTTTCTAAACTACAAACATTCAGCATCTGTCTCCCCATGTTCAAAGTGAGCATTTTGAACAAGAGTATTGGTATCTGCCACAGATCCTCTTTTTGGTGTACAGCAGAACAAGTGGAAGGTAAACTCTGGCACTCAGCTTCTCCACAGGAAAGAAGGAACTGGAACACGCATCTAACACTCCAACTTCTCCAGCTGCATCCTGAGGTACTGGATTTTAACCCACCTATCTCAAGGCAATAGAACCATTGGTACTCTGCAGTCTCTTGGGGCCACTAAGAACGAAGAGTGTGTTAAGACAATCCCAAACAGTTTAGAGGCACTTAGAATCTCTGGCAGAGCTTACTGGGGAGGAACATATACATGAGACCAGTTTAACAAGTCTAAAGAAGGTTATTGTCTTATCTAATGTGCAGACACCAGCATAAAAAGTAAAGGAAAATGAAGAAACATGAAAATAGGTTCCAAATAAAAGAACAAGATGAATCTCCAAAAGCCAACCCCAATGAAATAGAGATATATTCTTTACCCGGCAGGGAATTCCAAAGAGCAATCATAAAGATGTTTACTGAGGTAGGGAGAGCAATGAATGAACAAATAGAAAATTTCAACAAGAAGAAAACCTAAAAAGGTGCCAAACAGAAATCAAGCTAAACAATACAATAACCAAATTCGAAACTTCGACACAAGGATTCAATAACAGACTACATCAAGCAGAAGAAAAGATTAACAAACTTGAAGGCTGGTACTTATAAATCATCCAATATGAGGGGCAGAAAGGAAAAAAATGAAAAAGTCACTTGTTATGTACAAGGGAACATGTGAGACTATCAGTGGATTTTTCAGCAGAAACTTTGCAGGCCAGAAGGAAGTAGGATGATATATTTAAAAAACTTAAAGAAAAAAAAATACCCCTGTCAATAAAAAATACTACACTTAGCAATTCTGTCATTAGAAAATGAAGAGGAGGTAAAAACTTCCTGAGGCAAACAAAAGCTGAGGGAATTTATCACCATGAGAACTACCTTATAAGAAATGTTGGGTGGAACTGAGATGGCTGAATCAAGGCAGCTCCTCTCTGCTTCTCCCACCAAGAAGGACAAAAACTGGGAGTGAACGCTGCATCTTCAATTGAGGTACCAATGTTCTCTTATTGGGACTGACTGGATGGTTGGTGTAACCCACGGAGGGCCAGAAAAAACAGGATGGAGCAAGATCCTACCCAGGAGCTGCAGGTGGCAAAGGGAACTCACTCCCTCAGCCAAGGGAGATAGTGAGGGACTGTGCTTCCCCTCCCTGAAAACCAGGCTTTTCCCATGGATCCTGGCAACCTGCAGATTAGGAGGTCCCCTCCTGAGCCCCCGCGACCAGAGCCTTGGGTCCCAAGCATAAAGCTGTGAAGAATCATGGTGGCTACTTGGGTGGGTGGCGCTTTGAGCGGATACTGAGACACTGGAGTGTTTGCATACTCTGGCTCTGGGAACTCCTGTGAGGCAGGAGATCTGTTCACTCTCTTGGGGAGGGGGTTGAAGCTAGGGAGTCAAATGGCCTCACTCCCACGGAGATCCACAAGCTAAAACCCACGGGTTTGGCATCACTGCCGGCCAGTGCACCCAGCTAGAAACTGCCTAAGAAGACTGAGGTACCGAGGGGAAGGGTGGCCGCCATCATTGCAACTCCAGTCAGCCACTGTCTTTTGCCTGCGAGATAGGGAGGGACCTGGATTCACTCCTTCTCACTGCGAGGGGATTCCCTGTGGGAATCTCAGCATCCCCAGCCAGGGGTTTACGGATAGAACACTGATACCCCTGAGAAGAGCCCCTAAGAGGAGGAGGAGCAGCTGCATATTCTGGATAAGGGATCTTTGTCTTTTCTGCCTGCTGGCTCTGAAGAGCCAGGGAAGCCCAGGTGAGGGAGATTTCCGCACAGCGCAGCATGCCCGCCCTGCCAACGGGCAGATAGACTGTTTATTTAAGTGGGTCTCTGACCCTCCTCCTTCAGACTGAGTGAGACCTCCCAATAGGAGTCTCAGATACCTTATACAAGAGACTTCCTGCCTGCATCAGGCCAGTGCCCCTCTGGGACAGAGCTCCCAGAGGAAGGAACAGGCTGCCATATTTGCTGGCCTGCAGCCTCTGCTGGTGATATCTCCAGGGCAGGAGGGACTCAGGTGAATAGGGGCTGGAGTAGACCCCAAGCAAACCACAGCAACCCTACAAGAATAGAGGCCTGACTGCTAAAAGAAAAACAAACGGAATGCAACAACATCATGAAAAATAAACCATAAAAAACCCATCCAAAAGTCAGCAGCCTCAAAGATTAAAGGTAGATAACCCAAGAAGATGAGAAAGAATAAATGCAAAAATGCTAAAAACTCAAAAAGCCAGAGTGCCTCTTCTCCTGCAAAAGATCACAACATGTCTCCAGCAAGGGCACAGAACTGGGCTGAGGCTGAGACGGATGAATTGACAGAAGTAGGCTTTGGAAGATGGGTAATAACAAACTTCACCAAGCTAAAGGATTGTGTTCTAACCCACTGCAAAGAAGCTAAGAACCATGATAAAACATTATAGGAGCTGTTAACCAGAATAACCAGTTTAGAGAGGAACATAAATGACCTGATGGAGCTGAAAAGCACAAGAACTTCATAATGCAAACACAAGTATCAATAGCCAAATAGACCAAGTGAAAGAAAGGATATCAGAGCTTGAAGACTGTCTTGCTTAAATAAGGCAGGCAGACAAGATTAGGGAAAAAAGAATAAAAATGAATGAACAAAACCTCCAAGAACTATGGGATTATGTTAAAAGACCAAACCTATGACTGATAGGGGTACCTGAAAGAGATGAGGAGAATGGAACCAAGTTGGAAAACATATTTCAGGATATCATCCAGGAGAACTTCCTTAACTTAGCAAGACAGGCCAATAGTCAAAATCAGGAAATCCAGAGAACCCCAGTAAAATACACCATGGGAAGATCAACCCCAAGACACATAATCATCAGATATCCAAGGCCAAAATGAAAGAAAAAAATGTTAAGGGCAGCCAAAGAGAAGGGTCAGGTCACCTACAAAGGGAGCCCATCGGACTAACAGCAGACCTTCAAGCAGGAACTCTGCAAGCCAGAAGAGATTGGGGCCAATTTTCAACATTCTTAAAGAAAAGAATTTCCAACCTAGAATTTCATATCTGGCCAAACTAAGCTTCATACGTGAAGGAAACAAAATTTTTTTAGATAAGCAAATGCTGAAGGAATTCAGCATCACCAGGCCTGCCCTGCAAGAGCCCCTGAAGGAAGCACTAAATATGCAAAGGAAAAACCATTACCAGCCACTGCAAAAAATACACTGAAATACACAGACCACTGACACTATGAAGCAAATACGTAAACAAATCTGCAAAATAACCAACTAGCATCATAATGTCAGGATCAAATTCACACATAACAATATTGACCTTAAATGTAAATGGGCTAAATGCCCCAATTAAAAGACATGGAGTAACAAGCTGGATAAAGTAAAAATCCATCAGTGTGTTGTATTCAAGAGACCCATCTCATATGCAAAGACACACATAGACTCAAAATAAAAGTATAGAAGAAAATTTACCTAGCAAATGGGAAGCAGAAAAAAGCAGGAGATGCAATCCTAGTTTCTGATAAAATAGACTTTAAACCAACAAAAATCAAACAAGACAAAGAAGGGCATTACCTATTGATAAAGGGGTCAATTCAACAAGAATAGCTAACTATCCTAAATATATATGCAACCAATACCTACACCCAGAGTCATAAAACAGCTTGTTAGAGACCTATAAAGAGAGACTCTCACACATCAATAGTGGGAGATCCTAACACCCCAGTATCAATATTAGACAGATCATCGAGACAGAAAATTAATAAAGATATTCAGGACTTGAATTCAGCTCTGGATCAATTAGACCTGATAGATACCTATAGATCTTTCCACCCCAAAGCAACAGAATATACATTCTTCTCAGTGCCACATGTCACTTACTCTTAAATTGATCACATAATCGAAAGTAAATCACACTTCAGCAAATGCAAAAGAACTAAAATCATAACAGTCTCTCAGACCACAGCGCAATCAAATTAGAACTCAAGAGTAAGAAAATAACTCAAAACCACACAACTACATGGAAATTGAACAATCTGCTTTTGAATGACTACTGGGTAAATAATGAAATTAAGGCAGAAATCAAAAAGTTCTTTGAAATCAGTGAAAACAAAGAGATAACATACCAGAATCTCTGGGATACAGCCAAAACAGTCTTGAGAGGGAAGTTTATAGCACTAAATGCCCACATCAAAAAGCTAGAAAGATCTCAAATTGACACCCTAGTGTTACAACTGAAAGAACTAGAGAACCAAGAGCAAACAAACCCCAAGGCTAGCAGAAGACAAGAAATAACAAAGATCAGAGTGGAACTGAGGGAGATAGAGACTTAAAAAATCCTTCAAAAAAATCAATCCAGGAGCTGTTTTTTGGAAAATATTAATAAAATAGACCACTATTTTATTAATAAATAGGCCACTAGCTAGACTAATGAAGAAAAGAAAGAAGAATCAAATACATACCCTAAAAATGGTAAAGGAGATATCACCACTTACCCCTAAAATATGCAAACAACTATTACAGAATTCTATAAACAGCTCTATGCAAATAAAGGAGAAAATCTAGAAGAAATGGATAAATTCTTGGACATATATACCCTCCCAAGAGTGAACCCAGAAGAAGTTGAATCCCTGAATAGAGCAATAACAAGTTCCAAAATTGAAGCAGTAATAAATGGCCTATCAACCAAAAAAAGCCAATAACCAGATAGATTTACAGCTGAATTCTGTCAGAAATACAAACAGGGGCTGATTCCATTTCTTCTGAAATTATTCCAAACAACTGAAAAGGAGAGACTCCTCCCTAACACATTCTATGAGGCCAGCATTATCCTTCTACCAAAACTAGTGGAGATACAAAAAAAGAAAAAAGAAAAGAAAACTTCAGGCCAATATCCCTGATGAACATCAATGCAAAAATTCTCAATAAAATACTGGCAAACCAAATCCAGCAGCACATCAAAAAGCTTATCCACCACAATCAAGTTGCCTTCATTCCTGGGATGCAAGGCTGGTTCAACATATGCAAATCAATAAGCATAATCCATCACGTAAACAGATCTAAAGACAAAAACCACATGACTATCTCAATAGACAAAGAAAAGGCCTTTGATAAAATTCAACACCTCTTCATGTTAAAAACTCTCAATAAACGAGGTATTGAAGGAACATACCTCAAAATAATAAGAGCCATTTATGACAAAACCAAAACCAATATTATACTGAATGAACAAAAGCTAGAAGCATTCCCCTTGAAAACCAGCACAAGACAAGGATACCTTCTGTCATCACTCTGATTCAACATAGTTTTGGAAGTTCTGGCCAGAGCAATAGGGCAAGAGAAAGAAATAAAGGGTATTTAAATACAAAAGGATGAAGTCAAATTGTCTTTGTTTGCAGATAACATGATCCTATATCTAGAAAACCCCATTGTCTCAGCCCCAAAGCTCCTTAAGCCAATTAGCAACTTTAGCAAAGTCTCAAAATACAAAATCAATGTGCAGAAGTCACAAGCATTTGTATACAGCAATAACACGCAAGCAGAGAGCCAAATCATGAATGAACTCCCATTCATAATTGCTACAGAGAGAATAAAATACCTCGGAATACAGCTAACAAGAGAAGTGAAGGACCTCTTTAAAGAGAACTACAAACCACAGCTCAAGGAAACCAGAGAGCACATAAACAAATGGAAAAGTATTACATGTTCATTTATAGGAAGAATTAATATTGTGAAAATGGCCATACTGCTCAAAGTAATTTATAGATTCAATGCTATTCCCATCAAACTACCATTGACATTCTTCACATAATTAGAAAAAACTATATTAAAATTCATATGGAGCCAAAAAAGAGCTTGTAAAGTTAAGACAATCCTAAGAAAAAAGAACAAAGCTGGAGGCATCATGCCACTGACTTAAACTATACTATAAGGCTACAATAACCAAAACAGCATGGTATTGGTAAAAAAACAGACACATAGGCCAATAGAACAGAACAGAGAACTCAGAAATAAGATCGCACATCCACAACCATCTGATCTTCAACAAACCTGACAAAAACAAGCAATGAGGAAAAGATTCCCTATCTAATAAATAGTGCTGGGAGAACTTACTATCCATTTGTAGAAAATTGAAACTGAGACCCTTCCTCCCACCTTATACAAAAATTAACTAAAGATGGGTTAAGACTTAAATGTAAAATCTAGAAGTATAAAAACCCTAGAAGAAAATCTAGGCAATACCATTCAGGACTTTGGCATGGATAAAGATGATAAAATCACTAAAAGCAATTGCAACAAAAGTAAAAATTGACAAATGGGATCTAATTAAAGAGCTTTTGCACAGCAAAGAAACTATCATCAGAGTGATATGCAAACCTGCAGAGTCAGAGAAAAACTTTGCAGTCTATCCATCCAACAAAGGTCTAATATCCAGAGTCTACAAGGGGCTCAAATTTGCAAGAAAAAAACCCAACAACCCCATTAAAAAGTAGGCAAAGGACATGAACAGACACTGTCAAAAGAATACATTCATACATCCAACAAACGTGAAAAAAAGTTCAACATCACTGATCATTAGGGAAATGCAAATCAAAACCACAATGAGATACCATCTCACACCAGTCAGAACAGCCATTATTAAAGTCAAGAAACAACAGATACTTGATATCAAAAACATAAATTGTGTGGTAGGAGTAAAAGTGTAGACATTGTGCAAATGATCAAAGTTAAGTAGTCATCAGGTCAAAATAAAATAACCTTTTATTAGTTAAGATGTTTTATGTAAGTCTCATGGTAACCAGTAAAGCAAAAATCTTTACTAGATACAAAAAAAGATATAAAGAAAGAATTCAAAGTATACAACTACAGAAAATCATCAAACTACAAAGGAAGACAGCAAGAAAGAAAAACAAAGAATTTATAAATTAAAAAATTAACAAAATGGAAGCAATAAGTCCTTATGAATAATTACTTTGAATGTAAATGGATTAAATTGTTCAATCAAAATGGCTAGAATGGCTGAATGGATTTTTTTTTTTTTAAAGATCAAACCATATGCTACCCATGAGAGACTCACTTTACCTTTAAGGACATACATATACTGAAAATAAGGGATGGAAGAAATATTCCATGCAAATGGAAACCAAAAGAGAGCAGGGGGTTGCTATACTTACATCAAACAAAATATACTTTAAGTCAAAAACTTGTTTTTACTTAAAAACAAGTTTGTTTAATAATGCTCAAGTGGTCAATCCATCAAGAGGATATAACAGTTGTAGATAATGTATATTCAACATCAGCTCACCTAAATATATAAAGCAAAGTAAAAGATCTTATTGGAAACATAGACTGTAATATAA
Organism: Chlorocebus sabaeus; assembly: GCF_047675955.1. Lineage (NCBI taxonomy): Eukaryota > Metazoa > Chordata > Mammalia > Primates > Cercopithecidae > Chlorocebus > Chlorocebus sabaeus. Next base: position 45,787,075 of record NC_132904.1, on the reverse strand, counting down.
TAATAGAAAACTGCAATACCGTACTTTCAACACTGGACAGATCAAACAGACAGAAAATCATTAAGGAAACAGCAGACTTGAACTACACTTTAGGCCAAATGGACCTAACAGTAATTTACAGAACATTTCATCCAACAGCAGCAGAATATACTTTCCTCTGGAGCATACCAGGAATGTTCTCCCAGGATAAATGATGTATGTTAAGCTGCAAAGAAAATCTTAGTAAATTAAAGAAGATTGAAATCATGTCAAATATCTTTTCCAATTACAATGGCATGAAACTAGAAATCTGTAACAGGAAGTACCTTGGAAAATTCATAAATATGTGGAAATTAATGGGCTTCTGAATGGTCAATGAATCAAAAGAAAAAAGGAAAATTTAAAATATCTTGAGGCAAATGAAAATGAAAACACAATATTCCAAAACTTATGGGATACAGCAAAAGTACTCTTGAGAGAAAATTTTATAGAAATAAATACCTATCAAAAAAGAAGAATGACCTCAAATGAACAAGCTAATGTTATACCTCAAATAACTAAAACAAGAAGAAAGTAAACTCCAACTTAGCAAAAGGAATCATATAACAAAGATCAGTGCAGAAATAAATAGACTACAAAACAATAGAAAATATAAAAAACTAAAGTTTTTTGAAAAGATAAGCAAAATTGTTATATTGTTACCAAGACTAAAAGAAAAAAGGAAACAATAATCAAAATAAATCACAAATAAAAGAGTAGACATTACAACAGATACCACAAAAATATAAAAGATCAGAGATGACCATAAACAATGATACATCAACACATTGAATAACCTAAAATAAATGGGTGTATTTCTAGAAACATACACCTACCAAGACTGAATCATGAAGACAGAAAAATCTGAACAAACCAATAATGAATAAGAAAATTGAATCAGTAATCACCTAAACCTCTCAACAAAGCCCAAAGACTTCACTACTAAATTCTACCCACTATTTGAAGAACTAACACTAATCTTTCTTAAACTCTTCCAAAAAATTAAAGATGAAAAAATACTTCCAAACTCATTTTGCAAGGCCTGCATTACTCCGATATAATAGCTAGACAAGGACAGTACAGGAAAACAAAACTACAAGACAATATTTCTGATGGACATAGATTGAAAAATTCTCAGTAAAATACTAGCAAAGCAAACTCAGCAACATATTAAAGAGATCATTCACCATGATCAAGTGAGATTTCTCCCTAGGATGCAAGGATGCTTCAACATATGCAAATTCATAAATGTGATACCATATTAACAAAATGAAGGCCAAAACCTCACAATTACCTGAATAGATGTAGAAAAGGTTTTTTATGAAATTCAATATCTGTTCATGATTAAAATTCCCAGTCAGATAGGTATAGAAGGAATGCACCTCAACACGATAAAGTACATATATGACAAGCCCACAGCTAACATCAAACTCAATGGTAAAAAATTGAAAGCTTGTCCTCTAAGAACAGGAACAAGACAATGATTTCTTTCTTGCCACTTCTATTCCATATGGTACTGGAAGTCCTAGCCAGAGCAGTTAGGCAAGAAAAAGAAATAAAAAGTATCTAAATAGGAAAGGAAAAAGTGAAATTGTCTGTTTGCTAATGAAATGTAGAAAACCCTAAGGATTCCCCCAAAACTGGCTAGAACTGATTCAAAATAAGTTTCAGGTTACAAAATCAACATACAAAAATGAGTAGCAATGCTATGCACTAATAACGAAGTATCTGAAAAATAATAAAACAGTTTCCATTTACAATAGCATCAAAATTAAAATAATTAGAAATACATTTAACCAAGGAGGTAAAATTTTGTACATGGAAAACTCTGAAACACTGATGAAAGAAACTGAAAATACATAAATGGAATGATATCTCATGTTCAAGGATTAGAAGAATTAATATTGTTAAAATGTCCGTGTTTGTAGATCACCCAAAGTGATCTACAAATTCAATGCAATCTCTATCAAAATTCCAATGTTATTTGTTACATAAACAGAAAAAAAACCCTTAAAATTCTTATGAAACCACAAAAGCCCCAAATAGCCCAAGAAATCTTGAGAAAAAGAACAAAGCTGAAGGTATCAGACCCTCTGACTTCAAAATATATTATAAAGCTATTGTAATAAAAACAACATGGTACTGGCATAAAAATAGACACATCAACCAATGAAACAGGATAGAAATCCCAGAAATAAACCCAAGTATTCACAGTCAATTGATTTTCAATAAAAGTATGAAGAATATACAATGGGGAAAAATAGTCTTTTCAATAAATTGTTTGGGAATACTGGATATCCACATGCAGAAGATAAAATTAGACACTTATCTCTCACCATATACAAAAATTAAAATAGATTAAAGACTTAAATATAAGACCTGACACTGTAAAACTACTGGAAGAAAACATAGGAGAAAGTTTCGTGACATTGGTCTGGACAATAATTTATTGGATATGACCCAAAAAACACAGACAACAAAAGCAAAAATATACAAATGAGATTATATCATACCAAAAGCTATTGCATAACAAAGGAAACAATTAACAGAGTGAAAAGACAACCCATGAAATGGAAGCAAATATATGCAAACCTCTCTCTATTGCAGAGTAGGATAACTAGAGTATTGTATATACAATAATGTATTGTATATTTTAAAATAACTAGAAGATACATTTTTGAATGTTTTCATCACAAATGTGTTTAAGGTGATGGATATGTCAATTATCCTGATTTGATCATTACACAATTTGTTTAAGTATTGAAACATGATGTATCTCATAAATGTGTACAATTATTATGTGCTAATCGTATGTTGAAAAAAGAAAATATTTACAAACCATGCATATGATAAGGGCTTCTTAGCCAAAATGTATAAGGAACTCAAACATCTCCTTGGCAAGAAAATGTATAACTATAAAAATGGGCAAAGGGCCTGAACAGGCATTTCTCAAAACAGGACATACAAATAGCCAACAGATATATTTAAAAATGCTCAACATCTCTGATCATCAGGGAAATGCAAATTAAAACCACAATAAGATGTCACCTCACATCTGTTAGAATGGCTATTATAAAAAAGATGAAACATAACAAGTGTTGGCAAGTATGTGGAGGAAAAAGAACCCTCACATACTGTTGGTGGGAGTGTAAATTAGTATAACCATTTTGGAAAATGAAATGGAGGTTTCTCAAAATACTAAAAATGGAATTCCATATGATCCAGCAATCCCACTTCTGAGTTTATATCCAAAGGAATTGAAATCAATATGTTGAAGAGATATCAGCAACCTCATGTTTATTTCAGCATTATTTACAATAGCTAATATATGAAAGCAACCTAAGCATTTGTTAATGAAGGAATAGATAAATAAAATGTAGTATATACAGTGGAATACTATACAGCCTTACAAAGAAAGAAGTTTTGTCATTTGGACAACATAGATGAAACTGGAGGATATTATCCTAAGTGAAATAAGGCAGACACAAAAAAATAAATACTGGGCCAGACGCGGTGGCTCACGCCTGTAATCCTAGCACTTTAGGAGGCCGAGGCCGGCGGATCACGAGGACAGGAGATCGAGACCATCCTGGAGAACACAGTGAAACCCCGTCTCTACTAAAAATACAAAAAAATTAGCCGGGCATGGTGGCGGGCGCTTGTAGTCCCAGCTTCTAGGGAGGCTGAGGCAGGAGAATGGCATGAACCCAGGAGGTGGTGGAGCTTGCAGTGAGTGGAGATCGCACCACTGCACTCCAGCCTGGGCGACAGAGCCAGACTCCATCTCAAAAAAAAACAACAACAACAACAAAAAAACAAATACTGTATGATCCCACTTACATGTGAAATGTAAAAACGTCAGTCTCAGAGTAGAAAGTTGGTATCCAGGGGCTAGAGAGGGACAGAGAAATGGAAAAGGGAAGATGATTATCAAAGGGTACAAAGTTGCAGTTAAACTGGAGAAATAAGTTTTTGTGATCCATTGCATTACATTGTGACCACAATTGATAACAATGAATTATGTATTTCAACATTGCTATAAGAATAGATTTTTTGCTATTCTTATCAAACTACCAATGACATTCTTCATAGAACTAGAAAAAACTGTTTAAAAATTCATGTAGAACCAAAAAAGAGCCAGAATAGCCAAGGCAATCCTAAGCAAAAAGAACAAAGCTGGAGGAATCACATTACCTGACTTCAAACTATACTACAAGGTTACAGTAACGAAAACAGCATGATACTGGTACAAAAACAAGCACATAGACCAATGGAACAGAATAGACAGCCCAGAAATAAGGCCATACATCTACAACCCATCTGATCTTTGACAAAGCTGACCAAAACAAGTGATGGGGAAAAGACTTCCTATTCAATAAATGGTGCTGGGATTACTGACTAGCCATATGCAAAATATTGAAGCTAGACCCCTTTCTTATACCACATACAAAAATCAACTCAAGATGAATTAAAGACTTAAGTGTAAAACACAAAACTATAAAAACGCTGGAAGACAGCCTAGGCAATACTATCCTGGACCTAGGAACGGGCAAAGATTTCATGACAAAGACACCAAAAGCAATTGCAACAAAAGCAACAATTTACAAATGGAATCTAATTAAGCTTTTGCACAGGAAAAGAAACTATTAACAGAGTAAACAGACAACCTACAAAATGGGAGACAATATTTGCAAATTATCTGACAAAGGTCTAATATCCAGTTTCTGTTAAAAACTTAGACATGTTTACAAGAGAGAAACAACCTCATTAAAAGTGGGCAAAGGACACTTACAGATACTTCTCAAAAGAAGACATACATGCTGCCAACAAGCATATGAAAAAAGCTCAATATCACTGATCATTAAGGAAATTGAAATCAAAACCATAATGGGATACCATCTCACACCAGTCAGAATGGCTACTATTAAAAAGTCAAAAAAGAACAGATGCTAGCGAGGTTGCAGAGAAACGAAAATACTTGTACACTGTTGGTGGGAGTGTAAATTAGTTCAATCATTGTGGAAAGCAATATGGTGATTCCTCAAAGAGCTAAAAGCAGAACTACCATTCAGCTGAGCAGTCCCATTACTGGGTATATACCCAGGGGAATGTAAAGCATTGTATCATAAAGACACATGCATGTAAATGTTCACTGCAGCACTATTCACAACAGCAAAGGCATAGAATCAACCTAAGTGCCCATCAATGAGATTGAATAAAGAAAATGTGGTACATATACACCATGGAATACTATGCAGCCATAAAAAGAATGAGGTCATGTCTTTTGTGGGAACGTGAATTAAGCTGGAGGCTATCATCCTTAGCAAATGAACACAGGAACATATAACCAAATACCACATGTTCTCACTTACAAGTGAAAGCTAAATGATGAGAACTTATGAACATAAAGAAGGAAACAAGAGATATCAGGGTCTACTTGATGGGAAGTGGGAGGTGGGAGGGGAGCAGAAAAGATAACTATTGGGTACCCGGCTTAATACCTGGGTGATGAAATAATTTATACAGCAAATCCCCATGACACATGTTTACCGATGTACCAAACGTTCACAGGTACCCCCAAACCTAAAATAAAAGTTTTTAAAAATGAGGAACATATGCACCATGGAATACTATTCAACCATAAAAAAGAATGAGATCATGTCTTTGGTGGGAACATGGATGGAGCTGGAGACTATTATCCTCAGCAAACTAATTCAGGAACAGAAAACCAAATGCCACATGCTCTCACTTATATATGGGAGCTAAATGATGAGAACTCACAACACAAAGAAAGGAACAACACCACTGGGGTCTACTCGAGGGCACTGGGTGGAAGGAGGGAGAGGATCAGAAAAGATAGCTATTGGATACTGAGCTTAATACCTTGGTGTTGAAACAATCTGTACAATAAACCCCCACAACATGAGTTTATCTATGTAACAAACCTTCACATGTACCCCCCGAACCTAAAATAAAAGGTTTTTTTTTTTTTTAAAGAAGAAGAAGAGATTCATCCATGTGCAGTGGCTTATGCCTATAATCCCAGCACTTTGAGAGGCTGAGGCAGGTGGAGCACTTGAGGCCAGGAGTTCAAGACCAGCCAGGTCAACAAGGTGAAACCCCATCTCTAAAAATTTTTAACAATTAGCCGGGCATGGTAGTGCACACCTGTAATCCCAGCTACTTGGGAGGCTGAGGCATGAGAATCACTTGAACCCAGGAGGCAGAAGTTGCAGTGAACCAAGATTGTGCCACCGCATTCCAGCCTGGGTGACAGAGTGAGACTATGTCTCAAAAAAAAAAAAAAAATAGATGTTAAAATTTATTTTTATTTTTATTTTAAGTTGTGGGGTACATGTGCAGGATATGCAGGTTTGTTATATAGATAAATGTGTGCCATGGTGGTTTGTGTACCTATCAACCCATCACCTAGGTATTAAGCCCAGCATGCATTACTTAGTTTTCCTAATGCTCTCCCTCCCCCCACCCCACTCCACCCCCCAACAGACCCCAGTGTGTGTTCTTCACCTCCCTGTATTCACGTATTCTCATTGTTCAGTTCCCACTTATAAGTGAGAACATGCAGTGTTTGGTTTAAAGAATAAATTTTTAACCTTCACATTACACACACACAAATAAGTTGGTAAGGTGATGGATATGTTAATTAGTTTGATTTAGTCTTTCTACAAGGTATAAATAGATCAAAACATCACATAGTGCCCCATAAATACACTATGTTATTTGTTAATTAAAAATAAATGTTATGTTATGTAATTGTTAATTAAAAATAAATAAATATGTAAAAATGAATAGGCATACCACCAGCTGGATAAGCATAATACACATAACCACCAAAGAAATCATTCAGCATATGAAAAAATGTATACAAATTAATAATGAAAAACACAAATACTTAATAAAAATAGGCAAAACTTAAGCAGACACTGCCAAAAAAAAGAGTAGCTAAAAACACATAAAAGATGCTCAATTTAATAAGTCGTTATGGAAATTAAAACAGAATTAGATACTACTTAACACTCATTACAATGACTAAAATTCAAACACTGGCAAAACCATGTTTGTTGGGAGCATGTGGAGCAACTGGAGCTCTCATACATTGCTGGTGAGTATGTGAAACGGTACAACCATTTTAGAAAATAGCTTGATAATTTCTTATAGAGTTAAACATACATCTTTCCATCATTCTGCAATTTCATTCCAGGTTGTCTATACAAGAGAAATGAAAACATATATCTACAAAAAGACTTGAATAAGAATGCTTACAGCCGCTTTATTTAAAATAGCCAAAAAATTCATAAAACATCACACGTGTCTGTCAATATGAAAATAGCTACACCATAGTACACTCACACAATTAAATAGTACTCAGCTTTATGAAAGGAACAAACTACTGATATATGAGATGCAATAACATAGGTAAATCTTGAAAATATTATGTTGCGTGTAAGAGCCAGAAACAAAAAATACACATATTATGATTCTAAAAAGATACAGTTAAAGGTCAGGCAAAACTAATACTTGTTGATGGAAATAGAAACAATGGTTGCCTCTAGGGGCAGGAGGAATGACTGGGAGGAGCACAGGGGAACTTTCAGAGATAATGAAAATATTTTGTCTTGAATAAAGTTTGGGTCACATAGGTGTATTCATTTAACAAAACTCATTAAGCTGTACATTTATGATCTGTGCATATCATTCTCTTAATAATACCTCAATTAAAAATAATAAAAACTTATTAAAAGATGCAGCATTTACAATTAGTATTTGATTTTGTGGAACACATAACTTTTAAAAATATGTGCAATTTAATTAATAAAATATATGCTCTGAGCTCTTTGGAATAAAAGGTAAATCTGACATAGAGCCTGTCCTCCAAGAACATAGAGTCTATAAGACCATTGGAAACTTCCAGGACGAATTAGAGAGCCCCCGGAGAGGGAGGATTAGGGCGAAGGCAAAGGGGAAGGGATGGGAAGGCGTGTAGCTGGGATTTTAAGGGATGGCATGTGAAAGGAAACCACAGGAAGACAGTCTACCTCAAACTTTAAATATGTGTTGACATTGATTTATCTAATTATAAAACTTAATTTCATGTTTGCAAAATTCAAAAGTAGTGAAAGCAATAAATTTAGACAGTTACTCAGATCTGGTAAAAAAAAACTTTTCAGAGGTTTAAAATAAAAATTAACCAGTTTGTTCATTTATTAAGCCATTTATTCAACAAAGATTTATTAAGCTAGGGGCATATTCTAAGGTCTACCAAAATGAAAGACAGCTGCTCTTTTGGAGCTAGATTTAAATTTAATTCTAATTTTGTTGAGACAGGAATTGTATGGAAGAGAAAAAGAAACTTATTAAATATATAACATTCTTTGAGTCCCTATCAAGTGCAGTGACCAAAGAAATGTAGACCTTTTCTGCATTGCTTTCAGCCTTCTGTCAAAGGTAGGATTCATTAAAAGTGGGAACAGTTCTGGACCCCAGAGTTGGCAAAGCTCTCATGGGGATGTGGTGGAGGCCGGTGAGTAAGGCAGTTCCAGAGACAGTGCACTTAGTGTTTGTTTCGTAGGCACAGTCTCACTTAATCCTCACAAGGACTATCTTAACTGTTTTAAGATCAGGGCTGAGAAAGTTTAGCAAATCAGACAGACAGGGGCAAAGTTGCCTCTCAAAGCCACATATATCTGATGGAAGTAGAGGCTGTCCATCTCTACACCAGACTGCTTCTGGACATCTCCAGGGTGCCCTGACTGAAGCATCCTTCACTGTGATCCACCTCAGCAGTGTCCTGCAGAGCCCTCTGGAGAGCCAGCTTGAGGATCGGCTGCCGGAGCCGCCACTGCTTCCTAAAGGAGCCCACGAAGAAGTAAATGATGGGGTTGGCACTGCTGTTTAAAGATGACAGGACAACTGAAACTGGATGAATGTGACAAAATAACACATCAGAATTCTTCCAGATCCATAATATTAGGAACCACTGAATGCCTAAGGGCAGGCCGCAGAGGAGGAAGATCAGCACGGCGAGCAGGATGGTCAGGTACAGCCTGGTCAGTGGCAGACCCCGGGAGCCACAGAGGATCCTGACCAGCAGGGCCAGGCTGGATCCACAGAGAACTACAAATAAAAACATCAGCCACGCTGCTGTGATGAAATCAAATGTCTGACACCAATCAGAGTCACCATCACTAAGTAAGTAGCCACAGAACTTCCCTTCCAAGATGCTCAGCAGCAGGGACAGGGCCCAGAGCAGGACACACATGACCGCTGACAGGTTTCTGGGGCGGCGGCAGCGGTACCAGATGGGCCACAGGACGGACAGGCAGCGCTCGGTGCTGATGGCGCTCAGCATGCTCAGGCCTGCAAGGTAGGCACAGGTCATCACAGTGGTGAAGAAGCTAGGGAAATTGATGGAGATGGAACCGAAGAAGTTAATGAGGTATGCCAGGCAACTTGTCATCTGGAAGCAGAGGAAGAGGAAGTCGGCCCCGGCCAGGCTGAGGATGTAGACAGAGAAGGCGTTCCTGCGCATGCGGAAGCCCAGGAGCCAGAGCACAAACGCGTTTCCTACCAGCCCTACCAGGGCAATGAAGAGGATCAGGAAGACCGAGATCAGGGTCTCCTTGCCACAAAGCAGAGGAAGGGCTTGATCATTTCCATTCATTGTTGTACTTTCGGTTCCCCAGGCCGGGGTGGTTGGATCCATGCTCAGAAAACCTCCACTGGCGCCCCTGGGAACAAAAACAAGACTTGAACACCTGCTGCATGTTCACTGATTGTCATGACCAGCCTGTTATGTAGTAATTACCTCCCCTGTTTTACAGGAGAGGAAATCAGAGGCTTGAAGAGATTAAGTCATTTATTAAAGGCCAGGGAGTTCTAGCACCTGGATTCAAACTCATTTCTTGCTGACTCTAAATCCTGGGCTCTTTCTATTACAAGATAGATCCTCTACTGATATGGGAATATTCTAAGGCCCAAACACCCGCACTCACTGTCACCATGTCATGTCTTCTAGAGGCAGGAGGAGAAAAGTCTAGGCAGAATATGTGGGACAGCAAGAGACAGGACTCTGAGTTCAGCATCCTTTTTATCCTGGCATACAGATTTCCTCTCAGGGGCCAGAAGAAATGACCCAGGCCATGACCCATGGCCACCCTTAATGACTGAGAGGGGTTCATCAACAGTTAGAATGGAGATCATGATTTAGGGTCATAAAGGAGATGTGACTTCTTGCTAGGACAGGTCTGAGGATGGCCAGGCCTGTCAGGCTAGAAATGGCTCAGTGGGTCAGCTTTATGAAAACAGGAAGAATTTTTCTCTTATCCATTTCTGTGTCCTCAGTGCCTACTTCAATGTGAAGGCATAGTGGAGAGTCAAGAAGTTTTTACCACATATGAATGAATGAATGAATGAATGCATGCATGCATGCATGGGGAGCCAAGAGTAGTTGAAAATTTGGGCTAAATGGAACACCAACATTTTAAAATGAAATTAGTCACTAAAAAACACACATGTAAAGAAATGAAGAAAACATCACTCCTCATGTTTCCTGCTGGGAAAGCTCTGGTGTATTTGAAGGGATTGCTTCTGCCTGCACAGACAGTGAATAATGGCCACTGTCATATCTTCAGTCCAGGAAGGGCTAGTATATGGCTTTTGCTCAGCACCCAAAAGAGTTTTAACTTCCAGTTTATGGAAAGGATTCAAGGTTTATCTGAATTTCTCTGTATCTTGGAGGAAAAGGGGGCAGTTTGGGAAAAGGAGAGAGAGGCGGCAATTCAGAGTGTCTAGTGTCTAGAGGTGACTAGAGGGTGTTGAGGTATGAATACATGTAAGGGGGGGGACCCATTATTTCCCCCAGATGATTTTGAGCTTTCTTTGCGAATTAAAGCATTTGTGAAAAAGGATCATTTGGGGAAGGGAGTGGGAAATTAGGAAAAAAGAACCACGTCTACACTGTGCAGGGCTTTGGGGGAAAAGCCAGCTGCCTATGTCAATTACACTTGGGAAGGAGCCCTTACTCACAGTGGAGTGAACAATAGCAGCTGGCTGAGTGCTCCTCAGGTATAGCCTCTTTAAATCCTCTTCAGAGCCCGGAGAAGTCAGTACTATTATTAGTCACATTTTACAGATAAGTAGATTAAAGCACAAATATATTGAGTACTATGCTCCAGGTCTCACAAACAAGTGGTAGAGCCTGCATTTGAACCCACAGATCTGTGTCAGAGGGCTTGTTCTTAACCAGCCTTGCAGCCCCATTGCAAGGGTTCAGTGCCGACTACACATGAAGAAAGGATGAAAAGCAACAAGTAATGCTCATATCAAATCCAAAATGGAATGTCAAAATTGCAGTTTTTTCAAGCCTAGATTAAGCAACTTTAAGAAACAGGAAGAGAAATTAATCAAATAAGGAGAAGAGATGAGAATAGAAGCCAACTGAGAATAAGCAACTGAGAATAAGCAACTGAATGCAAGAGCTCTTTCTTGCTTCAGAAAAACAGCTGTCAATCACTCCACACTGCAGACAACTCTCATGGGTTGGAGGCCTCAAAGGGGAAAGTGAATGAGTCCTCCATGGGGGTACAGAATTGGCATCAAGGACTGAATGTATCCATCACATGCTGTCTTAGTTCCTGTAGCCCTGGTTGGCCTGATGAGGATATGGAGGAAAACCACTTCTGTTGTCGTCCCTCAGTGCAGGTTGGCCTTTTTATTCGTGGCACTGAACACAGTTTGCACCTGTATTTTTAAGTGTATGTCTGTTTTTTCTTTTATCTCCCTCATTAAACTCAACATTTTTGTTGTGGTTGTTCACTATTACATCCCCAGCCTCCAGCACATGTCCCTTGGAGGCCATCTATTGTAATATGCTCTTGTAACAAAGAAAGAAAGACAGGCTTAATGTGTACAAAACAGTTTCCTGAATCCCATGGTGAAAAGCAGGTCCAATACCAACTCCAGTCTCCTGGGGCCCTGTCCTGGGTTTATTTCTGTTCCATGCCTACATCATTCACTATTTGTGAGGCAGTCTTGAGAAAAGTCTCCATTTGAGCACAGATGCTAAAAGAGAATCAGGGGCTATAGAGACTGCTAGTTGCCCCAAAAGCCATTCTCCTTTTCTCACACATAATAATTCTGAAGCTTAAATCAGAAAAAGGTCCATTCCTCAGCTTCCCTTTATGCTGATGGCACCATGTAACCATATGTGATGGTCAAGGGGAGGTGAGAGAAAGTGATAAAACCAGCTCCTCCTGTACTCTTTCTTTCTTTCTCTTCTCTCAGGCTGGAATGCTGCTGCGTTTGGGAGCCAGGTAGGACCACGAGGGTAAGGGTACCTCTTTAGGGATGGGGAAATAGAAATTGGAAGGAGCCTTGATGTTTGATGTCTTGGAGTCGTCAGCCCAAATCTAATAAACATTCTTTTTGATTATCACTATAATAGGTTTCTTTTTAAAGAAGCCAAAATCATAAACTTAAATTACTTATATCTGTGTATTTATACCTGGGAGTACCTATGTATTCCCAATCCCTTTTTTTCCAACCACATTCCATTCTCAAGGCATTTATGATGATGGTGAGAGACTAGTCCAAAGAAGTGACACTAGATGGGAAGGTCAAACAATTAAAAAAAAAAAAAAAAAAAAAAGGGAAGTGATAGAATGAGAAATTGATTCAATCACATTAATAGAGAAAGTCTCCGGAAATACAAACTGAGAAGAGGCTATGGGAAGAAATAGATTTTTCCTATTTGCCATTAGGATCTCATGTCCACCCTTCTCTACCTGCCTTTGCATCCTGGGAGGAAACATGTCTATGCCTCATCAATGGGCTACCTGGCACTCAGGCTCCAAAGGGACACCTTGACAGGAGATTGAAGGGTGATTTTTAAAAAATTTCCTGGCTCTCTCCCTGCTCCATGAAGGGCTGTGAGTTGGCAGTGGCGGTGTTCTTCTACCTAAGGACATAGCCCTGTCTGGTGGCCCTTTCCTGTAGCCGCAGCTACAGTTACAGTTACAGCTACCACTACAGTACATTCTGAATTCTCAGAACTTCTCTTTCTCCTTATCACTTCAGACCTAGCAATGGTAACAGCCCTCCACTATCACTTGCCTTTGAGGGCTTCAACATTCTTTAAATATTTCCTTAATCCCTATTCACACCTTTGTAAACAGTCTCTTCACTAAACTCTTCCAAACTACCCCTTTAGAGTGTGTGATGTGTGTTTTCTGCTGAGACAATGACAGATATGAAGAAAAAACCTTTTGAATAACAAGAAAATCGGTGCAACCTAAGGTTATTAATAACAATTTAGCTTAGGGAGGAAATGCCTTCATCCTACCCTGCCCCTAAATTGAAATTAGCAAATTTTTTCTCTCCATAGTTGCAGATTTGAATGGTTGAAGAAAAGGGGAGAATATAGGTAGATAGAACAGAAGTGGGACGAATCTCTGCCTGACCCCATTCGGATCTCCCACCGTCTAAGCTGCCAGCATCCAAAGCTCCCTCAAAGGAGCTTCCTGTCTCCTTTTCCTGATGAATTCATCAGGATGTGGACCAAGGTAAAAACCAAAACTGCCTTTGAAAGAAGATGGTTCTTGAACAAACTCTTACCTTAACACCCTTCTTTCTACTGGAGTTGGTGAGTTGAGAAGTGCTTTCCTGGGACTGGCAAACAGCTGAGGATGGGGAGATGCCTGCAGGAGCTGGAGTGAAAACTGATGACTAAGTAAAGCTTATCAAGACGCTCAACAACCCTGTGATTTCCTGTGCAGAGGGTGCTGGAAAATAAGAGTACGACACATGAAACCACATGAGATGTTTCTCAGCATTTGCCCTGACTCCAATCACTTCTCTTGGTTTCTCCCCTACCCTCTCCAGCCCCACTTCCTGCAAGGAATCACTATCCTGAAGTCTTTTGTTGCCCACAATGAGCCTCTGCAGGAAGCAGATCAATCAAGCAACATGAGCTTTCATAGCTAAAGAATAGTCTGCCCTCTTCTGGTTGGCATTCAAGGCCCTGGGGCTCACTTGATCTTTTAAAATCAGGTTTATTTCAAATGACACTAAGGTGTATAAAATGAAATGTAAAGTCTCTCCAAGTCTCATTCCCCAAAAGCAACCACTGCATACTGTTTCCATTCTTTTTTTAAAAAAGCTTTGCATAATAAAACAATGTTTCTATTTTTGATTAATCAATGTTAACAACTGGATATATTGAGTCTCCTTATAAATACAGGGGACTTAGCACATCACATGCACCATCTGTCACGTTTCTCCCTCTACATCATGATATTTATTAGCTAGATTATTTTTAGATCATCTAGAGTCAACCAATATTTTCAGCCTTATCTCCTATGACTTCCTTTCATGTGCCTATGCTGCAGCCAAATTGAGTTATAAGTAACAATTATGAAGCATTTAAGACAATCAGAAGAAACTATTCACTCATTTATTGATTCATTCAACACTGTTTATTGTTTGCCTATGATATGCCAGGTACCGTTGCAGGCAATGAAGACACAATGATGAACACCATACAAGATCATGCCCCTTTGCATTCCAGAGCAGCTGGGTGACCTCAGACAGGGAACATGTGTTGATTGAAGAGAGTTCTGAGACTCAGCATTTTCTTGTATTATACTCTGGTGCAGTGGGCAAAGCATGCATTTGTCCCCAGAAATCTGCTCTCCTCACGAGTAACACCAGGACCTTAGTAAGCTTTAACCTCTGTTACTGTCTAACCTACGATGCTCTATTATTTTATTTTGATTCTGTTTCCCTCCAACAAATGATACACTTATTATTGTTTTAAATAGTCAGTGTTTGTACAGGTTTATCCACATAATCACCAATGCTTTTGCTCATCCTCCCATTTTACATCTCATATCTTCCATTTCTCAAAACACATTCTTCAGGAGTTCCTCTTGTGAGAGTCTCTGCATGGTAAATGCCTCCTTTTATCTGTCTGAAAATGTAATTGTTTCACCCTCATCTTCTAAAGATGGTTTTTCCACTCATGACATTGTAGGGTGATAGTTACTTTCTTCCAGCACACTGAAGATCCACCTTCCGACTGCCAGTATTACTGCTGTGGCCATCAGTATGGTTACTGTTGCAGCCTTCAGTCAGGTTGCCATTCACTTGTGGTGATCTCCTTTTTTTGTCTCTAAGAGCTTTTATTTTTCTCTGCTATGGTACAGTCTCACCAAAATGTATCTAGTGACTCTTTTTCAAATCTTGTTTGGGATTTGTGGAGTTTCTGAGATTTTACAATTATCATTTAACATTTTTAGACAATTTAATGCTATAATCTCTTAAAATATTACATAACAGTGAAGAACACAAGACCAGGCTACTTGGCATTTCTCCTATGTGACCTTAGCTAAATTTTCTAACTCTTGTGTTTGTTTCCTCATCGGTAAAATGGGATAACATTATTAGTCTATAGGTTTGCTGTGAAGATTAATAATTTAATGTATATAAATGATTTACAATAGGAGCACCTAGTAAGTACTATATAATTATTACCTCTTATGATCACTTTTAGTATTATCTCTTTCTGGAAGTCTAATTCAACATATGTTAGACCTCTTCTTCTATCATCCTTATTTCTTAACCTCTTCCTTATGTCTCATCTCTTTGTCTCTAAGGCTGCTTTCTGGGTAATTTCTTCAGATATATCTTACAGTTAACGAGATTCTTTCCATTCTGTCTAATCATCTGTTTAATCTATCCACTGAAGTTTAAATCCAATTTCTATATTACTGATTTCTAGAAGTTCTATTTGATGTTTTAAAAATTATACTTTAAGTTCTGGGATACATGTGCAGACATGCAGGTTTGTTACCTATGTATACACATGCCATGGTGGTTTGCGACACCCATCAACCCGTTATCTACATTAAGTATTTCTCCTAGTGCTATCCCTCTCCTCACTCCCCACTCCACAACAGGCATGGGTGTGTGATGTTCCCCTCCCTGTATCCATATGTTCTCATTGTTCAGCTACCACATATGAGTGAGAACATGTGGTGTTTGGTTTTCTGTTACTGTGTTAGTTTGCTGAAAATGGTGCTTTCCAGTTTCATCCATGTCTCTGCAAAGAACATGAACTCAGCCTTTTTTATGGCTGCATAGTATTCCATGGTGTATATGTACCACATTTTCTTTATCCAATCTATCATTGATGGGCATTTGGGTTGGTTCCAGGTCTTTGCTATTGTGAATAGTGCTGCAACAAACATACGTGTGCATGTGCCTTTATAGTAGAATGATTTATAATCCTTTGGTTATACACCCAGTAATGGGATTGCTGGGTCAAATGATATTTCTGGTTCTAGATCCTTGAGGAACAGCCACACTGTCTTCCACAATGGTTGAACTAGTTTACAGTCCCACCAACAGTGTAAAAGCATTCCTATTTCTCTACATCCTCTCCAGCACCTGTTGTTTCCTGACTTTTTAATGATAGCCATTCTAACTGGTGTGAGGTAGTATTTCATTGGGTTTTAATTTGCATTTCTCTAATGATCAGTGATGATGAGCATTTTTTCATGTTTGTTGGCTGCATAAATGTCTTCTTTTGAGAAGTGTCTGTTCATATTCTTCACCCACTTTTTGATGGGTTGTTAATTTTTTCCTCGTAAATTTAAGTTTCTTGTAAATTCTGGATATTAGCCCTTTGTCAGATGGATAGACTGCAAAAATTTTCTCCCATTCCTTAGGTTGCCTGTTCACTCTGATAATAGTTTCTTTTGCTGTGCAGAAGCTCTTTAGTTTAATTAGATCCCATTTGTCAATTTTGGCTTTTGTTGCATTGCTTTTGTTGTTTTAGTCATGAAGTGTTTGTGCATGCCTATGTCCTGAATGGTATTGCCTAGGTTTTCTTCTAGGTTTTTTATGGTTTTAGGTCTTACATTTAAGCCTTTAATCCATTTAGAGTTAATTTTTGTATAAGGTGTAAGGAAGGGGTCCAGTTTCAGTTTTCTGCATATGGCTAGCCAGTTTTCCCAACACCATTTATTAAATAGGGAATCATTTCCCCATTGCTTGTTTTTGTCAGGTTTGTCAAAGATCAGATGGTTGTACATGTGTGGCATTATTTCTGAGGTCTCTGTTCTGTTCCACTGGTCTATATATCTATTTTAGTACCAGTACCATGTTGTTTTGGTTACTGTAGCCTTGTAATATAGTTTGAGGTCAGGTAGCATGATGTCTCCAGCTTTGTTCTTTTTGCTTAGGATTGTCTTGGCTATACAAGCTCTTTTTTGTTTCCATATGAAATTTAAAGTACTTTTATCTACTTCTGTGAAGAAAGTCAATGGTAGCTTGATGTGGATAGCATTAAATCTATAAATTGCTTTGGGCAGTATGGACATTTTCACAATATTGATTCTTCCTATCCATGAGCCTGGAATTTTTTCCATTTTTTTGTGTCCTCTCTTATTTCCTTGGGCAGTGGCTTGTAGTTCTCCTTGAAGAGGTCCTTCACATCTTTTGTAAGTTGTATTCCTAGGTATTTTATTCTCTTTATAGCAATTGTAAATGGGAGTTAGTTCATGATTTGGCTCTCTGTCTGTTATTGGTGTATAGGAATGCTTGTGATTTCTGTACATTGGTTTTGTATCCTGAGACTTGTACAAGTTGCTTATCGGCTTAAGGAGATTTTGGGCTGAGACGATGGGGTTTTCTGAACATATAATCATGTCATCTGTAAACAGAGACAATTTGACTTCCTTTCCTCCTATTTGAATACCCCTTATTTCTTTCTCTTGTCTGATTTCCCTGGGCAGAACTTCCAATACTGTGTTGAATAGGAGTGGTGAGAGAGGGCATCCTTGTCTTGTGGCATTTTTTAAAGGGAATGCTTCCAGCTTTTCCCATCCAGTGTGATATTTGCTGTGGGTTTGTCAAAAATAGCTCTTATGATTTTGAGATACGTCCCATCAATACCTAGTTTATTGAGACTTTTTAGCATGAAGGGGTGTTGAATTTTATCAAAGGCCTTTTCTGCATCTATTGAGATAATCGTGGTTTTTGTCACTGGTTCTACTTATGCAATGGATTACGTTTACTGATTTGTGTATGTTGAGCCAGCTTCACATCCCAGGGATGAAGCCGAGTTGATCATGGTGGATAAGTTTTTGGACGTGCTGCTGTATTCGGTTTGCCAGTGTTTTATTGAGGATTTTCACTTTGATGTTAATCAGGGATATTGGCCTGAAACTTTCTTTTTCTTTTTCTTTTTGTCTCTGCAAGGTTTTGGTATCAGGATAAGGCTGGCCTCATAAAATGAATTAGGGAGGAGTCCCTCTTTTTCTATTGATTGGAATAGTTTCAGAAGGAATGGTTTTAGCTCCTCTTTGTACCTCTGGTAGAATTTGGCTGTGAATCCGTCTAGTCCTGGGCTTTTTTTGGTTGGTAGGCTATTACTGCCTCAATTTCAGAAGTTGTTATTGGTTTATTCAGGGACTCAACTTCTTCCTGGTTTAGTCTTGGGAGGGTGTATGTGTCCAGGAATTTATGCACTTCTTCCAGATTTTCTAGTTTATTTGCATAGAGGTGTTAATAGTACTGTCTGATGGTAGTTTGTATTTCTGTGGGCTCAGTGGTGATATTATTATGTCTTTTTGATTATTCTCTTTTTTCTTCTTTATTAGTCTCGCTAGTGGGCTATGTATTTTGTTAATCTTTTCCCAAAACCAGCTCCTGGATTTATTGATTTTTTGAAGGGTTTTTCATGTCTCTATCTCCTTCACTTCTGCTCTGATCTTAATTATTTCTTGTCTTCTGCTAGCTTTTCAATTTGTTTGCTTTTGCTTTTCTAGTTCTTGTAATTGTGATGTTAGGGTGTCGATTTTAGATCTTTCCTGCTTTCTCCTGTGGGCATTTAGTGCTATAAATTTATCTCTAAACACTGCTTTAGCTGTGTCCCAGAGATTCTGGTATGTTCTGTCTTTGTTCTTATTGGTTTCAAATAACTTATTTATTTCTGCCTTAATTTTGTTATTTACCCAGTAGTCATTCAGGAGCAAGTTGTTCAGTTTCCAAGTAGTTGTGTGGTTCTGAGTGAGTTTTTAAATCATGAGTTCTAATTTGATTGCACTGCGGTTTGAGAGACAGTTATTATTTCCGTTCTTTTGCATTTGTTGAAAAGTGTTTTACTCCCAATTATGTGGTCAATTTTAGAATAAGTGCAATGTGGTGCTGAGAAGAATGTATATTCTGTTGATTTGGGGTGGAGAGTTCTGGAGATGTCTATTAGGTCCATTTGGTCTGGAGCTGAGTTCAAGTCCTGAATATCTTTGTTAATTTTCTGTCTCGTTGATCTATCTATTACTGACAGTGGGGTGTTAAGGTCTCCCACTATTATTGTGTGGGAGTCTAAGTCTCCTTATAAGTCTTAAGAACTTGCTTTATGAATCTGGGTGCTCCCATATTGGGTGCATACATATTTAGGATAGTGAGCTCTTCTTGTTGCATTGATCCCTTTACCATTATGTAATGGCCTTCTTTATCTCTTTTGATCTTTGTTGGTTTAAAGTCTGTTTCATCAGTGACTAAGATTGCAATCCCTCCTTTTTTTTTTTTTTTTTTTTTTTGCTTTCCATTTGCTTGGTAAATATTCCTCCGCCCCTTTATTTTGAGCCTATGTGTGTCTTTGCACATGAGATGGGTCTCCTGAATATAGCACACCGATTGTTCTTAACTCTTTACCTAATTTACCAGTCTGTGTCTTTTAATTGGGGGCATTTAGCGCATTTACATTTAAGGATAATCTATTTGATATTTTGTTTTTCAACTTTCTTAGTCATTTTTTCATTTCTTGATGCTGGTTTGTATTGTCAATTCTTTCTTTTATGTCTTTAATCCTATTAAGCATGGCAATATTATAATTACCTGATAATTCTAGTGCTAAAGTCTATGTGTATCTGACTTTACTGTCTGTGATTTCTTCTGGCACTTTTATGTGGTGCTTTATTTTTATAGGTTTGTGATTTTTGACTATGAGTTGCCACTTTCCTTGGGAGTTTATTTGTGGAAATTCTTTAAGGCCTGAATTGTAGCTGAGTTCGTTTAGAGAGATCTTGTGTTTTCTTTTTCTGATTGACTGGAGGAACTCCGCAGCGCAGTGTGCTTTCATATATCAGGTTGGACTCAGAAACCCCATTTGTCTTTTGAAATTTTAGGAAGACCACAGGTTGTATGAATTTGGATCACACTGTGATACTGACTTACGGTTATAAATTCTCAAGAAAAGCTTTATGTTTTGTTTTGGTTTGGTTTTTGTTTTGTTTTGTTTTGTTTTTGTCCCAGAGCCAAGTGTGCATCAGGCAGTTTCTTGGCAGTTGTATTTCTCGTGAATGAGAATACACTAAAGTTTCGGTCTTTTGAAGTCCTGCATTTTCATGAGGTTTTCCTGTTAAACTTCCCACCATGAGTTGTTCTAAACTCTTTCATTCCTTTTAGGCTTGTAGCCATAATACGAAGTGAGAATCTCCTTCTGAGAGGAAAAGATAACCATTTAGGAAATGAAGTGATCAGGTCTGTGCTTCAGAAAAGTCTTATCAGACTGCTTAGTGTACAAGATACAGAATATAGATGAAAGCATAAATCACTGGTTATACTTCTACACAGAAACAGCTGCATAAATACTTTAGTATATGCATATAAAATATACTATTGATATTGTTTTATAATATGTGGTTTATTTCTAATTTGATAATTAATGATTGTGGGACCTCCAACATAAATGACAACTCTTTTGATCTCAGTTCCCCATCTGTAACATGGGATGCCTTACAATTGTGATGAATCTGAAACTAAGAGAACCCTGGAGCCTATGGAGGTTTCTCTCATCCAAGTGCCAAAGGTAGTAGAGACCTCAAATAGGCCTCTCTCTGAGGCCAAACTTGGGTTCCAGGGTGACTCTCATCTTTTAGATCCTTAGTGACTTCCAGAGTTTTCATAACTGTGATGAAGTCATCAACCTAGGCCCCTCTCCATGGCTTACAATGTGATATTTCAATATATGTATACAATGTATAATGATCAAATCGGGTTTATTAACATATCCATCACCACAAACATTTAGCATTTCTTTGTATTGGGAATATCCAAAATATACTCTTCTAGCTATTTAAAAATATACAGTAAATTGTCATTAATTATAATCACCCTACAATGCCGTAGAACTCTAGAACTTATTTCTCCTATGTAGCTGTAATTTTGTATCTGTTAACCAAAATTAGGCTATCTACCTGTCCATCCTTCCCAGCTTCTAGTAACCTCTATTCTACTCTCTATTTCTATGACATCAACTTTTTTAGCTTTCACATGTGTGAAAACATATGGTATCTGTCCTTCTGTGCCTGAATTATTCCACTTAAAATAATATCCTCCAGACTCATCCATGTTGCTGCAAATGACAAGATTCGTTCTTTCTTGTGGCTGAATAGTACTCCCTTGTGTATATGTACCACATTGTCTTTATCCATTTGTCTGTTGATGGACAGTTTGAGTCTGTATCTTGGCTATTGTGAATAGTGCTGCACTAAGCATGAGAGTGCAGACATCTCTCCACATACTGATTTCCTTCCCTTCGGGTATAAATCCAGTAGTGGGATTGCTGGATCATGTGGTAGTTTGATTTGTAGCTTTCTGAGGAAGCGCCATACTATTTTCCATAATGGCTGCACTAATTTCCATTCTCACCAACTGGGTATAAGAGTTCTCTTTCTCTGCATCCCCACCAGCATTTATTTACTTTTTGTCTTTTTGATATCAATCATTCTAACTGTATTAAGATGATATTGTAGTTTTGATTTGCATTTCTCTGACAATTAGTGATTTTGAGCATGTTTTTTCATATACCTGTTGTCTATTCCTGTGTGTTCTTTTAAGAGACGTCTATTCAGCTCATTTGCTCATTTTTAAATTGGATTGTTGGTGGGTGTTTTTGTTTGGTTGGTTGGTTTTTGCTTTTGAATTGTTTGAGTTCCTTGTATATTCCAGATAGTACTCCCTTGTTGAATAAATAGTTTGCAAATGTTTTCTCCTATTCTGCTAGTTGTCTCTTCACTCTGATGATTGTTTCCTTCAATGTGCAGGAATTTTGTAGTTTGATACAATCCTATTTGTCTAGTTTTGCTTTTGATTCGTGTGCTTTTGAGGTCCTCTTCACAAAGTCTTTGCCCACACAATGTTCTGATACAGTGTTTTTGTTTTCTTCCAATAGTTTTGTAGTTTCAGGTCTTATATTTGAGTCATTAATTCTTTCAGAGTTGACTTTTGTATATAAGAGATAGGGATCTAGTTTAATTCTTCTGCATGTGGATATCCAGTGTTTCCAGCACCATACTATTAATATTTGTTCTCTTAATGGTGTCCCATAAGTCTTATAGGCTTTCTTCACTATTTTTCATTCTTTTTTTTTTCTCAGACTGGATAATTTCAAATGATCTATCTTTGAATTTAGAGTGCTTTCTTCTGCTTGATCAAGTCTGTTGTTCAATTTCTCTATTATATTATTTATTTTATTCATTGAATTATTCAGCTTCAGGATTTATTTTTGAAAATAATATCTACCTTTTGTTAAATTTCTCATTCATATCATGAATTGTTTTCCTGATTTTGCTAAATTATCTATCTGCATTTTTTTGAATCTCACTGAGTTTCCTTAAAATCATTATTTTCAACTCCTTTTCCAGAAATTTTTAAATTTCATTTTTGGCAGGATCTGTTACTAGAGAGTTATTGTATTCCTTTAGTGGTGTCATATTTCCTTGCTTGTTTATGTTTCTTCTGTCTCTGCATGATGTTTCTTGTATCTGTGCATCTTATAGAACATCTATCTCTTCTAAACTTCTAGAATCGTCTTTGTAGAGAAAGACTTTCACCAGCAGTTTGGTCTTAGTGTGCTGGTTGGTAAGGACAATTCTGTTTTTGGGTAAGTTGAGTGATATAATCTCTATGCAGCTTCCTCAGCTGTATTCATTATTGGTTCATTGAATAACTGTGGGTGCCTCAGTGACTTAGGTTGTAGAAGTTTGTGGCGGTGGCAGTAGTGGTGGAGGTTGTTAAAGTCTTCATGGGCGAGGGCTTTTGGGGTTCTCTTATTCTTATTTCCCCCACTATGTGGAGACTTAACTGAGAGAATCCCTCTTAGTATCAGGTCAGACATGGCCTACATGCAGCTGCAGTGGTACTAGGTTCCAGGTGAAGGTGCTTAGAGCATTTGTGGGGCTGGGGTCCTAGACTCAGGGTACCACAAACCTATTGTGTCACGTGGGTCTTGTGGTGCAGTTTTGCTGTCTGTGTTTATTGGATGTAGGTTGTCCAGAGAGCCATGATATGGGACACTGAGGCACCATTAGCAGTTTGGGCTCAGGGGGCTGGGTTGTAGCTGCAATTCTACTTCTGGGGGCCAGGGCAAAGAACTGATCTGACTCAGGAGAAGAAGGAGGGCTCTGGAGGTTTGGGCCCGGGAAGCAGAATATGGCTGCAATTCAGGAACCTGAGACAATAGGGCTTGGTGGCAACTCAGGCATCAGGGATGCAGCACCATGTGGTGACTCTAGATCCTGCGGATGGTGAGGTGTGTTTTAGATTCTGTGAGGCCCGGTACAATGGCAGCAAGGATCCTAAAATGGCAGATCACAACTGTGGTCTTGGCCCTGCAGGGCAAGGAGCAGCACAGCAAAGACTCCACTTCCTGGGGAGTGAGGTCTGACACTTAACTTTTTGCAATACTCATTGTGTGACCTTTAAGAAGCTCCTTAACTTTCCTGGATCTCTATTACTCATTCCTAAAATAGGACTATTCCTGTAGTTCTCCAAGGGTGTTTTGAGGGTCATTTGGTTAACTTTTGAACGCTTCATAAATGAAGGTATTGATTAGTTCTGAGTCTTCTGCATAATAACTGTTTGATATTGAATAAACCATTTTCCCTCTCAGATCCCCAATTTTGAAATCTGTTAAATAAGTATAAGATATGCCTTATAGAAGTATTGAATTAAATTGTAAATTAAACAATATACTGCAACTGGTACAATGCCTAGCTTATAGATGCTCGATAAATAGTATCTGTTATTCTAGTTCAAATTTCACTGTCGTTTCGAGTTAAATTTAGAGCTTCAACTTCATCAATATTTTACTGTTATAAACTTTAGTGAGGAATTTTTTTTAGGGATTCTGAAGCAGGGAGCAACAAAGAGCAAGCTCTTAACATTTTGGCTTCTGGTTACTGAAATATTTAACATCGCATCGGATTCAGAAGGGATAGAAATGTAACATTACCACATTACGCCACTAGGTGGTAGTCAAGGATCATTGCTTTGTTAGTATGCGGTAACCCTTGACTGGCCAGCAGGGGGCGCATGTCAATGACATTGCTGGAAAAAGCCTGGGATCTCAAGCCCACAAGTATTTGTGCGTGGTGTGTGTGCATGCGCGCAAGAGGGAATGGGGAGGGAGGGCAAGGACAGAGGGAGGGGACAAGAGGATGAATCCAAGTGAGAGGAATGCCCTGTGAAGTTTGGGAACCGGTCTCTACCCATTTCTTTTTTCTCTTTTCTCTTCTTCTCTTCTTTTTTTTTTTTTTTTTTTTTGGACAACGTTTCCCCCGGCACCCAGGCTGAAGTACAGTGGCAGGATCATAGCTCGTATCTCCAAACTCCTGGGCTCAAGCTGTCCTCCCACCTCAGCCTCCCAAGTAGCCAAGATTACCCATCCCAATTTAAAGTAGAGCAATGAAGGGGACCCATGTAATTTTTGCAACCTGAGCATTCATGGATGGCAGCATGTACAGCAGCTGCTGCGAGCGTCTATTAAATCAACCACTGAAATGCTGGTCTCAAATCCTGATCTACTAAGTCTATGAATCCTAGTTAGGGTTACTAATTTAATCTTATTAACTGTCATGTTGCTTAGCCTCACCAGTCAGTCCTTGGCTTCCTCATCAGTAAGTGGCTGTTGTGAGGTATTTAGGGTGCACACAGGAGTGATTAGCACATGCTTAAAGCTCTGTGATGTCAGAACGAGCTTTCTGTCATCGTCAGGACCATCGTTATTATTTCACCGACTTTCCCAGTCTTCCACAGGGTCTCTGAAACTTGCTCCTAAAATCCCAGTCCTCAAGGCTAGCAGGGTCTGAAACTGCTCAGCACATGCCCGCCACGTTAGGCTGTGGGGCAGGGCAGGGCAGTGGCCTGAGGACAGCAGATGGAAGCACTGGGTAAAGACGCGGTGCCTGCACCTGCTGCTCTGCGATGGAGGGAGGGATGCCCCAGGTTCCCTTCTGTTCCTGCTTCTCTGTTAGAGTGGATATCTCATGTGACCATGGGCTGGAGACTGGAAAGCCCTATAATGATGGAAAGGGTTATTACCTCTGGTATAATTCTCTCATTTCTTGGGAAACAAAAAGAGTAAGACTTACTGCCCATTAGATCTCAGTAACAACAACTTATCTCCACGTCTTTCTGACTTTCAGGGAGCCCTAGTGACCTTCATGTCACCCTCTTCTCCCCAGGTTCCTTCAGGCCTGGCTGCCATCTGGCAAGGCCAGTCCGTCTGGTTTTCCCGGGCTTCCCTGCCAGTGTTTGACCAGGGTGGGCCAGGGCGAGGCTGTGGGGACCAGCTGCCAGGGGTGGGCAGGGTGTGTCTGACTCCACGGTAGAGGGTTGGGCAGTCGGGGAAGAGGGCAGAGGGTGGAGCTCTGAGTCAGCGAAAACTTGGATCCAGTGAAGGCCTATAGCTCAGGAGGCTGAGGGCGACTTCCTGAAGGCTGGGCTGGTCTCAGGCTTTGCTTGCTGGATTGAGGAGACCTGTGGGGCCTCTGTGTCCAGCCCAACTTTAGAAAATCAGTGTGGGGGAGCCAAGCTTACCCCAATCCATAGATAACTGCAGTTTGGAGTTATGCTTTGAAAGAATGAAGGGAAGGGCTTGTGTTCAGAATATAAGGATCCAAACAGTGCGAGCCGTTTCTCACATTCCCCTCCAGTGCTAACCTGCTCAGCCTCCAAGCCCATGTTTCACAGGCCTCCGTGCTCTGCACTCCTCTCTCCTCTCTGCCTTCTGGAGTCCCCTTTAATGTCAGGCCCCAGAAGACTCCCCTTTTGGGGTATAAGCCAGCTCCTAGGGCACTCCCCTCATCTGAACTCTGTAGCTGCTGCACCTGTCTCCTCTGTTCCTCTAGGCTGAAAGCTCCCTGAGAGCAGGGCCTATGTTATTCATTCATGGATTCACTCATCCATTTCTTCAATGAATATTGACTGTGCACTCCTTGTTACTTGATAGGCCTTGTTTTAGGTGCTGGAACTGGCACACTGAGTGAGGTCTGAAATTCAGCTCCTGACTCCTGGCCCAGTGCTCCTCCCAACAGATTCCCATCCCCACCTACCTCACCCAGAGCCCAGCCTCCAGGAGGTAGGTCAGGGAAGCAGTGCCCAGAGCCCCACCTTCCCCTCAGAGTCCTGATAGGATATTGCCTGCAGCATTTTCCAGCAGGCACAAAGGGCTGAGAGGTACATCTTTGCAGTTTTCTTCTTCCCCTAGGACATTCTGGAAACCAGAGGGATATGCATTACCCTTTCCTTCCTTTTGCAGGGTTGCGACAGAGACCAGGGCCACACTTACTGAGCCTAGGGAGAACCCTGGTTCAGACACTGCAGGCTACATGACCTCAGATGACTCCTGTAACCCCTTTAAGCCTTGGTTTTCTCATCTCTAAAAAGGTGATAGCGATACAGGAACTAGAAATAAATTATTTAGGCAGATAGTGAGGGTAAGAGAGTCCTCAGTAAGATTTCCTTTTAATAAAAAGCAGCCCCTAACTCATTTCTTTTCTAACAGAAAGCAGCCTGAAAAATCAAGCCATAAGCATAGATAAGCAAGCTAAAAGCTTACATAGGTAAATACTGGTAGCTGTGCCAATAGAAAAGGGGTATCTGGAAGCCAGGTATATTCAACATGGAGGTTTCCTCTTCCCTTTTCTTTGTCACCACATGTGCAGTAAAAAGCAGGCTGCATGGCACCAGCCAGGTAGAAACCCCATCTGCATAATAAAAGATTAGGATGGGATGACCAGCTTCTTTGCATGCTATGCAAACAGCACACCCGGTTCGGCCAATCTCTCATGCCCTGTGTCAGTCAGACACTCTCTCCTCAAGCTCGTCTATAAAATGCCCCCATGCATTTCACCATGGGACCGGAACACCCACCCCGGAGCCCCTCTCTCTGCAGGAGAGAGGTTTTCTCTTTTCTCTTTCTTTCGCCTATTAAACCTCTCTCTTAAACTCACTCCTTGTGTGTGTCCACGTCCTCGATTTCCTTGGCATGAGGCAATGAACCTTGGGTATTGCCCCAGACAAATGACACTGCTTCGATACCAAGAGTATCTTCTCCCTAAAGTGTTTTGAGAATTCTTCAATTCTGTGCCTTCAGTAAATGGTAGCTCCTGTCCTCCCTGCCCCCACCCCACAAGCCTGAGGACTGAAGTCAACTCCCATCCATGGCAAATCAGGCTCCAACTTAGCAGACTCGGAGCTATAGAAAGTCCCATCTCCCTCTTTTGGCACTCAGCCCTAGCGAGAGTAACAACAATAATGGTTATTATAACAATATTGATCTTTTTGATAGCACTTGCTTTGTGCCAGGCACTGTTGTAAGCACTTTACATTTATTAACTCATTTACTCTTTGGTACAATCATATGAAGTGGTATCATTATCATCCCCCTTTTTTCAGATAATGAAACCTAGAGAGGTTAAGCAACTTACCCAAGATCACACAGCTGATAAGTAACCATTATAAATCAAGAGACATGGCCGGGCACGGTGGTTCATGCCTGTAATCCCAGCACTTTGGAAGGCCAAGGCAGGTGGATCACCTGAGGTCAGGAGTTTGAGACCAGCCTGGACAACATGGTGAAACCCCGTCTCTACTAAAAATACAAAAATTAGCCAGGCATGGTGGCGCATGCCTGTAATCCCAGCTACTCAGGAGGCTGAGGCAGGAGAATTGCTTGAACCCGGCAGGCGGAGGTTGCAGTGAGCCAAGATCGCACCATTGCACTCCAGCCTAGGTGACAGAGCGAAATTCTGTCTCAAACAAACGAACAAACAAAACAAAACAACAACAACAACAACAACAAAACCCGAAATAAAGAGCCATTCTGGACAGTTGTCAGGCTACATTTGCATGCAGTTGGTTGCCACATCAATGGCCAAGGTCAAAAGTGAGTTAAGAATATATGAACTGGGGCATAAATGATGTGAACACAGCTAAGGACTTTCCCAGGACACTTGGGCACCAGGCCTCTGCCGACTCACCCTCTTTTTGTGCCCACTGAGTTGTGCTGCCTGGCACCTGAAGGGGGCGCATCAATGTTCTGGAGAAGGAAAAGTGTGGCAGGAGAGTGACTGGTCTCTGCTCCCTCCTTGGGGCACACAGGGCTTCCAGAAATTCTCCCAAATGTGCCTGAGCCCACAAAGGTGCTCTGAAGTAAAAACCACAGAGCTCACTCACACCCCAGGAGTGTTCCCAAATACATTCCCCCATGAAAATTTTCTCTAATACATTTAACTCTACCCACCCCCCTTCTCAATTGCTGATAACAATTTAAAATGCTATTTTCCATTCTGCCTCTGTTCTCATTTGTAGAACAGGGGAAGCCAGAGAAACATGGGCTGAAGGAAAATTCATGAGGACTCAGCTACCCGGGAGGTGTTTCTCAAGAGCTGCCAGCGTCGTTGGCTCAGTCAGGGCTCTTGGTGACACGGAGACAGAGCCAGGAGGGCAGGGCTCATGTCTGCTATGTCTTGCTTCATTCTTAGGTTCTGTGTAAGAGTCCATTTGGAAACAGTTTCTGTGCTAAAAACAGAATTTGAGGGCTGTTGGGCTAGATAATTCCTAGATTCCATCTTGACTTCTACCTCCTAGGGCTCATTCATTCATTTGTCAAATATCATGCAAATGCCAGGAGCTCTGCAGACACTGAGGATCCAGCGGTGAATAAGAGTTAAGTCCCTGCCCTCGTGGACCTCAAATCCAATGTGAAAAAAGATGAAAAATAAGAAAATAATGAATAAATGGAATAATGGCACATTATCATAGCTGCCACAAAGGAAATCAATAGGATAAGGTGATGGAGAGTCACTTGGGGTCTCCTTTGGATAGAGTGGTCAAGGAAGGATTCCCTGAAAAGTTTAAGCTGAGCCCAGGAAGATGAAAAGGAACCAGATTTGTCAAAAACCAAGGAAAAAACTTTCCTGGTGTAGGGAACTACGAGTGCAAATGTCCTGAGGCAGGAAAGGGATTAGAGTTTACTGTGGCTGGAGCAGAGGGAGGGAGAAGCCAGACCTAAGAGGAGGTTTATTCTAAGTGCAAAGCCATTGAAGAGTTCTAAGCAAGGAAGAGACACTATGGTTTTCTCATTTACATTAAGCAGATCACTTTTCTGTGGAGAGGAGAATGCCTTGCAAGGGGCAAGGAGATCCACTAGGAAGCTATTGCAGAAGAGGGTGATAACTCAGGCTGGGAGTGGCTAGGGGGATGAGGTAAGTGGATGGTTTGAGGCAGAGCCAACTGGATTTGCTGAAGAACTGGCTGTGGGAGGTGGGTGCAGGGGTGAGAAGTAAATTTCCTGAAAGTGTGAAACAGACCCTGTTTTCCCACTTGGATGAGATAGGTGCTCCCAGAGGTGCCTCACCCTCCATCCTCACTCACTGGAATACTTCTGTTCGCTTTTGCCACTTGCCACACTGGCTTCTCTGTGCTGGACATCCCGAACTCATTCCTATCTCGAGGCTTTGGCACTGCCTGGGCTGGTTGCCCTGACCTTCCTGTGGTTGGTAACTTCTTGACACTCAAGGCTCAGCTCAGTCATCTCCTCTCCCCTGAGCCAGCTGGCCTTTCTTGAACACATAACTTGTAACCTGACCCACATCCTCCTCTACGCAGTCCATTACATTACCTTGTTTTATGCTCTTTACTTTCATGATCTGGAAAGATCTTGTTCATTTATCTGCTTGGGATTTTCCCCATCTGCTTCCACTAGAATGTAAATTCCACGGGCAGGCGGCCCCTTGTCTGTCTCATTCAGCAGCTCTGAAGGGCAAGGCTGGCTGGGGGTGCAGTGCTAGGCCTCCCCCACAAGAGGGCGCCCACAAAGTTCCTTTTCTGCTTTTTTCTATAAAATCTCCCTAGGAGTAAAATGATCAGAAAACAGACTCAAATTGCACTCTTTACCTAGCTGGGTACACATGCTCTCATTTTCTTTTGTAGGATTTTAATGTTTTGCTTGAGAGTTTAAAAAATGTTTTTCTGTGGAACTTCAGATGTTCCCCTGAGACAAGGGAAGGGGGATACATAGGGACTCTGTTTCCCTTGGGTACCTCTCCATCCTGTGCTATGCTTAGTCTGGCTTTTGCGCGAAAGAACCTGTACTTACGTCTCGACTAACTGTAGCCAGTGACCTCCAAACAATTGGGACATAAATTAACATTTCCTTGATCCTAAGACCATACTTGGCAATGACCCAAAGATTTCTCAACCAACTGGGTAACTCTGAGAACGTTTCAGTTCAGTTTGATGAAAACAGGTGAGGGTTTAACATATGCAATAATAAAGAACAGACGGTGCTGGCTGGTTATTAATCATTGCTCTAATTGGAGGTAGCTTGAATTAGTGGAACCAGCACTGGGCCATGCCAGAAGATGTGGGTGTGAGTCTTCTTTTGAATCTTGGCTCTGTCCATTTCTAGCTGAATGACTATAACTCTGTGAGCCTGTCTCCTTCATTTGTGAGGATGACCAAGCTTCCATAGACATAAAAGTTATTTTGTAAAGAAGCATGCAGATGGTGGTGGTAGCACGTGGCGTGTTTATAACAATTGCTGCTAGCACGGTCATATTTGAGACCCCCCATACATGGGCTGAAGGTGCCCCATGAAATGCGGAGTTGAGAGGGGAGGTGAGGAGTGTCTGAATGTGTCACCTAGGTAAGGAGGAGGGCCAGAAGTTGGTGCCTGGAGCTGGAAGAGGGATCCAGGAAATCCCAGAGCTAGGAAAAGCAGCACAAGAAGGAATGGGTCAGGCAAAAACAATGATTCTGGAAGAATATTTACGACTGTTTCCTGCTGCTGGCACAGGATGCATTTAGTAGCTAGGCGTGGACTGGATATTTTCTAAATTTTTGTCTAATAGGAAGTGTGTTGGCTTTCACAGAGGAAGCTTGGGATACTTACTCATCATTAGTAGGCACTTGGATTGTTTTTCAAATCTGCCTGGTCATTTTTATATTCTCTTGCTCTTGACTCATTTTTTATTCTTTCTTTCTTGAATTAGTGGAAAGAGCACTGGGCCATGCCAGAAGATGTGGGTGTGAGTCTTCTTTTGAGTCTTTCTTTAATATGTTTCTTTAAACATATTAAACGTAATTGTTCTATAGTCTATATTTTTCTCAATATCTGAAGTGTTTGTGGCCCTGGTTCTATAATTTGCTGTTTCTGCTGCCACTGGCTCATGGTGGTCTGTTTCCTTGCATGGATCATTTTGATTGTAAGCCCCTAGTTTTTGGAATCTTATGATAATTCTCTAAGGCTTGGCTTGAGAGTACATTTCTGCAGGGAAGTTTCCCGATTGCTTCTGTCAGGCATCAGGACATACTGATAATAGAACAGAGCCCACTTAATTTTTTTCTTTTTCAAGGTCCACTTAAATTCAATTGATCATCTTGAGGGTTTTAAGACCATGTGTAAATTAGTGTCATTTCAGAATCCCTAGTTATGCAATGGTCAGCCAGTAGCACTGAAACGTCAGGGCACTATTTTCTCCCCCAACTACCCTAAATCAAGGTGGACACAGACACTTTTCCTTGCTGCTTAGTTATACTGTGCAGGTTTTATGTTTTGTTTGTTTTATTTTTCATCAATCATCCTTTTTCTCAGAGAGTATAGCTCTTTCTGAGTCCTGGCTTTATGCAGAGGGCTCTCTAATTTGACTCCCTGCACTGTATGGATACAAGGATTAGTGCAGAGTCACCCCTTCATTCCTAGTAAAGTTCTGTGTGTATCAGGTCTAGGCCACCAGACTGTACAGAATTCCCCAGAGTGTGTGATAGTTTCTTCCCATTTATTCACTTGGGTCTGACTTCACTTCCGGCCTTAGGTTCCTCTTCCTTTATATGTTAGAGCCTCACAACAATCCCCAAAGGTATTTGTTTTAAAGGAAGTACACTAAGGATCAGAGATGTTAAGTAAATTTCACAAAGTCACAAAGCTAATGAGTTGTTAAGCTGAGATTTGAATTCAAGCCTTCTGATGCCTCAAGGTGTATATTTTCAGCTACATCCATCTCTTTAACTTGGAGGACTTAGTCTTGCAAAGGGTTGTCTCAGGGTTGATGCATTACCAGTGGTGGTGGAGAGGGCTATACATGGTCCTGTGGCTCCAGAGGACAGACCCTTGAGCAGTGGGTGAGAATTACACAGAGATAAATGGAGGCTGGAGATCTGGAGCAGCTTCCAGCAAGTGTCTGACAATGAGAGGGAGTGAGTTCCCCATCGCTGGGGGTGTGAGATGACCATCTCTTCAGAAGGCCCCAAGAAACCCCTGCCTGGAGTGGCTGCAGAGAGCAACCTCTGCGTTTCCTTTGGCTCTGATAGCCTTAGCCACTGTCGTTCTCTTGGTCAGCCCTGGACATCCCTGGAGAGGATGACTCAGCCATCCATTTTAAACAGGGTGGTTCAGAAGAATACGTTCCTGGTTATTCGAGTTTCTAGGGAGTCCTTGAGAAAGGCTCGGTTGATGAGGAAATCGTTGGGGAGTGATTAACAACTCTTGGATCAGCTCCTTCCTCCTTTGCCAGCCTCACCCAGCAGCCTTTCACAGGGGCCTGTTTTCTTCTAAACACACAGAGTGAAAGAATGTGACACATCAGGTTTTAATCTTGGGTCTCAGCCCAGAAAAAAATTTGAAACCTGAAACAAGTGAAACCCATTAATTTACAATTAAATTTCAAAGGGCTGTTCCCCTAAAATGCCCTCTTCCAACCAAATAATTTGAGCTCAGAGCTGTAAATTATGTGATGTGTTTTGTCACCAGCCTGCAAAGTGTGCTGGGTTAGTAGCCAGCCTGGGGCTTCCAGCTATCTCCTCCTTTAGACTGAAAATCTTCTAAACCATGAATGGTACCAGTAACGATTCCCATTTGTACAGAAGTTGCAATTGACAGAGCACTTCTGTGTTACTCACATTTGAGCCTCCAAAGACTCCATGTGGGATAAGGCATTACATAGATGAGGAACACAAGTCTTGGGGAGATGGAAGGTTGAGGGACTTGAGCAAGGCACACAGTTTCTAAGGAGCAGATCCACGACCCGAATCCAGATTTCTTGATTCTCTTTTCCAAGAACATAATTTAACTACTTTCATCAGTGCAGCCTCTTCAGAATAATTAAATCTTATACAGGAGAAGAGTTTAATGTGTATGCTTCAGTGGATCCTCTTAGGCTACAACCATTCCCAATCTCCCTCCATCACTCCTGCCCTGTATCCCAGCAGAAAACTCTTTTAGGGCTCTGCTCTGGTTATAACAATGTGCATTCCTCTTCTTACAAGTGAAGACAGTGTTGTGTGGTGGCTGAGTGCAGAGGGCCAAGTCCTGCCTCCTCTTCAGCTGTGGCCTTGGACAAGTTACCTAACCAACCTGAAGCTCAGCTTCACACTGCTGACCATGAGGGGATGTGGTGAGGACTAAATGACATAAAGTGCTGGAGAGCTTAGCACAGTCTGCAGCATGTAAGTGCCCCATAAGTGCAGACTGAACATAACTATACAAAACAAGGACTGTAGGTCAAACCCTAGGACTGCGAAGACTCCATTCATTCCAGCAGCTTTGACTGAACATGTGCTTTGTGCCAGGTGCTTCCGAGCCATTACTCATTGACTCCTCATAACAAACCTATGAGGCAGGTGTTATTATTCCCATTATACACCTAGGGAAACTGAGGCTTACTTGCCAGCTACTTTGCTTTCATCTGTGTCAGAGCTGGGATTTGAATTCAACTCTGTATGACTCTTGTTCCAGTACTCTACTGTGCAGTATGCAGAGATTTGGATAGCGTATATAGATTAGGAGTGGTGACAGGAACCCCTAAATTGGGGTGTCTAGGGACTGGACCTGAGCTGTGGCTTTCCCACGCTTGCTCTGCAGTTTTAAGCCAGACGCATCAGTTCTCTGGGCCTTGGTGGCTTCATCTGTAATGCAAAGAGGTTGGAAAGATCATCTCAAAGATCTTTTCCAGCTCTGGCCTGCTAAGAAGCTCCTCAGACTTCAGAAAAGACTCAGGGATATGATGCTGGAACAGAGGAAGCATATCAGTGACCCCTGAAATTTCAAATCAGTTTTGCCTTTTGAACTCATGCGTTTCTGCATGAATTCAGAATCTGCCAGAGGAAAACTCTCTAATTATCCTATGGAGATTAGCCCAGCTAGTAATTACCCACATTATTTTTAATTGTATTTTATAAGGTACCTTTCATCCAAGATCTCAAAGGGCTTCTCAAATGTTCATTAGCTGAGCCCCACCTCCTCCCTGTGTGGATATGAAAGACAGAGACTGATTTTAATGTCAGAAAGAAGATGTGGCAGGGAGAGAAAGAGGGACTGAGATCCTGGGAGTAATTTTACCTCTGAGTTTAAAGGAGTGAAGAGCAGAAATATGCCAGAGAAATGCTCACCTTTGGAAGGAGTTCATGGGATATTTAGTCAAGAGCAGATGGGTCAGGAAATGTTCCTCCTTTTTAAAAAATCAACTCTGCCAGGCATGGTGGCTCACACCTGTAATCTCAGCACTTTGGGCGGCTGAGGCAGGAGGAACGCTTCAGCCCAAGAGTTCATGTGATCAACTGGAACTCCTCTTTTGTTTTGTTCTGTAGAGATGGGGTCTCACTACTATGTTGCCTAGGACATAGTGAGACTTCATCTCTATAAAACAAAACAAAAACAAAAACAAAAAATTAGCCAGATGTGGTGGCATGTGCCTATAGTCCCAGCTATTTGAGAGGCTGAGGCGGAAAGATCACTTGAGTCCAAGAGTTGGAGGCTGCTATGAGCCATGATGATGCCACTGCACTCCAGCCTGGGCAACAAAGTAAGACCCTAACAACAAAACAAAGCAAAACAAAACAAAAACAAACAAACAAAAACTTCCGTCTGTAAGTGCTTAAGAGAGGGTCATTTGGTTTATTGCAGTTCAATTCCATTGCATCATTGGCCTTATTTCACTTTAGACTTATTCATCATCAGCTCTCCTTTGAGCAGTCACCAGCATTCAGACCTGTGCTACATAATGTGGAGGATGTAAGTGAAGCAAGATTGCAGATTTGGGCACATTGGCGTAAGCAGCAAATGCCACAGGAACCTCCCAGGAGAGCCCAAATAGGCTTTCTTAAATACATGACTGAAGTCAAGGCCAAGATGTTCAGCATGTGGACAATGGTTGCCACAATACTTCCCTGGAAGTAGGTAGAGAAAAAGTAAATTTGGGCACATATGCTAAGTCCAGGAACCCGAATGACAAATGACATCTGAAGATCCTTTTGAGTAGCTCATCATGGGGCCACTCCTCTCCTTCACTCCCAACTTCCCTCCACCAAGGACCTAGGGTACTGTTACTAAGTTCCCATCATTCTTGTTCCAATGAGTGGATAGAGGGTGTCACTATGGAGTCCGACAAGCTTCACTCGGGTTGGATGAGGAGCCAGCAGTCTTCTCACCTAGTCTGTGAGTTCCTGAAAGATAGGACTCTGCCTATCTACTCACCATTCTTTCCCCAGCACACTAGCTGTGTGCAGAAGGGCAAATGTTCAGGACATATTTGCTGGCTAAAGGAAGGGATCATGAAGCTGCCACCCTATTTCTGGCCTTGCAAGGTGGTCTGAAATAGCCCGAGGAGGATCCTTTCCTTCCTCAGCTTGGAGATGTCCAGATCCAAAGGACAGCCAGGGCCACACAGCACCTGTGACTTCAGAAGTAAAAGATGGAAATCATTGCTAAACTAGGTCCCAGTGACGCAGTGACTGAGGTGGTGTGGAAGGCAAGGCAGGTGCTGTGAGGTAGCAAAGAGGAAGACTGTCCTGGATATTGGGTCCTTTAGCAGGAAGGTTGGGACCAGTGGGGTAGGACTTTCAACTATTTCACTGTTGGGGGCACTAAGGACCCTAGTTCTCTTGTTGGTGCTCTCGGGATAAAATGGCCTAGAGGGATATGGGTGACAGAGAGAAAGATGCATCATGGTCTTGCCCCTGAAGAGCCAGTAGTTTTATTTTGGAGATTAGACTCACACAGAGAGCAGTTAGAGCGCAATGCAAGAAGGATATTTGTCTCTGACTAAACTGGGAGTTCCCTGTGTGGAGAGAGAGGGTCTTATTCATTGCAGTATTTCTTGTTGGGCCTAGCAAAGGCCTGGACACTTTTTCTGCTCCAAATACACCTAATGGTTAGTTGTCAGGTTGCGTGGCCTGAAAAGTTAAGTGGCATAAGTCAGAAAGTCAGCATTTGGAGGCCAAATGTTGGCGAAGGCTTGGAGAAGGAGGAAGAGCCACAGATGGGTGCTGAATAAGGGACAAGTGAAAAGCATAAGCCTCACTTTGTCAAAGAACTTTCACATCACAAGAAATCTATGCAGTGAGGACCGCTGTGGGAGGGAGTTGAGAGGCTCCAAGTGGCAAAGGAACTGCCTTGTAGTCACCCAGCAAGAGGACTTCTGAGGTTTTTGCCTGCCCAGCATCCATTCCTTTCTCTTCTGGGAATGCCATCCTGTCTTCACTCTAAATCTATGCGTTTCATTGTACAAGACGTCACCTCTGGACTTTGTGGGTGGGTCCAGGGCAGACCTGACTAGTTGGAGAACTGTACCCTCTGCCACAGGGTTTGTTCAAATTGCCACAGGATTTGTTCAGGGATGAGCAAATGACTCAAGCTGGGCCAATGAGAACCCTCTCAAGAACTTTTTCTAGGACTCTTGGGGGAAAGACACTCCTTTGGAGGTTGCAAAGCTGGAAGAATGTAAGGCTGGAGCTGCTGGTGGTAAATCTGGCCACTGGATGGGGAAAGACTATGTAAGGATGATGTTAACATGAAAGAAATCAGAGCTGCAAGACAAAGAGAGACCTTTGTAAACTCATGATAATTGTTCAGATATATTAGTCAATACATTTCTTTTTTATTTGCCTGTTTGCTACTTTAAGTTTCTGTAACTTGTAACTGAAAAAATCTTTGCTCATATGTTTAGCTGATAAATGATGTTGCAGACCAGATCCTGGGTCTCCTAGTTCTTTGTCAAGCTCCCTCCTGATGATTTTACCCATTCATCATCCATCCATGCATCCATCCATCCATCCATCTGTCACCCACTCATCCCTCCGTTCTAGTCATCCATCCATTTACTAAATTATCCTTCCACTTATCCATCCTTCCATTTATTCATTCATCATCCATCTATCCATCTTATATACATATAATGTATATAGAAGTTGCTCAATGCACATTTTTGAATGAATTAATGAATAACTAATTTGTCATGATTTAATGGCAAAGATACATCTACCTGCCTTTTAATCCTATGTGGAAATTGGTTGACAAAGGGCAAACCAAGTTATAAACTCAGAACTTGGAACTCAGTCAGGAAATCAGTCTCCCAAGGCAATACTGAATTTCATCAATGTCATCAGCACACAGCCAGACATGAGCCTTCCTTTGCCAACATGATTTGGTCATGCTGATGCCACAGACCAAACGGGAGGGTCTGAAATGTCACTGACAAACATGTGGGTTTTCCTGTTGGAGGTCATGCCAATACTGTGAGCTGTCTAGTGACATGAGTAAGAATTGCCAAGGAGGACTTACTACCTATTTTGCTCTTTGTATCTCAGTGGCCACATTAGGCACAGAGCTGCCCAAGAACCACAGAGATGAGAGCCAACTCTTTCAGGATGACTCTGTAACACTTCAATCAGAGCATATAGAAATAAACCAGTCATCTATTTCAAACTCCTGTGTTTCCAAGGAAAACTGCAGCTCCCAAAGAAAAAGGGATATGGCCAAGGGCACATAAAGAATTACAAGGAGAGACTAGATCTGAACTCCTGACTTCCAACCTAGTGCTTTTCCTACTATGCTACTCTCCATCCTTGGACCACATTCCCAAACAGGTGGAGTACATCTCAAATGGTTCATTTCCTCTTTGGAAATGTGGTCCAGGGTAAGCTGGAGGCACTAGACTATATTTCAAAGATGTTCTTCACATTGCTGTCATCTGCTTGTGAACCACATGCCACAGTAAGGATGCATGAACATCGAGGTCATAGGATTGGTAAGATGGGACCTCAAGAGTCACCCTTCCCAATTTCTTTCTGATGTTTGGATTTCCTCTATAGCACCCAGCGATCTGCTTGTTAGATTTATAGGTGACAGAGATGAGGGGGGAAAACTGTGCTCTTGGTCCCCTTTGTCTCCTGACTCTTCCAGGATGTTAATCCATCAGTTGCCTCCTCTCTCCCTCTATAAAATTTTCTGCCTTTTCCTCCTTCAATCTTTCCTCTTGGTTAACAAATATTGTGGGTCTTCTTCTCTTCTTTTTCATTTTATTTTATTTATTGAAATTTTCAATTCAGAGGTACACGTGCAGGTTTGTTACATATGTACATTGTGTGATGCTGAGGTTTGGGCCTCTAATGATCTCATCGCCCAAGCAGCAAACATAATACCTGATAGGTAGTTTTTCAATCCTTATTCCTCTTTCTCCCTTCCCCCTTTTGGTATCCCCAGTGTCTACTGTTTCCATATTTGTGCCTGTGTGTACCCAATGTTTAGCTCCCACTTATAAGTGAGAACATACATTATTTGGTTTTCTATTTCTGTGATAATTCACTTAGGATAATGACCTCCAGCTGCATCCATGTTATGCAAAGGACATGATGTTATTTTTTTTTATGGCTGTATAGTATTTCAGGTGTGTATGTACCAAATTTTCTTTATCCAATTCACCATTGATGGGCACCTGGGTTGATTCCATGTCTTTGCTATTATGAATAGTACTGTGATAAACACACAGGTATCCTCTTAAAGAAAATAAATTGATAAACAATAATTCTTTTGATTTTACATGTGCCCAGTTACCTTCTCATCACTCTCATTGTTTCCAACAAATTTTTTGAAATAGTCATTTATGCCTGTTGTCCCCTTCCTTATGATCCACCTGTTCCTTAACTTTTGATATCTTCTTTTCTCTCAGGGGTCACTAATGACCTCCCCATTGTGAAATCTTTTTGCCTTTTGTGTGTATCTGTGTGAGACAGAGTCTCACTCTCACCCATCTTGTGAGATCTGTGTGTGATCTCGGCTCACTGCAACTTCAGCCTCCCGGGTTCAAGCAATTCTCCTAACTTAGATTCCCAAGTAGTTAGGATTACAGGCGTGTGCCACCATGCCCAGCTATTTTTTATATTATCAGTAGAAACAGGCTTTCACCATGTTGGCCAGGCTCGTCTCGAACTCCTGACCTCAAGTGATCCTCCCTCCTTGGCCTCCCAAAATACTGGGATTACAGGTGTGAGCCACTGTGACCAGCCCTTTTTGTCTTTTTTTAGCCTTGAATTTTCTCGTTGCCTTTGTATCTTTTCAGATGTTGATCACCCAGTACTCAATCTCCCTTGATAGGTGGTTACCCCAATTCTCTTTCTTTGCCTTGGGTTTTGCTTTTTATTACATCTCTGTGTTCACTTCCTTGGATCATTTGTTTTAAGGCTCTTCCAGAGACCCTGTCCATCCATTGATAGATTTGTCTATTCTGTTCTTAACTGATCGTGAGGTACTGTGCCAGGAACTGGAGATTTAGAGTGAATCACACATCATTCTTGACCTCAGTGAGCTTACCTTCTATTGACAGAGACAGCTAAGTTCATCCCAATACCAGGTGATGCTATATGCTGGACCAGTTACTTTATAGATTCAAAGAAATGCAGGAATGGGAGCTGAAAGGGACATAGAAGAGATCTCTAATCCAGGTCTCCATTTTACAGAAGAGGAAATTGAGGCACAGAGAGAGGGCATCAGTTGCGTGTGGGCCTACAAAGAGTTGGTGAGGAGGTAAGAAAAGACCTGAAGTCTCTTCAAATAAATTCTTCAGAGAATGGCCAGTGATTACTTTTCTAGTGAAATAAGAAGGGATTGGGATGCAAAAAAGTATCTGGAGTTTGCTCTGACTTACAAATACATTTCACTGAGTTCCTTCTATAACCAAAGACCCATCATCAGACCCATGTGTTCCTCCAAATACTCCAGCAAGAGGTCATGTGGTAGAGATCCCAGAATTGGGCCTTTTTTTATCGAAAGTAAGAGAAACAATACTTACTTAACATGTCATCTGGGGCAAGGAAATTAAGGCCCTAAAGTTAGGTGACTCACATCAATTTTAAAGCAAAACCAGGACTGGAACTCAGATTTCCTGTTCATTGCCTCTTGTTCCTTTCATGAGGTCAAGAGCCATGAGCTGACTGTGTGCGCTGGAATGCTGGGCTACCATCTGCCCAGGGAAGAGGCTGTGAGCCTGCGGAGTGTGGCAGCCCCCCTGAAGATGCTATGTGTGCCTTTGGATAAGAACCTGCCCCAATCCTTACCCCTAGACAGAGCCAGTATCATGGGCATGCAACCTGTGATGTTGCATGGGACCACATGCTTAGAAGGACCCTGTGGTTGGCTTAATGTTGCCATCTTAAAATTCTTGATGATTTGTAAAAAATGAGGTCCTGCAAATTATGTAGACATTTCTGCTCCCAGATTCTAGCTTTTATTATTGCCACTCGAAGCACTTTCCAGGTCTTATACCTGAATAGTTCAATCCTCCCTGCCCATATCCCTCTAGGAAGGGCAATTGGAAAGATCACCTGAAAGTGAGCTAATGCTAGGCCAGCCAGGTTGCTGTCTGGATTCCCTGGTCTACTTCCTGGAAGGGTTTTAGCCTTCCTATGTTACCGGAAAGGGGTCTCAGTCCAGACCCCAAGAGAGGATTCTTGGATTTTGCACAAGAAAACATTTGAGGTGAATCCATAAAGTGAAAGCAAGTTTATTAAGAAAGTAAAGGAATAGAAAATGGCTACTCCATAGGCAGAGCAGTGGCAAAGCCCACTCAGCTGCTTATACTTATTGTTACTTCTTGATTATATGCTAAACAAGGGATGGATTATTTATGAGTTTTCCAGGAAAGGAGTGGGCAATTCCCAGAACTGAGGGTT
Source organism: Chlorocebus sabaeus (assembly GCF_047675955.1). Lineage (NCBI taxonomy): Eukaryota > Metazoa > Chordata > Mammalia > Primates > Cercopithecidae > Chlorocebus > Chlorocebus sabaeus. The sequence goes on along the minus strand of NC_132904.1, from coordinate 45,745,744 downwards.
CCCCCGCTTTTTAGACCATAAGGTAACTTGCTGATGTTGCCATGGCATTTATAAACTGTCGTGGTGCTGGTGGCAGTGTCTTTTAGCATGCTAATGTATTGTAATTAGCATATAATGAGCAGTGAGGACAACCAGAGGTCACTTTTATCACCATCTTTGTTTCGGTGCATTTTGGCCAGCTTCTTCACTGCATCCTATTTTATCAGCAAGGTCTTTATGAGCTGTATCCCGTGCTGACCTGCTGTGTCATCTGTGACTATGAATGCCTTAACCTCCTGGAAATGCAGCCCAGTAGGTCTCAGCCTTATTTTACCCAGCCCCTTTCAAGATGGAGTCACTCTAGTTCAAACGCCTCTGGCACATAGACATTATGAAACTCTGGACCAGGGTGTAGAGTGTAGAATTCATCTATTTAGCTTCACCAGACCAAAAACCAAGCCATCTATCACTTCACTCCTTTTCTTTGGTTCAAGAGCTCTTGGTGGCTCCCAGCCTATAGGACAGTCCAGCCTCCAAAACTGTTGTTCCAATATGGTTTCAATCGACCTTTGCAGCATTTTCTCAGTACTCACATATAGAGTCTCTTCTCTGACCACGGTTTCTTCTTTTCTTTTCCCAGGTCCACCTTAGACATTGTGACCTCTGCACAAGGAAAAAGCTTTCCTTTTCCATTGTGGTACACCATCCCCATCCTTCTCACCAGCTGATATTCCTCCTGTCCTTCAAGGCCCTGCTGTGTTCTCATTTCCTCTGGAAATGGCCTTCTGTGACCACCCCTTCTATATCCTCTCTCCCAACAAGACTGCACACTTATTGAAGACAGAGCCAGTGTCTCACCTCCATACCTGCCCCTTCAAGCCACACATCCAGCAATGTTCAGTGAATAGTTTCTAGTGCCTTCTCACTGGAGGGGAAAAGGCAAGAACCCCATTTCCTTGTGAGGGTTGATTACATGCTTCCAGACCCAGCTCACCTGCTGTTGGAGGATGAGTCAGGGAGGGCCTTGTCAAACCTGTTTCCCCAGCTAAGACTCTGGGTTCAGGCCTGTCTCCATTGCTTAGGGGACAGCGGGGGATGATGTTTGGCTGAAACATTCAGAGAAGGGAGGCAGGTTCCCTAACAAGGCCAAAAGTATGTGTGGATGCTAGGGATAGAATTTCCAGGCTCCAAGAAGGACGATTACTATTCTCTGGCTGATCAGATTTTATCGTTTGGACTTCACATAATTACATTAAAAGTAGGAGGTAGAAGGGGTATCAGGAAGAGGAGGGAGAGGAAAGTCATGCTAAATGGGAAGTGGCTATAGGAACTTGGAGTTAGTGAGTTGAAGTAAAGAAAGCTTGAGAGAAGGGAGATTCCTTTAACGTCTTAGACAAGGTGATCCATGTCTTTAAGACTGTTGAAGGCTGCCTGGACTAGCAGAGGTGAATCAATTCTGTGTGGTCTCTCAGGACCAAAGTTGGTCCAAGGCAGCAAAGTTACAGGAAACAGAGTTTTGTTCAAGAAGGGCTGTCAAACCTGGAAGAGTAACAAGAAGGAAGGAATGAGTTGGCTCTTCCTCATTAGGAATGTCCAAGTGAAGGTTCCAACCACAATGGTTCCTGCAACACAGCCCTCAATTCTGTTTCTCTGCATGATTCCCTCACTCCATTTCTCAAAGCCATCTTTAAAACTGTGTCTTCCTCCTTAAGCCTCAGATTCTACCCCATTTTAAATGCATCAACCATGTTCCACCACCATGGCCCCCATTCTGGTTCTGTCATCTCTGACAACAGTCTCTAACAGTCTAACCAGTGCTCCAGCCTGCCACCTAGAATCCCACCAATCTGCCTCTATGCTTCCAGAATGAGATTACTAAAATACAAATCTGGATCAGTTACACACCTGCTCAAAGCCTCCAGTGGATTCTGGATGTCCTTATGAAGTGGATGAATTCCTTACAGTGACCTTCAAGGTCCTTCATGGCCTGACCTGGCCAGCCTATCCCATGCCCTTTTCCTTTCACCTTACACACCAGCTATACTGCAGACTCTAGATCACATGCCCACCATGCTCACACTCACCTCTGAGCCTGTGTGTGCTGTTTCTCCCTGCCTGGAAGACTATTTCTTACTACTCCCCCCACCCCACCCACTCCACTCTACCTAGCTCTTTGCTATTTATCTATTAGGTCTTAAGTTCAGTGGCACTTCTTCTGGGAAGCATTCCTGGATTTCCAAAGTCTGAGTTATGAGTCCTTGTAGTATATTCCCTCAGCAACCTATCACTAACTTTTGGTGTACAGTATTATATGTGCCCATATTATTACCTGTACTCCACCCTTCCTCTCCCACTAGAGGGCAGGGACCATGTCTGTTTTGTTCACTCTCATCTTCATTGCCTAGTTTCTGACACACAGTAACTGCTCAATATATATTTGTTGAATAAAAGATTGTTCTTCTTTGCAGAGAGGCTGTATAAGTGACTCCTGCTTTGGGCGCTTTCCACCTCCAGGTCCCTGAGGCTATAAGACACACCTTTTCCTACCTTAAATGATATGTTACCATGTGTAACAGGAATTTCCCATGTTCACTTCCTGCTTCAGAGATTCGCTCCAGGCTATGATGCAAGGGGCAGTAGGAGCTTCCTCGAGGATCCAGTATGAACAGCGTTTGGTTGAACAATATGATTACAGAAGAAAGACTCACTGGTGAAATATTTGGTTTCCATAGCATGAAGCTCATTCTAGATACACATGGGAAGGTAATTAATTTCCTGCAAGGGGCTGGACAGACATCCTGCCTCCCTGTATGTCACTTTACTTATGTGATTCCTACAGAACCTGGTGTTACCTCATTTGGCAGAAGCAACGAACAGAACATCAACAGCCAACAAAATGCACCTTTACCTGCCCCTCACACTTTGTACTTGAACTCAAAATGGATCACAGATCTAAACGTAAAATGTAAAACCGTAAAACTTTTAGAGGAGACCATAGGTGAAAATGTTTGTGATCTAATGTTAGGAGAAGAGTTCTTAGACATGGCACTAAAAGAACAATCCAAAAAATTAAAAAAAAAAAATTAATTCACTGAACTTCTTAAAACCTTTGCTCTGTGAGTCCGTTAAGAGAACTAAATGAAAAGTACCAACTGAGAGAAAATATTTACAAATTACATATCTGACAAAGGACTTGTTTTCAGAAGAAATAATTCTCTAAACTCAACAATCAAATTAGAAAATAAACAGAAGGCTTGGACACTTCACTAAAAAGGTGGCTATAGTTTTTCTGTATATAGTGGCTGCCACCGTACACAGATGGCAAAATAAACACATGAAAGGTGTTCAACTTTACCAGTTTTTATGGAAAACTAGTGATGATGCTATATACCCATCAAAATGGCCAAAATTAAAAAAAACGAATAAAACAAATGCTGGCAAGAATGCAGAAACTGGGTCTTGTATATGTTTTTGGTAAGTCACTCTGGAAATCTGGCAATTTCTTTAAAACTTAAACATATGTGTACTATTAGGTTAGTGCAAAGGTAATTGTGGTTTTGCATTAAAAGTAATGGCAAAACCACAATTACTTTTGCACCAGGCTAATATATGACCCGTCAATCAAAATCCTGAGCATTTATGTCCACACAAAAACCTGTATGCAAATGTTCACAGCTGCCTTATTTGTAATAACCAAAAACTGGAAGTGACCCAAGTGTCCTCCAATGGGTGAAGGTTCAACAAACTGTGGTACATCCATACCATGGAACCAGAAGTAAAAAGGGAATGAATTATTGATACAATGAAACAAGTTGGATGGATCCTAAGAGTATTGTGCTGAGTGGAAAAAGCCAATCTCAAAAAATTAGATATTAAAAAGATTTCATGTATAAAATAGTCTCAAAATGACAAAATTACAGAGATGGAAAACAGATAAGGTGTTGCCAGGGGTGTGGGAAGAGGAAGGGGCTGTGACTGTAAAGCGGTAGCACCAGAGAGATCCTTTGTGGTGATGGACAGTTCTGTGTCTTGACTATGGTGGTGGTTCTACCAACCTATACATGTGCAGATGTATAAAACACATGAGTGCATTCAGCAGCTGGTGAAACTGTATTGTGCCAATTGATTGGTGATGCTTTACACCTGTAAGGTGATGGGCCCATGGGACTTCTCGATACTCTTTTTATAATTTCTTGTGAGCATAAAATTATTTTAACATAAAACCTTTAAAAAGTAGTCTGGGATAGAGGCGGTGAAGGAAGCTCTTACTTATTATATGTTTAACTTGTGCTAGGTGTCTTAAGTGTTTTCATTTATTCAGTGCATTTATCGAGTGCCTTCTGTATACCAAGTGCTATACCTAAGAATACAAAAGTAAGCAAAATGTTACCACCTTTTTGATATTTACAATCTATCTCAGAAAGGTTAAGTAGCTTGTTGAAAATCACACACCAGTAAGTGAAGAAGTGGAATTCAAACTTACACAAAGCCAATGCTACCTCTAGAATTTAAGTACCATGTGGCCCTGTGGCCCTCCTCCCCCTCTTCTCTTTGAGCCCCTGCTAACTCCATGTCCCCAGAATGTCCTAGAGCAATTAGTAATCCTTTTTCTAAGGCCAAGATTTTGACCCTGTCAGAGTTTTTGTTTCATTTTTGTTTTTTTTCTGTCAGATTGTCCCAGCGTTTTTGTCACTGAAGCAGAACGTATCAAGGAAAGGCGTTGGAACAAGAAGTGATTTTTGGCCAGGCACCGTGACATGAGCCTGTAGCCCCAGCTACTTGGGAGGATGAAGCAAGAAGACCTCTTCTGCCTAAGAGTTTGAGTCCAGCCTGGGCAACATGGCAAGACTCCTTCTCCAAAAAACAACAACAAAAGCCTGATTTTTGTTTCCATTTGTTTCTTTACATAAGACTTTGGACAGCTTTATTAAAATTTTAAAATTGCTTGTTATAGTTAAAAGTTGGTTTTCAACAAATATTTCTATTGTTAAGTCAAGAATGAATACTTATTTTAAAGCTTCCATGAAAGGAAAGTTATATTTGTAAAACATAAAGACATTCTTGGCATCTCGCTGCAATCTCTGTGGAATGAGAGTAATTAGAGGTACTCAGAAGTGTTCCTCTTCGTTTTGTATGGGGCTTGTGGTCTGTCTGACTCATGGTCCCTACAGCTTGTGCTGTCAACTGGGAGGTGTCTATCTCTCCTCCCTTGAAAGTTAACCTGCTCCAGTCCTATACCCTCTTCCCGTAGTAATTACGTGTGTTGCAATGTCTATGTGCAGATGTCACCTGACCCTCAGGATGGGGTGGAACCAAGGAACCAAACTCATGATCACTATTAGTATGCGTAACAAAATAATCCAAACAGTGCCAGTCATCAAGGAAAGATAGACAGTGCCTTTCCAGAGCACCCTTAAAGCATCAGCACACCATTCCTTTAATCCTGAAGTTTCTCTTTCTGTTTTCCCTTCCCCAAATGGCAATGGCTTTGTGTTTTCTGATTATAAAAGTAATAGACACACTTATTTTCTTAAAGCATATAAAGATATAGAAAAGAGAGTGAAAATCAACCAGAATCTCACTATATCCTTCCAGATATGTCACTATTATGTTTCCCTTTTCCAGACCTATAACATATCTGTAAGTACAGAGGCCAATATTTAGCAAGTTAAGCAAAAAGTTAGTTTAAATAAGAAATGATGATAATAATAAAATAGAAGTGTAATATTTAAATATTTTATTTTAACTTAAAATATATCAATGTTTTAATACACTCTTTAATATAGACTCAGTCTACTGAAGGGAGTTCACCTTTGTATTTCTTACAAAGATATCATAATATTTTGTTTTCAAGTTCTTGTTTTGGCTTCTTTCAATAAGAAAGAGAACTTAAAAACATTTATGAAGCACTCTGAGAGGGGAAACTTGAATTTTTATTATCTCACCTCCATCCTTTTTAGCCACCTTACCTACTACCCACAAGATAATAGCTATTGAGTTTAGTTCTTCAAAACATTCAACTTAGTTTTTTTTTTATAGCTTTTTTGCTCTTATCTCCTTTTTTCAGTGTATATAATATTTAACTATGTAATTACAGTAGCAAGTAAATTGGCATAAGGAGAACTTCATAGAGAACTATACAACTGACTCCTGCTAAGCACACAAGCTCCCTGCTGGGAGTGAAAGTGGGTAGGTGTGAAAGCTCACAGCCTTCCCTCCAGAGCCGTCCATGGGCCTAAGCATCAGGCTTTCCAGGTGGAATGGAGAAGACTGACTCAACTGTTGAGTCAACTAAGTGGTTGGAGGTCAATTAGGAGAGTTCACATCTATATAAATACATATACACCCAAAATAATTTATTTACAAAAGATGGGATTGCATGTTACATGTAGCCCATTTTTGTTTATTATGTTATTGACATAACCATGACTATAACTGACATAATCACTTTAAATGATTGCATATATTCCATTGTGTGAATATGGCATCTTTACCTAGTCTCCAACTAAGATCTGTTAGACTTTTTGTTTTGTTTTGTGCTTGTTTGTATTTTTATATACTTGTTGGATTATTTCCTCAGGATAAATTTCTAGTAGTGGAGCTGCTGCATTAAAAGTTATTCATGTTACGACCAGGCACAGTGACTCATGCCTATAACCCCAGCACTTTGGGAGGCTGAGGCGGGTGGATCACTTGAGATCAGGAGTTTGAGACCAGCCTGGTCAACATGGTGAAACCCCATCTCTGTGAAACATACAAAAATTATCCAGGCTTAGTGGTGCATACCTGTAACTCCAGATACTCAGGAGGCTGAGGCAGGATAATCACTTGAACCTAGGGGGTGGAGGTAGCAGTGAGCCGAGATCGTGCCACTGCATTCCACCCTGGGCGACAGAGCAAGACCCTGTCTCAAACAACAAAAAAGAAGTTAATCATAGTATTAAGATTTTTGTTGCACATTGCTACCAATTCCCCAAGAAAATGTGTCCTAATTTACATACCTCTAGTAATAAAACCCCCAAATTTTCCTGTTAACCTCATGGCTGTTCCCCTCCTTGCCCAGCTTCCTGGTGAGTAATAAGGACTCTCCGTGGCAAAGGTTTGAAGGGTAAGGTGAGGCCCCCCCAATAGAGGTGCTAAATGGGCTGAACTGTGCTACTTAAATGGTAAACTCATTAGAGACAGAAAATACTGGGAGTGGGGAAGGAGTGGAGTGAGACTTACCTCTTTCTTTCCTGGAATCTCAGTGCAGCATGGCGTGGCAGAGAGGGCCAAGGATGAAATTCAAAGAGACCTGGTTGTGATGGATGGCTCTGTCATTTATATATAAATTACCTTCAGGCAAGTCATTTAACTTCTTGGAGTCTCAGTTTCTTCACCTATAAAATAAAGTTATCCTCTGTTAGAGCATTTATCCCAGTTGGCCTCACATTACAGCAATACATGTTCTAGCCTGACCCTCAGCATGGAATTGTTGTCTTAATGTGGGGAAGAAGCTGACCTTGGACTTTGTTCTTACAACCTGGGTCTTGTCTAGTTCCTAACAACAAGTCCTTGATTGCTATTACAGTTTGGGTTTCTGCCTTGAGCTTGATAACCACATTGCCCAAATTGTCCTATCAAGTGGGTCTAGAATCACAGATGGAGACTGTGCTCTTCCACCAATGGCAGGGAAAGAACAAGTGATGAACACCTGTTCTGTATCCAGCATGGTCCTAGAAACGTTATACATACCGTTTTTACTTTGTGCTTAAGAGCAAGAGCTATGACAACAGACAGGGAAATGGAGAGAATCATGCCCTAGTATGAAGGTACTATGTTGACAAGATAGTGGTTAAAATTGTGTTGACAAGATGGTGGTTATAATGGAAGCACACCGTATGAAAGCATGACTGAGACACAGAGGTGTTAATCAAAGGGCAGAGCCTCTCAAAAGTGTATCTTCCTCCACAAATGATAACTCCTTTGATCATACAGTCTCAATTCACACTGCATTCTCTGAATGCCAGTGGTTCCTTGCCACATCAGTTATGGTCCCTGGTAAGCGCACAAATTCCAATCTTATCTATCCTCTTTGGTCCCTATCCCTTAGAAACTTGTGCATCAGTGGAAGTCATCTTCCTGACCTCTCAAAAACCTGGAATTCGAGGGAGTGGTTCCTGCACACTTTCTTCCTGGCCTTCCCCAGCTCCCTTCAGTATCCTTTTTCCAAATATGATAGCACTAGAGCAGGCAAGCAAGTCTGAGACCTAGTGAGTGTCCAGTCAAGGGATGGGATGTAAGTCTCCCCTTTTTAGCAGTCACCAAATATTTCTATTAGTCATTGCCTACAACCTCGAGAGGCAGAGGGGGCAAGTGTTCTACTCCCTTCTCATTTCACAGAGAAGGAAGCTGAGTCTCAGAACATGTCAAGATCACACAGCTGGTCTGTAGCAGGACCAAGCTTGCAACCAGATCCCAGTAAAAGCAGCCAAGCCAGAGTCATTTCAGGCACCAAAATGTTGAGGGAGTATCTTCTGACTTCAAAAGCAGGAAGGAAAAGAGGAGACACTTTGAAATCTGGGAGGGGAATTTATAGTATTCACTTAGAGTCTTTTTGGCAAGAGTCCATAAAATACCTGTGGAAACAGGGATGGAGTTGCCCCTGTTCCTATCCTAAGTTGTCCCTGTTCCTGCACATGCATTTGAAATGCATATATAAAGTGTACTGAGGTTTAGAGTTGGGGAAATACACTTCCTATCAGGGAAGACTTTCTAGAGGGGTGCATTTTCAATAATCCTCAAAGGATCAATACAAAATTGAACAGACAGAGTTGAGGGAGCCTGGATACCTGGCAAGTGTATAGTCCTGACATCAGGCCGACACATACTAGATGGCTATTATGAGCAAGGCAAGATAGTAGTGCACAATTTACATGCTTAGTGATGTGATTTTTAAGCTATCCTTACTGAATGTTTAGATTGTTTGCTTATGTTATTTTATTGGGTGAATAAAGGGAAGAATTATCATCTAGCAGGGGTGTCCAAGGAAGAGAATACAGTCGTGGGTTCTTAGTTTCTGTTTCTGGTTGAGTCAGTAAAGCCCCTTCCTCAGTCCTCTTTTCTGCTTATCACTAGACACAGAAAATAAAAACTATGGCTTCAGGCTGCTAAAAGCCTAAAACAAAACAAAACAGAATAACAACAACAACAACAACAACAAAATAAGGTAGGTTGGACAAGCTTGATAAAGTTCAGACCTAGCCTCACTCACCACTCTGAACCTGACCTTCACAATCTCCTTGCAATAGAAGCCCTCTAACTTTCTAAGCAGAGGTCTCCCAGACAGTCTCCCCATGAATTCCTGTTGGGAACATAGCTTCTTTATTTAGTTGTCTGCTTTAGGATTCATAAAGTGTTTTCCATCCATTATGTCATTTGATCCTCACACTGTCCCTAAGAGATAGATGTGCTTGTACTATTCTTATTTACAAATGAGGAGACTAAGAGTTCAAGATAGGGGTGTCAAATAGGGTTAAATTCACAATTACTTCCTGAAACACTCTATTAAGGATTCTGGTGTCAAGTCCAGGGGTTTAGCAAAAGTTGGTGCTGTGACCAATTAGCAATGTCTTCCTTAGGCACAGAAAAGGAGGAGAATGGCACGCATGCTGGCAAGTTAAGGGACTCAGGTTTTCTGATTCCCTGCCCAAGGTCTTTTTCTCACTGCATGTTCCTCACAGAAGGCTTGTGGGAGGAGGCACGGCTATGTAGATCAAGGTGAGGACATGGCACAGAGTAAATGCTCAGTGTGGTGGAGTAAAAAATGGCCCTCCAAAATACATCCATGTTCTAATCCTGGAATCTGAGCATTGCTTTATATGGCAAAAGAAAGGGGATGAGTCTTTGCGGATGTGGTTAAATTAAGATTCTTGAGGTGGGGACATGATTCTGGATTAACCAAGTGGGCCCTAAATACAATCATGTGTATACATAGAAGAAGGAGGCAGAGAGGGATTTCACACACAGAAAAGCTGATTTGATTTGAAAATGGAGCAGAGGGATTTGGAGATGCATCCATACACTAAGGAATATGGACAGCCTCTAACTAAAAGTAGGAAAAGACAAGGAACAGAGTTACCCCAGAGCTTTTGGCGGGTGCACAACCCTGCTGACACCTTGATCTTGGCCCAGTGCTACTGATAACCGACTTCTGGATGCCAGAACTGTGAGATAGTATATTTCTGTTGTTTTAAGTCACCAACTTTGTGGTCATTTGTTATAGCAGCCACAAGAAACTAATACACTCTGTAAATATTAATTTTCCCTCCTTTCACAATCTTTCTGAGTTCCATAAAACACACACTCATACACAAACATATTGTATTAGGCCATTCTTGCATTGCTACAAAGAAATACCTAAGACTGGGTAATTTGCAAAGAAAAGAGATTTAATTGGCTTATAGTTCTGTGGGCTGTACAGGAAGCTGGCATCTGCTTGACTTCTAGCAAGACCTCAGGAAGCTTACAGTCATGGCATAGGGGAAAGGGGGAGCAGGCATATTGCACAGCAAAAATAGGAGCAAGCAAGAGAGTGGGGGCAGGGTGCACACACTTATAAATAACCAGATCTTGCAAAAACTCACTCAACACTATGAAGACAGCATCAAGCCATGAAGAATCTGTCCCCATGACCCAAACACCTTCCACCAGGCCCCATCTCCAGCACTGGGGATTACAATTCAACATGAGATTTGGGTTGGGACAAATATCTAAACTATCACACCTTATATAACAAATAATATGTATTTCCATATATATTCCATTAATGATAAGAAAAACCTCTATGATGAGTCAATATGTTTTAAGTAGAAACCAATGCTTACTAAGAATGTACTTAGACGCTTGCTACATGAAGATGTTTACTCTACAGGGTACTAATTAAGAATCAATCTGTCTGCTCCATTTCCTCCAAGTACAGTTATTTGTCCAATGCTTTCTTCAGTCCATTTTCAAGCCAATGGATAGAATAGCAGCATCATGAACAAATGTGAGCCTTTCATTCTAAGAGAAAGGCTTTGTCTCCATATCCTGGAGGAGGTTTTTTGTTTATTCATTTGCTTGTTTTCATTTTGAAGGTGTCAGGGCTGCAGTTTTCTTCCTCTAGGAAGAAGCTGGTAAATAAGCAGAAGTTTAGTGTGCCATAAAATTAGTACACAGGCAGAACAGTCCAAGGCCAACAAACTGAAAGCAATAAATCATGTAACCTCAGCTCATTGCCTATGGAGCCTGAGTTAGAAAAGAAAATCCATTATGAAAAATGACATTCTTAATAATGATATCTTATTCATGGATGGATGGATGTTGGGGAAGCTATGAAATGTGGCTTCAGAGAGGCTTGGAATGTTAACATCTGAGGATTCAAGAGATGGCTGTCGTAGATAATCACAATACAAATATTAGATTGTGAGTCACTGGGCCACTTGGAAAAAAATATTCTACACATGCATTACTCAGTAGAAAACACCCGTTGCAAAAAGTCACAGAAGACATGGAGCTGTCAGAAAAAAAATCATTGTCAGAAGAGCTTCAGTGAAGATTTTTACCAGTCTAGACATGCTCAATAGCTAGTAGTTCTTGGTGCTCTATTTGAACTGGAAGAGATTTTAAAATGTATTTAACCCAACTCTTCCTCACCCCCTACCCCACTTCACAGATGAGGAGCCTGAGGCTCAGAGAACCTCAGTTCAGCAATGTGTAATGAATTAGTGTGTGGTAGAAACTTTACTCCTGGACCCATGCCTCTTCCCATTCACCATGAGGCCTCCTAGGACATCCCTCAACACACACACACACACACACACACACACACACACACACACCTGCTCACCTTGTCAGAGCCAGTATGGGCCTTATCTCCAGCCTTCCTTGTGTACTTGCTGAATCAAGTTAATCTATACCAGGTATTTATTGTGTGGAATTGAGAGATCTAGACACTTTACACTTGGCTGGATAAGAAAAAAGTGCCATTTAGAGTGTGTTTATCTGGTTTATTAGACTCTACCCATTACTCTTGGGAAACAAGCTTCAAGTTGAATTGGGGCACCAGGACATATGGAAATGAAAGGACTTCAGTAGTCCTTTGGTTGAACCAAGTCTTCTCTGGTCTAATGTAACTTCAAATCACTCTTGCCTTTATATACAGAAACCCTAAAGGAACCTCACTTGAGCTGAAGCATCACATGCCTTCATTACTACCTCAACCTCAACATGATCAAACTCCTCAGTCCTAAGTAAATGCAATATTATATCCAACATGTGGGTGGGTATCCTGTTTTTGAGACTGGGTGACTTATTTCAGTAACTGCAAAGTCCTGAAAACAACGATGGCTACTTTTTCAATGTGGTACTGGCAAGTCCTGGGGTACAGCCGATGAAGTCCCTCAGGTGGGTACAGAGCAAGTGCTTAGCAAGGATCTCATGTAAGCAAATTAACATTTCGGCGGGGGGGACGGTATCTCAGCAAGTGGTCACCAGTGTCCTCCCTGCACTAGGTGGTGGGCCTGGTGGTGAGGCTTATAGTGGAGAGCCTCTACCCTGCTGCAGCTCCAAACTCCCCAATAAATGATCAAGTGGTAGAGGAAGAATGAGCAGCATTAGTGACTTTTTATTTGTTGTTTCATTCATTCAACCAATCCTCCTGGGAATTCTCCTTTCTCTTGGCTTTGTGTTTTTTGTGGAGGGAGTTTGAAGTAATGCTTCTCTCCTCTCCACTCTCTACTTCCCCCTCCCTGTTTTTCTCCCTCACCCTGAAAAGAGGAGAAAAGACTTATAACAGAGTTTGGGAGACAAGCTTTCATACTCAAATCAGCCTTCTGTTTTTCCCTCTGAGATCTGCCTACCTTTTGCTCCATTCCATTCACTCAGATGCTTGCAGTGGTCCAAGACTGCTGGAAAATGTGATTGGGTAAGTCTCCAATTAAGGGGGTGAAGTATTAGAAGCCTATTGGCTAGAAGACCTAAGCCCCTTCCCTGATATCAGTTTTCATCACTAATGAAGTTGGTATTTTTATCTCTTTGTGTCTGACTTGTGTGTGTGTGTGTATCCTAATGGGTTCTGAATTTGGGTGGAGAAAAGACGATATTATTTCTTCACCCCCACAACTCCAAAAACAATGAAGCATGTGCTTCATGTAAGAACTGTGCAAGAACAAACATCAGATTGAGCAGAACAGGATCCCATATTTCCACCTCTCATTGAGGGACAAAGAAAAATAGGGTGACCATCTCGCTTTGGGTTTAGCATTGAAAGTCCAGTGTCCTGGCCAGGTGCAGCAGCTCACGCCTGTAATCCTAGCACTTTGGGAAGTTGAGATGGGTGGGTTGTCTGAGCCCAGGAGTTTGAGACCAGCCTGGCCAACATGGAGAAACCCTATCTCTACTAAAAATACCAAAAATTAGCTAAGCATGGTGGCGTGTGCCTGTAATCCCAGCTACTTGGGAGGCTGAGGCATGAGAATTGCTTGAATCTGGGAGGTGGAGATTGCGCCACTGCACTCCAGCCTGGGCGCCAGAGTGAGACTCTGTCTCAAAACAAACAAACAAACAAACAACAACAACAACAAAAAACCCTAGAAAGTTTGGTGTCCCCTGTTTCAGGAAAACTGTGATGGTTGGCCACCTACAAGGTGAAGAGTTCATTACAGAAAAATGCAATAATGTAATAAAGGAGCATGCAGAACCCTGAAGGGGGAACAGAGAAGGAAGTCATGACTTCTTGGAGAGATCAGGGAAGTTTCCAGATGAAGTCCTAATTTACCAGGGCAGGGATGTGGGGGTGTAAGTGGGAGAACTGGATTGAGTAGAACTAGTTACTACCCTGGCTAGCTCTCTGGTACACCCAAGAGGTAAAGTTCAAAGAAGGTGGGCACTTTTTTTTAAGGTCACATGATGAGTTAACCAACCTGCAAACTAAATCCACACCGCCAATTCTGTAAGCCAAGCCCTATAACTCTCAAGACCCAAAGCCAGTTTTCTAATTAAAGAAATTCCTTCTAATTTGTCAATGGATGATGAAGAAATCATACTTTGTTCCTGTTATTCCTTCCAGGAGTATCTCTGACCCCCTGGAATTAAAATACCGTAGCCTTGAAAAAACAGAAAAAAAGAATTTCCCCATAGTCAAAGTATGTGTATAATCTGTCCCAGGGACTGACTGGTACAGATGTATGAAGCTCACCTCCTTTGCCTCAAGAACTGGCAAACTCTGTGGTTCAGCTGACACTCCAGAGCTTCCAGTGGCATCAGGCTGAGACTAGATTTGGCCTGAAATCACATCCTTGCTTTGGTTGTTTGTTCTCCCTTCCCTGTATTAGTCACGATTTTACAGAGAAACAGAACCAACGTGAAAGACAACAGATGTATTTTCAGAAATTGGTTCATGCAGTTGTCAGGACTGGCAAGTCTGAAAGCCATAGGGTAAGTCAGTGGGCTGGAGGCTGAATATTCAGGTAAGAGTTGATGTTGCAGTCTTGAATACGAAGGCTGGAATTTCTATGGTGCTCTCTGAAGGCAGAATTCATTTCTCTCTGGGAAACTTCAGCCTTTGCTGTTAAAGCAGTCGACTGATTGGATAAGGCCCATCCATACCATATAAAGTATCTGCTTCACTTTAAGTCAACTGGTTTTAAATGTTGACTAAATCTCAACTAGTGTTTGACCAAGCAGCTGGTCACCATAATCTAGCCAACGTGACATAAAATTAACCATCACATTCCCTCACTTCCTAGCAGGTGTTCCTAAGAGCACTTCCTTAATAAGGTGTTTGCATAATAATCCTCATCTGGTGCTCGGCTTCTAGGGAGTCTGCACTGAGACAAATAGTGCTTGGTATCCTGGTTTGTACCTTGCTTGCCTATAGGCTTGCTTTTGTATTACCTCTCATTCCCTCTAGAAGCAAGCTGTTGGAGAGTGGATTTTTGTCTGTCTTGCTTACTACTATTCCTCCAGTCCCTAGAATGAGACCTAGCACATTGCACAGGGGGCTGTCTTTTGCTTGATTACTCTCAAATTTCATTTCCACTGCTTTGTTCTGCTATGGGTTTTAAGGAGGCTTGGACACTGGAATTACATTCCCTGGATTCTCTTGGCAACTGGCTTTCAGATAGAAAGCCAGTGAGGCCTTCTATAAGCCTAATAAGGCACTGGTGGGAAACTGGAAGACAAGAGGAAGAGAGAAGAGGCTCTTTTCCTGCTTCAGACTTCTGTTAGCAACCTTCCGACAGGCACAGAACACAGCGGGTGTTTTGGGCACTTCTAGCACCCACCAATGGAGCTACTTCCTCAGAGCCTAAGCAGGTCTCCAGTCAACATGCACAGTGCCCACCATGGTCTTGACGCCAGCCACCTGTGGTCAATCCACCAACCCAGGCCTCCTAACACGGTGTAAGCACTTTCTTATGTTAAATTCCCTCTGTTTAAAATATCTAGAGAGATATATGTTCTTATGACTGGACCCTGTGAACCCTGAGGGCCTATTTATTAGGCCCTCAATAAATACTTGTTGAATAAGCAAAATTTAGCCACAAGTTTATATTCTTAGAATTTAAAATAGTTCAAAAGAAAGAAACTTGGCTTTTACAGCATCAATAGATCAAATTATATGAAAGGACTCTTTTTGGCCCTGTTTTGGGCACATGCTCCCCCCAACCTCACCCCTACAATCCCCCTGGACAAAATGATGGTGTACCTTGAATGGTCAGGCCTGGCTCAGGGACTCAGCCTTATGGCTCATAGGGTACTGAAATTGACAGTCCCACCTAAACTACTTGGGGTAACGGAGAGGCATTTCCCCAGTGGAAGATGGGCAGACAAAAAAAGAAATTTTCCCACCACAATGAACTTATAGTCTCGGGGGAAATAGATTAAAAAATTGTCTTAATATAATGTGGTAAAGCACCAGGTGTTCTGGGAGCAGGGGGGAGCATTTGTTCTACAAAGTCCTTTCACATACATGAAACAATTTGTTCCTCACAATGCCAACCACTATGAAGTTGGCATCCTCATCCTCACTATGTAGAATCTTTGGCTTCCTATGATCTGTTTCTTCTGTTTTTGACTTCAAGTCCCTCTTTGTCAAGCTCCCTTAGCCAGGCCACCCCAGCCTCAACTTTCTTTTCATTCCCAGATATCTCAACCTCATTCCTTTTTTTAAATGTAGAATTCTTCTGAAGTGATGGCAAATAAGTTGTCCCTGGTCCCATAACAATATTGTCACCTATTAATATATAAAACACCCACCTTAAGGCTAACACCATACCATATGCTTTACACGCATTCTCTCATTTAGTCTTCTTAACAGCCTTACAAAATAGTAGTAGAAATCCAGAAAGATTGTGTGACTAAGCCAAGGCTACTTGGCAAGAGCTGGGATATAAAGCTAGCTCTGTCTGGCTCCCACAACAGCAGCATTTCCTCCACTTGGTTTCCACACAAATTGAGGGATGGCTGAAAGAGCTGGGGATGTTTAACCAGGGGGACAACACACTTAGGGGTACTGTTATCCATTCAAGTATCTAATGGACTGTGATGTAGAAGAGAGAATTCACTGGAATTTTTGTGGCACCATAACCAAGAAAAAAGGACGGACTATAAACATAAAAGAGAGATAGTTGGCCGGGCGCAGTGGCTCACTCCTGTAATCCCAGCACTTTGGGAGGCCAAGGTGGGCGGATCACGAGATCAGGAGATCCAGACCATCCTGGCTAACACGGTGAAACCCCATCTCTACTAAAAATACAAAAAAAAATTAGCCGGGTGTGGTGGCAGGTGCCTGTAGTCCCAGCTACTGGGGAGGCTGAGGCAGGAGAATGGCATGAACCTGGGAGGCAGAGCTTGCAGTGAGCTGAGATCAGCCACTGCACTCCAGCCTGGACGACAGAGCAAGACTCCTCAAAAAAAAAAAAAAGTGAGGAATAGTTCTGTTCAATTTAACCAGTATGATAGAAGACAGTGAGTATCCCGCCACTGTGGATATTCAAGGAGATAGTGACAACAGCTTTTAAGGGATGTGGGAGAGTGAGAGAACTCTGACTCAGGGAGCATATTGGGTAGAGGATTTCTAGAGATCCTACAACTATGAAATTACTCCTTGTTTTCTGCTAACCTCATTTCCTGAAGTTAGAATCCTTGCAAGTCTGACTCAAGATTCTGAATCAATTCCAGAGGGTAAACTGATTTTTTTTTTTTTTAAGTTAAGCCCTGTCACAGTGGCTCATGCCTGTAATCCCAGCACTTTGGGAGGCAGATGTGGGAGGATTGCTTGAGCCTAGGAGTTCGAGACCAGCCTGGGCAACATAGTGAGATCCCGTCTGTACAAAACGTTGAAAAATTAGCCAGACTTGGTGTCTGTAATCCCAGTTACTCAGAAGGCTGAGGTTAGAGGATCACTTGAGCCTGGGAGGTCAAGGCAGCAGTGAGCTGAGACCACTCCACTGCACTCCAGCCTGGGCAACAGAGTGAGACTCTGTCGCAAAGAAAAAAAAAAGTTAAGCCAAAAGACACATTGGTTGGAAACAAAACAAAACATGTTGATAATATGAATATACCATAGGGACATTTTCTACATTTTTATGTATCTTTAAGCATTTTAATCTGTCTCAGACATTTCCAGAGTTTTTAGTTTCATGTTTATCATTTTTAAAATACTCCATTTTTATCCAATTAAGATGACTCTGCTTATTTGAAAATATTTTTACTGATTTTAATATTCTGCCTCAGACTCTTAAGTGAATTACAACAGGAGCTGAGCTTGTGTTTGGCATGTGGGATCAAGCCCTAACAGCACCACCTTGTTTGCCGTATGTGGCCTTGGCCTGTGTGCAGCTCTGAGGCTGGGCTCTTATATGAAATGGGAGATAAAGCCTTCCTCCTTCCTTAGAGACAGTTGTCCTGGGAGAGCTTGGCCAGTGGGAGTGCTGCATGAAAGAAAGGACCCGGCTGGGGCATGACGTGAAGGGCTGACAAGAGGGCGGAGTGCCCATGCTCTGAGAGGTATCTTGTAGGCATTTCATTCTGTCTCCCTCTACCTCGCCCATGGGTCTATCACCCCAGGCTTTGTGGTAAGGGAAAGATGTGGAACTGTTCCTTTCTTCCTGAGCAGGAGTTCAACTATCCAATAGAACAATCTGCTATAAGTGTCCATAGATGTTTGGAATTGGGATCAAACTAACTTGGCCTTGGAACTGAGGACTCATTTCTTTCTCATCTGTGGTATATGAGGAGCTACCGTGTCCCAAGTTCCATTTTGCAGGTGAGGAAACCAAGACTCAGAGAGGTTCCCTGTCTTGTCAGAGGCCAGGCAGCTGGTCATGCTGTGTAAAGACTTGAAAGCTGGGCCTCCTAATGCCCAGCCCAGTGCTCCTTTCACTGCTCGCACAGCTCTTCCTCCACGTGTGCGACCTCCCATCAGGCTGGTAGAGGACGAAGCTGAGCCAGGGAAAGGCGGGTTCTTGCCATGGGCCTTCTGTGGGTCTGTAATGTGGCCCAGCTCTGATCACATCTGGAGGCCTGGCCTCTGGTGCCCTCGAGCCAGGTCCCTAGTGACACTGTGTCTTGAAACTCCTTTCTAATCTGCCCCATCCTGGGGATACGCCAGCCTGAGAGCTCTTCCTGTTGGGGTCAAGTGTGGCCCTCACAGCCTCAGGACACTTGAGTTTCTGATATGACTGGTGTTAGCGCCTGTGCCATGAGCACCACCCTTGATCCCCCAGCTTCCCACAGAAAGGGTGACTGGTGGGCCATGCTACTCCTGAACCAATTTGGAGTGGGGACAGGACATGTGAAATTTGAAAATGAGTCATATGACTAACTGAAATTAGGAACCACTATGTCCCAATTCACCTCAAATTTAGTGCTTCCTTCCCTGTTCCTATCCAACCATATCCTAAGAATGAGTTTTCTGACAATTTTTACCCCTTACCCAACAAGTATTTATAAAGTACCTACCTGTGTATGTTCTGTACTAGGCTCTGGGGATGCAATGATGAACAGAAAGAATCCTTAACTCACAAACAAGCTGCAGGCAGAGGCAGAGGAGTAAACAGGCAGTTACAATATAGCAAGACAAGCACCATGCCAGAGGTGTAGAGGATATCAGTCACCACAGCCCCGGGGATAAAGGGATGTTTTGCACAAGGGGTAACATCCATTCCTCCTCCTTCTACTCTTCCCACAGAATTCCAATCTATCATTTTATTCGGTGCTCTGCCTCTCCTGCCATCATGCCTATTGCCCTTGCTTACAACAATCCACATGTCCAGAAGTCAGATACATCAGCAACTCAGTAGCCCTGGGAATGATCCCAGCACCTTCAGCTTGGGAAATCCTGATTTTGCCATATTTCATGATCTATGCAAAGCACAATGCAAAATTGTTTTATATGGAAACTGAGATGAAAGGTAACCATTTGGCCTCAGATGGTGCCACCTTCTGTATCTTGAACAACTTGCAACATGGCTGGCCAGCTTGGTCCATTACCGTGGACACCACTGTATCACTATAATTAGAGCAGCAGCCAACAAGAGATTAAACCAGCGCTCATTCTCCCGTGAAAGCAGAGCTGAGGGGAATGCAGCTTTTCTCACGAGCACAAATAATTTAGTGTGTAGAGTAGACTGGTGATGGAAGGAGAACAATTATTTAATGTCACCTGTTGAAACTAGAAATAAATTTTGGTGAATGGATCCTTTGTCATTGTATTTCCTGTAAAGTCATGAATATTCCAGAGCTAGGCTCTGGATTAAATTCGTCATGAGGATCAATGCTAAGGCCAAGTCTTCCCTAGGATTTCAGTTTTTCTCAATTGCGTTTATAACAGCCAACATTTGTAGAGCACTTACTGTACTGCACATCATATATATATATATTTTTGTTTGACCCTTTTATTGAATCCTCTATGAAGTGGGTGCTATTACGATTCCCATTTTATAGATGAGAACATGGAAGCTCAAAGTGGTATAGTCTCTTCCTGGGAGGAGGTGCAGTCGCTTACTGGGAGGATGCAGACAGTGAACCTCCAAAACCCTTGACCCACCTTGATTCCCCCAAGTGGGCGTATTTGAAAATATCTTTGAAAAAGTAGCTATAATGAAGTTTTGAAAGGCCCTGAATCTGTGGCTAGTCCCTGGGCTCTGAACTTAATTTTTGTCAGGGACGATATTGACAAGGAAACATCACTGCCCTTGTCATTGAATGTTTTTGGCCTCAGTTCTTCAATATTCTCTAGCCTGATACTCTCAGCCAATTGCTTAAACTTCCTGAGCCATGTCTACAAAGTGGGATGCTAATCCCTGTTCTGACTACTTCACAAGGCTGTTACAAATCTCAATCTCAGTGGAAGCAAAAGTGTTCTGCAAACTGTATAGAGACAGAAATGAGATTCTTAAATGCAAGTCAACATTTTTGAGCACTTAGCTTGTGTTAGGAACTGTGCTAGGTGCTAGAAATGCAAATACAAATGAATGATATATGGTTGTTTACTCATTCAACAACTGAATATTGAGCAGCTCCCACGCGCCATGTACCGTGCTATTCACTGGCAATGCATCTGTGTCTGAGACAGGCCCAGGTTCTGTGCTCATGGCTTATGGTATGCAGAGAAGATAAATGTTCTCAACCTGAATGCAGCAAAGTAATAATGTTCCACAGGTGCTGTGACAGCAGCACTTCAAAGTGCTATGGGGCACCTAACAGGGCATCCTAACCTGGTCTAGGAGTCCAGGAAGGCCTTCCTGGGGAAGTGATACTTAAGTATCTGCTATGAGCACAGAGACTATGGGGAGATGGGTATATAAATCAATAAATACACAACTATGATAGTAGGATATAGAAGGTGGAGAAGGGAGTCTTGCCACATCTGTATCAGAGTCAAGGTAGATTTATTACCCAATTCTGAGTGTTGCTGTCACAGTTTGGACATAGCCATAAAAAATCTCCATTAATATTTAAATGTATCACTGCAAGGAGATGACTAAGACTCAAAATAGTAACTACTGAAAGTAGTAGGAATACTTCCTGCTTCACCTTCTCCCTCTCTACACCTCTCTTGCACACACACATGCACACACAGACACACACATAGACACACAGACACACACACACAAACCCCACCATATTAATCTGGTTAATCTGGCAAGTAAAAAATAAAATGCACACCATGGGCTCCTAACCCAGATAGTAACTGTGGTTCTTAAAATATCTCATGACTAGATCTTGGTGATCTGTATATAAAATGAGTTTTTAATTTTTCATTGTTGAAGCTTTTTCATGAGTAGAAGACAAGAGATTGAGCAAGACTCCTAAGTAATCCCTGTCCATCTCCCAATCCCCAGCCCAGAGCATCTGTGAGTTGGGTTACAGTTAGAAAGCTTAGGCTGCCCAAAGGCTGGCAAGAGAGCCATAGGGGGTCAGAAGAGTTGTCCTAGCCCTATATTCACCACTACTTTGGAAAGTGCATTGTTCAAGTCATTTTCCCTCCCTGAGCCTCAGTTTCTCTTTAGGTAAATGAAGTTGGGAAAGTCCTTTTGAGCTGGTTTTATGACTTTCTGAAGAGGACTCTCTACCCCACTTATCTCCCCAGGCTAAAGTGGGTTCCTGTATTATATTCTTGGCACTTTTCCTTTTTAGCACTTGCCATTGTCTCTAGTTCTTTTTATCTATTTATTTATCTCTATCAGTATTTGCCCCCCTTGGACTGAATTCCAGAAGAGCAGAGGCTGTGGTGTTCACCACTTTACTCATATGTTTAGCCTGGACCTGGTGTATGTTCAGAGCTCAACAAACATTCACTACCTAAAGGACAGCAAGCACTCACACCACCCAGCCCTTCTGGCTTGGTACCGCAGAGCATCAGGATTTCCTACCTGGTGTTTGTGAGAAGCCCTCTGCTGACAGATGTGTGGGGTTTTGGGACATTCCAAAGGGTCATTTTGTTGCCACCATCAAAATTATTACAACCACAAGTCCCTGGTTCAAAAACCACCCCTGTCCCTTCCAAGCGTATAGAAGCGAGGCCAGAATCAAAAGTTTAGTCAGAACAAAGTCAGCTGATGCTCCTATTTTGACAGTGAGGATTAGTAAACCTTAATATGGAATTTTAAAAATCCAATAGTGGTTAAACATTGTGAAATCAGCATATCTTAGAGTGATTTATGGAGTTGAGCTGCCTTTAATGTCATCTTATAAACCATTTATTTCAATTGGACTCATTTATTTCTTCATTTATTTCAAAAATGCATCTTTTTAGCCTTTACCGTGTGCCAGACCTTGTGCAAAACATAATGAGGACAAATGGATGTGCACCAGCAGCCAAGTGGAGGCTGAGTGAAGGAAAGAGGTGGCCAAGTGGAGGAAACAGGATCTACTTAAGAACTGCAAGGCTGACTATAAAAAGTAAATATTTGTGAGCCCATTTGATGAAAGTCTGTCTCTTACTGCTACACACTAGAGTAAGCCCCAGGAAGCCACGAAACAGTTTTTTCTGTCTTGCTCAATACTGAATCCCCAGTGCTGAACAGTGCCTGGTCCATAGAAGGAACTCAATCCATGTTTGTAGAATGAGGGAAATAGTGTCACCTAAAAGAGACTTAAAAGTGCTGGGGGAACTGGAAAGGTAAAGTTTAGTCTCAGCTGGGAAATGACATCATCAGAGCTGAGAGGAACTGTAGAGTTTAGTGCTTCCAGCCTCTGTTCTCATCCCTATTTTACAAACAAATAAATTGTCATTAGAGAGGGAAAGTGATTTGCCCAGGGTCGCACAGTGTAATGAGCTGAATTTTGTCCCCCTTAAATTCGTATGTTGAAGTCTTAACCCCCAGTATCTCAGAATGTAACTTTATTTGGAAATAGAGTCTTTAAAGAAGTAACAATGTTAAAATGGGTCATCAGGGTGCGCGCTTATCCAGTATAACTGGTGTCCTTATAAAAAGAGGAAGTGAAGATATGGCTACACACAAAGAAGGAGACCATGTGAAGACACAGGGGAAGATGGCCATCTACAAGCCAAGGAGAGAGGCCTCAGAAAAAACCAACCCTGTCAACACCTTCATCTCAGGCTTTTAGTCTCCAGAACTGTGGAACAAATTTGTTTAAGCCACTCAGTCTGTGGTACTTTGTTATGGCAGTGCTAGGAAACTAATACACACAGAAAGTGATGGCAAATCTTGAATTAGAAGTCAGGTCTGCTGAATCTCTATCCTTGGCCCTTGGCATGACAGCACCCACCTGGTACTGTCAGTGCCCTCCCCAACACCCACTCCCAAGGATGACAATGGCAATGGTGAGAATAGCCAACATATATATTGTGCCTAGTATGTACAGACCCTCCTCTAGGTACTTTACATACATTAGCTCATTTAATTCTCTTGACAGCACCATGAAGTAAGTACTGTACTGTTATTATCTCATTGTTACAGATGAGGAAACCTAAGGAAGGAAACTGAAGGAGGAAAACTTCGTAACCTGCCGAAGGGCATGCAGATACTAAGTGCTGGAGCAGAGCTTCCGGCTCAGGCAGTAGGCTCCAGGAGCCTGCTTCTTCTCCCATCATACTATTCTAGTGGGGTATGTCTACCAGCAAAGGTGTCTTCAAAGATGAGAGCTATTGCTGGCAGTTAGAGGGTATCACTGGGTTTGGTCTCATATAGCCATTAGACATGGATATGCTTGATCTGAAATAGTTCACTGGAAGCATAAAACATGAGCGGAGGGAAACCAGGAGCCTGGCTAAGGAGTGGGGTGTTGGGATTTAGTTGCTCCAAAATCTTCCAATGTGTTAGGATATCAGTGCAGAGGCATTGAAACAGATTTTAAGCTTCCCTCAAGTTCTACAACATCTTCTAAATCAGTCTTTGAAAATGAAAGAAACAAACTACTTCAGCCAAAATGCTTGCAGTAAGAAACCTGGGTTTGAATACTTTCTTTACTACTTTACTTGCTGAGTGACTAGGGGTTTATGGAATCAGCCTGAACCTCAGTTTCTCCTCCCAGGAGTTGGGGAAAATAATGCCCATCTCGTGGATGAGACATAATGTATGGAAACACTAGCACAGTGACAACAGATTGTAAGTGATGAATAAAGAAAGCTCTTATTAGTTAAGCAAGATGACCAAACCCAAACATTCTTTCTTCTGTGAATCCTCACCCAATGCCTCATCCTAACCTGTTGGAATTAATTGCTTTTTCCTCTGGCTTTCGGTGGAAGTTGCTTGCACTTCTACTTGTCACTCCATTTGTCCGTGTATTAATGACACACCTGTACATCCATCCATCATTCAGTAAAATTGTGCTGAGCATTTTCCATGTCCCAGTGCTGTGTTAGACACTGGGAGTTCAGAGATGGATCTGACATGGTTCCTGTCCTCAAAGGGCTTGGGCTTTTGGGGGCAAGCCAGGGCTGATGTACCCGAAGGACACAGACACTAAATCAACAGTAACACATCTACGATTTTATTGTATCATAGCAATATTTTTCATGAGAAAACTCAGCACTTTGTTGGACTTCTAGATATTTATTTTATGATTTAGTATTATTTTTATAAAATAAGGAAGTCATAATGTTTTCAGATCGTTTTCAAATTAGCTTCCAGAAGTCTTAATCTGGTTCCACTTGGCAACAGACACATCTAAGGAACCATTACAAAGAACTGTGTTCAGTGCTGGGCTCGAAAAACTCCAGTGTTTACTCGGGGCTGAGGTAGGAGAGCCCCACTGCCCCATTGGAGCGCCCCAGTTATCCCTAATGCTTGCTTCATAGACCTTCAAGCTGGACAGAGCTTAAAAATGCCAGCTCCTCCAGTGCCCTCCACAAAGGGTCGTGGAGGTCGGGGGGAGGTGCGCTTCAAGTGGGAGGCTTTCGCCCACTCCCCGTCCAGCCTGCGCCGTAGAACTCATTTTTTGTTTCATGTGAGGAAACAGAACCCCAGCCGGTAGAGGTGACTTGCCCAAGATCACACAAATGGAATGGAAAACATTTAAATAGCTAACATCTATTGATTCCTTTTTATATGTGACGCACTGGCTGAGAGGCTTTACATGCGTTTTCTCATTTAATCCTCCTGATAATTCCATGAAGTAGGTACCCTTATTTTCCTCATTTCATAGATGAGAAAACTGAGGTAAAATAAGAGACTTTCACAAGGTCATCTAGCAGTTAAGTAGCCAAGTCCAGATTTGCTCTCAATAGATGGTGGTTGACGTTGGAATAACAGTCTGATCCTGACCCCGGGCGCACATCTGGGGACCGTGGCACCTGGGGCTGGGGCGCTTGGTCCTGGGCTGGGGCTGGGGGAGCGACAGGCACTCGCGGGCTGGAGGTGGAACCTCTGGCGGACTATTCACAGCGGGTTTCCCTGGAGGTGAGAAAGTCCCGCCCCTAGCCGATGGAGTACTGGGATTGGTTCTCCGGGACCGATTGACGGCTCAGGGCACGAGCTGGGACCGCAGCGGCGGAGGTGAGGGCGCCAGCAGGAAGTGGGAGAAGAGGCAGCCTAAGGCGGGCTGGCGGGCTGGCGGCAGTCGCTACTTGCCTGGTAACCTCAGCCGCTGTGGGTTCCTGGGGAGATGGAGGGGCCGGGGCTGGGCTCGCAGGTGAGTGCGACCGGGCGGTGGCTGTCCTGGGGGCCAGGAGAGCGACTGCAGCTGTGAAGGAAAGGACGGTGTGGGTGAGAGGCCGCTCGGTGAGGGGGTTTGGGGAGCGGCGGGGCCTGCGTCTGGGAAGCGGGAGCCTGGAAACACCAAGAATGATGCTGGAAATTCTCTCTGAGGTGACTGGGAAGGAAAGGCAAGGACTGACGGGTGAGGGCCCGAGCCGGCCCCTCCAGCCTCCATCCCTGGCCAGGGCGCCCCCTGGGGCCGGTACCCGGAGCCTGGCGGGGACATCTGTGGGCCTGGGGAGGGGAGGATGGCCCTTCCTGGGAGAGGTGTCAGGTTACACACCTGATTCGGACCCTGAAGTCGGAGCGGTTCTGTTGATTTCTTTTTCAGCCCTGGCGCCTTGGCACCCGCCTCCACCCCACCCCAGTCCAGTTTTCGCTTCTGTTTCCGTATCCTTGCTTACTCCTTGAAAGAATTAAGGCTGCTTGTTTAGGATGGAGGAAAGGGGCGTGGAGAGGGGAGGTATACATAGGGATCTGCAAAATCTCAAAGGACAATATTCCGTGGAGGAGGTGTTGTATAAAAGCCAGACGGAGTTCCAAAGAAGTGAAGCGGGCCAATCAGGGAAGTTACAGGAGGTAGATGTTGGCTCCAAGAGAATGAGATTTTTGTGCTTTTTGCTTCTGGCCCTTTCCTAGTGCCTAGAGTACTGACTGGTATATTGTAGACGTTCACTTAATATTTATTGAATAAATGCAGAATTTCCAGATTCAGCCAGTTTTAGTGAGTGCATAACCCGTGCCAGATGCTTTCATATGCATTATTTTATTTCAGAATTGAAGCATCCTTAAGATATTATCCCCATGTACAGATGAGAACACTGAAGCTCTCTTCAGTTGGAACGAGTTAGGCGGTAGATTCTCAGTTTGGGATGATTGGATTAGTTGATCTGTAAAAACATTTTTCAGTCCCGAGAGTGTTCCTCATGCTCTCCCTTTCCCTTCTTTCAGCAAGGTCTTGTATAGGTTTAAGTGAGGGACAAGATGTCTGGGGAGATGTCAAGGTGTTCTTCCTGGTTGTTCTTGCATTTTGACAGAAAAATAAATAGTTCTCAGGCAGACTGGATTTTACCAAAGGGTGTTGAATCTTCACATGGAAACAGCGCCTCATTCTTTTTCTCAGAGAGGCTCAAAGAAAAGTTGGTAGAAGTAACTATTATGTCTTAATTACTGCCACTTATTTACAAAAGCCTTCAAGTGCTTAAAGTTCCTCTCTCGTGCTGAAGGGAAGATTAGCCTTGTCCCAGTTCCGTGGCCTATAGAGAGAGAGAGAATGATTCAGTGGTTGAATTTAGTAGGGAAAGGTAGAGACATCATTGTTGTTGTTAATAGTAATTGCTCTTGTTAACTTTTTCAATAATGTGAAGAGCTTACCTATATATACTGCTTTGCAGTTTGCAAAATACTTCCCCATTTTTGATCCTCACTATAATCCTTTGAGGTGGGGAGAAATTATTATTCTGATTTTAAAGATGAGAACAGAGGCTCAGAAAACTGGAATCACTTGCTACAAGTCAAATAGCTGCTAAGTGATAGAGTCAAGACTTCAGTCATTCATTCAGCAAATGTGTTTTGAATGTCTGCTAGGCACCGTTTTAGGTGCTGTGATAAATTAGTGAACAAAACAGACAAAAACATTACTGTTCTCATTGAATTTGGTTCTTTTGATTCCAAGATCAGTGCTGTTGGATTTTTGCCAGGATTTGCCTATAGGATCAGGTCTCCAGTTTCCTTTCTGACCTCACTTTTTTTTTTTTTTTTTTTTTTTTTTTTTTTTTTTAAGACAGTCTCTGTCACCAGGCTGGAGTGCAGTGGCACGATCTCGGCTCACTGCAATCTCCGCATCCCGGGTTCAAGAGATTTCCCTGCCTCAGCCTCCTGAGTAGCTGGGACTATAGGTGCGGACTACTACGCCCTACTAATATTTTGTATAGTAAAACGGGGTTTCACCATGTTGGCCAGGATGGTCTCGATCTCCTGACCTCATGATCCGCCCGCCTCAGCCTCCCAAAGTGCTGGGATTACAGGCGTGAGCCACCACGCCCAGCCTGACCTCATCTTTTACTACTTTTTTGCTTGCCCCGTCATCCCCAGCCACACCAGCCTCAGGATCTTTTGTACTTACTATTTGCTCTGCCTGGAATACTGTTTCCTTGTGTGCCCACTTGGCTTATTCCCCCACCTCTTTAAAGTCTTGACACAAGTGACACCTCTGTGTGGTGTTCTGTGACCCGCGTATTTAAAATTGCAAACTTTTTCCATCATCAGCACTACCAGCAACGCTCCCTGGCCTCCTTCCTTGCTTTAGATTTCTCCTCAGCATTTAACACCATTTAATGTACTTATTGGTCTTGTTTATTGTTTCTTTCTCCGCCACTGAATGTGAGTGCTATAAGGACAGTGATTTTTATCTGTTATGTTCACTGTTGTGTGCCTGGCATCTGGAACAATGCCCAGCACTGGTGGGTACCTGTAAATACTTGTCAATGAATGAACTTGGAAACTAAACTCTGGAACTTCTGTTAATGAGAACTTTAATGACATGAGAACTTTTAATGACTGTCACATATTTCTCTCTCAGTCGCTCCTTCTCTCTCACTCTCTTTTTATTTGATAATCTGGCAGGATAATGACTGTCATTGGAGTTTGTGTGTGGTTTTCTAGATCTTGATTTTGGCTTAAATTAATGCCCACTGTAACTTTAACAATTCTTGTATACCATTTAGAAAAATAATCGCATTTGTGACATCTCTGTGTGAGAAGTATTACACGATCCCTCAGAACTTAAAGATGCTGTAGTTATCTATCGTGTAAGAAACCACCCCAAAACATAGTGGTATGAAACAGCCTTTGTCATGCTCATGGACTCTGTGTGTCAGGGACTTGGACAGACTGCAGCAGGGTTGGTTTGTTTCTGTTCCACCATGTCTGGAGCCTCAGCTGCAAAGACTCATAAGCTGGAGATGACTTGAGAGCCGGTGCTGGTATCTACGAGTCTTCACTTACATCTGGCAGTTAAGTTCCAGTAGAGACACCTACACGTGGCCTGTGCCTGTGCACAGTATAGTGGCTGAGTTCCATTAGTGACCATCTAATGGAAGAGCCAGGAAGAAGAAACTGCCAGTTTCTAAGGCGTGGGCCTGCAAACTGGAACAACATCACTTCAAAATATATTATTAGTGAGATAGTCACAGAGCTCAGAGTCAAGAGGAAGGGACATAGACCTTTACCTCTTGATGGAGAAGTAGCAAATAATTTTGAGGCTATGTTGTAAAAATTACCACAAATGTATTCATATGTCTGTTAGATAATTTTCATAATATCTTGTTCTGCTTTTCACTCTTTTGTGGAGGACAGTGAGCTAGCTACATATCTCTTTCTTGGCATCCCTCTTTTTTCCCTCTTTAAATTTTTTTTCCCCTGTGTATCTTAATTAAAACAACAACAATAAAAAAAACATATTATTCTACTATCTTGAGGCAGTTATAGACTGGAATCCTAGGAAGACTAGAGGAAGTAAAATGGAATAGAATCATAGAATACTTGGAGCTGGAAGGCTTTTCAGTGTTACCTAGTTGAGAGATTCTTAAACTGGCATATAGGATAAGCTTCAGGGCATTAGTGAATATCTTGGAATTAGTGAACATCTTGAAAAGTTAGTTTACAATGTGCAGTTGTGCATTTCTCTTAAGTAGAGAGGCCTTAATTTTGGAAACATTTTCAAAAAGGTCCATGACATTTGGAAGGTTTGAGAACCATTTATCTAGTCTAGCCCTTTAACTTTTCCCATGAATTCAAGACTCAAAAATAATAACTTACTTTCCAAAGGTTCATAGCAAGTTAGCAGAGCCCAGGTGTCAGGGCTCCTGATGCAGTGCATTTTCACTGCTACTCAGCCATGATATGATCTTGTTTGATTGTTTGCTGCCACTTGGAGTCCACCCATTCTTTAGTTCAAGGTCTGAGGAGTAGTCTGTATTTTACTCTGCTCTGAAAATGGGGAAGGGAGTATATCCCTAACTAGAATATAAGTTCCTTGAAAACCAAGGACCTTGTCTGTTGTTCATTGCCATATCGCTGTGTCTATAATAGTGCCCAGCACATAGTAGGCATTCAGTAAATGTCTAGAATGAATGAATTATGGAAGGAATTGTGTCTTATTCATCTTTTATCCCCGATTACCTACTTCTGTGATTTGTATAGGTGTTCTTTATATTTCCCTGAATGAATAATTAATGAAAACTCTTGGGAGTTGGCTGGCATTGTAAGAATTTGCTTAGTCTGTTTTGTTACCTTAACATTGTAGGCAGCCATGTAGCAGTTAAACTTCTTTATCCATATAGTGTGTTTGTTCATGCAGTACAGTCTTTACCAGTTCCCAAGTCAATAATGACTATTGTAACAGCTTGACTTAGGACCATGTAACATGAGACTACTTAGAAGGAGCTTTATGAGTGTATTGATCTGTCTCTTTCGTTTTGCAAATGTAGAAATGAGCCAAAAATAGAGTAGATGATTCGCCACTATCATACAGCCAATGTGGCAGTACTAGGAATCTGGTTATTTGGCCTGTGTCATCAGTGCAATCAGGAGATATTAGGCTGAGAGTATACTGTGGAAGCAGAGGCTCAATGTGTCTTCTTCCCCATCTTTTGAGACTGAAGGTTGCCTGTCTCCTTCTCTGCCATGTCCTTGCCCTCCTTTTCCTGACCTTGCTTCCCAGAAAACTTGACAGAAAATAAAAATTTCAGCTCTCTTCTGTTTGAACATGGGGATAGGAGCTGGCTGCCAATTTCATGTTGTCATGGATCATGTTATTGTAAGATTTGACAATGTATTTCTAAATTATATTCATTAACTAATAGCTCAGTATATGCTCATGGCAAGATTTTAATTAAAGATAGTGGTTATAAATCTGCATCAATTTAGCCTTTTGACAATTTTGAATTTTTTCCGAGGGGATACTGACTTGTCAGATTGGATTAGATCATCTTTGTTTATACTTCATGTGTCTGATGAAGAGTTCCTGATCTGCTATTTTCTTATTTGCTTGTGCTTATTATTATTATTATTATTGTTATTATTGTTATTATCTCAATTCGTGGCTTCTTTGTAGAAATCAGCTTAAGCTACTTGCTCATTTTGGGAGATGTAATTTAGTTAAAATTTAACAATATAATTTGAAAATAATCTAATGTATTTTGTACAATGCTGAAGGTCCTACTGTCAACTCTCTGTTTGTGGAAGCTTTCTCTGCCCCCTTATACTGTACTCCTTATACTGTAAACAGAGTGTAAGGAGTGACCTGCTTGGCATACCAATAAATGAGACTGCCATTGTTAAAAATTAGTAAAGCTTTCCTGCCAGCAGAGGTGTGCTAAAAAGAAAAAATAAATTTGGTAAAGCTTTAAAAACTCAAATTTGTAAATTTTATTTTTCCTTTTTAAGTAAAAAGATAAAAGGTTATTATAATAGAAGCTTTAACTTTTTCTCGTATTACCTAGTGGGTTACTGCATATATGGCCTTGAGTGTACCTTCCTCACTTTGTAGATGATTGACTTCAAACATAAGCTTTGAATATACTCATTTTTAGGTTTTACTTTGATCTGGATTTGGGTAAAAAATGATGACATGAACAAAATATATCTCCTGTTTTCTAGTTTCTTATAATTGCCATTTAATCATATATATCACATATTGCTTGCTATTATTATTTTACTCTGTCTCTGACATATCTCTCTTATTAGACTTAAATTCCTGGAGGAGAGACACCCATGTCTTCTATGCCCTTAGCATAATTGTACATCATAAATACACAGTAATTAATTGCCTACTAAACAAATGCTCTTAATTGTGGATAATCTTCACATTAAAACATGTAAATCTCCTCAATTTTATATGTGAAAAATAAAGCTGATGTCCTTAATGCCTTAACACAGTATAAGAAGCAACAAATTTTTATCTAGAATGACTCCATTTTCCCTGATGAAAAATCTGTGTATAAACAAAGGGTCAGGGTCGGGTGTGGTGGCTCATGCCTGTAACCTCAGTGCTTTGGGAGGCCAAGGTGGAAGGATAACTTGAGGTCAGGAGTTTAAGACCAGTCTGGGCAACATAACGAGACCTGTCTACAGAAGAATAAAAAAATCAGCAGGGTGTGGTGGTGCTTGCCTATAGTCCTAGCTACGAAGGTGGGTCAGGTGGTAGGATCACTTGAGCCCAGCAGATAGGGCTGTAGTGAGCTTTGATGGTGCCACTGCACTCCAGCCAGGGTGACAGGTAATACCCCATCTCAAAAACAAAACAAAAAAGGGTTAATCTTTCTAACCTACAGAGAGAAACAGATATGTACAATTCATTAGAAAAATAAGTAGACTATGAAAAGGCAATCCACAAAAGAGAAAATATGGAGAGCCAATATACCTAACAATAACAACAACAACAAACAAAACACTCAGACTCATTAGCAACTAGGGGAGTACAAATGAAAAATAGGATGCCATTTTTAGCCATCAGATTGTCAAGGTTGTAAAAAGATTGATAATATTCGGTTCTGGGAAGGTTTGTAGGGAGAAAGAACATGTATATACGTTGCTGTTGGAACTGTGAATTGGGGAGAGTATTTGGTCAGAATCTATTTATGTTTAAAATGCACGTTTTTTGACTCAACAGTCCTACTTTGGGGAATCAATCCTATAGAATTAGAATGCCCAGGGTATTGATTGGATTGTGTATAGACGTGAAAGGCTGAAATCAACCTGTGTCTCTAACCAAAGGGGAATGGTTGAATGAATTATGCTATATCTATATACAATGGAACAATAGTGAAATATTACTGAACTGTAGGACTGTACATGATATATTGTTACATGAGAAAAGCAAGTTGAAGAATAATGTGTATAATGTGATCCTATTTGTTCAGTAAGTATAAGAAGGAAATGATTAAAAATGTGTGTGTATGTATATATATAGCACAATATTATATATGTTAAAATATATATACATAATGAGGGAAGATGCACCCAACTGTTATACTGGTTATCTCTGGTGGTACAGTATTGGAGAGGAAATAGTCCAGATTGTTAACCCTGTATTCACTTCTGTATTGCTAGATCTTTAAAATTAATTTGTATCATTCTATAGTTTAAAAATCTAGTAAAAATTTTTTTTTATATAAAAATACACTGATTTTTTTTGGTCAATCTTAACTGTACTTTTTGTTACACCTGTTACTTACTGAAATTCTAGAAATTTTGAGTATAGTTCAACTCTTTTCCTCAACCCTTTGCCTTCTTCCAATTGAATATACTTACCATGACATCAGGAAAAGCATCCTAAAGTAATGTTTTTATTTACATTTTAATCTAACTACCTACATGTTTATTTTTAACTGTGTGTGATTCTGTGTGTGTGTATGTATGGGGGTATTGATTATTTACCAGATAAATCAGAATTTACCTATTCAGAGAAGCAGGTGGACTGAAGAAGAAAAAGACCGGAATTCAAAAACCACCAAATCAGTAGCTGATTTACTTTTTTTCTCTCTGATTTGCCCCCAGCTTTGACTTGAGCCCTGGAAGTAAGCATCAGTGCAGACAGCGAGTGCTCTATGAGAAGCTATCTAGTTAAAGCTCAAGGAGCCGCAAAGGGATTTCCTGGCAGCACAGGCACCAGAAACACTGAGGGAGAACTTTCTTCTCTGAACAGAGGAATTGTGACCCCAAGACAATAGTTTTTAGACGTGACACCAAAAGTACAATCCATAAAAGAACAAATTGATAAATTGGACTTTTTTAAAATTTAAAACTTCTGCTCTATGAAACAGACTTTTAAGAGATGGGAAGGTAAGGTACAGACCAGGAGAAAATATCTGCAAATCACGTATCTGACAAAAGACTTGTATCTAGAATATATAATATAAAGAACTCTCAAAACTTAACAGTAAGAAAACAAACAGCTCAATTGAAAAATGGACAAAAGACTTGAACAGACACTTCATCAGAGAAGATATACAGATGGCAAATAAGCATGTGAAAAGATGCTCAACTTCATTAGCTGTTAAGGATATGCAAATTAAGACCATGATGAGATGCCCCTATACATCTATTAGACTGACAATCCCAAGTGCCGGTGAGAATGCAGAACAATTGTAACTCTCATAGTTGTTAGTGGCAATGCAAGGTGGTATAGCCAGTCTGGAAAATAGATTAGCAATTTCTCATAAATTTAAATATACCTAACATATGGGCAAGCAATCTTACTCTCAGAGAAATGAAAGCATGTTCTCACAAAAGTTTGTCCATGAATATTTTTAGCAGCTCTATTTATGATTGCCAAAAGCTGGAAAACAACCCACGCAGATTGTTTGGATAGATTAACTGATGCACCGATATAGTGGGATACTACACAGCAATAAAAAAGAAGGAATTATTGATAACATGCAACAACTTGAGTAAATCTCAGCACCATTGTGCTGAGCAGAGGAAGCCCCTCCTAAAAGGTTGTGTACTGTATGATTCCACTATATGACATTCTGGGAAAGACAGAATTAATGACAACAGATCAGTGGTTGCCAAGAGTTGGTTGGGGTTACAGGAGGGTGTGACTATAAAGGATGATAGTGGTGGTTACATGACTCCATACATGTGTTAAAATTCAAAGAGCTGTATACCAAAGTTAATTTTACTGTAAATTAACTTTTTAAAAACAGTGCCCTTCAAAATAACCCCTTGAGGGGTTATGGACTCATTTAAGTAAAACTGAAAATTTTAAAACTTTGTTTTAAAAACTTTTGTTTTAGGTTTGGGGGTACATGTGCAGGTTTGTTATATACACAAACTTATGTCATGGGGGTTTGTTGTATAGATTATTTCATTACGCAAGTATTAAGCCTAGTACCCAGTAGTTATTTTTTCTGCTCTTCTCCCTCCTCCCACCCTCCACCCTCAAGTATACCCCAGTGTCTGTTGTTCCCTTCTTTTTTTTTTTGCAATGGAGTCTTGCTGTGTCACCCAAGCTGGAGTGCAGTGGTGTGATCTCGGCTCACTGCAACCTCCACCTCCCATGTTCAAGCGATTCTCCTGCTTCAGCCTCCCGAGTGACTGGGACTACAGGCACAAACCACCACCCTGGCTAATTTTTTTTTTTTTTTTTTAAAGTAGAGATGGGGTTTCACCATGTTGACCAGGCTGTTCGTGAACTCCTTACCTCAAGTGATCTACCTGCCTTGACCTCCCAAAGTGCTGAGATTACAGACATGAGCCACCATGCCCAGCCTGCTGTTCCCTTCTTTGTGTTCATGAGTTCTCATCATTTAGCTCCCAGTGAGAACATGCAGTATTTTGTTTTCTGTTCCTGCATACGGATAATAGCCTCCAGCTCCATTCGTATTCCTACAAAAGACATGATCTCATTCTTTTTTATGGCTGCATAGTATTCCATGGTTTATATGTACTACATTTTATTTACCCAGTTTGTCATTGATGGGCATTTATGTTGATTCCATGTCTTTGCTATTGTGAATAGTGCTACAGTCAACATTCACATACATGTGTCTTTATGGTAGAATGATTTGTAGTCCTCTGGGTATATACCCAGTAATGGGATTGCTGGGTTGAATGGTAGTTCTGCTTTTAGCTCTTTGAGGAATCGCCGTACTGCTTTCCGCAATGGTTGAACTAATTTACACTCCCATCAACAGTGTATAAGCATTCCTTTGTCTCTGTAACCTTGCCAGCATGTCTTATTTTTTTGACTTTTTAATAATAGCATTCTGACTAGTGTGAAATGGTATCTCATTGTGGTTTTGATTAGCATTTCTCTAATGATCAGTGATGTGATTAAGCTTTTTTTCATATGCTTATTGGCTGCATGTATGTCTTCTTTTGAAAGTGTCTGTTCATGTTCTTTACCTACTTTTTAATGGGGTTTGTTTTTCTCTTGTAAATTTCAGTTCCTTATAGATGCTGGATGTTAGACCTTTGTCGGATGCATAGTTAGCAAATATTGTCTCCCATTTTATAGGATGTCTGTTTACTCTGTTGATAGTTTCTTTTACTGTGCAGAAACTCTTTAGTTTAATTAGATCCCACTTACCAATATTTGCTTTTGTTGCCATTGCTTTTGGTACCTTTGTTATGAAATCTTTGCCCATTCCTACATCCAGGATAGTATGTCATAGGTTTTTTTCTAGGCTTTTTATAGTTTTGGATTTTACATTTAAATCTTTGATCCATCTTGAGTTGATTTTTGTATATGGTGTAAGGAAGAGGTCCAGCTTCGATTTTTCCGTACATGGCTAGCCAGTAATCCCAGCACCATTTATTGAATAAGGAGTCTTTTCCCCATTGCTTATTTTTATCAGCTTTGTTGAAGATCTGATGGTCATAGGTGTACAGCCTTGTATATGGGCTCCCTATTCTATTCCATTCGTCTGTGTGTCTGTTTTTGTACCGGTATCAAACTGTTTGGTTACTATAGCGCTATAGTATTGTTTGAAGTCAGGTAATGTAATTCCTCCAGCTTTGTTCTTTTTGCTTAGGATTGCCTTGGCCATTCAGGCTGTTTTTTGGTTCCATATGAATTTTAAAATAGTTTTTTCCTAGTTCTGTGAAGAATGTCTTTGGTAATTTGATAGGCATAGCATTAAATCTGTAAATTGCTTTGGGCAGTATGGCCATTTTCATGATGCTGATTCTTCCTATCCGGGAGCATGGGATGTCTTTTCCTTTGTTTGTGTCTTCTCTGATTTATTTGAGCAGTGCTTTGTAATTCTCATTGTGGAGGTCTTTCACCTCCCTGATTAGCTGTATTCCTAGGTGTTTTATTCTTTTTGTGGCAGTTGTGAATGGGATTGCCTTCCTGATTTGGCTCTAGGCTTGATAGTTGTTGTATAGGAATGCTAGAGATTTTTGTACGTTGATTTTGTATCCTGAAACTTTGCTGAAGTTGTTTATCAGCTGAAGGAGCTCTTGGGCCAAGACTATAGGGTTTTCTAGATAGAGAATCATGTTATCTGCAAACAGGGATAGTTTGACTTCCTGTCTTCCTATTTGGATGCCCTTTATTTCTTTGTCTTGCCTGATTGTTCTGGAGAGGACTGCGAATACTGTGTTGAATAGAAGTGCTGAGAGCAGGCATCCTTGTCTTGTAAAAACTTTATTTAAAATTAAAAATTTCTAAAAGAAATTTAAAAACTGTCTTTTAAAAATGAAATTTAAGAAACTTTCATTCTTAAAACTTTTTGGAACTCTTGGAGAATTGACTTTGACACATTATTTCAAATATCTTCAGTTTTTTATTCTCAATTGTGTATTCATCCTTAGAGAATGATTTTCTTTTTAAACTGGAAACTTCACAGAAATAGGTTTGGTGATAAGGTAGGTGAAAGCTAGATAACTTTATTGATGGTAAAAAGCAAGATGAGGTTATAAAATAATAAGTCAGTTTTCATTTATAGCAATTTTCTACGTACAGTTATACATCCCATAATGTTTCGATCAATGCCAGACCACACATACGATGTTGATCAGAGCAGTAGTTTATACCATATAGCCTAAGTGTGTAATAGGCTACACTGCCTAGGTCTTTGTAAATACACATTGTGATATTTGCACAAGAATGAAATGGCCTAAATATTTGTTTCTCAGAATATATCCTCATTGTTAATGAAAGCATGGCTATATTTGATGTGACCCTTCCACTGAACACACCAAAAAATGCAGGATACAGTATAAAAGCATTTAAAGTATTTTACCTTTTTGATGCTAGTGTAAACTTTTTTTTAAAAGATGCCTTAGGATTTTCTATGCATATGATCATGTTTTTGCAAATAAAAATGGATTTACTTCTTTTCTAATCTGTATGCATTTTTATTATTTTTCCTACTTTATTATGCTGTCTGGTACTTTAGTACAGTGTTAATTAGAAGTAGTGATAATGAGCATCTTTGCTTTGTTTCCAGTCTTGGAGTAAAAATGGTCTTGTACCATTAAATGTGATGGTAGCTGTAGATTTCTTGTAAATGTTCTTTATCAGATTGAGGAGGTTCCCTTCTTTCCCTTGTATTGAAAGATTTTACAAATTTTGTCATATGCTTTGCATAAAGAATTTTCATATAAAGAATTTTGTTAAATGCTTTATTCTATGATATATATTTTATTCTGTTAATATGAATATTCACCTTATTCATTAATATGGTAGGTTGCATTGATTTATTTTGAAATGTTTAAGCTAGGTTGTGATGTGTAGTCTTTTTTTATATATTACTGGATTCACCTTACTAATATTTTGTTTAGGATTTTTGTATCTGTGTTCATAAGGGATACTGGGCCTATAGTTTTCTTTACTTGTAATGTCTTTGTTGGTTTTGGTATGGAGTGATTCTACCTCGTAAAATGAGCTGGGAAGCATTCTCTCTTCTGTTTTCTGACGGGGTATTATTTCTTCCCTAGATATTTGATAGGGTTAACCAGTTAAGTTTTATGGCCCTGGAATTTTTTATGAGAAAGGTTTTCATTATGAATCAAATTTATTTAATAGATACTATGTTATTTATTACTTTTAAGATCCATTTTGATAATGTGTGTCTTTTAAGGCGTTTGTATATTTCACTTAAGTTGCTAATTTATTGACATAAAGTTGTTCAAAATATTCCCTTTTTATCCTTTCAAAATTTGCAGGCTTTTGTAGTGATGTCTGTTTTTTAAACCTGGTATTTGTCATTGATACTTTTTCATTTTTCTTGATCAATCTGATCAAAGGTTTCTCACTTTTATTGACTTATTCTTTCTAGAGAACCAGATTTTGGCTTCAATGATTTTCTGTATTGTTTCTCTGTTTTATAGTTTCACAAATTCCTTCTATTTTTATATTCTTCTCGTTGTATCCACTTTGAGTATAATTTTCTTTCTCTAGATTATTAACATGAAAGCTTAGATAACTTACTGTAGGCTCTTTCTTTTTTTTTTCTAATGTAAGCATTTAAAGCTACAAATTCCCTGTAAACACTGCTTAGGCTGCATATAAGCTCTTTAAACTGTTGTGCTTTTGCTTTCTGGCTTGCCTTATGTCTGATGAGAAGTCTGAGTGTATTCTTATCTTTGCCTCTTTGAACATATATGTCTGTTTCTTCCAGACTTTTTTTTTTTTTTGAAAGGGAATCTCGCTTTGTCGCCCGGACTGGAGTACAGTGGTGCGATATCGGCTCACTGCAACCTCAGCCTCCTGGGCTCAGTGATTCTTCTACCTCATCCTCCCGGGTAGCTGGGACCACAGGTGCGCGCCACTATGCCCGGCTGATTTTTTTTTTTTTTTTAGAGTCTCGCTCTGTCGCCCAGGCTGAAGTGCAGTGGGGCGATCTCGGCTCACTGCAAGCTCCGCCTCCCGAGTTCACGCCATTCTCCCGCCTCAGCCTCTGGAGTAGCTGGGACTACAGGCGCCCACCACCTAGCCCGGCTAATTTTTTGTATTTTTAATAGAGATGGGGTTTCACCATATTGGCCAGGCTGGTCTCGAACTCCCTACCTCGTGAACTGCCTGCCTTGGCCTCCCAAAATGTCCAGACTGATTTTAAGATCTCTTTATTACTGGTTTTTAGTGATTTGATCATGATATGTCTTGGTGTAGGATTTCAGGGCTTATCCTACTTGGGATCCATCGAACTTCTAGTTACTGTGAGTTTATAATTTTCACCAAATTTGGAAGATTTTTGACTATTCTTCAAATATTTAAAAAAAAAACTTTTTTCCTTTTCTGGAACTCCAGTTATACATCTTCAGTCACCTTCTCTCTGTGCTGCATTTTGGATAGTTTCATTGTTGTTTCTTCAATTTAAATGGCCTTTTCTTCTATACTGTTTAATCTGCTGTTAATCTCATCTAGTGTAATTTGTATTTTAGAGATTGATTTTTTTTTTTTTTTCTCTTTTGAGATAGTCTCACTCTGGTGCCAGGCTAGAGTGCAGTGGCGTGATCGTGGCTCACTGCACCTGCCTCCCAGATTCAAGTGATTCTCCTGCCTCAGTCTCCTGAATATCTGGGATTACAGGCATGCGCCACCATGCCCGGTTAATTTTTGTATTTTTAATAGAGATGGGGTTTCACCATATTGGTCAGGCTGGTCTTGAACTCCTGACCTCAAGTGATCTGCCCACCTTGGCCTCCCAAAGTGCTGGAATTACAAGGAGGTTGATTTTTATCCGCAGATATTCTAATCAGATCTTTTGTCATATCTTCAATTTCTTTGCTCATTTTGTTAATGTTTTCCTTTAAATACTTATACATACTTATATTAGCTGTTTTAATGTCTTTTTCAGCTAATTTTGTCATCTTTATAGTTTCAAGGTCTGGTTTTCTTCTGGCTGGGGCTATGGATCACATTTTTCTTGCTTCTTGGCATGTTTAGTGAGTTTTGATTTGATAGTGGACTTTGTGAATGCATGTTGATGAGTATCTGGTATTTGATGCCTTTCTTTAAAGACTATTGAATATTGTTTGGCAGGCAGTAAAGTTAATGTTGCTCAATTTGAGTCCTTTGAATTCTGATTTTAGGCTTCTCTAGAGTGGTTCTGGGGTAGCCTTTATTCCAGATATAGTTCAGCACTACTTCTAAGGTGTGGCCCTCTGATATCTCCACTGAATAACCCAAGGGGGTCATCAAAGACTCTCCACTTTGGCTGATCAGAATTTGAACATCTTCCTGCTACGTATAAACTCCAGTAATTGTTCAGTTTACAAATCTCCAGTCATTTTTTGCCTATACTTGTCAAGTTTCCCTCTATACATTGCTTGTCCTAGTACTCTGCAAAGACTCAATGGGCCTCCTATACAGATTTTTTGGAGCCCTTTGGAATGTGCCCACAACTGCCAGCTATCTCAGCCTCTCTGATCTCAAATTTCTGTCTCCTCAATTTAGCAAGGCTTCTGGGCTCTAAAACAAAGTGTTTTCCTCTCAGTGCACATGATTGCAAAATTGCTGGGATGATGGGGCTCACCTTGTGTTTTTTTTCTTTTTCCTCATATCTTGGCAATCACAGTCTTACTGTTCTCATTGTCCAATGTCTGAATACAGTTTACTTCATATATTTTGTTCACTTTTCTAGGTTTCTTTAATGATTGTAGAGCAACAGAAGCACTTACACCCCGCAGGGGAAAGTTTAACTGTTACAACCATTTTGAAGATGAGTTAAGCATATCTTCAAAGCCAACAGTTCCACTTCTAGATATATGCTTTTCAGAATTGTTTACATGTATATATATATACCTAGAGACATGTACAAGAATGTGCATAGCAATGTATTTTTTAATAATAGCCCCAAACTGGGAACAATCCAAATATCCAGCCATAGTAAAATAGATAAATTAATTGTAGTATGTTACTGTATTGGAATGTTCTACAGCAATGAAAATGAACCTGTTGTAGCTTTCATAACAACATGGATGACGCTTGTAAGTCTAATGTTAATGAAAACAAATGATAGAGAATACATATGATAGATTCCATTTGTACAAAGATTAAAAAAATGTAAAGCTGAACTGTACTTTTTAGAGTTGCATACATTAGAGATAAAACTATAAAGAAAAGCAAAAAGTGATTATAACTGAAGTCAGGAAACTGTTCTTTTAGTGTGGGGATGTGGTGGAGCATAGCATGTGTCCAGGCAGTCTTCTAAGGTGCTGGCCCAGTTCTATATCTTGACTTAGGTAGTGGTTTCATGGAAGTTCATTTTATATTTATTCTTTACTCTTTACAAAAGAAGAAGTCCATATATATATACACATATATGTTTTGTATACTTCACTCTATATAATAAATCATAATATTTTCAGATATTCAGAGTATAAAAATATGAGTCTGTTTTATATGGCTCTGAGGACGGTTTCAGAAAGGGAATTCTGAAAACATTTCAAGGTAATGCCATTGAAATAACTAATAATCTTCTGAGGAGACTATTTTGAAGATGTGATTTCTGATACATTTATTTAAAAATCAACTTTTTAAAAATTGCAGATAGGTAACTAAATTTGCTTATTAAGCACTAATTCAGGTCAGGTTTGGTGACTTACACCTGTAATCCCAGAACTTTGGGAAGCAGAGGCAAGAGGACCACTTGAGGTCAGGAGTTCAAGACCAGTGTGGGCAACATAGTAAGACCTTGTCTCTACAAAAATAGAAACTGAAAAATTAGCTGGTTATACCAAAGGATTATAAAACATTCTGCTATAAAAACACATGCACATGTATGTTTATTGCAGCACCATTCACAATAGCAAAGACTTGGAACCAACCCAAATGCCCATCAGTGATAGACTAGATAAAGAAAATGTGGCACATATTCACCATGGAATACTATGCGGCCATAAAAAAGAATGAGTTTATTTCTTTTGCAGGGACATGGATGAAGCCGGAAACCATCATTCTCAGCAAAGTAACACAGGAACAGAAAACCAAACACTGCGTGTTCTCACTCATAAGTAGGAGTTGAACAGTGAGAATATATGGACACAGGGAGGGGAACATTACACACTGAGGCCTGTTAGGGGTGGGGGGCAAGGGGAGGGATAGCATTAGGAGGAATACGTAATGTAGATAACAGGTTGATGGGTGCAGCAAACCACCATAGCACATGTATACCTATGTAACAAACCTGCACGTTCTGCACGTATATCCCAGAACTTAAAGTATAATAAAAAATAAAAAGGAAACAAAATATTAGCTGGGTATGGTGACATGCGCCTGTAGTCTCAGCTACTTAGGAGGCTGAGGTAGGAGGATTGCTTGAGCCCTGGAATTCAAGGCTGCAGTGGGCTATGATCACACTGCTGCACTCTAGCGTGGGCAACAGAGGAAGACCCCCGTCCCAATAAATAAATACATTTTTTTAAAAAGTACTAATTCAGGGAGGTTTCTCTTTAAGGTGTCATTTCTTTAGAGAATGCAATATAATGTGTTTTAGTAAAGTTGATTCCTTTCACATGAATCTGTTTCTACTTGGAAATCTGAGTAGCCTATGAGA
Organism: Chlorocebus sabaeus; assembly: GCF_047675955.1. Taxonomy (NCBI): domain Eukaryota; kingdom Metazoa; phylum Chordata; class Mammalia; order Primates; family Cercopithecidae; genus Chlorocebus; species Chlorocebus sabaeus. The sequence goes on along the minus strand of NC_132904.1, from coordinate 45,703,062 downwards.
TTAGAAGATTGATTATTATATAAATGAGTAGTCAGAGATATAACTGTAATTAGGGTCACCCTGTAGAGTCTTTTAAAAATGTATTTAGAATATATGTAAATAATATGTACATTTTGATATAGTTGTGCTTTTAGGAAACAGAAACTTTGAGCATCCCACACCTTTAGCTGAAGGAGTCCTTCTCTCAAGTAAAACTAAGTCTTTGTTTGGGGGTATTAAAGTGATTTAGTGAGCATCATTTGTGCTAAAGATTTTAACTCCCTCCGCCTGCCTGCTCATCCACCAAATATTTTAGCAAAGTTGTCAACAAGTGTCAAAATTGCTCATCTTAATTGATCATCTACCCATCTGCCCTAGAGGTGATAGTGAACCCAGAAGTCCATAGTAATGGAAAGGAGAAATAAAATGCATTCATAATCCACAGAACAGATAATTGATCTTAGATTTTTGTGGGCCTTTTTTTTTTTTTCTCCAATATTAGCAAATCCTGTATTGGTTTTCTGCTAAGGTGTAAGCTCAGTGTTTGAAATTAGAAACACTCAAATTAGTTTGAATGACAAATCTGAGATAATTGTTTAAGGAAAATTTTTTAGCTTGCCATTTGCTGCTGCTTCTAATGGGTGATCTGAATGTAACATTCGTTGATTCAGCTAATGGGACTATCTTGGCAATCAATCTTTTTACCCTCACCAAATTCTGTAGTCAGTTCTGTATTTGTTACCCATTACTGCATAACAAATTGCCACGCATTTAGTGGGTTAAAACAACACATACTTATTAGCACTATGCTTTAACCAACTGAGCTAGCAGGCCACCATGTAACACCTATTTATTATCTCATAGTTTCTGTTTGTCAGGAGTCTAGGCATGGCTTAGCTGGATCCTCTGCTAAGGGTCTCACAGTTGACATCAAGGCTGAGCTTGGGTTCCTCTTTCAAGTTCATTGGTTATTAGCAGAATTCAGTTTCTTGCGGTTGTATGATCAAAGTCTCATTTTCTTACTGGTTGTCGGGACTACTTTCACTCCTGAAGACTGCCCACAGTTCCTTGTCATGTGGCCATCTCATACATGGCAGCTTACTTTTTCAAGGCCAGCAGAAGAATCTCTTGCTTCAGTTGGCTAAGACAGAGACTTATATAACATGATCATGGGAGTAATTGTCTCATCACCTTTGCCATATTCCATTGCCTAGAAACAAGTCACAGGTTCTACCTGTGCTCAAGAGGAAGGGATTATATGAGAACTTGATTAATTGAGGGGGTTGGGGGATATTCCTAGGGTATGTCCACCACAACTCCAAGAAGTAGAGGCCTGGCAAACTTCTTACCAAGTCAGTAGCAATGGTCCTCTACCCACTACAAGTAACAAGGTCCATCTATGCCTTTTTAGATGACCTTTGTTTTATGAACAAAATATGTAATTTGGATTTTTGTAATAGTAAGTATCTTTTCTACTGAACAGAATTAAGATAAAGAAAATCTTCCTTAGGATGCACTTTTTTTTTTCTTTATTTTTTGAGACAGAGTCTCACTCTGTCACCCAGGCTGGAATGCAGTGGTGCGATCTCAGCTCGGTGCAACCTTCGCCACCTGGGTTCAAGTCATTCTCAGGATACACTTCTAAAACTCCAAAAAATTTAATTTATTAATATAGATATTGTTGATAGTAGCAAATGCTTCATTATGTAATTGAGTGTGACATTAATTCTCTCATGCATTGTCAAATGACTCTTACTCTTCAGTGCAGGAATCACAGCCATGGCCCCCACCCTCCAGGATTTGGTCGATATGGCATCTGTGCACATGAAAACAAAGAACTTGCCAATGCAAGAGAAGCTCTTCCTCTCATAGAGGACTCTAGTAACTGTGACATTGTCAAAGCTACTCAGTAAGTCTTCCAAATGCTTTGGTTTATCCTCATGTTCTCTTGAATTAATAGTAATGTATGTGTAGTTCATGGCTCTTCATATGTTTACCTCTCTTACTTTGTAATGGTAGTTAACACCAGCACCAAGTATATTTGTCATAGCAACACCACAGTATTTAGTAAAGCATACCTAAGCTGTTTATGTACCAGGACGTTCCATTAGGTTGTGGACAGCTTCTTAGCAAAAGCATGTCTTCATGTTTGTAGCTCCAGTGCTTTTGCACAGTTCCTTCTTGTATGAGATACCTAATAAATGTTCCTTGAATGAATGGATGATTTTAAATGACGCTAAGCCAAACTCTTTATTCGAAATACAAATCTAAGTCTTTTAAAATATACTACAACCTGAATAGGTCGATGGAATGAAAAATACCGACTTACACATTCATAGATGTTTTAAACAATCATTTATTTCTTGAGTACTTTCCATGTGCTTGTGCTGGATTAACTAGAAGAAAGACAGTAAGTGGAAATATGTTCTCTGACCACTTGAAACACATAGTGTATTGTTTTGCTTGCACTGGATATGGAAGTACATTTTGAAAGTTTCCCCTTAAAATCTCCATATGTGGGTATTTGCATTAAGTCAATTATTCCCAACATTTTCACCTTCATGGATCTTGTTGATTATTAACATCTATCACACCTCTTGCCATTGAGCATATTTTGAAGTATTTTGTTCATCAGACTGCATCAAATAGTAATCCATTTTTGTAGTAATCAAACATAAATCTGCCCAGCAGATTGCCCATCAAATATAAATCATGCCAATCTAATCAGCCTGAGGGGAACTAATGTTACCATACTAATTTGATATAATTTCTATCAGAACAAAGATGTTTGGAGATTAATTAGCCTATTTGGCCTTAATATAGGCTAATATTGTCTATGTTAATTAAAAAACATATTGGCAATTATTTGAGTATTCTAATTACCAATTTATATGAACTCTAGAGGACTTGGGAACCACTCTTTTAGGTGAATATTACTTGATATTGTTTATCTTTTATTTATACAAAGATGAGTGTATTCGTAAGGTAAATGTTTGCTTTAATTAGGATGGAAACATTTAAATCGTTCCCTGTTGCCCATGAAACTCTTAAGATAAATGTCAGAAATTAGGCTCTTTTTAAAGGGAATCTCAGTAAAAACTCACATTTTAGGTCTTTCCTAAAATTTTCTTCAGGTCCTGGACCTTCTCAGGTGGTTGTTGGGAGACCTGTAGGTAGTATTTGGGAAGGGCATAGAGAGCTAGGGGGGGTGTGTGTGTGTGTGTGTGTGTGTGTGTGTGTGTGTTTTCTAAACCAGCAAAATCTTAATGAATGTATATTCTTATTATGTTTCTCAAATAAAGGGAGTATTTCTTTTCCAGTAAAATGTTAAAGTTGACATTTAAAAGATGGAGAGTGGGCCGGGTGCTGTGACTCACACCTGTAATCCCAGCACTTTGGGAGGCCGAGGTGGGTGGATCACAAGGTCAGGAGATTGAGCCCATCCTGACTAACATGGTGAAACCCCATCTCTACTAAAAGTACAAAAAATTAGCTGGGCGTGGTGGCAGACACCTGTAGTCCCAGCTACTCGGGAAGCTGAGGCAGGAGAATGGCATGAACCCGGGAAACGGAGCTTGCAGTGAGCTGAGATCAAGCCACTGCACTCCAGCCTGGGCGACAGAGCGAGACTCCATCTCAAAAAAAAAAAAAAAGATGGAGAGTGTAAATGTATGTGTGTCATTCTAAAATTTACTCTTCTAAAAATGCCAAAAAGACACACACACACACAAACACACACACATGCATATTTTGGTAAGGCAGAAATTGTTCTAATTTACAGTGTGAGAAACAGACAATTCTGCTATTTGGTTTGATTTTTTTATCCTTGCGAGCTTATTGAAACTTTCAGGTACTTTTAAATAGAAATAAGTTTTAAAGAAAGTGCTAAAGGATCGGTTGGGACTTCATAGAAATATTGCTAATAAGCCAGGTGTGATAGCTCACGCCTGTAATCCCAGCACTTTGGGAAGCCGAGGTGGGCAGATTACCTGAGGTCAGGAGTTCGAGACCAGCCTCGCTAATATGGTGAAACCTCATTTCTACTAAAAATACAAAAATTAGCCTCGTGTCATGGCACACACCTATAATCCCAGCTACCTGGGAGGATGAGGCAAGCGAATCGCTTCAACCCAGGAGACAGAGGTTGCAGTGAGCTGAGATCGTGCCACTGCATTCCAGCCTGGGCAAAAGCAAGACTCCATTTCAAAAAGAAAAAAAAAAAAAGAAATATTGCTAATAAATGATTTATCTCTTTATTCTCTATGAAATACCTCTTTTTAATGCTATAATAATTTGTCTACGAAATACCTCTTTTCAATGCTATACTATTTAACTGATTAACTAATAGTTAAATATCTTCCAAGCCCATCATTCCTTTTCTATTCCTATTGCTTCTCTCTTACTTTAGGCTCTCATTGTCTCTCACCTGTATTTATTGCAATAACCTCTAAACTGGTATTTCACTCTCTGTCCTTACCCTGCTCTAAGCAGCTTCCATATTGCCTCCAATGCGATCTTTCTTAAAACTCAAAGTCTGAGTGCTTTCTTCTTTAAAACCCTTTATTGGTTTCCCATTGAACTGTAGATAAAGTCTAAACTTCATAGTGTAGCACAGAAGGCCCATGTGGTCTTTGCCTATTGCTTCTAACCTCATTTCTCACCATTCCCTCTCATGCTTCATGCTTTAGCAATGTTACACTGCTTTTATTTCTCTGAACATCCATGTAGTTTCACATTTCTGATTTTTGTACATGCTTCTTCCTCTGCCTGAAATGCCTTTTGTCAGCCTATAAAATATAGCTTAGTTTCATCTCCTTCAGGAAGGGCTAATCATTTGTTCCTCTACTATACCTATATTCTTTCCATATTTTGTTGTTGAATTTATCCCATTCCAAGTTTACTTTTAGTCTGTATCCCTTGTTGTGAGATTGTTGCATAGGCTTGGTTTGACTCAGCGGTAAGATTATTGTCAGGAATCGGCAGGAGGTGTTTCTGGCACACAGTGGAGATCAGATGAAACTTATTGAAGGGAGGCAATGTAAGTTTAAAGTTTACTTATGGAAATCAAGCTCAACTCCAAAAAGATTAATCTGATCAGTAAGTAAACCAGGTTTCCTTTTGCTGTTTGGCTTTATAGTGTGTCCTCTCTGTGCATGTCTTTGTTAATTATTATATTTCTCTATTGACTGAAAGGCAGTTTGGATAATGAAAAGATACAGTAAAATGAAGAAATTTTGATATTTGAAATGATTTTAATGGAATCAATTATGCTTTTTTTTTCTTATTTGAGATACGGGATTTTTGAACGATGTAAAGAGTTGGTAGAAGCAGGATATGATGTCAGGCAACCAGATAAAGAAAATGTGTCACTTCTTCATTGGGCTGCTATTAACAACAGACTGGATCTTGTAAAGTAAGATGGGATATATGTGTGTTAATTGTGAATTTATAATTTTAGACCTCTCCTTCATTTATCTTTTTCTTTAAGTACGAGTATTGAATCATGTGTAATCCTCGTGTGAAAGAACACCTGAAACTTTTCCTGCCACACATGTTGGTTATTATAAAGTTGAAAAGGACCTTAGAGACCATGCCTGGTTGATCCAAAAAGGAAAATTAGTGATAAAGCCAAGGGGGCCAATCATAAAGTTTAAGAAGTAAAAGTGAATACTTTTTTAAAAAGGAAAAGCATAATAAACTTTTTCAGAATAGAATGGGAAGTCTCATTTAGTTTAGAAGAAACATTGAAATATTTTACGTGTTAACACCACGAAGAATAGATAGGTAGGAAATATAACCTTTTTAAAAAAACTAAATATGGAATATACTTTTAAGTGGGCATGTATTGGATTGTATAAAATATTTCCCCTTCATAAAGCAGTAATGCCTACCCATTGTTTCTTTCAAGCAGCTTAACATGTAAAATGTACATGTGTATGTGAATGTGTGTATATTTTGTGTTTTAGGATTAGATATTTAAAATCTTTAAAGTTTAAGAAATTTATTAAGGTTTAAAATGTTCTAACACACATGAATACTCACAGGCAAACTCCTCTTTTGTGGAAATAAACTGGCATGGTATTTAGATAATACGATGTATGAAGCTCAACTTTGAAGTAATGAGACTAATTCCTATAAATCGTAGAAGAAAATCAGTCTCATTACCTTATATCTCCACCTTATACAGTGCCTCTCATCTCTGTCTCCCAAATGCAGGGCAAAACACTCAAAATGTCTAACTTTTACAAAAGGATTTTAAATTAATTCTTTACTACTTTTAAAATTCAGTCCCACATAGTAATTCTACTTTTAAACTCTTGAAGGTGACGTAATTTTACCTTTCTCCTTCCAGTCAAGTAAGAATATCTGCCTGATCCTAAACCTTTTGAATATAAGCAATTTCAAGAGTGCTGCAGTAGTTAGACTATGCAGAGAGTAGTTATGATGTGTTTGGTATGTAAGTTATAATGGAATGCCAATTACAGCAGGACTACTTACTTACATCCTAAGAATGTTTCATCAGGGATTTGTCTTATTCTGCCATGTGAACCTTTCGTATTTCTATAGATCTGGGTGTTTTAGGGATATTACTATCATAATTTGTTCTCCAACATATTTTTACTATGAAAAAATTAGTATTTTCTTTTTCAATATGAAGCTTAAGTTTCAAATCTTATTTTCATTTGTGTCTGCTTTTAACAGGTTTTATATTTCAAAAGGTGCTGTTGTAGATCAGTTGGGTGGAGATTTAAATTCAACTCCTCTTCACTGGGCCATCCGGTAAGGTTTCTTTGAATGCTGAAATTAAATAGCCACATGTAGCTAGTGGTCACCATATCGAAAATCAGTTATAGACAATTTGAAAGCCTGTCTTTTCTTTTTTTTGCTCCCTTTATTTAAAAATAAATTACAGTTTTAAAGGTTTTGCAGAAAGAATGTTTTTGATATTTAATTTAGAGCTTCATTATAATTATCCAACTCAAATATGTATATTATAGTTTATTTTTTGTAATTAGAATAAATAATTTTCATACTTGATAACATAAATAAAAGTAGTAGTTCAGTGAACTGCAGACTCAATTAGTTCAGGCTTATGACAGATGTCTATTCAGAAACCTACGATTTTATTTCACAGTCAGTTTCCTCTGAAATGTAAAGTATTTCTCTATGTCTCAGGGCCAAATGAGTCACCTCTTTTAAAAGTTGTTGCAGGATTAACAAGAAATTTCGAGTAGGTCAACTTAGAACATTTATGTTGTGTGGTCACTCTCCTCTTTTCTCTGTTGTACATTGGTCATCTGAAACTGAAGTTAATAAGTCTTGAATACTTACCAGTTTCTTTTTTTAATTTAAACTCCACTCTCGGTGGTTGGTGGGGTTGACAGGAATCTGAAACTGAAGTGAAAAATTGTTCATGTAAGTCAAGGAGTTGAATCTTTTCTCCATAGCCAAGAGTTTTGAAGCTCTAGGGTTAATTCATGCCCCTTAAGCTACTGAGGTACAGTACTTTACATGAAAAATGAACCAGAGTCAAGCTTAAGAAAAGCATATGAATATATAGTTCTTAATATTATCATAGTAAACCCACAGTTTATGAATATTATATTTCTGTATATCTGGCTTATGATTTTTTGATTTTTAAAATGACAGGGATGTCTAAGTGGTCTTAGAATCTTCATCATTAGCATGTCATAAAAAATTATTATTTACATTTGGTAATATAAGGTTTAAGGTAGATTGGGAAGTTATCAAGTTTATCACTTGCACTCAAGAATGATTATCCAGGCTGGGCACAGTGGCTCACGCCTGTAATCCCAGCAGTTCGGGAGGCTGAGGCAGGCAGATCATGAGGTCAGGAGATCAAGACAATCCTGGCTCACACGGTGAAACCCCATCTCTACTAAAAATACAAAAAATTAGCCAGCGTGGTGGCATGCGCCTATAGTCCCAGCTACTTGGGAAGTTGAGGCAGGAGAACCGTTTGGACCTGGGCGGCAGATGTTGCAGTGAGCTGAGATCTTGCCACTGCACTCCAGCCTGGGTGACAGAGTGAGACTCCGTCTCAAAAAAAAAAAAAAAAACCAAGAATGATTATTCATATAGTTCTAAGTTTGCAGCATCTAATCTAAGTAAAAAACGTTTGGACAATCACCATTGTTTCAAAAATCTTACTGTCTTACTGTTAGGAAGTATTTTTTATATGTAACCAAAATCCCTCATGTCTTAGGAATATCAGTTTCTCCCTGACTTTTTGCTTTTTCTGCATGCTACAGAATGGCTTTTTGTCTTCTGTTTGCAGACAAGGACATTTACCTATGGTCATATTATTACTCCAGCATGGTGCAGACCCCACTCTCATTGATGGAGAGGGATTCAGCAGCATCCACCTGGCAGTATTGTTTCAACACATGCCTATTATAGCATATCTCATCTCAAAGGGACAGGTATATTCTCAAATGTGTCTTACACTCCAGCTTTTATCATCTGAAAAGGTTGGGGAAATTATTAGTAGTAGTCTCTTCTCATTTTTAAGGTGGAGGTTAATGGATATCCAGATATTCAGATATTAGCCTGGGTACATTTAGCTATTGAATACTGCTTTCCAGCTTCGTGGGAGGGAAAAGGACAGGTCATTTAGCTCAGTAACGTATAATAGATGTTTCTGAAACTTGTAAGCTGGTAATAGTTTTTCTTATGAACCCAGTAATTTGCAGAGTTTTTCAAAAACATGACTTCAAAGCCTGTATTTTTCTTCTAGTTGAATATAAAAATGGTAGTCAAATCACTAAATTAACCCATCATTTGCTTTCATTATTTGAGTCCAAATGGGAGGCCAATTTGAATGCATGTTTCTTATTGTTTTCTAAAGTAATTCCATGAAAATTGACTTGCCTTGAGAGGCACAGGTTAAATTATAGGTTATTGTCAGTTTAAATGTCAGTTATACTTGCCTGGAATATGTTTTCCGGTAGCAAAGTAGTTTATGTATTAGCAGACTTTCCTGTAAAAGGCATGAAAACGTGTTTGCACAAATGCTGTTAGAATGGTTGTACTCCCTTTAAATAAGCACTTTCTCTCAGACTTAGCTGATTGAAGTAGAATTATAACCTCCTAGGTTTCATTGTTGGAAAAATATAAATATATGAAGAAGAGTCCTGTCTGCTTCTCTTTGGGCCCCTTCCCAAGTCCTAGTCCTCCAAGGCCCATAAGAATCTTCAGAAGATGAAACTCTTTTTCTTTGGCTTAGCTGAAACCATTGTTGTATACCTTAAACCTAGACTTGTCTTATTAAAAGGATTATATCCTCATGGAAATATGATTTCCTTTTTTTTTTTTCTGTATTCCAGAAAACAGAAAGGAAATTTTCACTGTTTAAAACTTAGTATGTTAAGTCCAGAAAGAAAAGTTTGCCTCAGAAGATAGGGAGTTCACTATTTACTGGAATTGTTTGAGTAGATACTGAATGACTTTGTATAAGAATTGATAATGTGAATTAATGTGTCAACTAAGGTCTCAACTAGGTGACTTTTAAGGCCTCTACCATCTCTTGTATTTAATGGTAGCTATGAACATTTTACTCTTTCCCTTAGCTGTCTGTGTTCACATCATGTAACACTTTACATTATATATTCAGATTTTCTTTTTAAAAATATTTTGTAGAAATCCATGGATTTTTACCCTATGGAAGTAGAGCAGAGCATTCTTTTTATCAAATGATATTTGAACCCTTCATGTAGAAATAATGGTGGTACTGAATGTATTAAAGAGATATTTCTATTACGAGAACAAATAGACTTTTGAATGTATTTACAGTTATGCTAATTGTCTTCTTTTTGAATAGAGTGTGAATATGACAAATGTAAATGGCCAGACACCTCTCATGTTATCAGCTCACAAAGTAATTGGGTGAGTTTAATTTAATCACCTCAATCTGATTCTGGTTCCAACTATTTCTTTTCTGTGTGTGTAATTTTGAGTATCTCTGTCTATGTGAGATGATAGTACATTGAAGAAAATAGTATTTTCCACACTGAGACTGTGATAATCGATTTTTAAGATAGTTAGAAAAGCAGCATTGAAATACATTTTCTCTTTTCTGATAGCTTTGGCAAAAAGTTTGAAAGCTACTAATAAGAAAAAAATTGCCTTACCTAACAAGTAGATATACCTTGACATATACTTGTTAACATGACTTGTATTTCTTCCTTTGCCTTTAAGAAAAATGGCTATAATTTTAAATGTTCTCGTAATTTAAAATCTGATAAGTCTGCTTTCTGGAAAATATTAAATTTTGAGATTCTCTGACATCAGTCTTGTCTGCTTTGAAAATATAACTGAAAAGAGTCTTTTTGTGTGTTCAGATTAAGCACTTACATATTTAAGTTTTTCTGTGTATTTATTTCTATAAACACATGATTAATGACACTGTATAATTCAACTTCTGGTATTTAAGCAAATACTTGTGACAGTTCTCACTTTAGCAGTTTGTTTCTATGTTGTATTGAATGTCTGATTTTGCTTGTACTTAGGACTTCTCTTCTAGGAACCATGTTAGTTCTAATGCTATTTCCTTTTTGTTCATGGTAGGATTGGAGGTAGAATTTTATTAAAAAGCATTTTGTCTTTGCTGATAAATCTGAAGTCAGGTATAATCTCTATAAAGATGTTGATGGAATAAATAAAGTAGAATATTGTTTTATTAAAATAATCTCTTCAGTGGTCATGAAGGAAGGAAAGTATTGGTAAAGTAAAAATATTTTACTGAATTCTGTCTTTTAGTCCATAACTTTCTAAGATTCACAAATATTATAGGACATAATTTATACCTGCTTTATTTAACAGTTGATTTGATAGAGAGTATGAAGTTAGCTCCTCAACTAAAACATTCATTTAGTCTTTAATTGAATAAATAGCATAGCATTTAATATTGGCTACAGTTAAATCTATAATTCAGAGACAAGTGTTAGCAAATAGAACAATATGAAAGGAAAAGTTTGAAAAACAGAAGCAGTTATTTCACTGCATTGTTAAAATTGTCTATATAGCATGTCATTTAATAGATGTCTTTTTTTTTTTTTTTTAATCTCCTGTTAGTACCTAGAATATAAGTCAGTACAAAGAAGTTTCTCAGTTCTGAATACTTAACTGAATGGTTAATTGATGGCATTATCTTAAAGGATTCATAATTTGCATTTACTCCTTAAGTCATCATCTCTGTTAATGCCTCTTGGTATTTTATTATTTTGAGACAGGCCAGAACCAACTGGATTTCTTTTAAAGTTTAATCCTTCTCTCAATGTGGTTGATAAAATACACCAAAACACTCCACTTCACTGGGCAGTTGCAGCAGGAAATGTTAATGCAGTTGATAAGCTTTTGGAAGCTGGTTCTAGCCTGGATATCCAGAATGTTAAGGTATGGCCAGGTATTTGTCTCCCTTAGTTTATTATATCTTGAGTTAGAAGACTGATAAATTCACATAAAGATGAGCTATATATTTGTTTTCAGTTACCCCAAGATAGATATAAATGATAATAGCTGGCTATCCTTGGAATAGTGTGTTGAGTCTATGATTCTGGTGAGTTTAAAAAAAGTTTAGCACTCATAATATATTAAAAATATTTTTAAACTTTTTACCCCACTCTTTTTTAAGGGAGAAACACCTCTTGATATGGCTCTACAAAACAAAAATCAGCTCATTATTCATATGCTAAAAACGGAAGCCAAAATGAGAACCAACCAAAAGTTCAGACTTTGGAGGTGGCTGCAGAAATGCGAGGTATTTTCATTTGGGGTCTTTTCTGTGGGATAGATGACTTTTTTGTTCATTTGCTTTTGTTTATTAAGGCATCAGAAGAAACCAGAGAGTTGGCTTTTTGCTGCATTATATCTGCTGACCATATCTTTCCCCTGCATCCTGTTGCCCAAAGTTGGAAATTTGGCACTTTCATTGGCTGTTTATTGTTGGTCCTCAACTAGATGCTCTAAAACTGCATGTTACCTTATGAATAGTATTACGTACTTCCACATTTATTTAATGAGTGTATTGAAATGCAAAAGGTTTTGATTTTTAGAGACACAATGGGAAAAACACCATGTTGCAAAGAGTTTTATAGAAGCTTGTAGGAACAGCTTATTCCTTACTAAATTTTTATTTCTCAAAAAGAAAATAATAACAGTTACAATGCTGCCTTAGAATCATGAGGACTTTAAAAATGATAGTGTTGCAAACTTTAGGCATATGATGTCACTTCATAAAAGAAAACACTGGAATTTTGAGAGATTAAACCCAAATTTTATTCATTTTTTTAGCTTAGCAATTCTGAGTGGTGTTCCTCTAAACTTTAAAATGAACTGAATAATGGAAAATGTTAGAAACTTCAGCTTATTCTCATGAATAACAAAATCTAAGTCATAGAAGTGAATACTATTTAAATTGTTAAAATGGGATATTGGATTGATTCCGCTGTCTCTAGTGTTTTCAAATATGATACCATCATCTTATTAATAATTAGTAATTATACTTTCATAGTGATTCTAAATTAGGAGATACCATATTCTTATGTAGAGGATCATCATGAATGCTATACTGCTTTTGCATTAGGCATGTGGAGTGGGGAGAGGAAGAAATATTGGTTACTCCTCAGTATCCTTTGCCAGCTCCTCCACTTCTTCCCCATCTCTTGTTGGTAGGGTGCCCCAGGATTTTGTTATTGAACTTCTTTTCTATTTATTCATTCCCTAAATGCCATCTGTATGTTGATAACTCCCATATTTGTCTCTCTAGTCTAGACCTTTCCATACTCATATATCAAATTACCTACTTGATTCATCCACTTTGATGTCTAATAGGCATCTTCTGATACCCTCCCCACCCTTCCCCTGACTAAACCAAGCCTTCCCCATCTCAGTAGCTGGTAACTCCAGCATTCCTCTGTCTTCACCTTTTTTTTTTTTTTTTTGTCATACCACATATGCAGTCCATTAGAAAGATGTGTTGACCAGTTCAGCCTTCAGTTTATATCCAGAATCTGATCCCTTCTTACCACTCTACTAGTGCCATGTTGGTTCAGCAGATGAATCTAAAATGTAAGTCAAGTCATGTCACTTATCAGCTTACATTCCTATGATGTCTCCTCATTTCTCCCAGAGTAAAAGCAAAGTCTTTATGATGACCTATAAGGCCCTTTGTCATCTAGGTTTTTATATACTATAAAATTGACTTAGCATACTTATCTGTCTATCTTCCCCAGCTAGAATTTAAGTGAGAAAAAGATCTTAAATTCATTGATGTGTCCCAAGTGCCTAGAATAGTACCTTGTATATAATATGCCCTCAAGTATTTGTTGAATGAATAGTGCAGCTTGTCTGTAAGAGTGTTATGTCTAGGATTTAGAATTTTGAGATCCATATTTAATTCTTATCTCTGTTCTGAGATTATGTTGCTAGGAGATTCTAAATTTACATTTAAAAAAATCTAAACTAACCCATTTTGTGTCATCATGCCAATTGGAATTGGAAACATTTTAAAGATTTAATGTCATTTGAAATTATCCACTCCTAGATATGACTTAAAGAAGTGAAAATGGAAGAAGAAAGAAGGAAGCCCTGCTTGCTTTCAAGGTTCTCATATCTTGTCATTAAAGACTGCATTGCACAAACACGAGGCCCAGCTTCAATTCAGTCAGACTGTTGTTTCATAGAAGGTCCATTCTTTTAACTTTGCCAAAATAAACCTGAATTAGTAGCATCACGAGGACATATTTTAATCTTTGATCTCCATGTGACATTTGACACTGAGAACATCCCCCTTCTCGAAACTCCCTTCCCTGGATTCCCTGAAACCTTTCTTTCTGCCGATTCTGATCCTGCCTTTCTGGTCGGTTGTTCTTGGTTATTTTTGTCAACTTTGCTTTTTTCCCTTTAAGTGTTTGTTTTGGCTAAGATTCTGCCCCCTTTCTACCTGCACACAGTCTTTGGGATGTTATTCACTCATGGCTTTACCACCTATGTACTGATAAATTTCAAGTATTCCAGAATGCTAAACCTACTTTTGACTGCCTGCTGGATGTCTCCTAGATGTCCATAGGCATTTAAAATTCTACATACTCCAAACATAGCTCATCTTTTCTGCAGACCTATTGCATCTGACCTTCTCCATTAGGGATGGCATGATGCAGTGTCCAGGTTGGAGTTCTTATAGTTCCCTCATTGAGTCTTGTGTATTAATTTCTATGTAGTCCCTTGAACTTGCTTTATGGTTTCCAATATAGAATACTGTTTGCAAGAAGTTATTTTGAAAAATCTTAGCTTTCATTAACAGTTTTCTAAAAGACCACCATTTCTTCTAGAGAAGAAAAGCAAAACAAAATATGTTTAAGCAACATTTTATAAAATGTAGGGCTTTTAAAAGATTATTTCCCATTTTGGGAGGCTGAGGCGGTGGATCGCCTGAGGTCAGAAGTTCAAGACCAGCCTGGTCAACATGGTGAAACCCTGTCTCTAATAAATATACAAAAATTAGCCAGGCATGGTGGTGGGTTCCTGTAATCCCAGATACTCGGGAGGCTGAGGCAGGAGAATTGCTTGAACCGGGGAATTGCAGTGAGCCATGATCACACCATTGCGCTCCAGCCTGGGCAACAAGAGTAAAACTTCATCTTAGGGAAAAAAAAAAAAAAGATTGTTTCCAAGATGTACAGTCTCTCAAACCTCAGATTTATCAATCAGCAATTTTGGAGGAGAATTTTGTGTTAGTTCTGTTGTTGTATTAATTGTTATTCTATACTTTGGAAGTAGTTCTCATATTGCACTATTATTAGATACTTAAGAGGTGAAATCCATAAAGTTCTAAAATTCTGAATCTTTTAATAGCTCTTCCTGCTGCTGATGCTTTCTGTGATTACCATGTGGGCTGTTGGATACATATTGGACTTCAATTCAGATTCTTGGCTTTTAAAAGGATGTCTTCTAGTAACATTGTTTTTTCTGACATCTTTGTTTCCAAGGTGTGTATGTTAATTTTTGCAAGGCTGGTTATTGTGTTTCTGATTTTATTTCTTATTTCTGTTGTTGGTTAGCTGGAGTCACAGATTTTTATCATGCTGTAAATATTATTCACCATATAACAGCATCCTGAGGGTGGACGGGAGGAAAGAGCTTTGGTAGCATATGATTTGGCTGAAAGCAAATTGCTCAACCCAGTAACTTGGTTGACTTGACAGTTGGTGGAAAATAAATATCCTGGGTCACATTTTAATTGTTATTTTTGGTGAATGATGGGGAGATGTTTGTAATCATTTCATAATTATTCAAGATTTTGTAATCGTCTTGAAGCATTTTTGCTCATTTTTCAGAAATTTTGTTTCCTTTTTCTAAATTTATTTTAAGCTAGTTATTTTTGCTGTCAGTCATTTTTAGTTGAATTAAATTTTGGGAGGTTATAAAATAGTAAATATGGTATGGTTTTATTTTTAGGACAATATTTATACATGATTATATATAGTTAATGGTTAAGAGTCAGACTGCTTGAATTCAAGTCAAGCTTTACCACATGACAGTCTGACGTTGAACAAGTTGCTATAAAATGAGGGTTAACTGTCATGGTAATGCCTGCCTCATGGTTAACACATATAAATGCATAGAGCTATAGCTGACACATAGTACTCAATAATCATATCACCCCCCCCCCCCCCATCTCTTCTTCTCTCTTTCCTTTCTCGATAAAATGGCATCCAGTTCCTCAAATGAATATGGGTGTCATGCTTGGATTACTGTCATCCTCTCCTCACCTCCCATGTCCAACCCATTATCACGTGTTCCCTGCCTGCCTCTCTCCATCTCCACAACTCGCATCCTAGACCAAGTCTCCTCACTGGTCTCCTGACTTCTTATCCCCCTAGAGTTTACCCCCAGTTAGCAATCAAGGGAGTCTTTTAAAAAGCAGGTAAGTTCTTTATTTTCTCCCTGCTTAAAGCCCTCTAGTAACTTTTTCTTGTACTCAGAACAAAATCCACACTCCTTGCCTATGGGATATTATGTGATTTATTCCCTCCCCAGCAACTTCCTCTCTTCCCCTTCTCCTCACTGCACTGTACATTCTTTCTCACACATCAGGCTCATTCCCACCTGGGGCCTTGGCCCTTGCTTGGGTCTTTGTCTGAAGTATTCTGACACTTTATCTTTTCATAGCTGGATATGTCATTCAGGCCTCTCAGTTCAGCTGTCACCTGCTTAGTGAGGCCGTTCCCGACTGACGCTGCTGCATCCCTGTTTTATTTTCTTCTAGCACTTAATCACTTCCCTGCAATGTAAAGCCCATAAAAGCAGGAAACTTGTCTCTGCTGTTAAGCATTTTCATTCACTGAATGAAAGAAAAATGTAATGATGTTGATCCATAGAAAAGGATCTGAAAGGAAATATAGGGTTGCTCTTTGCATGTTATGATTATGAGTATTCCTCTGTCTTTCTGTTGATTGCCAACATTCTCTGGCATAAGCATGTCCTGCTTTTGTCATAAGAGCAAATGAAGTATTAGAGGAATCTTACTACTGTATCACCCAAGAGCGGGACAATAGTCTGGAAATGAATTAGAATGTAAATGTAATGTGAAAACTCAAATTTCTGAAACATAGAAAAATGCCTAAAATTGTCTGCTATTCAGACAACTTGTAACTTAGAGATATTTATTCACTTTCCACTAATTGGATTAACTCATGCTCTAAATAAATTTTAAGCCAAATCACCAATAATCAGAGTCATCACTCTTTTTTCAGAGAGGAAGCAAGGGCTGGTAATATCTACTCGCCTAGGATAGGAACATTTGAGATTGTGTTTGGTTATTCGTTTATTGTAGTTGAAGCCTACATTATAAAAATGGGCACAATTCAAATGTGAGTCAAATGCATATGACAACTTTATTCATACATCCTTTATCTCTCATATTCCTCTATAGGGTCCCAATTTCATAGAGGAAAGCAACTGTAAACTATTATTATTATAGGGCAGTTGCTTATTAATCCAGGCTGTTAACCTGACACCTGTCAGGAATGGACACACAGTGGTAGAGGCTCTTGTAAATTAATAGTTCATCGTATTATGTAATTGGTCAAATACATTTTTTGCTGTAACATCTCCGAAAGACCACACCCTGGAGGTTGCAAGGGCTTAATTTGGCCTATTTTGGCAGCATGTTGAGCATCTAAAGTTTGGACTCTTTAGTTCTTCTCAAATATGAACTTATCATAATTCTGGTTATGATCCTGGTAGCTAATTTTTTTTAACCCTTCATACCTATTGTTAACCATTGTTTTTTCCTGGAATAAATTTTAAAATATATTCAGGTAAACTATATTCATGCATAAGATGTCTGTAGTGAGTACTTAGTGTAAAAGACATTTTCTTTTGAAACTGCAGTATTTTGGGTAAATTATATGTGGACCTCAAGTTGCCTGTGACCCAAGTGAGATTGTTAATATTCTGAATGCCAGTATCATTTTTAGCCTTTGTGTATCTTTTTATATGAAGTGTCTACTTCTTAAGCTGATTATAGGATGAATGTGCTTAAGGTTGTGTGCATCTGTATGCTTCACAAATATCATTCTAGTCTCTGGAAGAAAGCTTGTTAAATGTAAAGGTGAATCTCTAAGTATATAAATTTTTGCATTATAGTGTATTTAAAAATATATGCCAAAAAAGAAATAAAAGTATATGTCTCAATAGAAATACAAAAGATTCATTGAAAATATATATTAAATTGTTGTGGATTAAATATTGTATGAGTTGGTTAGAAGAACTAGAACATACACTTCTTGAGAGTCGTCGTGCTTTAGTTTTCTCATGTGTAAAATGGGGGGATGATGTTGTGTAACTCTGTTACCACATGGAAAGTGACACATAGTAAGCACTCAGTACGTGAAAGCTATTACTTTTGCTGCTGATATTATTATCACTACCATTATTATGTAGGGAAATTTAGAACTAAAATTAATACAAGTCATACTAATACCTTATATTTATCTTTTTTCTTTTAGGTTCTTGGTTGGGTATAAGAACCTTATATACTTACCAACAGCCTTTCTGCTAAGTTCCGTTTTTTGGATATTTATGACTTGGTTCATCTTATTTTTTCCTGATATCCTTTAAGCATCAATTTTGATGCATATTTCATTTTGCCTTTAAAAAAGAGTAATGTCACTGTTAGGAATTTAGGTACTAGAAAAAGCCCAGGGAATGCAACTTATATTTGCATTCATTTAATGGTTCTAGATGAAGATGTTTAATGTTGAAAATCTACTTAATTCGAAAAGTAGTCTCAGAGTACATTATGGAAATGGTAAGTATCTAGTATTTATTACTCATAGGAGGGGAACAGTAGAATGTATTATTGTTTTACTTGTACCATAATTTGTTGGATTGTCTTGAGATTCCTTCAAGGTCAGATGTTTCTCATAACTTGGTCAGCAGTTACAGTTAATTTTAATACATTTTCTGAGTACGAAGATGGACTGCATGAAAGGGATATTGGGGAAAATATGGCTTCCTCAGTAATGGTAAGGGTTAGTGGTATTATCTAAGGCAATGATTCTCAATCCACAGTGAAAATAAATTTACTTTGCCACTCAACATATATGTAAAACAAAGACTGTACTCCTAATGTACTTTTTACCCTATGCTGTTATTTCATCCCATTTCCTTTGTAAAAAATTTTAATCACGGCCCGTTTAATTCTTTCATGACCCACTAATGAATAGCAGCCTGAGATTAAAACAAAAACAAACAAAAAAAACCTCATTCAGGAAATAGGTTTATTACTTGAGGATCAGGGCCTAGGACCAAGTCCAACTTAAGGGTTTATTGTTCTCTTAGTGTTGGCCAAGTCCTGTCACCTAGAAATGGGGAGAGGGGTTACTTGGGCTCTAACCATTTATGACTTCAGGTAGGTGGAAGGCATTTTCAATCTTCCCACCTCTTGCCGGACTCCCTTCTTCCCTTCCAAGGAAGCTCTGATAGCCTTGCTTTGCTTATGGAGTAGGAGAAGAAGGAATGTTGTAGATGGAAATATACCTTTTAGTGTATTCCTTCAAACTTCCACATTACTTCTCTAGCATTTCCAAAAAGAAAGAACAGAGTGTTTATGGGAGACATGCATAAACTGAATTCAAGAATATTTTTTCCATAGGAATAAATGTGAAATGAGTTGGCCATGTGAGTT
Organism: Chlorocebus sabaeus; assembly: GCF_047675955.1. Lineage (NCBI taxonomy): Eukaryota > Metazoa > Chordata > Mammalia > Primates > Cercopithecidae > Chlorocebus > Chlorocebus sabaeus. The sequence continues at coordinate 45,683,870 of NC_132904.1, read as the reverse complement.
CTCAAAGTACATATGTCTACATCCATTATAGCATTTTTTTGCTTTAATTCTCCTTTTGATTTATGAGCATTATCTCTAATATTTTTCAGATTTCTTTAAATGAATGGCATGGTCATTTGGCTTTTTTCAGATTTTATTATCTCTTCTTTGTCTCATAACTACTGATTTGGTGGCAGTTTTTTAAGCACTAGCCTTATTACCACCACTTAATGAAGGCTTGGATGATATTATTATTACGATAGAAAAATACATGATATTATAAGTAGTCATGAGTGCATCAGATAACAGCACAGGATACAACAAAATCACTTGCAGAAGACCCAAGGCTCATAAATTCTAGGGTAATTGACATGATACAGAGGAAGGAAAGACAGCTGATATTTTTATTTACCAATCCATATGGCAGTGGAATAAAACAGTTTTAAAAATGTGTTTTCATTTAAAGCAGTGTGTAGAGGGAAATTTATAGCACTAAATGCCCACAAGAGAAAGCAGGAAAGATCTAAAATTGACACTCTAACATCGCAATTAAAAGAACTAGAGAAGCAAGAGCAAACACATTCGAAAGCTAGCAGAAGGCAAGAAATAACTAAGATCAGAGCAGAACTGAAGGAGATAGAGACACAAAAAACCCTCCAAAAAATCAATGAATCCAGGAGTTGGTTTTTTGAAAAGATCAACAAAATTGACAGACCACTAGCAAGACTAATAAAGAAGAAAAGAGAGAAGAATCAAATCGACGTAATTAAAAATGATAAAGGGGATATCACCACCGACCCCACAGAAATACAAACTACCATCAGAGAATACTATAAACACCTCTACGCAAATAAACTGGAAAATCTAGAAGAAATGGATAATTTCCTGGACACTTAAACACTCTTCCAAGACTAAACCAGGAAGAAGTTGAATCCCTGAATAGACCAATAGTAGGCTCTGAAATTGAGGCAATAATTAATAGCCTACCAACCAAAAAAAGTCCAGGACCAGATGGATTCACAGCTGAATTCTACCAGAGGTACAAGGAGGAGCTGGTACCATTCCTTCTGAAACTATTCCAATCAATAGAAAAAGAGGGAATCCTCCCTAACTCATTTTATGAGGCCAACATCATCCTGATACCAAAGCCTGGCAGAGACACAACAAAAAGAGAATTTTAGACCAATATCCCTGATGAACATCGATGCAAAAATCCTCAATAAAATACTGGCAAACCGGATTCAGCAGCACATCAAAAAGCTTATCCACCATGATCAAGTGGGCTTCATCCCTGGGATGCAAGGCTGGTTCAACATTCGCAAATCAATAAACATAATCCAGCATATAAACAGAACCAAAGACAAGAACCACATCATTATCTCAATAGATGCAGAAAAGGCTTTTGACAAAATTCAACAGCCCTTCATGCTAAAAACGCTCAATAAATTCGGTATTGATGGAACGTACCTCAAAATCATAAGAGCTATTTATGACAAACCCACAGCCAATATCATACTGAATGGGCAAAAACTGGAAAAATTCCCTTTGAAAACTGGCACAAGACAGGGATGCCCTCTCTCACCACTCCTATTCAACATAGTGTTGGAAGTTCTGGCTAGGGCAATCAGGCAAGAGAAAGAAATCAAGGGGATTCAGTTAGGAAAAGAAGAAGTCAAATTGTCCCTGTTTGCAGACGACATGATTGTGTATTTAGAAAACCCCATTGTCTCAGCCCAAAATCTCCTTAAGCTGATAAGCAACTTCAGCAAAGTCTCAGGATACAAAATTAATGTGCAAAAATCACAAGCATTCTTATACACCAGTGACAGTCAAACAGAGAGCCAAATCAGGAATGAACTTCCATTCACAATTGCTTCAAAGAGAATAAAATACCTAGGAATCCAACTTACAAGGGATGTAAAGGACCTCTTCAAGGAGAACTACAAACCACTGCTCAGTGAAATCAAAGAGGACACAAACAAATGGAAGAACATACCATGCTCATGGATAGGAAGAATCAATATCGTGAAAATGGCCATACTGCCCAAGGTAATTTATAGATTCAATGCCATCCCCATTAAGCTACCAATGAGCTTCTTCACAGAATTGGAAAAAACTGCTTTAAAGTTCATATGGAACCAAAAAAAAGCCCGCATCTCCAAGACAATCCTAAGTCAAAAGAACAAGGCTGGAGGCATCACGCTACCTGACTTCAAACTATACTACAAGGCTACAGTAACCAAAACAGCATGGTACTGGTACCAAAACAGAGATATAGACCATTGGAACAGAACAGAGTCCTCAGAAATAATACCACACATCTACAGCCATCTGATCTTTGACAAACCTGAGAGAAACAAGAAATGGGGAAAGGATTCCCTATTTAATAAATGGTGCTGGGAAAATTGGCTAGCCATAAGTAGAAAGCTGAAACTGGATCCTTTCCTTACTCCTTATACGAAAATTAATTCAAGATGGATTAGAGACTTAAATGTTAGACCTAATACCATAAAAATCCTAGAGGAAAACCTAGGTAGTACCATTCAGGACATAGGCATGGGCAAAGACTTCATGTCTAAAACACCAAAAGCAACAGCAGCAAAAGCCAAAATTGACAAATGGGATCTCATTAAACTAAAGAGCTTCTGCACAGCAAAAGAAACTACCATCAGAGTGAACAGGCAACCTACAGAATGGGAGAACATTTTTGCAATCTACTCATCTGACAAAGGTCTAATATCCAGAACCTACAAAGAACTCAAACAAATTTACAAGAAAAAAACAAACAACCCCATCAAAAAGTGGGCAAAGGATATGAACAGACATTTCTCAAAAGAAGACATTCATACAGCCAACAGACACATGAAAAAATGCTCATCATCACTGGCCATCAGAGAAATGCAAATCAAAACCACAATGAGATACCATCTCACACCAGTTAGAATGGCGATCATTAAAAAGTCAGGAAACAACAGGTGCTGGAGAGGATGTGGAGAAATAGGAACACTTTTACACTGTTGGTGGGATTGTAAACTAGTTCAACCATTATGGAAAACAGTATGGCGATTCCTCAAGGATCTAGAACTAGATGTACCATATGACCCAGCCATCCCATTACTAGGTATATACCCAAAGGATTATAAATTATGCTGCTATAAAGACACATGCACACGTATGTTTATTGCAGCACTATTCACAATAGCAAAGACTTGGAATCAACCCAAATGTCCATCAGTGACAGATTGGATTAAGAAAATGTGGCACATATACACCATGGAATACTATGCAGCCATAAAAAAGGATGAGTTTGTGTCCTTTGTAGGGACATGGATGCAGCTGGAAACCATCATTCTCAGCAAACTATCACAAGAACAGAAAACCAAACACCGCATGTTCTCACTCATAGGCGGGAACTGAACAATGAGATCACTTGGACTCGGGAAGGGGAACATCACACACCGGGGCCTATCATGGGGAGGGGGGAGGGGGGAGGGATTGCATTGGGAGTTATACCTTATGTAAATGACGAGTTGATGGGTGCAGCACACCAACATGGCACAAGTATACATATGTAGCAAACCTGCACGTTGTGCACATGTACCCTACAACTTGAAGTTTAATAATAATAAATAAATTTAAAAAAAAAAAAAAAAAAAGAAATACCAAAAAAAAAAAAAAAAGTGTTTTGTGATAAATTTTTGAAATTTGAGAAACATGTCAGATTTTGCACAAAGCTTTTTCTATTGAATTATTTCAAATTTGTAGAATCAAAATTAACAAAAGAGAACTGATTTCCATAGCTAGACAGAATCTTAAGATGTTGGAATCAACAAGTTGGACTATTTTATTTGCTTGTACAACCTAAAGCCATTTGTTCTAGGCAACCATATGAACCTGCTACTTGTGAGGGCATGTAAGTCAGTAGGTGGCATACTTCACCATCAGAACAATGTTGTTCACACTAAATTTTAAATCTTGGAACTGCCTTGTGGATGAACTGAGATGCTGCCCTGGGTTTAAACTAGCTTTGTCTCAGGCTGCCATCTGGATTGAATAAGGGCATCTGCTTCCACAGATACTGGCCTATTAGGGGAAGATGTTCTGGGGCACTATGGAATAAGACAAAAGGATTTTGAGTTTTAGCTGTTTTTCAGACTAGTTATGTACCATTGGGGCAAGGTACATAATTTCACCAAGCCTTAGTTTTTCTGTAAATTGGAGATAACAGAAACAAACTCATGGTGTGGCTGCAAGGATTACTATAAAGTGGTCACCAGAGTCCCCATGGCAAAATTGGTGTTCTATAAATATACCTAATATTTTGTTATTAGTTATTCTTATGAATAAAATCTAGATGGAAGGCTGCATGTTGAAACTAATTTCAAGGGCAATTCTAGGTTGGCTTCTAAGATGATCAGTTTCTTTTGGTACCTTTTATAAGTTCAGCAAGTAATGTCTTTGGCTTTTATGAGGGGGGATTGAGTACAATAAAATAGGACCTGATTGATGAATTTGAAGGTAAAATTCAAATCAGGAGATAAATGGTGGATCTCTGAATATTACATTTGTGATATTGGCTGTAACTGTGTTAAGTTTAAGAGGGATAAATACATGTAAAGTCCCATACTGAGTTTCAGAAAATCAGCTGTACAAGTGCATGTTATGGTGAGCTATGACATAGCTTCTGGTCAAGTGCAAAGGAACCAGGAGCTTTGACTAAATGCTCAGTGTGGCTAGTGATGCCGCTGTCAAGGAAGCGAGTATATTCTCACATAGTATTACAAGGATTTGAGTGTCCAAGCAAAAGACAACAGCAGCTTCTCTGTTCTCTGCACTGGTGTTTGCTCTGTTTTGAATTATATCCTTTTAAAAGAGAGAATGATAAATGGGAGCATGAACAGAGGAACATGACCAGGAAACTGTTAAATAAGGACAGTGTTGCTATTTATCTTGGAAGTATGATCACTGTCTTCCAGTTTCAAGTGTTTGGAAGTCTATCATTTGGAAGCCAATGCACTATGAGGAATGGGCACTCAACAAAAATGTATTGAACAAATGAGAGGATAAGCTTATGTAGATTAGATCTAAAAGACAGCTACAGTTCAGATCTAAAGGATCTAATGAATGAAAATCAGTTGGTTGAAGTTAGAGAAAGGCAAATTTTAGCTCCGTTTTGAGAGGCTTAACTGTAAAAGTGTTACCAGCTTACTGGGAAGGCTGATGTGTCCGTAAACTATAGTCCAAGGTCTGAGTGCCACAAAAGCATTCTTAAATTCAGGGAAGGGAGAGAATCATTCTCTCTAGGGAATCAGAAAAGATTCCAAGGAAGGAGGGAAAATATAAGTTAGGTTTTAATGGCAGTGAGGACTTGGACACCCTAAAAGTGTGGTTTTAGAAGAAAATGAGAGGAAGTAGGGGACATTTTAGGTCAGTGAACCACACTGACAAGGGCACCGAAGCAAAGAATGTCTTCAGCTTTTATGTGAGGTGATAGGGTGCAATTCACTTCATTTGGAGAGTGGGGATACGGTGATTCCCCTGCCATTTGTTTTGTAAGTTAACCAAAATAGGAGCCAACAATTCAGTCAGCTCAGCATGCAGAATCATTGCATTATGAAACTGAAGGTATTTTTGAGAACTGAATGTATATATTTTTGAGTCATATGTGTCAATCAGGATTTCATTAAAAAATTGTGATGTGATTCTTTAACAAAGGATCTTACCCTATGTACCTTTAATAGTGTCTTTCTGCAAACACGTACCTAACGTATAGGGAAATACTTTTATTTGGAATCTCTGAATCAACAGGGTTGTTTCTTTGAATGATTTTATTAATTCATTATAAGTAAATGTTAAAATTGAATTTTATACAACTTCCCTGGACTCAACTCTTTCTTAAAGCTAGGCCCACCTGCAGATGAACTGTGATAAATTAAGCCAACAAGATTCATTCCTGCCTGTCTTAACCGGCTGTGGTTGTGCTGTCTTTGTGGGTTAGAGCAGGGCTTCTTAAAGTTTAATGTGCATGTTGAAGCTCCTGGGGATTAAAACCCAGAGTCTGGTTCTGTAGGTCTAGGTTGGGGCCTGAAGTTCTACTTTTCTAACAGGCTCCCAGGTGAAGTTGTGTCTGCAGGTCTTTGGACAACACTTTGAATAGAAAGGGTTTAGAGTATTTTATGGTCACTTTTTCCACATTGAAGTTTGGCACAGGATAGCATGGCAGAACCTTGGAAGGTGGAGACAGTTACTTTGTCAATAATTATTTCAATTGGGCAAGGACAGTTGGTTTATTTCTGGTCTTACTGATTTACTGCTGCATGTTCATTTGTCATTCCTTGGAGCAAAATTTTACTTATTATACAGATAATTTGTATCACCTTAAAAACATTTCAATGCAGATAACATTTATCCATGAAATGCTTTTATCATAATTTATCCATAATATGTGACTTTCAATCATTTCACAAGGAGAGCAGTTTGTCTCTAAATTAACTCAGCCTAATAAAAGGATTTGTTACTAAACTTTCAGTGGGAAACTTCTGCAAACATGTATCTAATATATAGGGAAATACTTTTATTTGGAATCTCTGAATCAAGAGAGTTGTTTCTTTGAATGATTTTGCTAAAATGATCAAAGAATATTTTTCCAGCTGCTCACAGGAGAGCCACAATTACACCATTAGAGATAAATTTATTTGGTCTTAAGTGTTTGTCACTTTTCAGGATGTTCCTCATAAGTTGCAACTATTCCTATCAGTATTTAATATGAGCTTCAACTCATAAGGAAGCATTAATTATTAGCCAAGTAGGAACAAATTCCAGTAGGATTAGAACATAGGATGGGAAGAGGTTTAGGGGCGGGGACATGTGTACATAAGGAAGGTGAAGTTCTTAGGCGCCAATGATGAAATTTGCTTACATGATAATTATACTATTTTTAAAGGAAGTTTGGTATATTCCTTAACTTGACTTTAACATTTAGCAGGAGCCCCTTTCTATTTCAGCTTCATTTTCAGCATAGTAGCCTTTCTATACTTTTTCTATAAGACTTGGGCAACTGATCCAGGCTTCACTAAGGCTTCTGAAGAAGAAAAGAAAGTGGTGAGATTTCTTTGTTACTGATATTTTTAATAGGAGGGTTTGTAAACTTTAGAAAGTCACGTATGCAGATGTGTTGCTTTTTGTTATGGCTGCATGATGTGGGGTGATATTACAAAAATTAGATTTCCACTCTTACAGTTTTTTCGTTTATGTATATGAAAGTTTTAACACATATTTTTATTTTCTGTTAAAGTAATACCCCACCAAGACTTTTTCAGATGTGATTCCTGTTAGGAATATGATCTCCTGCTTCCTTGTAATAATATTTTCATAATGGTCATTTAGCTTACATTTCCCCACTTAATAAGTGAAGAGTAACTAGTCAGTGACCAGGGAGAGTCCTTCTGCTTATTGACTGAGGAAACGCCCCTTCTCTTCCTCAAATGTGAAGTTCTCAGATGACATGGCATGTTTTCCGTTGCTCATGAATGTTTAGAAGTTGGAGAATGTTGTCTGTTACCTAAAGCCAGTGTTCCTGAAAGACCCAGCCCTTGGTGCTTGTAACTTTCAGTTTTGATGTATACTGGTGGGTTTTTCTTTTTTAATGGGTGTGTATATGTGCATATTTATTTTTCTCTAGCAGATCATAACTGTGAGATGATTGCCATTCACAGAGATGAGGTGATAGGCGGGAGTGATGAGGTGGTATAATTTTTACGCCTCCTAATTTATTAGCTGTTGGTTGAAAATGCAACCTTGAAGAGTCCCCTCATTTCAAGCACAGAATGATTTGGTGGCAGGTATTCCAAATTGCTTTTCTAACTACTTCAGCTTGGAGCAAGAGCTGTGAGAATGGTATATAACTGTGCATAATACATTTTCCAATAAAAAGTGATAATAGGTCAAACTTTGTGTCTTTCAGAATATCATCACCCTTGCAGAAACTGGCTGTCTGGACTTCAGAACATTTTGTACATCATGTCTTGTGAGTTTTTTCTTTATAATTTTTTTCCATAGTGAGAGCAAATTCTTGGTAATGTTGCTCATGTAAGCATTTGTCAGATCTTCATGGTATATTTATACACCTTTGTTTTTACCCATTTCTAATTTTACATTCCTGTCTGAACAGCTTTCTGTCTTGAACATATGGAAGAATGATGTTTATAATCTCTTGAAGTTGTCTCTGGTTACATCTCTCTGTGGATTATCCATTGTGTGTTTTATTTGCTTTTCTCTGTCATGAAGCATATATTAGAACTAACTTCAAATCAGAGGCTCATAATGACCTTAGAAACCACTTAGTGAAACCTCTCATTTTGCAGTTGAGGAATCAAGGGAGGAAGTAAATTCTCCCAAATTATTGGTGCCGCTAAAAATGGAACTTGGGTTTCCTTCCCTTAGTTCTGTGCTTATTTTGCTCTGTGGTACTGCCTCATTTCCACTTAGCCAGTGTGAACAGGCTCTGGAATTCAGATCCCACTGAGTGATGTCCTAATCAAAGTAGACATATGGAAGTAAATACTAATAAGGCATTCCACAGCCTCTGTGTGAATTGATGGTCTGTTTAGGATTTGTGCCAATGCCTTTGTGACCTCAAGTTAAAATTTTGCTTGTGATTTGTTACCACTTTGAGACACTGGTTTTTGCTTAGGCCTATCTTGATTGCCCACTTAGATAAGGAAGCCATTAAGGTCACTCCATTGCCATGTATGCAACTCCTGTGTGGCTCGATATGATCAACATTGCCTGTGGACTGGACGGTGCATAGGTGAGAGATTTAATTTTTCAATTACTACTATGAAGTTAAGCATATGTTTAGTTATGACTCGCAGAAAAAGTGGAAGGGCATCCTAGGGCTCCATTTTCAATATTCCAATAGCAATGAGTCCATACATCATTATTATGCTACAGGTAACATAGTATTTGCACATGCATCATTCTGTTTGGTAGCCACAGGCCTGTGAAGTAGACAGAAAAGGTATTATCTCCATATTACTTGTAAAAACGCTAGATCATAGAAGTTAAAACACTTAACTTACAGTGACACAACTAGTAATATGTAAACCTAGGTCTCCTGATTCCAATGGGTGTTGTTGCTTCTGCCGGGTTTTGCTGCTTCAGGAGAAGGTCAGACCATGATGTAGTAGCTGAGGAGCATTTGTGTCATTAGCACTGAAACGCTCCCATCTCCAGCATTGAGAAGGCAGCTTGTGCAAGAGACGACTTAGTTGCCTGGCCCTTCCCGCTTCCCTTCTGTAGAAGTTTCTCAGATTGTGGGTTGCCAGTCTTTGCATGTCCAGTAGCAATGTGTAAATTTATTGCTGCTCCTCATACTCGTTTTCTGTGTTCCCCCGATTAAGTCAATCCTTGATATTCAGAAGTGGTGCTTTTACAAACGTGTTACATGGGAGGAGGAAAGATGCAGGGTATGATTAGTCCAAAATCCTGCCTGGTTCCCTTCCTTCCATCACAGGATAGGACAGCCTAGAGCAGTGTTTGCTTAGTTAACTGTATTCTATTCCAAAAGTTTTACTTTTACAAACATGTTACATGGAAGGAAGAAAGAGACTGTATGATTTGTTTAAATTCCTGCCTGCTTCTCTTCCTTCCATCATAGGATAGGCCAGCCTAGAGCAGTGTTTGCTTAGTTAACTTTATTCTATTCCAAAAAAGTATCTTCTTTTAAGTAAGTAATTAATAAATAATAGTTCAGTTAACATAGACAGTTGACTGTGACGTATCAGAAATGTGTGGTTTGATTTAATGGTACTTAAAAGCAAAGCAACAGCTTTATTTCTGTTTTACTTTGGTGAAGACTTTTGACAGGAAAGTGGTTAAGGAGGTCTTACGTTGAAAATCAGAAGAAACGAAAATATTAAGTATTTTTTTTCTTTTTTCTTTAGGTTTTGGCAATCATCACTATTACATATTCTTCTTGTTTTTTCTTTCCATGGTATGTGGCTGGATTATATATGGATCTTTCATCTGTAAGTGTAAATTTTTCTTACAACAAGCACATACACCTACACCCATTTCTACTTTTCCTTGTAAACCGTTGTATATCACATTCTGGCTGGGTGACTATAAACCATACCCCTAATAAGAACAAAAAAAATGCCTCTAAGACTCCCTCAGCTGCAAGAAATACAAGATGAGGTTAGTTCTCAGTACTTTAGGAAAAAAATGTGATAAATTTGAGAAGTGGTCAAAAATAGAAATTCATTTAAGGCAAATACAGATTTGCTCCCCAGTGAAGAGGGAAAGTCAGTTGCTGAAGTACAAAGTAGGAGGTGATAAGTAAATAAAAAAATGTTTTTAAAAAGTCAGTGGTAGAGAGGTTGGGGGATAGTTGTCCAGTCGTTAAGGAAGAAACCTCTGAAAGCACATGCCATTTGGTAAGTATCAAGTTGAAACTGAGAACTGATGGGAATACTAACAGTTAAAAGGTTGGAAATAGTAACTTGGAAGAAAACATTAGATCACTTATTCTGTGGCCCTGAGGAATGAAAAAAGCTTTCAGTAGCAGTTTAAAAGAGTATATAGGGTCTCACATAGAGAATGACAGCCAGCTGTTCTGAGGTGGTTGACTAAGAAGGACAGGGTTTAAATTGAAGCAAGAAGGATTTTGGCTATCTCTTAAGAATCGCATGATTACATTTTTCAGACCTTGGAAATAGGTTACCTAACTGGAAAAACCTATGGTGTTTGTAGTTTATTTATTTGGACTTTAACTGTTTATTATTTATTTGTTTTGAAGGCTTTGGGAGAATTGGGCTCTAAACACAGAGGCTTCACTTCTAATCTGTTTCCATCCACCCTTCTGTTATGTTCTTGGTCAAATCTTAGACTCTACCAGTAGAGTACTGGTTTGTTGCTTGAGCTGAAGTCGGGTAATTCTGAAAGACATTAAGAATGTTTTTTTTTCCCCTAAGCATCCTAAGCCCAGTACACATACACTTTTTTCCTCTCTTTCTCTCTTCTGTGTCTCTGTCTCTCTTTAGTTTAAAATTTTTGTTAGTTTTCGAAAGGCAATTCTTTGTACACTTGCCCCCCCAGCCTCCCAGTTTCCCTCCCTGGAAATATCAAGTACTACAAATTTTATTTTGTTTGGGGTTTCATTTTTAGAGATTATTAACTAGTATCTATGTGAAATGAGTTAATTTTTGCCTTGCCATAGGCATGGAGGGCTTCAGTTACCTTGTCAGACCCTTTCCTACCTGAAGCCTTGGGTGTCTTTGATCAGTAGGCAGTGCTTTTGTAGCTAAATATAACTGTCACCATGTTAAATAGGTCTAGTAGAAGGCTGTAATCTCTGAGCTCAGTTCTTGCCAAAGGCCACCAGTAACCCTGAGCATTCTATTTTTATTTTAATTAATTTTAATTTTATTTGTTTGTTTTTTGCTTATTTATTTACATATTTTTTGAGACAGGGTCTCACTCTGTTGCCCAGACTGGAATGCAGCGGCACAATCATGGCTCACTGCAGCCTTAACTTTTTGTGCTCAAGTGATCCTCCTACCTTGGCCTCCCAAATAGCTGGGACTACAGGTGCCTGTCACCATGTCCAGTTAATTTTTAAATTTTTTGTGGAGATGGCATCTTCACCATGTTGTCCAGGCTGGTCTCAAGCTCCACGCCTCAAGTGCTTCTCCTGCCTCAGCTTCCCAAAGTGCCGGGATTACAAACATGAAGTACTGCACCTGGCCAGCATTCGATTTTTAAAACTTCTTAGATTGCGTCTTATGGTGTAAAAAATAAAAGAGTTTTTGACAGTGCTTGTTTCTATTGAGAAAGCTTCCTTTCAAAGCCTGACAGTAAAGCATATTCCTGGAAAACCTTTGTAAGTTGGCACATGGACCAACTTGTCTCTTGGACTGAATCCTATGGGAGAGGAGCCAGAGTTTACACCTCTCCTGCCTCTCCTCTCTTCTCTCTCTTCACTAAAAATAGTCACCTTTGTTTGGCATCTATGACCAGCATAAGACTGTATTGATAAGGACAGAAGCGATTTTTCATCACATTCAGTCTTTCCAAGTTAGTTTTTTATTACACATGTTGATTCTTCCCTCCTCTTTGTCTTTTTTCTCTGGCTGTGAACCAATTTTCATATTACATTTTGTTTCATAAGAACAGTCCCACCTTATATTCACTTACAACTGTATAAACTGAGTGTATTTTGTTACCTTTATTCCATTTATATTCCAGCAATATTTCTTTACACTGAATGAGGGTATTGTGTCATTTATTATTATTTCACAGACAAAACATGAACTTGTGCTCCATTTCTCTAATGAGGCCTCACTGTCATCCCACCTCCCTTGTTTACCATTAATGCTGTATTGCTAGAGCCCTGCTCTATACTCTCCTTCTCATGTGATCCAATAGCTGCTACTTCTGTACAGCCTCCATCCATTTCATCTTTTGTAAGGTCTGTTTACAAGGTGGACAGTAAGTGACTCCAAAAGTGTCCTCTTCTACAAGTTACAGAAAGAAATATTGTAGATTACTATCAGGAAGAACTCTGTAACTATCAGAGCCATCTAAAGATGAAAATGATTGACTTGGAATGATATGAGTTCCCTACCATTAGCCATTGGCCAGCTGATAAGAATGTATTAGCACAAATTAAAGTGTTACATTGCATAAGATAATGTATATGACAACTTGCTGTCATATCTTTGATATTAAATCTGAAAACCAGTATTCTGAAAACGTCAGTGTGAGATCATGCTGTGTTATCAAAAGAATTCCCAGAAGGGAGCAGTAGAAACCCATAAACTGAAAGAAAATAGACATTCTTTCCCACTCAACAGCTGTTTTCTCCACCTACTGTTGGAAATTATATTATTTTTTGTGATATCAGGTGCATGAGATGCATCTTTCTTTGCTGTCCTAATGAGATGCTCTAGAGAGAGTGTAATTTGCCTTAACTTGTACCTTGATTGCTACTCTGTGATGATTGCTCTTAGAATGCTTCTGGCATATATTCGTGAAAGATGGTTGGGAATCAGAGACTTAAAGAGAAAAAAAAAAGTAGACCAAAAAAAAGTAGATTTTTAGGATTTAAATGTACAGTTGACAGGAAAGTCATGGACTCATTTTCTTCCTGTCCCTGGAGTTCTTCAGAGCAGCATTGGAAAAATGTCCAAAACTATTTATCAAATTGTCAGAGGCATTTATGAAACCTCGAGGTGCAAATCGACAGAATTCTCTTTTAAAAATAATTCACCCTTTATGCATGGCCAGGGTGCCTGTAAAAGTCATTGAATTTACATAACCTTGAAGATCTGTTCCCTTGTTTCTGCTGCTTCCTGTGTGTATTTCTCTGTACTGCTGCTCCTAGCTACATGGGTTAGGAGGTTAATATGAAAGGCCATAGTAAAGTTCTTTAATTGGCACACCTGGGGAGAAACTGAGCTGTGACAATCTGAGTTTTGCTCTATATTCTTTTCCCAGGAGTGTCTGTCTTGTGAGTCTCTTCATCTGGCCTGTCTTCCTCTGCAGATTTAGTTATGGTGTCAGTGCAGAAGTATACCCATGCCTAGCTCCCTGCATGCTACTATTCTGATGACATCTAGGTGCTTATGGGATATCTTGTGCCCGCAGCAATGGCCGGTTCATCTGAACTCTTAATAAGAGTTTATATTCAGTCCTGTAATAGACCCATAGTTGCTATAAACATGAATGCGGTAGGGAATGTTCTGAACAAATTGTTAACTTCAAGATAGTGTATCTTATGCTGAATGCAGATTTTAGTAAAGATTTTATGGACCCTTTTTGTTATTCCTTCACTGTCAACTACTTATACAGTGTTATCATAGCCTCAATTAACATTAAGCCACCATTTTGTCATCTTTAATTTTTGAGCTGTCATGTGGAAAATGAAACCTTAAAATTGAATCATGATCTGTGCCATACTTTCTCTTCTCCCTACACAGAACTGCAGTGATTTTATCTTCTTGGAGACTGATAACTAGTTTATTGCCTTTTTTTTTTTTTTTTTTTTTTTTTTGGTGAATTCACAGATTGGTCCAATCATTGTGCCACAACATTCAAAGAAGATGGATTATGGACTTACCTCAATCAGATTGTGGCCTGTTCCCCTTGGGTTTTATATATCTTGATGCTAGCAACTTTCCATTTCTCATGGTCAACATTTTTATTATTAAATCAACTCTTTCAGGTATTTATTTCTCTTCTTATAATGGCTTTGAGTAAAATTTCCAAAACTTGTAGTGAGATAGACTTGAATTTAAAATCAGAAGATGTACATTCTGTTTTTACCTCTGTCACTGACTCTGTGGGTCTAGCCATGTCATTTAACCACACTTGAATTTCAGGTATTTTGTCTGTAAAATGAGGACAATAATGCCTGTCTACTACATTAAACCATAAAATGGTTTAAAGGTTAGCATAATAAATTATTGGAGTTTAACCTAGGAGTTACCTAATCTGACCTCTTTATTTTATAGATAGAAGTATAGAAAGGTAAATTGAATTGCTCAAGGTCACCCAGTATGTGGCAAAATCAGAACTGGAAACTTGGGTCTTCTGACAGTCCCATTCGAGGGCTTTTTCCATTGTACAGTTAAATTATATGTTGTGTGTAAGCATAGTATAAGCTGTAAACCATCATGCAAACGTGAGAAGATTGTTTTCCCTCAGTTTTTCCAACCCTGTTTGTTACCTTTATTACTATGCAGTGTTTAAGTGGATGAGAGTGGAAAGAAATGAAAAATACATCACTAACCGATGGTCATAGTAATTACATTTTCAGAGAAGGCCATGGCCATTAGAAAGTTCAAGCTCCAGGGCAGTAGTCACCTTCAGCTTTCTCCAAAGCTTTAGTCCCTTCCCTGCTGCCTTCCAACCCCTATGAGCCTAACCTAATTCTCATTATTGCTGTGTCCTGCCCACGTGGAATGGGAAACAGGTGGTCATCAGTCTGAATCAATTACTGTAAGACCTCAGAAAATTAGAGCATTACTCAACCAAAGCAAAGTGTATTCCACTTTTATGGGAAAGTAATCAATCTCAAAATAATGATGATAATAATAACAAGAATAGAAGGAAGGGAGGGAGGGAAAAAGAAAGAAATAAAAGAGAAAAAAGAAAAAGAAAAAAATGTTTAGGGATGAAATTGAGTTAATAATATTGACTAAACTGAGGTTTCTGAACATTCCTCTCAATCTCCTATCACTATGACATCAATAGACTCCGGCAGCAAGAATAGATACTAGTGTCTGTGATAATATTATCATTTGTAATACCTAGTATTTATAATGCTTTGAGACATCATTTCTAATTATCTTTCTTTTTTTCTGGAATCTTAGAATAAGTACAAGTATATGAGGTGATAATATCCTTAATTTTTTAGAAAAAGGTCAATAAGGCAAAAAATGGATTCAAAGTTTCAGATAATTTCAAAAGGAAGAATTCAGAACAAAGCTGTTTTCTTAATGAACAAAACAATCCAGTTCTTTGAAAACGTTTATTTCCTGAGTGCTCCGGGTAGTCGTGGCTTTGCCTGTAGCAAGTCAAGCTAAGTGTTTAGGTGTTGGTTAGGAGCATGGGCTTTATTCTCACACTGACCAAGGAGTCAGTACCAGCTCTCCCACTCTAAGCTGTGTGGCCTTGAATCAGTTACTTCATCTCTCTAATCCTCTGCATTAGGTATTTGATTTTATTTACTTATTTATTTATTTTTTGAGACAGAGTTTTACTCTTTTGCCCATGCTGGAGTGCAGTGGCAGGATCTCGGCTCACTGCAACCTCCGCCTTCCCATTTCAAGTGATTCTCCTGCCTCAGCCTCCCAAGTTGCTGGGATTACAGGTGCCCACCACTACGCCCGGCTAATTTTTGTGTTTTTAGTAGAGATGGGGTTTCACCACATTGGCCAGGCTGCTCTCGAACTCCTGACCTCATGATCCACCCGCCTTGGCCTCCCAAAGCACTGGGATTACAGGCATGAGCCACCGCACCCTGCCGCGTTAGGTGTTTTAAATAGATTATCTCAAATCCTTAAAAAATATGATGAGGGTGGTATGATGAGCTGTTTTACAGATAAGGAACTTAAGGTTTAAATGAGATGACTCTGAATAGTTATGGTTTTTCATGATTTAAGAATTTTTAAGTTTCCTTAATTCTCAGTCTTCCCCACATTTTTGGAATTCAATGTTCTTTACTTCTGATTAACTTTTTCTTTGACCCTTTTCAAGGAGATACTAAAGAGAACACACAAGTTGAGATAATTGCACTAATACCGATCTTATATTGTTTTATCTAAAAGTTGCACACTGAATGTGCTGAAAATTAAACATTACCATATGCCATAGCTTGAATTAATATAGCAATTATTTCACAACTCTAAGTCAATGTATAGTTCTTTCTTAAAGGTTAATACAAATTAGACAATTAAACCATTACAAAATGCCCAGCTACTAGATTTATGTGGGAGAGTATAGTTTAAGGCTGCTGCATCTCTGCATCACCATGATCGTTGATTAGAAAGCTGGGGGATATTGTCTTTAGGGGACTACTGAATGTTTGCCAGTGTTCTGTGATGTACTGCTAAGAGGGATGGAGCTATGATGTGGGATTTTTCATGTACCTTCCACCCTTCTTTTTCAGATTGCCTTTCTGGGCCTGACCTCCCATGAGAGAATCAGCCTGCTGAAGCAGAGCAAGCATATGAAACAGACGTTGTCCCTCAGGAAGACACCATACAAGTAAATGAGACCTGTTTTGGACACTGAGTCCTGTGGAAGATCCCTAGTCACTGGTTTCCTAAGCTGGTGCCACTGCCCATGGCCTTGTTGCTGTTCTCTAACTTGCCTTCTAGTACAGTTGATCCCCCTTTTCTTAGAGAAGATTTAGTGATGGGGTGAGTGGTAAAGTCGTGAGCCCCAAGGTGGTAAGAATTTGAGAGTTAGTTTACTGGACACAGCACAAATAGTAAGTGACTTTGAAGTTTTGTCAAAGTGGGGAATCTCTCCAGTCAAGCCACATGGTCACAAGGTTGTTAGTTGCTGGCGTGGAGTCGATGTGAGATAATTAAGTGTATGGCTGAGGGAGCCAGCCACAAGGTGCTCTGTAGAAAGTGTTTGCTTGTGTGCTTTGCCAGGATTTTCAGCCTGGCTTTCTATCACCAGTAATTCTTCTAGCCCTATGTTGAATGTGCCGACTCGTACCAGGGAGAAGCCAATTTTTCAGGTTTGGATTTGTTCCCCCTGGAGCATTTGGTTGTATGAAACACGTTTTCAGTTGAAAATGAGAGTATGTGTAGAAAGACCTTCATCTTATGATATGAAAGATCGGACTTTGAAGCTTATCTCCCTGCCACTTATGGCAGGGTCTTGGAAACTGGGAGTGCTGCAGAGGTGACCCAGAGCCCTCTGGGGATTTGAACGTTCGCTGCATATCTCATGAGCAGTCTATTTTAAAGCATGCTCTTGGTACAAGATGAAACTGTTAGGCTGTTAGACAAGGGGATCAGAGACTGGGATATGACTACAATGTGTATTTAGGAGAGGAGAGAAATTGACTTAATTGGGAAGAGATGGCTAAAGCAGTGGGGAGTGGAGAGGAGTGTAAACTTGTGATGATAGTTTCACACTGACAGTGATAATAAAGTCCCTTTCTTTGTAGCTTAACCAGAGGAATAAATATTTACTCCACTAAACTGTGGAAGCCTGTGGTAGAGTTGGAATTTGAAGCTGAGCCTTGAGAGATGTGGGGCAGGGCACAATGGAGTTGGGAGGCAGGAAGGGCATTCCAAGCCCTAGAGAAGAGTCTGAATAGAGGGACACATGAGAGCTCTAGAGCACGTTTGCTGAGTGATGGCAGCATCAACTAGAGGAACTCAACGGAAAACCTGAGTCCTGCCCAAACCAAAGATTTTACTTGTTTTCCTCCCCTAAGTTACTTTTACTCCATACAGTAGTCACCCTTTCTCCACAAGGGATATGTTCCAATTACCCCAATGGATGCCTGAAACTGCAGATAGTACTGAACTCTATATATACCATGTTATTTAAGTCTGATAACCCAACAGGCAGGTAGTGTAGACAGAGTGGAAACACCAGACAAAGGGATGATTTATGTTCCAGGCGGACAGAGCTGGATGGCCTGAGATTTCATCATGCTCCTCAGAACGGGAGGCAATTTAAAGCTTATTAATTGTTTATTTCTGGAATTTTTCATTTTAATATTTTTGGGCTGCTGTTGACCACAGGTTACTGAAACTGAAACCAAGGGGAAGGGGACACTAACAAGCTTTTGAGCCAGGCCCTATAAATTTCTAGCACATGTCCCCACTGCCACCCCATCAACTCCACATAGCCCTCTTCCCAGGAAGTTGCCCTCTGAGTAGTGTTGGTCCTTTAATGGCAGCAATGCCATCATCCCCATGCAGAACACAATCTTCTAAACGCAGTCATCCCCATGGACAGGTATGTTTTGATGTGTGTAAGGGATTGGGTTGGGCACTTAAAAGATAGAACGTGTGCGTAAAAATGAGCATTTCTCATAACTGGAATAGATAGTAGTACTTCCGAAATTTAAAGGAGAAAAATTGATGCCTAAGACAGTGTAGTCAGGAAAGCTCCAGTGGAAATGTGGACGTTGACCTGGGCCTTGAGAACTGGTAGGACTTGAAAGGATAAGGGGGTTCCTGAGCTAAGTGTAGAGCAGTGTGCGTTCCAGGCCCACACAGCTATGATCGTGGGAAAAACAGAACCAGAGTAGCTGGAGCAGGAGATTTATAAAGATGCACAGGGAGCTAGAACTTGAGGGATACACTGTATAGAGCCTTGAATACAAAGGGAGGAATGTTTTTTGAGCCTCTAGGCAGAGGAGTGTCTTTAAAGAGTTTTGATTGGGAAGTGAGGCGCTATGACTATATCAGGGTTTTTGGAGGACAACAGTCTGCAATATGCAAGATGAATTAAAAGGAATTGAGACAGAGAATTCATTTAGAGAGTTACTTACAAGGTTTAGGGAAAATCCCATCTTATTGATTAAGTTGTTCTGGCCTATGTGGCCTTTGAGGTAATCAGGGTCTGAATTAGGGAAGTAGGAATAGAAAGAAAGAAACTTATTGATGTCAGTGGCCAGTCCATTAAGTGGGGAATCCAAAATGAAGTGATGACGAAAAGCCCAATTAAGTTACTGAGCAGAAGCCAGGAATCTCAAAATACAGATTCAGGTCCAGAAATAGGTTTCAGTTTTAAGGTCCCAGAAGCCCAGGAACTATCTGATTTACCCCTGGATTTCTGCAAGATGTTCAAAGGACATTGTACCTTATAGATTCTCCATGAATGTTTGTCAAGCTACACAGGAAATATAGTAAGACATATTCTCTTTTTTTTTTTCTTGGCAGCCTTGGATTCATGCAGAACCTGGCAGATTTCTTTCAGTGTGGCTGCTGTGGCTTGGTGAAGCCCTGTATGGTAGATTGGACATCGCAGTACACCATGGTCTTTCACCCAGCCAGGGAGAAGGTTCTTCGCTCAGTATGAAGAAAAGCAACCCAAAACTGTCAATCTGATTTGTTTTTGTTTATGTTGATGCCCTATAGTTTGAAAGTAATGTAAAGATTTAGAGTTCACCTAAATCCAAAGGAAAACACTGGTGGTTTTATAAAGCCATTGGGTAAAAAACGTTCTCAATAAAGGCACTACAATTTTTTAGATTTAGAAAGATGGACTTTTCTGATAAATCTTGGCAGACATCTAAAAAAAAATTTTTTTTCACAAGAAAACGCAAGTTACTTTTTTTGGAAAAAATACTCACTGATTATGGATAAAATGGAGTATTTTCAGATGCTATATTGGCTGTTTCAAAATAGTACTCTTCTTTAAACTTGTAATTTTTCCTAAGTTATTTGTCTTTGTTGTATCTATAAATATGTAAAAAATATTTAAATAGATGTACCTGTTTTGCTTTCACACTTAATAAAAAAAAATTTTTTTTGTAGTTGAGACTTGGTTTCTGACACTTAACACTTCTAGAGTCTTAAATTAAGATGTACATAGGACACAAAGAAATTCGTTCACAATTCCAGGAATGAGTTGAGATGCTGATTAATACCAGTAAGCAAGATTTAATTTGATTTTTCATCTTACTTAGAAAATAGAACATAGAAAGTCTTAAATTTTAATTACAACTTAGTAACCTCAAAATATTAGACTGGTATGACTATAATTACTAATTTCCCTTGTTCTACAGGAAATGCTAATTCAACTTTAACTCTAGTATAGTAACTCTAGTATAGTATTTATACACCCCTGGGCATGCCACCTTCCTGCTGAACAACCTCCCTTGAGTTCCTGTTGCTCTTGGGGTAAAAGCAGAAATTCTCATTGTGCCCTACAAAGCCTTGAAGCATATGATCCTGTTTTGTTTAGCATTGTCAGTGGATCACGTTGTACTCTAATCATGTTGGCCTTTCATTTCAAAGATCCATTCTTTCTTCTACCAGAGATAAGAGATGCAGATAAGGAAACTAAAGCCAAAGAAGTTTTTATCTTCTCCAGGGTCACAGAGATACTAAATGGGGCTGCCACTCTACAGTCCCAATCACCTAGGATATTGCGTGACACATAGTATTTGTTCAAAAAAATATTAGAATTTGTTGAACTAATTTCAGGGTTTTAAGCAAGAGAGGAAGCTATCAGAATTGTGTTTGAAGACTGTGCTGCTCAATTGGGGTACAGAAGAGCTTTTTCAAGGTATATTCTTTCTCCCTTCTTCTCTCACCAGCTCCTACCAAGTTAGTATTGTGATCCAAATGGTCCAGAGACTTCAGATCAGAGTCACAGGGCCAGGGTGGGTGTCTGGGGCTCACAGTTTAAAATTCAGTTTCTCCATCTCAGACCTTTCACATCAGTCTCTGGGGAGAGAGTGCTGGAATCCTAATGATTCTTACATGTGCACAATACTGTTTGAGAATCATTTACTTAAGGAACCTTACATTCTCCATTCTCTGCATTGTGAAAAGTTATTTTTTTAAGTTTAAGAATCACTGTTTAATCGGTATGCAGTTGTAGTGGTAAAGAGACCAGATTCTAGGGACCCTGGGTTTGAATCTTTGACCTGCTAATTACTGCATAAGTTACTTTTAATCCCTTTGGGCAAATGACATAAATCTCTAGAGCTTCAGTTTCCTCATTTGGATTATGTAGATAATAATAGTAAATACTTTGAAATGTCATTATGTGAATTAAATGTGTCAATGTTTGAAAGTGCTTAGAATTATACTTGGCATATAGTAAATGTTCAATAAATGCTGGCTATTAATTTAGAAGTCTAACAGAAAACTGATTACAGGAAAGATAAGCTAGAGGTAGAGAAATGCACCGAATCCACCCTTCCATGCTCTATGTTGTATGTTCTAGGGCTAGAATTCTGCAAGCTACAGTCTCCCTGCGAGACTTCCCACTAAAGTCTGCCAGTAGACTGCAAGGAGGAGCAGAAAAGGGACTTATTTCATTCTTGCCAGCTATTCCTCTCAGTGTTGCTCCAACGGTGGCCCTTCGCCCCGCAATGACATTTGGAACCAGTGTCCAACTCTTCTTCCCAAAACCTACTTCATCGTGCCCTGGTAGAAGCACTAGCAATAACCAGGCAGGGCTCTCTTCTTTGACATCTGACTGCTGCCCCGGGAGACTTCTTCTCTGGGCATCTGAATTATGATAACCCATCTCTTCTCTTCGTTTCCCTAGCCCCAGGAGTGGTAGCTGCCTCTAGCAATTACTATCTCTGTGTTAAGTCAGTGTGTTCCCTTTTTACTTTTTCAAAAATAACAGCACCTGTTTAGCTAATTCACTCTACTATATTCTCTTTATTAAAATAACTAGTGTGGTTTCTATTTTTCTGGTGAAACTTGACAGATACAGAATATTAGAAATAAGCTGTTATTGATGGTCTAGGCAAGAAGTAATGAAGGCCTGAAGCAAGATGACGACAGTGGCACAGAGGAGACCCAGCAGGCCCAGATCACTGATTGGATGCGGGGAGAAAAAGAGGAGCCAAAGATGGCTTTGAAATGTTGAACCCAATGAATGAGAGGATGAAGATGCTACTCTGAGAAATAAGGAACACAGTGCAGGGAGACTAGGTGAGGAGTTTGGTGGCTTGGATCTACTGAGTTTGAGGTACTCGCAGGCTCTCCAGTGGGAAAGTCTAGAAGGCAGCTGGAAAGAGGACAGGGCATAGATGGGAACCATCTACGTAGATGGATAAGATTGTCACAGGGGAGAGGTAGAAAATAAATGGAAATGGAGAGTCACCTTCCTCACATGGAAAGATGTATGCTAAAAAGAGACCAAAGATAAGAACTAATGCAAACAAACAGACTAAAAAGTGTGAGAGAAAGGAGAAGGGCAGGAGCAAGAGCTTATGGGATATAGGTTTAGGGAGCTAGAGAAGGAAGAAGTAACTAAAAGGAGATCGAGTAGGAGGACAACACAGTAGTGTCAGCCAGGCGCGTTGCCACTCCTGTAATCCTAGCATTTTGGGAGGCCAAGGTGGGCAGATCACCTGAGGTTGGGAGTTTGAGACCAACCTGACCAATATGGAGAAACCCCATCTCTACTAAAAATTCAAAATGAGCTGGGCGTGGTGGCGCATGCCTGTAATCCCAGCTACTTCGGGAGGCTGAGGCAGGAGAATCGCTTGAACCCGGGAGGTGGAGGTTGCGGTGAGCCGAGATTGTGTCATTGCCCTCTATCCTGGGCAACAAGAGGGAAACTCCATCTCAAAAACTAATAATAGTGTCATAGAATCAAGGGAGGATTCATTTCAGAGAGGAAGCAGTCAATTGGCAGGAACTAAGGAGCGGCTTGAGCAGAAGTTGAGAATAGCTGACGAAAGACAAAAGAGTTTGTGATTAAGAGGTTATTAGTAGCGCTGGGCGCGGTGGGGATTGGCAAATCACTTTAGGCCAGGAGTTCGAGATCAGCCTGGCCAACATGGTGGAAACCCCATCTCTACTAAAAATACAAAAATTAGCCAGGCGTGGTGGTGCGTGCCTGTAATCCTAGCTACTCAGGAAGCTGAGGCAAGAGAATCACTTGAACCCAGGAGGCAGAGGTTGCAGTGAGCTGAGATCGTGCCATTGCACTATAGCCTGGGCAACAGAGCGAGACTCCATCTCAAAAAAAAAAAAAAAAAAGAGGTTATTAGTGACCTCAGTTATTAGTGGTGGTTGAGGATGGAGAGTAGGGGCAAGGAAGACTAAAGAATCTAAAAGACTCTTTAGACTAAGTGGAATCTAGTATTACAGTTTGGCTCTGAAAGGAGAAAGAAGGCAGTAGCTTGTGGCATAATAGCAAGGTTTGGTCTGTTTTATTTTAAATCCAAGACAGACAAACCCAATCATGTTTTTCAGGGCCAGGGGAATGTGACTGTTTTGCTATTTTGCCATAACTTCATTCCTTTCTTCAAATATCTGTATAGCCACATTGGAGACAACAAATTTGAATCTCTTTCGCAAATATCAGGCAAAATCTTGATCATGCCCCCTGTGACTTAGGATGGACGCTGGCGCCGTGAGAGTGGAATCACTTGGATGTAGCACAGTCTATGTTTCAGGTGTGTAGTAGTCACGGGAGCTCATGCAATAATAAATATCCTCCCAATCTCAGTGGCTTCACACAGTGTTTCTTTCTCATGTCATGGTCTGTTTAGCTGTTAACAGGTGTTCTTCCATGCAGTGACTCAAGCTGCTTCCCACCTAGTGGCTCCACCATTTCCCAGGGCCTCAGTATCCACTGGACTTCTGCAGACAGACATATGGAAAGAATGGAGACTCTCCGGAAAGGTCATGGAGGCCAGGACTTCATTGGCCAAACTTAGTCGTGTGTCTCAGTGAACAGTAGGGGAGCCTGGGAAATGTAGTGGAACAGCATGCCCAAGAAGCGGAGGGGAAGTACAATTGCTGAACCACAATAAGCTTCTTCCTTTGTTTTGTTTTTTTCTAAACTCATTCAATCCAGTATGTAATAAACTTTTAGATTCTAACAGAATTTGCGTTTAGCCTGGCCTATACTCTCCCCTATTTCATTCACTCAACAAATGTTTGTTAGGTGTCTACTGTGTGTCAAGCACTGTGAATGACTTGACATGTCACATTCTAACAAGCAGGCAAATAGGAATTCAAAATTTCAATACAATGACATAAGTGAGGCCGGGCGCGGTGGCTCAAGCCTGTAATCCCAGCACTTTGGGAGGCCGAGACGGGTGGATCACAAGGTCAGGAGATCGAGACCATCCTGGCTAACCCGGTGAAACCCCGTCTCTACTAAAAAATACAAAAAACTAGCCAGGCGCGGTGGCGAGCGCCTGTAGTCCCAGCTACTCGGGAGGCTGAGACAGGAGAATGGCGTGAACCCAGGAGGCGGAGCTTGCAGTGAGCTGAGATCCAGCCACTGCACTCCAGCCTGGGCGACAGAGCGAGACTCCGCCTCAAAAAAAAAAAACAAAAAAAAAACAATGACATAAGTGCTATGCTAATTACATACTGGCTATGGGAGTGCAGAGGTGGATTAATTCTGCTCGGGTAGTTCAGGAACAATTTGCAGAGGAGATGGCATTTGACCTGTGACTTGCTTAATAGGAGTTCACCAGGCTAAGAAGTTGGATTAGTGGGTAGAGATGGGGGGAGGTTCCCATCTTCCAGGAATTCTAGGCAAAAGGAACAGCATTAGCAAAGGCATGATGGGGTGTGGGTTCTGGGCATATTTGGAAAGCCCCAAGTCTTTGAGTGTAGCTGGAACTTGTGTGGAAGAGATTGTCTGAAGCTAAGTTGAAGGGGTAAGGCCGAGGCCAATTTGTGAAAGTCTTTATGTGATACACTGTTATGGGCTGAACTGTGTCTCTGCAAAATTTATTTGTTGAAGTCCTAACCCCCCAGTACCTCAGAATGTGATGGCTGCATTTGTAGATAGGGTCTTGAAAGAGGTAATTAAGTTAAAATGAGGCCATTCAGGTGGTCCCTAATCCAATATGACTGGTGTCCTTCTAAGCAGTGGAGATTGGGACACAGACACCCACAGAGTAAAAACCACGTGAAGACAAAGGGAGAAGACAGCCGTCCCCAAGCCAAGAAACGAACACTGCTGACACCTTGATCTCAGACTTTAGCCTGCAGAAATGTGAGACGATACATTTCTATTAAGTCACTCAGTCTGTGATACTTTCTTATGGCAACCCTAACAGACTATTACACATCCTAAAAAGAGGGATGGAGGGGATGGATTCTAGAAACATTTGGAGTCAGAATCCAGGAGGCTTGAGAAGTGAGGCCAGGTGGGGTGAGAAAGAGAGCAAAGCTAAGGATGGCTAAAGTTTTTAGCTTCAGATTTCCTGGGTAGATGGACGGTGGGGCGACTCACTGTGAAATGCAGCAGAGGAGGAGGAGGTTGCATTGTCCTGTGGTCACTTCTCAAATGTATCTTACCCCTCAGCAAACCTGGAAATCCCAAGCATAGTGCCAAGATCGTATACTGTTTTAAAGCTCATGTAGGGCCTTGTCCAAGACACTACATAAACAGCACTGAATAAATGCTCATTTCAAAGAAAGCCTTTCCCAGGGGACTTGGAGCGTGGAAAAACCCACGGTTTAGCCAAGTATTTTATAGTTCTTTATCACTAGATTTTCACTTGCTTTCATGTATTCCAAATAATTCTGAATTGCACAGTGCTGGGAGAAGTGCTGTGGTTGTTAAAAGCAGAAGCCCAAGAAGTGCTTGAGCCGCTGAAACTTGCTGAAGAGGCAGAGAAAGACATTTCTAATTGGCTGCATTTCATTTGCGAGGCTGGCAATTTGACGTAGAAGTCTTAAGAAAATTGCTAAACCCCAGGGAATTGTCTAGAATAAAAGAAAATCATCCTCATGTCATTTATAATACAGAGGCAAATGCCATGCTTTGTTGTCATTTCAGAGTTTTCACAAGATGTGTAACATTACAAAGCCCATGATAGGACAAAAGGATCAACTCTTCAGCAATTTTATTAGTTTTGATTTTCCTTTTAGATTTTGCTATCATGTTCTCTATTTTCTCCCAGACCCCCTGTTTTCTTCTCCATTAGCAGTAACTAGAAAGACACTTGGCTGACAGATTCTGAAAGACTGCTTTCCTTTGCCCGTTGTTTCTTCCTTCTCACTCCTTTCTCAGTTGACATTCAAATTTATTACATTCTCTGCAGCTCGTTTTTTGAACTAGCTTTGTTTTTTGAAAACTTCTATCTCAAATAAAATATCCAGAGCCATACAAGATAGCACTAAAACATTTATTTATTGCCTCTCCCATTCCAAGCATTATAAATAATAAAGCATTTGTTATAGATTAAACTTCACATAATTTTCTTCCAAAGTCCTCTTCTAACATTCAGTAAAGGCCATGATCACTTCTGAGGAGAAACAAATAATGTACAACTACAAAGGAGAGGCTATTTGGGGAAAGGTATCCATCTGTGCAGGATTACTTGGCAAGTGTTTTAGGCTCGCAAAAAATCTGAGAAATGGCGCACCTCTTCATTCTTTCTTTTCCACTTGGTGTGTAAGGCCTCCAAACCCAATACCCGTGGGGCCAAAATTTTTGGCATAGCAAACTGTGAATGAGAAGAGGATAAAGGGAGAGACAATGCATTGGTTAGTGCCATTTTTTTCAGGGTCTTCTGTCTGGGCACAGTCCTTTAAGTATTAGAGACATCCTTTTGATAGATTTATGCATAAGTTGGCTGGGCGTGGTGGCTCACACCTGTAATCTCAGCTCTTTGGGAGGCCGAGGCAGGCAGATCACCTGAGGTCAGGAATTTGAGACCAGCCTGACCAACATACAGAAATCCTGTCTCTACTAAAAATACAGAAAATTAGCTGGGCATGGTGGCGTGTACTTGTCATCCCAGCTACTGGGGAGGCTGAGGCAGGAGAATCGCTTGAGCCCAGGAGGCTGAAGTTGCAGTGAGCCAAGATCTCACCACTGCACTCCAGCCTGGATGACAAAGCAAGACTCTGTCTCAAAAATAAAAAGAATAATAAAAAAAGATGTATGCATGAGTTAACTTTTTAAAATAAATTGAACAATACTTAGATCTGTTAATAAAAATTGTTTACACTTCTTGCCACTTTACTAAATGTGTTTGCAGATATTTTCTCATTTGAGTCAGCAACCTCTGGGTTGCCTGCCCAGCCTCGTCCCCTGTTGCCTCCCACCTCTGCCTCCCTTCCTACATTCCAGGCACGCAGAACCACTTGCAGTTCCTGAATGAACCATGATGTCCCAGCTTAAGTGTCTTTGTAATCAATGATCCCTCTTCCTGGAATGCCCCCTCCCAAACCCACATTCACCCATCAAGCCTCAGAGGAAGAGGAAGCAAGTCTTGTGAGAAGCTTTCTCCATTACCCCACGCTGGTTCCTTTCCTCTTTTTAGGTGACTGCATTGTGAATGTTTCTCTACTATAGCTTTTTTTTTTTTCACTTTGAAATGCAATTATTCATTTACATGTTAATTTCACTACTGACTTCAGCAATATTTTAGGGTATTATGAGCAATGAGGGCTGAGGACCCCCTATGTCTTCTACTGCCAGGAGACGGCAACCATCTGTCAGATAGTGGGCTAGTTCCCATCCTGTGTCATCACAGGAAAAGCTTTGGCAGCTGATACGGTTTGGCTGTGTCCCCACCCAAATCTTATGTTGAATTGTAGCTCCCATAATCTCCACCTGTTGTGGGAGGGACCCAGTGGGAGATAATTGAATCATGGGGGCGTGTTGTTCTCGTGATAGTAAGTCTCAAGAGATCTGATGGTTTTATAAAGGGCAGTTCTCCTGCACTTACTCTCTTGCCTGCTGCTGTATAAGATGTGACTTTGCTCCTCCTTTGACTTCTGCCGTGATTGTGAGGCCTCCCCAGCCCTGTGGAACTGTGAGTCCATTAAACCTCTTTTTCTTTATAAATTGCCCAGTCTTGAGTATGTCTTTATTAGCAGCATGAGAACAGACTAATACAGCAATCTACAGTTTTGACTTATAAAGTCTTCCCTCTTAACTCCCTTTCCACTGCTCCTCTCACTTCATTCCAACATACTCCTTTGGAGATTCTGGAGACACCATCATTAAGTGATGAAACTCCACTGAGCAACAGAATAGGCCTAGGCTCAGGGGTGGAGGACACCTTGCCTTGGCCCTAATGCATCCCTTCCTTTGATAGTATCAAGAAGGAGCTAAGCCTCTCCTGTTTCTCCACAACACCAACAGATTATGGAGGCAGCGAGAGGCAGAGCCGCAAGGACCAGGAGGAAAACCAGATCTGTCCCTGTGATCACTAAGTAATGTGCAACATCAACAACAGAACTGTTAGTGGGGTTAGGCAGGAGGGAGATAGATGTGTCGTGATAAACTCCAGGGAGGCCAAACTGAGTTCACCCTCCTTCAGTCCCCCCCTCTGCCACTCAGGTGAACAGAAAGATGGTGTTTCAATTTTTGGAAGGGGGTGTGGTGTTAGTTGTCCTGGCCTGAGGCCTCTTCCAAGACCAGAAGCAGGGCACTGTTTCCTCCTCTTCCTTACTCCCCCAGGTGCCTAACTTCGCCAACCACTGAGCATCTGAAAGCATCTGGTCTCTGCCAGGTGCTCCAATGGAGAGGACCAGAGCTGGGTCAGGTGGGAGGTTCCCTCCCCTTAGATGGTTTTGCTCCCCATTCTGAGAACCCAGCGCTGCCCAGGCTGAGCAGCCATACCTTCTGAAAGACACAGGAAGACCTCCAGGCGTGAAATAATTTCCCCTCCCAAAGGCCCTTTTAGGGAAAACATATTTCAAGAAAGTCTCCAGAATCACTCACCTTTGCAATAAAGTTCCCCATCTTTGTCAGTGACATTTGTGGACTCCAGACTCTTCCCACAGATGGCACAGCGGAAACAGGTCTTATGCCAAGGCTGAGGGGCACAGAAAAGTTGCATATTTAGTGAGGTAGGCAACACATTCTGTTTCCATTTCAAGTCCCTGACTAGCAGCATCCAGAGGAGTGACACATCTTAACCATTTGCTTACCTAATGGGCCCCCATAATTTCTCCAGGGATTTGGAGAAAATGAGATGCTGTGGCCTTAGCCAGCACTTCTCAGAAGCCTGTAAATGGATTTGTCATGGTGATTTGCATATGTTTTCCTTCAGAATAGACTAAACAGAAAAGGGCTTCCTCAGGCCAAAAAGATCCAAGGAACGGAACTGGTCAGAGAAGGACTTGGGCGGGGGCACTCGGTGATGTTTATGTTGGATATAAAGTTAAAGAAGGAAAAAATTAAATCAGGCAATTGTCCAGGGAATTCAACCTTGTTTTAACTCTCTGGTTTAATTCCTCTGTGTAATTCTGATGGCAGAGTTGCACAATTTAGATGTTCTAGATCTCCATCCTCCTGCACATCTGCATGTCTACCAGGTACAGCCCAGGGCTTCTCCTATGTCTTCAAATGGCCAGTCTTAGGGTGGAGCCTCCCCTTGTGTTTGAAGTTAGATGCTCTCCACGGCCCTTCCTCCCACCATGTGGTATAAACAGAATTTTTCTCTTTCCTTGGGTCTGACTCCTTTGGTGAGTACCCAGGCTTTGGGCCTGAAACTGGAACTTGCGGAGCACGTTTGCATGAGTGTCTCAGACGTCTGATGACTTTCCTGAGAGCCAGGAGGTTTGTAAGTGAGGATGCTTCTCACTGCTGTGAGGCGTCTGCTATATCCATTGGTTGTGATGGCAGCAACAGGTTGAGTTAGGCAGTGGTGGGTGGGTCTGGGGCTGACATCTTTTGCGGGGATTATTGACACTGGAGGGTAGGGGGGCTTTTGCTTTGTATCCCAGAACTTTCAGCTGGGTGCCTTCCATCTAGTAGAATAATGCTTGCTGCATCAAACTGTACCAGTTCTAGCTTTCAAGGGGCAATGCTAGATGACAGACAGCCCCAGCCAGGGAAAGTGGCTGAGGATGAGTGGTTTGTAAAGTGGTTATGGGAGCTAGAGAGAATGACAGCTGCTTGCAGTTCCCAAGTTTTCTCTCATTCCTCCTGAATGGCCTGGTGGAGATAAGCAAATTCTGTCTGGCTCGTACAGAAGCTCTTACCTTGCCACCTCCCATAACCTTCTCAGCAGCATAGACTGACTTGCCACATCGAGGGCACTTCTCGGACTCTCCAAACTTCGCAGTGAACTTGGAAGGGTTGCTGGTGGTAGCTGAGCGTGCCGGCTTTGGGGACCTGTTGGAAATAGATGAATGTAATGTAGATTTCCCTTGGCAAACAGTACAAGAGCTGTGTGGCCTGGAGTAAGCGACCTCACTTCTCTGTGCCTTGGACTCCTCATCTGGAAAATAGGCATAATTGTGGTGTCTTCCTCACAGCGTTTTTGAGACGGTTAAATGAGGTGACATGCGTAAAGCACTTCGAACAGTGCTGGCCTGGCATGTAGTAAGGGCTAATAAATGTTAGCTAAGGCCGGGCACAGTGGCTCACACCTGTAATCCCAGCACTTTGGGAGGCCGAGGGGGGCAGATCACGAGGTCAGGAGATTGAGACCATCCTGGCTAACATGTTGAAACCCCATCTCTACTAAAAACACGAAAAGTTAGCCGGGCGTGGTGGTGGGCGCCTGTAGTCCCAGCTACTCGGGAGGCTGGGGCAGGAGAATGGCGTGAACCCGGGAGGTGGAGCTTGCAGTGAGCCAAGATCACACCACTGCACTCCAGCCTGGGTGACAGAGCGCGACTCAATCTCAAAAAAAAAAAAAAAAAGTTAGCTAAAATGGGTTTAGAGCTTAGAGCTTTCCTTTTTGTTGTAAAGCACTTGGCAAATGTCCTAGTTATGTTAGCTTGTGTTATTGTTGTTCTTGTGTTGTTATTACTACTATGCTTATGTTTTTCTGCACCATTTGCAAGGCCACTTGCTTCCTTTCCAAAGAGAGCTGTGAAAATTACAGAGCAAGACAGGATCTTGACAGTGTGTGCTAATCAGTTCCTGATGAACCACAGTCCATAAGCTGATGCATTCCTTACCATAAGCGAGGCTGTCGTCCTGCCTCCAAGGGTCACCTGTCCCAGGAGAACAATGTCCAAAATAGAGGCCTAATAATAGCCTCTCATGTGTTCGTATCTTTTGGTGTTTGCTTGTATGTTATATCAATTGAGCTGTACCACAACCCTATAAAGTAGGCAGGGTTGGTTGGAGGAGAGTGAGGATCAGAGGGTGACTGCCCAAGGCCAGGCAGCTCATGACTGATGGAACTGGCGGGAAATCCTAGGTCTTCAGACCTTGTTACTCTTTGCACAGCGTCACTAGGAAGCCCTAATGTTGAAAAGTGAACTTCAGTTAAGGCGAGGCAGAGAATGCAGTTAGTATCATATTTTCTTCCTTAACAAGAGTCTCCATTTGAGATTGAGTAATAAGAAAAATTAACAAAAGAAGCCTTCTCTCTAAGATGACTAATCACACATCTCTCCACTTTTCCAGGCCCTCCTGTGGCTTCCTCTCTTTTGAAGGGATCAGCTGATTCCTCAGACGGCCTAAGTGCTCTCTGGGGGAGGCCCTCCATGGGACACTTCCTTGGTTGGACTGGGCCTTTCTGGTCAATCCCAGTGCAGAGCGGAGCCTGGAGGTCAGCTGGCCAGACGGTATTGTCAGGCCAGTGGCCATCAAAATTTCCTCAATTCTGGGCTGGAGGTCAGTGTGATTATCAAGAAAGTGGACCCAGGGGACCAGACTGGTGGATGGAGGTGACCAGAGTGATGCCCCAGCTTCCCTAGGATAATGTGGTGGGAACTCTAGCACTGTATTGGCAACAGGCAGCCAGGGAACCAATCATGACTGATTGTTTACTCTGAGGCACAGCCCATCCCTGCAGACACACTCCTCCTGCCATGTGGGCATTTGTCATCTTACAATCCAAGAGAAGAAATCTTTTCGTGACAGGCACACAAAGAATGGCCATTGCTTCCCTGCCATATTTATGTGATTTACACAGAAACTCTCAAAGGGGAAGAAAGGAGACTCCATGCAGTTTTGCAAAGGTCAAACAATGGAACATCTGTACATCCTGGGTTTTCTCTTGACATGCAAACCAAGAGCCATGGTGTAAAAGTAATTGCCCTTTAGAAAGGCAGATAATTTAAAGAGAATCTTTGGAGAGATGACACATTGTTCGAACTTGGTCAGACTGAGTATTCCTATTGTTGGCAAGTCAACAATAGAGTCCATTCTCCCACTTCCAGAAAACGTTGCTATGGGAACGAAATGAACTGTCCTGATAATTGGAGACTTTAACAGGCAAGGGGGAGCAGGGCAGTAACTCACTGTTGGAACTGCAGGCCGAGATGCTCGCCCGTGTCCGTGCTGAGACAGCCAGCGCCTTGTCCATACCCGATCCCTTTGGGGCCATATCTGCGCCCATAGCACACTTTACAGTAAATCTCCGACTCATGAGCCGCGACTGTCGTGCTGTCAAGAGCCTTCCTGCAGGCCACTGCCAGGAAAAGGAAGGGTCATGGGATTGGAGTTGAAATCCTTTTCCCCTTCCTTGCACTCCCAATGCCATGCTCGGGGCCAGAGACCCAGCACGAGGGGCCCCTGAGCCACGAATACAATGTTGATTCTGACCAGAGCATCTGTCCTGAGTTGTGCACTCCAAGACAGTCCCAATCTCACAGATGACGAAATTGGGTTCAATGGTTCCCAGCTGGAAAAGGGTGGAAGCTAGCATTAGAACGAGATATATAGTCTCGGACCTGCTAAGGACTGCATCCCTGAACCTTCCTAAATGACATCAGGGAAGTGTGTGTGTGTGTGCGCGTGCGCACGTGTTGGCAGTGGGTGGGTTAAGGTAGGAGAGAAACTTATTTTTTTCTTAATCATAAAAGAGTCGGGATTGAGCATTTTCTATACTTACCATGGCCTTTGAAAGACACTGTGATATTCAAGCAGACAGTTGCCATTGAGGCTAATTTTGGTCAAATTCTGGAAGCAGAGGAGGTGGGGAAGGGGATAGACTTGCCTTATTAACTCCTTAGGCTTCTACTGGCTCAAGCTTCCGGTTACTGTATGTTACCTAATGTAAAGTATCCTCAAATATAAGGCAATCACGCCCTCATTTTTCCAAAGAGAGGATTTATAGAAAGATTTATTTTGCAAATTTAAAAAGAAACTTTTAAAAATATAAATAAAAATGTCAAATATCTACTTATAATTTTAATTTAGTAATATAAATCAACAATATATTGATTTGGAAAGGTTACTTTTTTCTAATCTCACATAAATTTGGGGAATAATTGTCTTCAGTTCTGTCTTTGCATTTTCAACATCAGCATCTCCCTCACCACCAGAATCATTTCTGGGGACAGCTGGCCCAGCTTTTCTGAGCAACTCACCTTCACTTCTGTCCGTACATTTTAAGAGGCAGCCCTGTTTTATACCTGAGTAGGAGGTTGTCAGCTAGAAATTGCATCTCAACAAGAAGGACCTATTAGCATAGCATTAGGGCAGATTTTTTAAAAGATATAGGATTTCCACCATGTAACGACTTGCTATATTGCTTTGCAACAATGATTCTTAAAGGTTGTTTATAGTGATGCTCAGTGCTTATAATAGTGAGATAATATCCCTCCCAGGAATAATAATATGCAGCATTAAATGTATTTGCCTTTAAAAAACAAACCAGTTCCATCAAATGATCCCTATAAGCAATCCAGCATTGAATGAGGTTATTTCAGGCTAATATCCCTTCTTCAAATGATATTTTCCTTAAAAAAAAAAAAAAAAGTAATTGAATATGGGAGTGGAGGAAGAAGATAAGGTTGTAGATGAGGTAGGATTAGCCAGGGGCTGATGAGCGCGGGGCAAGGGAGTTTATTCTGGTACTTGATTAGGCTATTCTGTCAACATTGTAAGTGTTAAAAAAATCTGTACCAAAAAAAGTTTAAATCAGTAAATAAAATAATTGGAAGAATGTCTTATAGCAGGAGAGACTTTATAAGGCTTTAAACACAAGGTATATCTTTTTTATGAAGATGAATTTGGGGGAGAATGTCTTATATTGAGACATAGAAGGTATATACTTGTCTCTACCCTTCTTGTTACTGTCAGTTACCATCCTCCACAATAACTGCTTACATATTTGCTGATGTAAGACTCTGAGTTCCTTGAGGGCAAGCCTGTTTTGTCTTAATATTCCCAGAATTTAGCACAAGGTCTG
The DNA here is from genome assembly GCF_047675955.1 of Chlorocebus sabaeus. Lineage (NCBI taxonomy): Eukaryota > Metazoa > Chordata > Mammalia > Primates > Cercopithecidae > Chlorocebus > Chlorocebus sabaeus. The sequence goes on along the minus strand of NC_132904.1, from coordinate 45,649,624 downwards.
GGGCAGAGTTAGTCCTCTGTAAACATTTATTGAGTACATGAATGAATGAATGAATGAATGCATGCATGTGTCAGTGTAAATCAGTGAGTTGTTCACAATTATACAATAGTAGGTTACAGAGCCACAGCTTACCTCAGCTCTTTTGACTCCTAGTCCAGCGCTCATTCCCATCACTCCAAGACTGCCTATACCCTATCGTGCCCTGGCCAATTCTGTAGCCACTCCCTGGCTTCTGATGAGCTTTCGTGAACAGACAAAGGAGAACTGTGCTGTCCAGTGCTGTGGCCACAGCCACATGCTGTGCTATAAGCACAAAATGCACATCAGATTTCAAACACTTAGTACAAATGCAAAAATCATGTAAAATATCTCACTGATCATTTGTACATTGAAAGGATAATGTTTTGGATATATTGAGTTAAATGTTTTAAGCTTAGTTTCGTCTGTTTATTTGTACTATTTTTAAACTACAGTTACTAGAACATTGAAATTTACATATGTTGCTTGCACTATATTTATTTCTTTTGGGCAGCAAACTCACTTTCTAGATTGCATAATTAGTCTAGAGATTTAATTGTGAAGATTTATCTAGAAGTCAGGGGAACACTGGCCTGGGCACAATGTAAGGTAGACCCTGCGTCTCTGAACACCATTTCCAGCAGCTGCAGAGTTGCCTGCAGACAGGCGATTATCTTGTGGTAATAAAATAGAAAAGTGTGCTCCTCTCTGGGGCGCTTCTATCCATCATTCCTGAAATGTATGCTGCTCAAATCCTCATCCCATCAACGAGTTCTCAGGAAATATGAAAGGGTTAAAAGGGATGTACCAAAAAAACGCTCAAATCTCTTCTACTATGACTCCTTTGAACAAAGCATCTTCCTGCTACCTGGGAAAGACAAGACACCCCCTACTATGGAAAGCTTCCCTACAATTTCCTGTTCCCACTCAGTTACCAAAGTTGATCAAACGAGAATACAGGCCTAGAAGGCTGGATTTCCAGATCAAGACCCCCCAGTTTTCTCCTTGTAACAACCTGTGCAGTAGGTATAATCATCTTTGCTTTATAAATGGAGAAATTGAGGCTCACCATGGTGAAATGACCTGCCCAAAATCTCAGTGAGTACATGGCAGAGCCCAGACTCAAACCTGAGTCCCTTTTACTCTAATTCTAGTATTCTTTCTAACATTCCTAATCCTATTTTTTAAAGAATGCTAGCTCTCTTCAGACAAAAGCTCCAACAGATGGAGTCCAGCCCTTGGAGTTCTTTTCAATTGCATGGATGCCTTGCAGCTACCGGGCTGAAGCTTGGGGGTGCTGGTGTGGCAGTGGGGACTAGTTGGGGAGGGGGCTTGGCAAATATCCAGCAGAGCTAGCCCTTAAGCCAGACCTCCTGGAGGGAAGCAGAGAAGGTAAGTGGTCATTTCAAAACCAAGGCCAATTTTCTCCCAAACAGGACTAGGTGCCAGGAAACAGTGTAGAATGCAGTCACGTCAAAGAGCACTGGACATGGAGTCTAAAGGCAGAGGTGCATGTATAAGGCTCCACCGCAGATGCATATGACCTGGGCTTAGATGTGAGAAATGACTTGTGCAAAGTCACATGAGTCAGGCAGGGCCAGACTCCCAGAGGACCACAAGGTCTCAAGGTTCTCCCCATTTTTGACATTGGTGAGTCAGTTGTCTAGCGCGTAATGGTCAGGATTCTTTTCACGTAGTTACTGGTGCCCAGGCCCTGAAATGCTTCCCTCTCTGACTCTTACATACAGAGTTGCCATGTGTTGCCCCCCTGCCTGATATAGGTTCTCTCTCAGGCAAGACCAGTCACAGCTGGCTTCAGTCACAGCTGACCAGAAGGGGCAACATAGACAGCCAAATCCATCCTGGCTCCAGATAAGTGCTGACTTCCTTTCTCTGCCAAGTCACATGTTGTCAATGTTGCCATGGGGTCAAAGTTTTCCCTACAGAGAGCAGTGACAGGCTAGTTTGTTCTGACTTTGGGCTACGGGAAAATGAATGGCCTCTGAGCTGGGCAAGTAGTCGAAGCGAGGGTGTTCAGGAGAGCACCATCTTTTCTTGGTGGGGCCCAAGAGTTAAATTTCTAACCAGTTCCAAGGTGATGCTGATGCTGCTGGTCCCGGGACCACACTGTGAGAACCACTGACATACAGTGTTTGTGATTCAATGTGAACTTTGTGATGCTGTCCGGATGCTGAGGGGCCCGCAGGGTGTCCACCCAACTCACTGCAGTGGAAACACGTCTTGTGGAAACTCCTTCCATTGCACTGGATTTCTTCTGCATGGTAGACGGTCTTTTCACAGGCTCCACATTTTGCGCCTCCGCCCCAGTTTGGCATCTTGAAGACTATCTGGTCAAAGTCAAGTCTAAGGGGACATAAAGCAAATACCCTACATTGAAGTGGCCCCAGGAGTGAACCAATCTCTAATAGTGCAGTGGTCTGAAGACCAGGATCCAGCCCAATTTTTTTTTTAGTGTTTCATTTATTCATTCATTTAGCAAACAGCTACTGTGTACTAGTCATTCAATAAGCTCAGACACTTAAATGGCTTTGGGTAATCACTTTACTACTTGGGAACTCAGTTTCTTCTCCTGTTAAATTTCAATAACATCTATTCCTATGTATTTCACAGGGCTCTTGGAAGGAATGAATAGGCTGATTTCATGCACATAAAAGTATGTACAAATATTGTTTTTTTTTCATCTCAAGTTTAAAAAATTATCCCATCAGAACTGGGAATCATCTATGAAGATGGTATTTTCTTGTCTAGCTAAGAGCTTTTCAAATCACCTTAGACCTTGCTAAATGCAGATTCTGGTTTGGTAGATCTGGGGAGAGGCAGGAAATTCTGCATTTCTAACAGACTCTAGCCAATATTCATGCTGCTGGCAGTGGACTACATTTTGGGTAGCAAATTCTTAGCTTATCTTGCTGAGAGAAAAGTATATTAATAATATATAAAACCTCCTATTCAGAGTTATTCCTCATATTCGTACATTCCTTTTTAAGAATATAATTGCCTAGACTCGCAGTGCCTCACGCCTATAATCCCAGCACTTTGGGAGGCCAAGGCAGGCAGATCACCTAAGGTCAGGAGTTCAAGACCAGCCTCAACATGGAGAAACCCGTCTCTACTAAAAATACAAAATTAGCCGGGCGTGGTGGTGCACGCCTGTAATCCCAGCTACTCGGGAGGCTGAGGCAGGAGAATTGCTTGAACCTGGGAGGCGGAGGTTGCAGTCAGCCAAGATGGCGCATTGCACTCCAGCCTGGGCTACACAAACTCTGTCTCAAAAAAAAAAAAACAAAAAAACAAAAAAAAAAGAATATAATTGCCCAGGCTATAAGATATATTGGCACTACACTAGGTCAGTAGTTGGAAACCTGCTTTCTGCTTTCAGGGCTACCCTCCACCTGCTGAGCATATCAGGATGAACTATATAGCTTAACTTTATACCTGTTTTCTCACCTATACAGTTGTTCCTTTCCTTGCTGCTTCAGGGTCCTTTAGAAAATCAAGTGACATGATGTGCAGGAAGGTCCCACAGAGTTCACAGTGCTCAACAGGCGCAAGACCATGGTGCTGACCTGTCCTGTTGCGTTCTTGGAGACATTCAGCTATAAGGAGCTGCTGATAGCCACAGCCGCACGACTGTCATTGTCTCCTCACCACAGAATTACATTGAAGAGATATTAACCAAAGAAAACTATTTAAAAAAAATTGTCCTCTGTATTTTTAGTAGAGATGGGGTTTCGCCATGTCGGCAAGGCTGGTCTCAAACTCATGACCTCAAGTAATCCACCCGCCTCGGCCTTCCAAAGGGCTGGAATTATAGGCGTGAGCCACCGTGCCCAGCCTAAACAAAAATTTTTAGCCAGGTGTGTTGGTGTGCACCTGTAATCCCAGCTGCTCGAGAGGCTGAGGCAAGAGAATCGCTTGAACCCAGGAGGTGGAGGTTGCAGGGAGCCAAGATTGTGCCACTGCACTCCAGCCTGGGCAACAGAGCGAGACTCCATCTCAAAAAATAAATAAATAAAATAGTAATAATAATTGTCCTCATCTGCATATGTTTTTAGTATGAATCCAAGTTTTCAGTTTCCTCAAAGCAGAACTAAAATAAGTCATTGATGTTAAATGAAATTTCTGTAATTCAGCTGCCCAGGGGAGCTGAATTTTCACCGGAATCCTCTGGTTTCTAAGAAGCCTGGTATGTCAAGTCACGGAGCACTAGCCAGCCATTCTGAGTGGCTGCTTCTGACCTTCACTTTCTCTTCTGGGAAGCCAGTCACCTTCTTATAATAGTTGGCGATTAACACTAAGCCCTCCTGGGTCAACTGGTCCGGATTGTATCTCACAGTCTCATAACAAAGGCAGTTTTTTGCTAAGAAACAGAAAGTAAATAGCAAACAGACCGCTGAACCTGATACTAGGTCTAGAAAGAATGTTTCTGTCTAAATATTCCCCCAAAGAGCTTTTCCTGCTTAGAAAAACTGTGAGGTTAGCCAGGAACATCCTATCCTTCCTCTCACAGAAGTAGGATCTTCTGCTAATTCAGTAAAATTTTAGAGAAGAACTTTAAAAAAGGAAACATTGTGCTGGGCATGGTGGCTCATGCTTATAATCCCAGGACTTTGGGAGGCCAAGGCAGGAGGATCACTAGCCCAGGAGTTTGAGATCAGCCTGGGCAACATAGTGAGGCCCCTGTCTCTACTCCCCAAAAAAATTACCCTGGTGTGGTGGCATGGTCCTATAATCAATCCTAGCTACTCAGGAGGTTGAGGCAGGAGAATTGCTTGAGCGCAGGAGTTCCAGGCTTCAGCGAGCTATGATCACACCACTCTACTTCAGCCTAAGTGACAGAGTGAGGCCCTGCCTCTAAAATAAATAAATAAGAATTTCTTTAAAAATGGAAGCATGTAGTTTTTCTGTTTCTATAGTTCAGGTTGTTTAGGAAACTAGAAAAAGTAATGGATTTTGAGTTGGAAGGTTTAGAATTAAAACTCACGTTCATTCGTTCATTCATTCATTCACCCTGCATTTACTACCTGCCTATCATGTGTCAAGCACTGCACTAGGTACTCAGTGACGATAGGGAGAAAACTTATAAAAATGAGTAGTTTGTGACCCCTGGCATTGAGAAGCCCACGTTGTGTGTGAAAAATAGACAAGATTCAGAATGCTGTGTACCAGAGAAGAGTCTTGTGAGACATGCTACAGAAACTCAAATGAGGGAGTGGCTCCCCACATTTAGACTGGGGATGAAGGCAGTGAACTGTTGGAGGGTCACAGAAGAGATCACATTCAAATGGGGTTTTGAAGGGTGAATAGGAGTTCACCAGATACAGAAAAGTGGGAAGGAATAATGCTAATGAAATCATGCAGAAAAAAAAGCAAGCAGAAAAGCATAGAGGTCTAAATAGCCTCTAAAAGAGCCTGGATTTGTTTATTTTGGACTCTATTTAAACTATAGACTTTCAGGGCTGGAATAGATTTTTAAGGTTGCTGGACCCTCTCATTTATAACCAAGATGTATTTCAAAAGTAAGCATTTAGGGATATTTTTCTTAGCCAACTTCTTTTTATACAATCCATTCTTCTCTCATTAAAGATGATACATTTTCTAGAAAAGAATAGACTCACATAATTTTGCTCATGTTCATTTTGATCCTGAGTTTCAGCATGATATAAAATAGAGGATAAATGTAATAAATTTCCTCTAGGAATATGGCAGTGACACTTGTAAAATTAATGATATAGAAATTTTCAATGAAAACAACCTTAGGTCAAATTTCTCATTTCAGATTTGCAGTGGAGATTTCATTGGCATGTCTTGCAAGTTAATAGGAGACAGAGATACCTCTTGGGGGATAAAAATACATATATATCTGGGCGTGGGCACGCGTGTGTATGTGTATTCATTGCCTTGGCATACTTTTCAAAATGAGAATAAGATTACAGATAATACCTCCTTCACAAACTGATGTATCCTAGCACTGGTTGTTTTTAAGTGATCATAAATATCTGACATACATGTATCATCAGGACTTGAAATTTAAAATAGAAATCTGTAAGTATTCTATTAATGATGCTCAGTTCCATTTCTGAAGACGGGAATGTAACCATGGAGGCTAAACAGAAGATGTCTCACAGGTCAAAAAGCAGAGGATATTTTAAAGCATCCTGAATCCAGGCCAGGCACGGTGGCTCGCGTCTGTAATCCCAGGACTTTGGGAGGCTGAAGTGGGTGGATCACAAGGTCAAGAGATCTAGAACATCGGCCGGGCGCGGTGGCTCAAGCCTGTAATCCCAGCACTTTGGGAGGCCGAGACGGGCGGATCACGAGGTCAGGAGATCGAGACCATCCTGGCTAACCTGGTGAAACCCCGTCTCTACTAAAAAAATACAAAAAACTAGCCGGGCGAGGTGGCGGGAGCCTGTAGTCCCAGCTACTCGGGAGTCTGAGGCAGGAGAATGGCGTAAACCCAGGAGGCGGAGCTTGCAGTGAGCTGAGATCCGGCCACTGCACTCCAGCCTGGGCGACAGAGCGAGACTCTGTCTCAAAAAAAAAAAAAAAGAGACATCTAGAACATCCTGGCCAACATGGTGAAACCCCATCTCTACCAAAAATACAAAAATCAGCTGGGCGTGGTGGCACGCACCTGTAGTCCCAGCTACTCGGGAGGCTGAGGCAGGAGAATCTCACTTGAACCCGGGAGGTGGAAGTTGCAATGAGCCGAGATTGTGCCACTGCACTCCAGCCTGGTGACAGAGTGAGACTCCGCCAAAAAAAAAAAAAAAAAAAAAAAAAAAAAAGGCATTCCAGAGACATGGATTCTAATCTCGACCTTGAACTCAGGTAAAAAATGTTGATAATAGTATCTCCTGGACAGGACCATTGTGAAGGTCATGGGCGTATGATGGAATTTAAAGCAGTATTGAGAAGTTATTTTTGCCCACTTCGCTTTAGGTTACTCAAATGGCACCGATGTGCTAATTAAGGCGCTGCCATCTGAAATCCCAGTTAGGTCCTGGCTTATGAACATAACCTTTTCAGCTTCCCACATTGCTTTGGAATTCTTGTGTCCCAACACTGCCCTAGACAGTCCCAGAATGTGAGTTTACCCTGGCCAGGTACCAAGGGATGGACCATTTGTTTACCAGCGTTGCCTGGTACTGGCAAGGGTCATTGAAGGTGGGATACCAATTATAGGCTTGCCCGTCACTCAGCCCTGTTTGTCACCTGGGTCACAATCTCCATCACGCCACCTGGCACGACTCTCCAGGCCAGTCCCTGAGATGACTGTGTTGTCACCGACAAATTGTGGGTCAAGATTGAAACGGGGTACAGTCTGGAATTTGCAAGGATGAGATAGAACGGACAGCCCTGTGACATCAACTTGGAAGAGGCTGGACTCCAGATTTGGATACTCAGATCCCAGTGAGAGACTACTTTGCGCCCACTTTTAAACTAAGGTTTAACCAATACCATACGAGAGATTTTACTAGGAATGTGCTTCAGTGGGGCAGTGGGAGAAGCACTGGATCAGGTGCCAGAGGCTGGAGTTCTAGTTCCGTTTTGCCTCTTCGAAGCTGTGTGATCTGGGAAAAACCATTCAATCTCTCTGAACTTCAGTGTCCTCACTAGAATGGGGGCAATAGTCCTTTTTATTTCGCTATTGCTGGGAGGACCGTATTAGTTCAAGTACTGTCAAATCATTCTGTAAATTGTAGAGTAGTATAAAATGTAAGAGTCAATTAGGTTCTGCCACAACCTTAAGTTGTCATTTATCAATCTGAAATTTCAAAAGAATAACTGAACTGTGTATCTTGGGCACATTATTCCTAATCCAACTATTTCTTCCTTCCTCCCCCGCTTCTTCCCTCCCTCCGTCCCTCCCTCTCTTCTTTTCTTCCTTCCTTCCTTCCTTTTTCCTTTCCCTCCCTCCCTTCCTCTCTCCCTCTCTTTCTCTCCCTCTTTTCCTCTTTCTTTCTCTTTAGTCTTTCTTTCTTTCTTTCTTTCTTTCTTTCTTTCTTTCTTTCTTTCTTTCTTTCTTTCTTTCTTTCTTTCTTTCTTTCTTTCCTTCCTTCCTTCCTTCCTTCCTTCCTTCCTTCCTTCCTTTCTTTTTTTCTTTCTTCCTTTCTCTCTCTCTCTCTCTCTCTCTCTCTCTCTCTCTCTTCTTTCACTACCAACTGTAAAACTGAACAATGATGAGTTAGGGCAAAATTGGTGGGTACATAAAATGAGCACCCAGGAGGGAACTTTAGGCCATGACTTTGGGCAGAGACCTCAAGCCACAGTGCCACAATGCCACCATTTTCAGCTCAGTGCTGGCTCAGTTGGTCATCCTACTAGATGCTTGATTTCATGCAGTGAGTTAAATTGTCTACACTGGCTGAAGCAAAGATTTTGGATCATAGGAACACATATATGGAATCTAAGTAATATTAATAGTCGTTTCTAACTGTGTTATTGAATCTAACATGCCTGGAGCACTGCCCTTGGGTATCGTTTAATCTTCACAACAACCTTCAAGGTAGGTACTATTATAACATTTACTTTACAGATGAGGAAATGGAGGCTTTGGGAAATTACATTAGTCCAAGTTCTTGGGACTGATATGTGTCACATGAGTAGATTGGAACTTATGTTTCTCTGACTCCAAAACCGTGTTCTTACATTAATATTAGTTACTATTTATCATTTACTATTTGTCAGTTGCTTTACATATATGATATTTTAATACTTACAACAGCTGCCCAGAGCAAATTTTATTTCCATTTTTGTGGATAAGAGAACTGAACAGAGAGCTTAAGTAGCTTTTCTAAGATCACACAGCTAGTAACTAGAAGAGCTGCCATTCAACCCCCAGTTAAGCTGGTTCTGTATCTCATGCTCCTGTTTATAACACTGGAGAGAGGACAAGGGTCAGCACCTCCACTACCCAGACTTCCCAGCTGATGGGAATTGAGATGTGACGGATCCATTGTCTCTCCATGGGACATGGAGGATACTCAAGGGTGGGACTAACAGGGAAACTGAATTCATTCACTGAAATCAATGACTTTCTGAGTTACGGCTGTTCAACATGGAAAAGGCTTCCTTGGAACTGGAGAGTTCTCCCATGCTATCGATTTTCAGCGCAGGTGGGGACGGACATCCAAGTGGCTGCTATACAGTAAAGCCCCTTCAAGGGTCCTTCAAACCCTGAGACAGATTTAAGGATCTGAAAAGTGATTGAAACCTCACCTTGCAGAAAAGCTGTCCAATGGGGTGCCCTCTCAAACCCTCTCCTTTATTCACTCTTAATTTGGGTAAGAAAGATGATATAGCCATAGTGAAAAAGCATGGGCTTTGGAAGAACCAAGCTTAAATTCAGAAACACTAACTGTTGAACATTGGGCAAGTTGGTCAAATTCTCTGACCTAGTGTCCTCAACGCATGTCCTCATGTAAAGACAATATGAGAAAGCTTGTCTGGGAAGGTTGTTTTCAGGTTAAAGAAGGTAATAATGGCTGAGACACTATATAGAATTACTTAATACCTAGCAGGAATTGAATAATTGTAGTTACTTGCATCATGACTGTTATTGTTGTTATTACTCTATCTCCAGTTTTCAAGTCCGTTCTTTTAGAATAAACAACTCACTCCCTGCTTGTTCTCCATGGCTCTTCTGGTTCAGACTGTGAATCAGGTTTGTTTTTCAGCCTTCAGAGTGTGCCATGACCCGGGACAGGTGTGCCCAGGTCGGGGTGAGAGTTGGCCAGCCCCCTTGCATTGTTGGATTGGGTTGGAGGCGTGGCCCGGAGGAGCTCATGCCTTTCAGTTCTCGGTGTAGGACATTCAAGGTCAGTGGCTGCTTCCTCCTGAGCTTCTGAACCCAGATATATGACGTCCTCCAGCCAGAGGCCCTTTTACAGAGCCCAGGAAGCACAGGTTGCTCATTGCCAGCATGGAAATAAATCCGACTGTTGGTTATCACCCCCTTTTAAACTCAGACATGGTAGACACACATTAAATGAAGGCTGTAGAACATGGGCATCTTACACCTTTTCTGAAATTATATCTGAAGTGTGGCCAACTTTTACTCCCCAAAACTCACTCTTTGTCCTATTTTGACCTCCACAATTTATTTTTAAAGATCACATCATATCCCAGTTTACCTCCTGGCTCTGCCGCTTTCTCAGCCATGTGATGCTGGGCAATTCCTACTCTTTCTTGAACTTGAGTTTCTTCCTCTGAAAAATGAGTTTTGCAGAACTTTTTGTGACCCCTAAGTAAGGCAGTACTTGTTCCACACCTGCCCAGGGCCAGAAACAACCATCAGCTCATGATCAACCCTTTCCCACCGTAAAGCTCAGAAAAGGCTCCATCCTCCATGCCCTTCAAGATCATTACTGTCTCCCTTCCTGCCATTCTTCACTGGGATGAATAACTGCAGTTTTTCACATTTGCAGGCATCACATTTCTCTTTGACTATGAAGCCCAACCCTCTATACAGTATTTATTCACAGATATCTGAACAGCACACTTGTAACTGGAAATCTGCCTGCCTCGGGACTTATATTTCCTGTGTATTATATTCCTAGCTCTGGGTCTTTCCTCTTGTAAAACAAATTAATTATCTTCTAACTCCTGGTCAGCTTCTTACCCACTCTGACCTCTGGACTTTTATCAGCACGCTTGTACTTAGCAGGAAACCCTCCCAAAACCCATTGGGTTTGGCTGTATGCCTTTTCTCAACGGCCTCACATAATTGTACGGTTATATTAAACTTTACAAAAGTACTTTCCTGTACTTTATCTCATTCAATTCTTACACATTCCTTTGATAGAGATAGCCTATCCTTAATTTTATTGTTCAGAAAATGGAAACTCAGAGAAGTTAAGTGATATTCAGAGCTATAATTTGAACTGGTTCTATAACCAATTATCTTTATTTTCTTCTTGAAGTTCCCAGGATTTCTGAGTTTGTATTCTGTCAAGATTCTGTCTCCACTTCCTCCAAGGGGATTTTGGCTATTTGCCGGCTGAATGCTGCTGCAGCTCCCTCTTCCTTCCCTCCTCTCTTCCTCCCTTCCGCCCTCCCTCCTTCTCTCTTTCCTTCCCTCCTTCTCTCCTTCCCTCCCTCTCTTCCTTGTCCCCTGCCCTGTGTCTCTTCTCTCTGATGGATGACATATGTGTCTGGGCTGCAGAGCACCTGTCTGCCTGAACCCCAGGGACTCAGCTACCTCCTGCCCAATAGCCTGGGCTCATTGCCACCGACCACAAACGACCGAGTTGTTCAGAAAGGGACCAAAGCCAAGTTAGAAGACGCCCTCACATTTTCTGGGTTGTAAAGCAGTTCTACATGCATTGTGATGAATTGGATGTACCCAGCATTGAGATTCAATCCCAGATATAAACTGAGGACACAGGCCATCCCCAATTCCCCACTCTTCTTGCTGTTTATGTTCACCCTTCCCTGCATAGAGCTGCCTCTACCTCCCTCCAGCCCCGACATAGGAGATGATCCATACACGCTTATTAAATTACATTGAATTGTATAGCAGAGACAAGGTTCCTCAGACCAGTAACTCAAGTCCTCCTTCTTGGAGGAGTCGCCACCTTGGTTAAGGAACAGGGCAGAAATTAGAGGCAGCAGCTTGGAGCTTTCAGCAGCATTTCCACTCAGACCATTGCTTAATACCACTTCTTATTCTCAGTCACACCTATGGCTGTCATTCACTGGGGTATTTTAAAAAGTCCTTGACTAAAACCTAGAGGAAACAGTGGGAATCCTGACCACTGGCTGAACTATCCCTCCCATTTAATAGAGCTTTTAATGTATTTCAACATAGCAGTGTCTTTTTGGGGTCCAGTTTTGATTAATTTCAAATGATTAAAAGCAAATTTGTTGCTGAACATCTTTGGGATACAAACATCGATTTAAAATCAACAAGCCCAAAATCTCAGTCATTCACCATGACCTTTTGAATAACACAATTCCAGCTAATTTGAGCATGGGAAAGCTGTCTGATATATTGCATCTAGTACAATCGCTTATCGCTTTGTATCTGTGCAGTACTTTACAGTTAGGAAAAATGTCGCCAATTTATATTGATCCTTGCAGAAGAGGAGACCAAGCCCCTGAGGGCAGGAACCTTCTCAAAGTCTGTCATCCATGAATTATGTCGTGGTTGTAGGACTAGAAGGTCAGCAGACTTTGCATTGTTTCCTCCCGCTTTCCAGTTGTTTCAACAACAACGACAGGAAACGTAATTCCACCACATAAGTAATTTTATAATGAGAATAACCCCTTACTCATTTATCTGCCTGTGAGGTCCCTTAAGCCCCCCAAATATTAACCATCCTTGCAGGAATTTTTTACTACCTGCTAGGTCCACACCAGAGCCAAGCACAACTTGAATCTCCTTGCACAGAACCAGAGAGGGTGCTGGCGCTTGAGGTGTAAGATGTGCCCTTACTCTATAGGACCCTTTGCAGTCCAAACCAGCCACAGAACCAACCCACCTCCAGCCCGAATGTCTACCTCGCTCCACTCACCTGCCTGTGTGGTTTCCGTTCAGCTCAACTGAGTCTGAGGGGCTCTTGTCCTCTTTAAATATATGAAGGCTGTCACCAGCCTTGGCCTGCTGGGGGAAGGGCAGGAGGGAGGCCGAGGGAGAGGGTGAATGAGACGTGAGTAACACAACTGCTATCAGAGGCTGAAAATAGCCTGTGACCAAAGCCCTGAGTTTTGTCTCCCCCAACCCCCCAGCCAGCTGTGAGCCTCTTGGAGAACCATCTCACTTGGGTTCTATTTTCACTGCCAATTGCTTATGGCACCAAGGGATCAATTTATGAAGTGTGTCATTTCTGATCAAGTGGTTGGAACAGGAACAAGAGCTAGGGGTTTAACATTGAAAATCATTTCTCCAGGCCCCCACCCCACTGACCTTCCTGGAAATCAATGCAAGGTACCTCCAAATGAGTCATGTGCCATATCTGGGAGCCTCTGGAACTCAGAGCCACAGGTCACCACACTCGTGAAGAGAACTCAGAGCTAAAAATAAGGGTGATGGGTGTCTGAAACGATACTTAGATAATCTCTTCAAAGAAGCTTGGGGAAAAAAAGGTTGGTACATCACTTGGAACCTGTCGCTCCATCTATCCTAGGAAACAAAATTTTCTCTAAAAAGTTTTGAGTTACTTTGTTATTGTCTTTTTCTGTTTAAGAATGTGACACAGCAGTGCATATTTATCATCACCACATTATATTTATAACGTCTTGACATGTCTCTGTATACCCATATTTTCTTTGGAGGTCTAATTTCTCTTTGCCTGGAATTCACACAGTTTAGATTTGATCAAGCACCAGGGACTGATATAAATTATAGCATTGAAAAGCTGAGAAGAGGTTCAGAGATGTGAAGACCAATTCTTCATGTTATAGATGAGGAAACTGAGGCACCGAGCACCTTTCACTCGTGTTGACCCGGATGTTGAGGTAAGGTGCGTGTAGAACCCAACCTGGAGGTTTATGATCCAGCCCTCACACCTGATATTAGCCCTTCAGTTACCTGCTCACAAAGCAATTGGTTGAATGACAGAATATTTCACTGTCAAGAAGGTTGTGGCAATTTCACAAAGACAGCCGTAGTATAGGCTTCTATGAGATATCCTCAGTCTGTGTTTTCACTGAATGGCATCTTCATCATAGAGATGAGGCAATCATGAGGATCTTAGAAAGTTAAAGCTACAAAGGACTTTAGAAATCGTCTAGGATAGTGGCTTTTATTTGTTTGTTTGTTTCTTTGTTTAGAGAAAGGATCTCGTTCTGCCACCTAAGCTAGAGTGCAGTGGCATGATCACAGCTCACTGCAGCCTCCACATCCTGGGCTCAAGCAATCCTCCCGTCTCAGCCTCTCCAGTAGTTGGGACTATAGGCACACACCAGCATTCCTGGGTAATCTTTTTATAGGGATGTGGTTTCACCATTTTGCCTAGGCTGGTCTCGAACTTTGGGTTCAAGTGATCTGCCTACCTCTCAACGTGCTGAGATTACAGGCTTGAGCCACTGTACCTGGCCAACCAATAGTACCTTTAAAATTTTTTTGTGTGCATGTTTGCATTAGAATACTTTTTTCTATAGATAATCTTAAGAGGAATATCAGTATATAAAACAGATAAAAGAGGAGCTTCCACTCGTAAGTGGGAGTTGAATAATGAGAACACATGGACACAGAGAGGGGAACATCACACTCCAGGGCCTGTTGTGGGGTGGGGGATGGGTGAGGGGAGGAAACTTAGAGGATGGATCAATTGGTGCAGAAACCACCATGGCACACGTATACTTATGTAACAAACCTGCACACTCTGCATACGTATCCCGTTTTATTTTTTTAGAAGAAAAAAGGAAAAAATAAAGTTATAATTAAGCATTAAAAAATAAAAGGAGCTTCCTTGCTTGAAATGAATGGTGCACTTTCACCCTCACGCCTTGCCCTCTTTGCACACTCTGAACTTGCCTTTACACACCTGCCCACAACATGATGTGTAGTTTTAGTTTTGGATTGAAATTAGTTTTGTTCATTATGGATTAGTACTTACTTAAACCGAATTATAAACTTTAGTGCTTTCTTCACTCAGTTACTGTTTTCTTGTTTGTTTGTTCATTTGGTTTTGCTTTTTGAGATGGAGTTTCACTCTTGTTACCTAGGCTGGAGTGCAGTGGCACGATCTCAGCTCACTGCAACCTCTGCCTCCGGGGTTCAAGTGATTCTCCTGCTTCAGCCTCCCAAGTAGCTGGAGTGACAGGCACCCACCACCATGCCTGGCTAATTTTTGTATTTTTAGTAGAAGTGGGGTTTCACCATGTTGGCCAGGTTGATCTCGAACTCCTGACCTCAGGTGATCCAACCGCCTCAGCCTCCCAATTACTATTATTTACTTTTTGTATCTTACATTTTTAATTCTGTGTGTGTGCATGTGTGTGTGAGGTAAATCATTCTCGATGAATTCATTGAGAGAGTCTGCCGTAAACTTACTGAATTATCACATAATGTAACAAATGCCATAGACAGACTGGTTTAAACAACAGAAACTTATTTTCGCACAATTCCAGAGTCTGGAAGTTCAAGACCAAGGTGTTGGCAGGGTTGGTTTCTTCTGAATGTAGAAGGCTGTTTTCTCCCTGTATCTGCACATCGTCTGCCTTGCGTATCTGTGTCCTAATATCCTCTTCTTACAAGGACACCAGTCATATTGGATTAGGACCCACCCATATGATTTCATTTTAACTTAATTACCTGTTTAAGAACCCGACCCCCAAATACCGTCCCGTTCTGAGCTACAGGGAGTTAGGACTTCAACATATGAATTTTGGAGGGACACAATTCCGCCCCTCATAGTCTTCATTTTGCTTTCACTTGAATGCTAGTTTGGTTAGATTTGGGAATCTCTATTCAAAATAATTTTCAGTCAGACTTTTGAAAAAATTCTTCAATTATTTTTAGTAACGTACATGACAGTTCTGGTGCCAGTCATATTCATGTTCCTTTATTGACTTGTTTCCTGTAGAAACTTTTAGGATCTTCTCTTGAATTTTATGACAATTTTCTGTGTTAGGGCCTTTTAAATCTTATTTTGCTTGAAATTTAGTGGATGAGTTCAACTTGAAAACTTACTTTTCTTAGCTTTAGGAAATTTCCTTTTATTATTTCTCTCATTAATCCCTCCCTCTATTTAATCTGTTTCCTCTTGCTGAAATTCTCATTAGAAGTTAGAATTTCTTTGTCCTTTTATGTTTATTCAAGGAGAATTCCTTAGCTCAATCTTACATGGAACTAATTTGCATTTCCTCTTCTTACAAGGACACCAGTCATATTGGATTAGGCCTGACCCATATGATTTCATTTTAACTTAATTACCTCTTTAAGAACCCTACCTCCAAATACAGTCCCGTTTTGAGCTACTCAGCTCATCTACTGATTTTAAAATAATTACATTTACAATTTTTAAGATACCTAATTTTTTCATGTAGCCCATCCTTGCTTTATAAATGACATATCATCTTGTATCTCTCTGAGGATATTCATTATACTAACTTGGGGGAAGTCTTCTTTGTTTGCTCTACTCTACCAATTCTGTTTTCTTGGATATTTGTTCGTTTTTGTGTTGAGTTTGGTGTTTCACCTTCTTAGTGCTGGTTTTTCAACTATATTTGGGATTTTTGGTTACATGTTTACCATGTCATTTGGGAATTTCTGTTTTCCTTTTGGTGGATACCACCTCTGATTAAAGGAGCTTTCCCGCAGGGACTGTGGGGCAGGGATGGAGCCTGCTACCATGTGTGTGCAGTGGTGGTGTGATTCCTGTGTGGGCTCTTCCACTCCCTGTGGAGGTCACTGGTTCTATGGGAAGTTCCCTGGAATTTCTGGCCCCTTAGTCTGGAGCCACACTGGAAAGTGAGGAAAGCTCCTAGCCCTGGACCCATCTTCTTATCCATCAACCTTGTGATAGCCCAGGGTGCCTCCCACTCTGCACATCCTCTGATTCCAAGTTTGGGATGTCCCAGGACAGCTCCTGCCTGGCCACACGCTACTACACTGCCTGTGGCCAGGCCTTCTCGCTGTTAATCCACAGCTTTCTGCTTTCTCTCTGGAATTCTTCGAAGTTCCTCACTTGTTAATGGACACTGCTTTTCATGGTGTTGTTTTCAGTCTTCTCTCTAATTTATTTTCTTTTAAGTCACTTTCTGGAGTTCTAGGGTCTGTTGGCATTCTCCAGCACTGTGCTGTCCAACACAGTAGCCATAACCACACATGGCTATTTAAGTTGAAATTATTTAAGATAAGTAGAGTGTAAAAGTCAGTTTCTCAGTCATAGAAGCCACATTCCAAATACTTAAGAGCCACGTGGGACTAGTGCCTCCACAGTGAACAGCATAGCTATAGAATCCTTCCATTGCTTGCAGAAAGGCCTCTTGGACAGCACTGCTCTAGATCTTCTGCATCTGAAAAGTGAAGAAATTCCTAAATCCCTTTTGAGATGCTATAAGGAATAGATGACAGTAAGCCCGTGTTGGGCACACAGCAGGGTGCTCAATCAGTACCAGCTGAACGTCCACTCAATGGTAAGTGAATTGGTGGTGCTGGGACTGGACCCTGCTGTTTCTGCCTCATTGTTCCCAGAATTACCATAAACGAGTGAACCATTGAGAAACAGAGGGCATGATGGAGACCAGGCAAAAGCGCAAAGCAGGACAGTGAGGGTGACCTGAAAACATATGCCTTAAAACACTACCTTTATACCCCAAATCAGAAAAAGAGAGCTCAATTAGAAACAGTGATTTATTTAATCATCACAAAAACTTTGTCAGGAAGGCATTATTCTTCTTCCCATGGTATGAATGAAGAGTGAAATAAATGCAGTCCACGAAAAATGAGCTAAATCTCTCACGCCACATAGTGAGGTCAACTGGAAGTTCATGGCTATGTTAGGACTAGAATCCACTGCTTCCTCATTTGTATTCCCTAAGATAACTAAAAATTAGTAAGTCATGGGGAAACACACATCACAAAGGTGACGAGGAAATACAAACCCAGATCTAACCCAAAACACTTCCACAATGTGGTTCCAAAATTTGTTTGATCATGGTCCCCTCATAAAAAATTTTTGAGCAATACACACATGCACAAACATACACACAGGTTTCTATAAAACATATTCACAATGATGCACTAAAAAGATAATAAATAGAATACGAGTCTCAATCTTCTGGCTCATACTCTAGCATTATTTCACATGTTTCCTAGGGGGCTCCCCACCTCCTACTCTCAGAACCACTGATCTAAACCATGCCACATAAAAGAGAGAACATTTTGTAAGAGGGACTTGCAGGCTTGGGAATCTCAGCTTCCATCTGCTCATCTAAACCACTCTGAAAAGAAATGTAATTGGACCATAATGTATTCAATGTCAGCCACATTCTTAGAGTAACTAGGGCTTTTCACTATTTCTATGCACCAGTGGTCTGATATTTGTCATTGGCTCTTATTTCAAAAAGAGAATTAACTCTAACCTACCATCCAGAGGTTGCTCCTGACCACATGTTCCATCTGTGAAAGGCGTGGAAATGGGCAAAGCAACATATAAGTGCATCAAGATGGTTCTTTTTTCCAAGAAATAAAAACAAATGTCATCTTTACTGAAATGAAGTGAGACTTGATGAAACAAATGGCTCATTTATTTACATCATCCAGATTTTTAAAAACTGGCCTCCTTGTTTTCATGGCCATTCACTGCTTGCTGTGATAACAGTGTTTTCAGCTTAAAAGCACTGTGATGTGTTTGATTCTCTCTTGGGTGCAATTTCTCTCCTCTCTGTCCCTTTATCTCTGTTTCTGCCTCTCTCTCAATCAAAGGGAAGATACAGGTGTTATTATCCCCTTTTTGTAGATGAAGAACTCTGTTTGAGAAGTTAGGTTACACAGCTAGTATATAGTAAAGTCAAACCTTGAACCCAGATTCTCTGTTCCAGAGTCAATGCTCTGATGGAAATTTTAACTAGTGGAATTGCTCTAGTCAGAATTTGATCTAGTTGGCATTATGTAGATGGGAGAGAGGACACGGTGGGGCTGAGCACCTGCAGAGCCAAAGTACCAGCTCAACTTTATCTTGCACTGAGAGATTAGCAGGGTTTTACAGAAACAGTATGACAGATTCAGAAGAGGCCGTGCCTACGTTTGCTATTCAGCTGTTACAAAGTCTTTAGGAGAAGCCTGGAGCAGCACAAATCCCCGAAGTGGGTATCACAGGGCCAGCAAATCGACATATGTAAATCAAATTGCGGATGTTCGGAGTGGATCAGTGGGATCGTCTTAGGAGGTGTTTCCATGGGCTGTGTAGTCTTTATAACTCTTCACCTGTGTCAACAACGGGCACTTCAATGTCTTTTGAATTTAGCCCTTCCTTTGTTCCTCCGCTTCTTATTGCCCCAGTTCAGATGTATTGCCTAGACTTTCTCAGAAGCCCCCCGCCCGGTTTTCCCACTTCCCTTCCATTTGTTACACCACCACCAAAGTCATCTTTCAAAACCTGGATCTGATGATGGCACCCTTCAGCTCGCAGACCTCTGTTAGTGCTCCGTTACTATGAGATCATGTTAAAATTTTGACATCATTTTCAAATTTCTTTGTCTTGCTCCAAATTAACTTTCCCACTTCTTCTCCTACCATCCAACTTTCCTTTATCCTATCTACCAGCCTCTTCAGTCTAATCACTGTTCTCCAAAAATAGCCAGTACTTTCATGCCTCTACGCTTTGCTCATGCTCCCTCCTCTGCCTGGAATGTCCTCCGCCTCCTTCACCTCCTCCCTCTGGTGGAATCTTCCTCATCCTTCAATAAACAGCCCAGATGGCCTCTTCAGGGAACGCCTCCATCCCTAACCTTTCCAGGTAGGATGTGATACTCTGCGCTGGGACCTTAAAACATGCTCTGGTTATGGGGACCTTTGTCTGGTTGTACACGTGTCTTTTTGGATCATCAGGTGGTGAAATCCTCTGTAAAAAAGAGAGCGTCTTATTCACCTTTGGGTCCTCGATGTTAGCACCTAGTAGGCATTTAGAAGTTGAAGTTGAATTTATTCATGTAAATGAATAATTTTGAGAGGTCTTGAAAGGGCTAAATTCCTACTATATCTGAGATAAGCTGCAAGAGATAAAGCACAAATTCAGCAAAAAAAAATTTACTTACTTAAGTCTATAGCCACTCCATCTAAACATAAAGATTGGATGTGTTTTTATAATAGCTGGGAGCCTTTTTTTTGGCTTTCCCAGTAAGTTTGTGCTGGGTCTATATTGTAATAACACTGGATTAGAATGAACAGTTATAGGTTTCTAGTCTTAGCTTTACTATTAATTAGCTGTGTGCCCTCTGACAAGTCAGTTCTCCTTTCTAGTTCCTTACTTATAGAATATTCATGTGAGGCAAATGATTTCTAAGGTGCTTTCTAATTCTGTAATTTGATAATTCTTATTTTCCAGTTAGGAAAACTAAGTCTTTACTTCCCTTTGAGCATGATGGACCTTAACCAACAAACAGTAAACTTTCTACATTGTCATAAAAACATCTTTGTCCTACTATGACCCTATTACCCAAAAATGTGGGTATTAGAAATGATGCAAGGTATTTTATGAGTGAGATCTCCTGCTATGGGGAAAAACAAACACAAAAAAAGGCAGACACAGCTAACAAACAAAAAACTCCTTATTGCTAAAACATCAGAGCTCTGCTCCTTTGAAGTTGGAAGGCCTCACATCAGGAGAAGAAAAGAATCTCAGAAAGATTAGTTGATCTTTTGTGTTCACAAAGATGAAGGAGAGAATAAAGTGGTCAAGCCCCCCTGAAAGATGTTTCGGAGCAAAAGGAGATGCTTGCATGTCGAGTTTAAAACTCGGGTCCTTGGGGAAGGCATTCTACAAAGTGACACAGGTCCAAAGAGAATCAGAATCTTCAAGGTGGTGTCCCTTACTGGATGCTGTGACAATTACCCTTTATATAAGAAGAAATCTGAGAGTCCCCCAATATTCTGAAGTGCTGTATTCCAATTTCTTAAAGATAGTCTTGGTAGGGTGCAGTGTCTCACGCCTGTAATCCCAGCACTTTGGGAGGCCGAGGCGAGTGGATCACCTGAGGTGGGGAGTTTGAGACCAGCTTGACCAACATGGAGAAACCCGGTCTCTAGTAGAAATATAAAATTAGCTGGGTGTGGCGGCACATGCCTGTAATCCTAGCTACTCAGGAGGCTGAGGCAGGAGAATCTCTTGAACCCAGGAGGCGGAGGCTGCAGTGAGCAGAGATCATGCCATTGCACTCCAGCCTGGGTGACAAGAGTGAAACTCGGTCTCAAAAAACAAAACAAAACAAAAACAAAAAGTTGGTCTTTATATTTTAGAGCAATTTTAGGTTCGCAGCAAAATTGAGTGGAAGATACAGAGTTTCCATATCTCCCCTGCCCCCACACATGCATTGCCTCCCCCACTATCAACACCCTGTCAGAGTGGTACATTTGTTGCAATCAGTGAGCCTACAATGTTACATCATTATCTCCCAAAGTCTATAGTTGACATTAGAGTTCACTCCTATGGTTGTTCATTCTGTGGGCTTGGACAAATGTATAATGAGATGTATCCACCATTATATTATCACACAGAATAATTTCACTGCCTTAAAAATCCTTTATGCTCCATCTATTCATCTCTTCTTCTCCGCTAGCCTCTGTCAACTACTGATCTTTTTACAGTCTCCATAGTTTTGCCTTTTCCAGAGTATCATATAGTTGACATCACATAGGATTGTAGCCTTTTCAGATTGGCCTCCTTCACTTACCAATGTGCATTTAAGGTTCTTCCGTGGCTTTTCATGGCTTGAGAGTGCATTTCTTTTTAGCATTGAGTAATATTGCCCTGCCTGGATGTGCCACAGTTTATTTATCTATTCCACTACTGATGGCCATCTTGGTTGCTTTCAAGTTTTGACAGTTATGAATAAACTGCCATAAACGTTTGTGTGCAGATTTTCATGAGGACATAGTTCTTGTGCAGACAATACTCATTTGGGTAAATACCAAAGCGTTTGATTTCTGGATTATATGATAAAAGTACATTTAGTTTTGTAAGAAACTGCCAAACTGTCTTCCCACATGCCTGTACCATTTTGCATTTCCACCAGCAATAAGTGAAAGCCCTCGTTGCTCCACATCCTCACGAGTGTTTGGTGTTGTCAGTGTTTTGAATGTTGGCCATTCTAATACATGGGTAGTGGTATCTCATTGTTGTTCTAATTTGCAGTTTCCTAATCACATATGATATTGAGCATCTTTTCATTTTCTTATTTGCTCCTTGTAAATGTTTGGTGAGGTGTCTGTTCAGGTCTTTTGACCATTTTTTAAATTGGGTTGTTCATTTTCTTATTCTTCAGTTTTGAGAGTTCTTTTTACATTTTGGATAACAGTCCTTTATCAAATGTGCCTTTTGCATATTTTCATATTTTCTTCCAGTCTGTTGCTTGTCCTCCCATTCTCTTGACAGCATCTGTTGCAGGTTTTTTTGCAGAACACTGCAAAAATGTTCTTCCTTTTTAAAATATACCTTTTCAAGCTAAGCTCTACTTTTAAATTGCTTTAGCAGAAATATTAACTATCCAGAAATGTCTTTCCAGTCCACAGAGATAGGATTTGTTTTATTTGTATTTCCTGAACTTATGAAGTAGTAGAAATAGAAGTTAGAAAAATCACCTGTGTTCAAATTTGAGTTATAATTTTGAATGTGCATTTCAAATATTCATTGAGGGAATGTCTTGAGGTGGCAGACCTCAACCCTGTTTCCTAAATTTTGCCATATCTGATGCCATAGATTAAGGGACTTCAACTAATATCCCATAAACCCATAGGATATGACATTTATTTCTTACTGAGCATACTTACTGTTATGGCAACGTTCGCCAGCTGGAATGTAGACCAAGTAGATGGTGAGATGCTTAGTCTGAGGAACTAAGCGTGTGTGTGTGAGTGAGGAACACTTTCCTGAAAAGATTAGCTGGAACCTAAGAAAGGTTTCCTGTCTCCTAGAAGATGGGAGGATTTTGCCTCATGAGTATTTGTGAGAAAGTGGTTAAGGCAATAAGGAGCTCTGGTCAAAGGATGACATGGTACTGGAAAGGGGCCAAGTATATAGTATGACAACTGTGGATCTTTTTATAGACGTGGACCCTTTTATAGAGGCTGAGATATGGTGCTGGAAGCTGTGTTATAGTTATTGTTGACTTGTTTGGTGATGTTTCTGTATGAATTTCTTCTAGTGAGTTGTCCCCAAATGCTAGAATTTGAAAGTGCAATAAGAAGTTCCAGAAGCTATAGGGCCAGTACACATAGACCACAAAACTGGATAACCATCAGGCCCTATAATATTTTCAGTCTGTAAAGAAAGATTGCATTATGCATACTCTCCTAGACCTGTAAAGGCAGAAATCATGAAATAAGCTTCATTACAAAAATTTTCCTAGCATAGGCTGGGAAAATCAAGTATCATGTTCTATTATGGCAATTGGAAGAAATATTGAAAATGAAGATCATGTTCCAGGGATTGGTAATCTTAAATACATGTCTGTGAGAAATAGTCCAAGGGACCAGGCACATTTATTCAAAGATGAATTAGTGATGGTAGGAATATGAAAACTTTTAGCAAACTTTCAAATATCTGACGAACTGTCATATATGTTAGGAGGGAAGAAATTTGTTCCAAGAAAGGGAGAAACTAGGACCAATAGACATTGCAGATAGATAGACCGACATTGTTTCAATGCAAAAGAAAGTGAGCGTCTGAGTAGGTAGTGCATCCTTTTTCACTTTACAGGAATTGGAAAATGAAATAATGTTTACAGTCCATGGTGAAAAAGAGTAGCACAATGGTTCCCACCTGCCTAAGGGCTGAGATGATTAATATCTTGCCAACCTGTAAGCCATTCCCAGCACAGTGATTGGGAAGCTCTGCATTGATGGGATTGCTGGTCTCTGAACATAGTAAATTCCCCACCTTAGGAACCCTTCAAGGAGACTCTGGAAACAACCTGGATGGGGGTGTTGTAATGGCAATTTTAAAATGCTTTTAAATCTATGTACTTTTTATTATAGTTTCATAAGTTCTGGCAAATGCACAGATTCACATAATCACCACCATGATCAACACACAGAACAGTTCTACCACCACCCCAAAGTTATTTTGAGCTACCCTTTTGTAGTCACACCTATTCCCATTCCTAAGCTCTTGCAACCACTGATCTGCTCTCTATCCCTATAGTTTTGCCTTTTCCAGAAGGCCATATAAGTGAAATCACACAGTATCTAGCCTTTTGAATAAGGTTCCTTTCACTTAGCTGAGTGCATTTGAGATTCATCCACACAGTTGACTCGTCCGTGGTTTGTTTCTTTTTATTGCTGAGTGGTGTTCAATTGTATGGTTGTGCCACCACGCCCATTCACTCACCAGCTGAAGAATACTCGGGGGACTTCTGGCTTCTAGCCCAACATTTTAGATTAGATCACTTTAGGCCAGGTGTAGTGGCTCGTGCCTGCAATCTCAGCACTTTGGGAGGCCGAGGCGGGCAGATCACGAGGTCAGGAAATCGAGACCATCCTGGCTAACACGGTGAAACCCCGTCTGTACTTTAAAAAAAAAAAAAAAAATAGCTGAGTGTGGTGGCTGGCTAGTTGGGAGGCTGAAGCAGGAGAATGGCACAAACCCGGGAGGTGGAGCTTGCAGTGAGCTGAGATTCTGCCACTGCACTCCAGTGTGGGCAAGACAGCGAGATTCTGTCTCAAAAAAAAAAAAGTCACTTTATCCTAACAAGTAAAACACTGAACAAACTGAAAACTAACAGTTCTTCTTAGCTCCATGAAATAATTGAAATCACAGGACAAACTGCTCTACCCGATTTGGGCAGACAGTAGATCAAATAACCCACAATTGACTGGAGCAGAAATTTCAGTGGGAGCCAGTGTTGAGTTAATTTAACCAGTACTTTAGAGCTGGCTTTAAACAAAAAATTACAAGAACATGCTAATAAGCAAAAAACAGAGTTTGAAGAGACAGAGCAAGCATCATCAGTACCAGACTCAGATATGACAGGGATGTTTGAATTATTAGAACAGGAATTTTAAACAATTATGATTAATATATTAAGGAGTCTAGTGGAAAAAGTAGATACTATGCAAGAACAGATAGGTCATGAAAGCAGAGAGATGAAAATATTAAGAAAGAATATAAAATAAATGTTAGAAATCAACTTTGTAATGAAAATGAAGAAGGACTTTGATGGGCTTATTAGCCAACTGGACACAGCTGATGAAAGGATCAGTGAGCTTGAGGCTATGTCAATAGAAACTTCCCAAATTGAAAAGCAAAGGAAAAAAAGACTTATGATAAGTGGACCATAATATCCAAGAACTATGGGAAAATTATAAAAGATTTAAAAAACATACAATGAGCATACCAGAGGAGGAGAGGAAAAGAAACAGAAGAAATACTTGAAGCAATAAAGACTGAAAAGTTTCCAAAATTAATGTCAGACACCAAACTACAAATACAGGAAGCTCAGAGAACACCATGCAGTATAAAGGGCTGTTATTTGGTTTGTTTCCAGTTTGGGGGCAATTATGAATAAATATGCTACAAATATTAATACACAGCATTGTTTTTTGTAAACATAACTCTTCATTTTTGAAGGTAAATATCTGAGTGGAATTTCTGGGTCATATGGTAAGTCTATGGGCAAGTTCGTAAGAAACTCCCCAGTCATGTGTCAAAGTGCCTGTGGGTTCTCACCAACCACATCCAGTTGTTCTGCATCTTCACCAGCATTTGCTGTGATCAGTCTCATTTTGCTGTTTCTTAAGTTTTAGCCATTTTAACAGATGTATAGTGGTATTTCAGTGTGACGTTAATTTGTACTTCTCTAATAAATAATGATGTTGAGCATTTTTTTAATGTGCTTTTTTGCTAACCATACATCTTCTTCAGTAAAGTGACTGTTCAAATCTTTTATCCATCTAAAAAATTGGATTGTTTTCTTATTATTGTGGAGTTTTGAGGGTTTGTTATATGTTCTGGAAACAAGTCAAAGGTGCTGTTAAAATCATCTGGAGAATGTTGACTTTTGTTTATTTTGGTAGGCAGCCAGGCTGGTTAGGTTCATACCACAAGTTATGTCCCGCCTTCTGAGGGCGGTGGTTCCAATGTCAAAGCCAAGAGGTAAAGAAGGAAAGAAAAACCCAGTAAACTCACTGGCATACATGCTATTCTTCTCTCAGGTAACAGTGTTTGTATTCTGCCCAGAGATTTTAGTTATAATCAGTGGAGGAGATAGGCTGTAATGGGCTTACTTTGTCTTGTCCAGCACTAGTTCTGTAATGACAATTTATATACTGGATAGCGATTCTCCCAGATCATTAGACATCAAACCTGGCAACAAACCAGAATTACCAGAGACACTTTGTTTGCTTATTTACATATTTATTTTTGAGACAGGGTCTTAGTCTGTCACCCAGGCTGGAGTGCCATGGTGTAATCATGGCTCGCCGTTTCCTCTACCTCCTGGACTTAAGTGATCCTCCCACCTCAGCCTTCTGAGTAGTTGTGATTACAGGCATGCACCAGCATGCCCAGGTAATTTTTAAAATATTTTTTTGTAGAAATGGGGTCTCACTATGTTGCCCAGGCTACTCTCAAATTCCTGGGCTCAAGTGATCCTCCTGCATTGGACACACAAAATGCTGGTATTACAGGCGTGAGCCACCATGACTGGCTTCCTGGGAAGCGTTGAAATAATATAGATTTAAGGGTTCCACCCTAGACCAATCTCCATTAGAAGCCCAATCATCTGTCAAAGATGCTCTCTGGTGTTTCTAATACAGTCAACCTGGGACTGATTTGGGGGCCCAAAGTTAGGGTTAAGTTTGGAAGTTTGTGAACTCCTGGATAGGACGATCTCCAAGGCCCTTTCCAGCCCTGAGATCCTCAGGCTCTATATTATTCAGAATATCCCATTCACAAAGATGCTTGTTAACGAGGCGCCATTCTATTCAGTTCCCTCAAAACTTCAACTGAAGCTGTAGATCACATAGGTCATCTTGACAAAAGTCCCAGAGAAGATTAAAAACATGTAACTGATAGCGGCCGGGCGCAGTGGCTCATGCCTGTAATCCTAGCATTTTGGGAGGCTGAGGCGGGCAGATCACGAGGTCAGGAGATCAAGATCATCCTGGTTAACACGGTGAAAACCCATCTCTACTAAAAATACAAAAATTAGCCAGGCATGGTGGCGGGCGCCTGTAGTCCCAGCTACTTGGGAGGCTGAGGCAGGAGAATGGCGTGAACCCGGGAGGCGGAGCTTGCAGTGAGCCGAGATTGCACCACTGCACTCCAGAATGGGTGACAGAGCGAGACTCTGTCTCAGAACAAAACAAAACAAAACAAAACAAAACAAAAACATGTAACTGATAGCAAGATCAAAACCGACAGGAGAACGGATAGACTCCCCAGTCTGTAAGATTAGTTTCATGGAAATAACAACTTCTTGCAATAATAGCAGCAATAAAATTTAAATCTGCTTTATATAGTGCTTGCCAAGAGGAATATCATGTGTGCTCAAGTCCAAAGATTAGTGGTTTCATTAAGAGCCTCCTTTCCTCCCTAGGATCAGCTCTTTCCCATACATTTCACAAAATTCTTTTGGTTGAGTGCAGGTTCTGCTTATGTGCTAGGAATCACCAGAGAGTTTGAATTTGCTTTTCGTAAAAATTTATTTCTAAGGACCTCAGAAATCATCTCCTTGGGCTTACTTCTGTAAGGATGGAAGAGGAAACCAGCCCTGACAGGTTAAGTGCCTTATTAGGGAGTGCCTTATTAGGTTAACTGCCTTATTAGGGAGGCTGAACTGGGGCTTGAAGTCAGATTTTGGCTCCTAGGATGTGCATGTCCTACTTCTCTGAGTTGAGTCAAGTGAGATGTTGGATGCAGAGCCTCTTCGCATGTTAACAACAGGTCAGATAGCTGCAGTTGGCAGCGGCTGAGCTCCATGCAATGCATTTGTAAAGGGTGTTTTCACCTAAGAATGTTTCAGCTCCTGGATTTGCAGCTATGAAAATACTGGCAACTAAAATGACTCAGAACTTGCAAGTACCAACTTGCTGGCCCATCCTATTCTCTGGGCACTGGGAAGTGGATGGCCCTTGGCTCTCTCTGGAAATTTTTTCACCCCATTTCCTCTCAAAAGTGCCACATGGTATTGTAGAGCCAGGGTTTAATCAAGTGAAGCAGAATCTCTATGAGTTATGAAGTAAACGATTTCTTATAGAAATCAGATCTTACACAATTGTGAGAGAAGCTGGGGGAGTAAAGGTTGGAAAGGGCTCATTGGAGGATTGGAGTCACAAACCAGACAATCTGAGAAGCCGACCCTGTCCAGCCACCACGGAGGGACTGTAGGGGAGGAGCTGGTGGTAGAGGCATATATGGGGGATTGGTGCCTCTGTGGGTCTGCATCGAAGCTTCTGGTGACAGGGCTGGAGCCGCTGCTCATCAGCAGGACCCGCCCTCAGGAGGAGGCGGTGGACAAAACCTGGAGGACAGCCAGGCAGCTGGAGTCAGGGGCACTTTTGTGTCTGTCACTGCATCACATTGCCCTGGCGTTCTGAGAGGAGTGGTGGTTGTTTCCTTTCTCTCTCCAACATGGTGTGCAAACTCCTCTTTGGGGCTCAAAATCACAACCGTAACATGAAGGGGTTTTTGTGAAACGTTGTTCCGGCTTAAGAAACTTGATACAGAACAAATCACCTCAAGTATAGAGCCTGAAATAGCAACAGCGGTCATGCCTTGGGACTAATGCCATGGAAGCGCTGTTCTCATTTGCCATGAACAATCTGGAATCAGCCTGCTTCACCACAGTCTGAACACGCATGATGGCGCCAGGCGGCCCGAGCTCTGGAGCGCAGGCCTCAGCTCCAGGGACAGCTGCATGCACAGGCTGGCGCTGCACAGGGTCTGTCCCTCAAGCTTTCTGATATTAACTTCCACAAAATTGGGCCAATAATAACTATCTCGCAATATTCTTTGGAAGTAGATATAATAGTAGATGCTCAATAAAAATTATTCCTTTTCTCTCCCAAGTGCCACTTGTTCGCCCGGGTCATCTAGGACCTGTCCTGTTAATCTCTCCAGGTAGAAATGACCTGATCAAACTCAAACTTGTTCAACTCGCCTTATTTTGCTGTTGTTCTGTTTTGTTTTGTTTTGTTTTAGGCTTTTAGCAGCCTGAAGCCATGCTTTTTCAGGTTCTGTCTCTAGTGATAAGCAGAAAAGAGGGATGGGAAGGGGGCTTTACTGGTTCAACTAGAAATAGAAACTAAGAACCCATAAGTGTATTCTTCCCCTTAGACACTGCTGGAAGTGTTGAATTTTGATAATGAATGTAGATATGTAATTCATATTTCGCATTCCTGGCATTTCATCGTGGTCCTAGATTGCCAGTATCAACAAGTTCCAGTTTGTGTGGATAGTGAAAAAAACCACTGATTGGCAAGGGAAACATCTGCCATCAATTTATGGCCTTTTCCTGCAGGAGAGGGATGGAGCCCTTCTTAGGCCATTAGACCAAAATCTATTGACTTGGACATGCAAGATCTATTGGTTTAGAAAAGTGAGTTTGGTGACATGAGTTCCCTGGGGATCGTTCAATTTTCCTGGGTCAGAAGAGATAAATTACCATTCTGTAAAGGTATCTTGCCACATAGGAGGGAAGCAAACATATATATATTCATGAATCTTCACATATAAATACATATCTATATATATTCATATAAAGCAAAAGAGATACTATGTATATTTATAGATATATGTACTTAAAGTAATATAAAAAACATATATACATGTACATGTCTATCTGAGATATAAATAATACTTAGGATAGAGGGGCAAGACAAGTAGAAGCTGATATCAAATTTGGAGTCACACAACCACACAGAAAAAATAGAACTTGAAAAGGATAATATTCTGAAGCCATTAATTTGAAGAGGATGTGGACCTATACATTGATTAGCCCCTGAAGGCATTATGGTATCATAGGTGGCTTAAACTGTGTTTGTTGAATTTGAATGTAACAAAGCAACAGTACTCACGAATTTCTGAAATGTGAATAAAAGGTTAAATTATAGTCAAAGTACAGTTCTCTAGGAAATGGGAAGTTATATTATCATTTTAGAAAGATTTAAATTCATAGTAACAAATAAAATTGTTCTTACTCAGGATGAACTTCTAGAAGATTCACACAGAGGATACTTTTATTAAACAAAGTAGGATGACATAGGCATTGTTTTGCACAACACAGTGCTGATCATATGGTAAAAACTGGTAAGTACTTGAAAAAGAATTCAGTGTACACAGGGCCTTTTAAAAATGCACTTGATTACTTGACTGCTGGAGGACACTGATAATATATTCCATACCTACATTTTTCTGCAAAATGTTGACAATCACACCAAGTCCTCATTTAGCCGCTGATTGGATTGAGCTAGTCACTGGCCTGCGTTCACTCAAATGGGATACTAAAATGCAAAACTACTTTTTAAAAAGTTGACTAAGAGATTGATACCTTTTTCAACCTAAAATAATAACACGTTTCCTTTGAGCTTATCTCTTATTTTAAGCCCTCAAGATATGAAAACTACTACTGATAAATACTGTAAAGAATCCTCAGTGAACTCACATTCTTTTACATAATTAGTAGGATTGCTCAGATGGCTTATCTGCTTTAAGTTCTCTTTATCATTTATCTGCGGGAATACTAATCACTTGGGAAGGACAAGGCTGAGAGAACTTGTTTCAGTCGATTAAAAAAATTTTTTTTTTCATCAAATTCTATTGCTTGAGTTTCCTGGGTTTCTTGTATCTCTTAATTCAACTACTTCCCTTTCTGGTATCTGAAATCGTACTTTACATACACTTGAGCATAGGTGAGTTACTTGCATTTTCTGGTGAGATAAGCATTTCTGAAGGCCTTTTCTATTCATTGTCTGGCTGAATTTTGCCAGGCCCAGGGAACAGGGAACAACTAGTCTGAGAACTAGGAAGCCTTTGCTCTGGGTTTCCTTCTGTGATCTGGTAACAGCCCTTTGGCTACCAGCCACAGAAA
Source organism: Chlorocebus sabaeus (assembly GCF_047675955.1). Lineage (NCBI taxonomy): Eukaryota > Metazoa > Chordata > Mammalia > Primates > Cercopithecidae > Chlorocebus > Chlorocebus sabaeus. Next base: position 45,618,883 of record NC_132904.1, on the reverse strand, counting down.
TGACTGGCAACATTAAGTAAAAGAAATTCTTGGAAGGATAGCAAAGGCCCAGAGACTCAGCGGATGTCTGAAAACCAGGTTTGAAGATGGGCCAGTGCCATGGCCACTTCAGAGGCTGGGAAGCAGGAGCTTCAGCAACAGTTGCAGCAGTAACAGACAGTAAGAACAACACTGCTAGGATGAGATGGAACATCCAATCCCGGGGGACTGTCCCAGGCTGGATGCCAAGTCCACTCTTGCTAGACATGGATGGGGTTCCCAATTACAGTCCACTGGGCTCCATCCAACATGGAAAATGTCATTCCTTAAAGGAAATAAGGAGGCAGTTTGGGAAAAGAAACTTTTCCCATTGCATGCTGGCCAGATGACTTTGTCCACTACTGTGCTACTACCTAGTATCTTTAAAGTTGCTTCCAGCTTTGAAAACAAATGGAGAGTGCTTCTCCCATTAAAGCCGTTGGAATTACCATGTCCTAGGGATGTTTCCGTCTATGAATGCCTATGAAACCAATGAACAATAATAAGACAAACTGGAAGACTTTTGTGAACAATGGGGGTTTATGTGGCTGTAATAGTTACCTATCGCTGTATAACAGTATTACCACAAACTTGTATCTTAAAATACATGTTTATTGTCTCATAGTTTCTGTGTGTCAGGAATCCATGCATGGCTTAGTTTGGGTCCTTTGTAGGGTCTTATAAGGCTTCAATCAAAGTGGAGATGGGCGCTGTGGTCTCATCTGAGGCTAGACTGGGGAAGAGCCACTCTGAGCTCACTCAGGTTGTTTGCAGAATTTGTGGCCATATGCAGGACTGATTTCAGTTTTTTGCTGGTTGTTGGCTGCAGCCTGCCTTTTGCTCAAAGGCTGTCCACAGGTCCTGGCCACTTTGGGCCCCCCACCAACATGGCTGCTTTGATTCCTCAAAGCCAGCAAGGGAGACTACAGCAAGATGGGCATCACAGTCTTATGACATGTGACCACAAAACCACACACACAATCACAAATCCCATCACCTTTAGTATATCCTATTGGTTAGAAGCAAGTTACAGTCCCAAGCACACTCAAGGGGAGGGGAGAACACAAGGGTGTGAACACCAGGAGGTGGGGATCAAGGGGCAACCTCACAAACCTGTCAGAGAAGCAGTACTGGGTGGGACAGTGTCCAGAGCTGCCTGGAAATCTAACACCTCCTTTCTTCCTATGCATCAAATTTCTCCGGGAGGGTAATTCTTCACATGGAGAATTGATGAGGGGAACAAAACAAAACCTTGGTTTCCAATCTCTCTAGCTCAGCCACAGAGGAGGGGGAGGCAGATGCAAGAACTTCCTGAGCGACACAGCAGCTGTCTGTCTTGGTGTTTCTCTCATAGTTCTGTGTAAGCAATTAAATCTAATAGTCTGTACAAAACTATATATTTTGTCTGTATCTACCATTTGGCAACTTACCCTTTCTGTTTATTGTATGGAAATGCTTTATTCATGTGTACATACTATCTTTCCCGACTATAAGCACCTTGAAGGCAGGGGCCATTTCTTAAATCAGAGACCATTCACCTGTTTTCTAAGGATAAAAACAAAGGCAAAGGTACTTTGGAGGAAATAATTCATATGGGTTCTCTAGAGCTGCTAGGCATGTCTCTAGAAGTAAATGGGCAATGGATAATGAGGTCCAATAGACATGAGCTGAGTACTTGCATACGCTAGCAGTGTGACCATGGACTTGTTGCTTTAATCCCTGTGAGCCTCAGTTGTAGCTCATAGATATGATACTTTGAAATGTGTAACCCTGTCTACATATAGTAAACATGTAGGAAATAGATACTATGATGCTCTTTTAAGACCCTGACCAGGGAAAGCACTTGTCAATTCTCAAGGTGTAATTCTTCCCATAAGGGGGTCAAAGAGATGCACACTTAACACATCGGAACTTGTTCCTTCTCTTGGAGCTCCTGGGGGTTTGGTACAGTAGTTCTCCAGGTGTAGCGGACATTAGAATCCTTACTCCTGTTTTCACACCCCTAGAGCTGGGCCATCCAAGAAGTGTGTTAAGAGAGCGGGTACAGACCCACCTCTGCATAGAGCAGGAAGCGTGGGACAGATGCTGGTCACGTCAGGGCCCCTAGGCACCTTCTTTTCATTTCTAATCTCCCAGAGTGTGGTAGGAAGCACATGGGACTTAGCTGGGTGTCCTTGGCCAAGCAACAGCCTCTCCAAAGCCAATTTTACTTCTGCAAAAGTGGAGCAATCCAAGGGTCAAAATGGGGGACGGAATGTAGAAACATTCTATAAACTTTGCATATCTAATGGAACCCAGGATGGATACTCTTTACTGAGAATTTGCCTCTGTGATTAGGTAAATTTTAATTTTCTCCCAACAGTGCCTAACTGGCCAAATGAAAATACTAACTACATTTTAGAAAAGTTTTAATTTGAACAACTTATGATTAAAAATACATTTTATAAATAATTTTTCCATAGACTTGATTGAGGATTGTTGCAAACTTTACAAAAAGATACACTGCAACAACAGATTAAAGAAATTACAAAAAATATAGCTATACCCCTATTTAAAAATACAACATTATACATCACACAGCGTTTTCTTTGTGCAAAATGTTTAAGGGAATGCTGTGTTAGGCATGTCCAACATATTTACTCAGAGGGAAGTAAACTTTAATACAGTTACTTTGCATAATGGTATAGGCACAGCAAAAATAATGGATTTTTTTCCCCCTAGAAGTTAATATATCTTAGAGTTCAACATTTTACTTTTATTTTGTAAGATTGAAAGCTAAACTTAGCTTTATACAAATATATGTGTGTGTGTGTATATATATATATACGAAAACAAGTATCTGATTTCACATTGAGCAAATCCCCAACGTATTTACAGTATTTTCAGAGAATGTGTTCTCCAAATCAGTCTGTGTACATTTCTCTATTAAACAACTCTTTAGAAAATTAAACTAAGCCAACATCTGTTGATTAATGGACATCCTCTGTTGAGACTTCCAGTTTTCGCTGTGGGACAAAGAGAGTTCCTAAGGAGGTTTGATTAGCACCATCAAAATCCATGTAGGATGAGCTGGTTGGCTTGGTGGGTCCACCTGGGGTACGGAAGAAACTTTCGGCCACTAATTGTGACCCTTTGGGTGTCACAGGAACAGGCTGATTGGAAAGAGAAGAATGGACAAAAGAAGTCAACCACACAGATACCTAATCTTACCAGACTTGGAAGATTGGGCTGGATGGATATATTGCACATTGGGAAACTGGCGTATCTGGAAATTGGCGAGGGAAGCTTAGATGAGTTTTACATTCTCAATTATTTTTGTTAGGGGAGAGACAAAAATCTCATGATAACCCAATGATATGGATGCCTTGGACACTCTTCCTAGGTTCTGGAAGTAACATAGGCCTTCAGTCTCCTGACTCTCCCATCCTTTCCCTCTCCAAAGAGGGAAAGCAAAAGTGAGTCTCTTATGACACAGATACTTGGGACTTAATAATTCCAGGAAAAATTAAATTAAGTAGAAAGCCTCTCACCTGTTGTGCCCCTGTCACAGCAACTGATTGTCCATTTGGCTGGCTCTGGCTTGGGACTGGTGAGTCATAGTTGGTGGCCCTTCCTTGCTGAGTGCCTGCATTTTCTGGTACGACATTAACAGCCTCTATTCTTGGAGACACAGGAACGATTCCAGGCCCAGGGCTGGCAGACATCTGCACACTGGGTGAGATGAGTCCCAAGTGCTGCAGGGTGAAGTTTACAATGGCTGAGCTTGGGTTCTGGATGGGAACGGGGTGGCTTGAAGCGAGAGCCGGGCTGTTCCCGACAGGTACGGCTGCCACGGAAGTTGGTGAGACCATTAGCTTCAAAGGTGTTACATGAAAAGAGGGAAAATTAACAGCAGTGAGTTCAGATGATGTCACTGGAATAACACCTGGAAAGAAAAGGGGGAAGATATCTTAAAAGCACAGACATTTATCCAAGAAGTTGACAAGGCTTAAGTGAACTTGAGACCGGCCCACATCTGGTTAGTGTTTTATGTGCACTCACCTGCAATTGGGGAGCTGTAAATCCTGTGGTTTGGGGAAAGAGCACCTGAGTTTTCTTTACTAGACAAAATGGACTCTGCCCCCAGGGATGAGCACTGGGTGAGAGGGATTAGGTATCCTGATGGGAACAAGGTCTAGAAAACAAGGAGGAAGGGTTTATTTTACACACAAATACAGGAAGAAAAATAGCCACGTGCCTCTTTCAGGACTAACATCCCTTGGTGGTTGCCTCATTGGACCAAAGCCTCCAGTGGTGTGGGCTGCAGGCAGGCTGGTCACCTGGCTCCTAGAGGAGAATCCCCTCCCACCCTTTCCAATGCTTGCCCCGAATAATACAGAACATGTTTCTTAAACGCCACCTGTGGTCTTAGGACACCTCTGGATGCTGGCAGTGACCCTGCTTAGGGGTAAGGATTCATCCAGCACACCGCTCTCACACTGATAACCTAACTCCTGCTACTGGACTCCTTGGTATGATGTAGTAGTAACTGATTGTTCTTGAATTATATAGAATGGTATTTCCCAAAGAGCATTCTGAGGGCCCCTAGGTCCACGGGTTGCAAATAGGCATTACTTGATTCATGGTCAAATATAATTGGAAAATGCTGAATTAAACAAAGTCAAATCGTGTCTTTATTAGAGGATTTCCAAGAGACTTTAATGGTGGCGTGCATTAAAAATCTCCAAGTGGGGCACACAGCAGGTAGCATTTCCCAAACTACATGGCAACAATATTTTCAGTAGGCATTTAAGGAGGACTAGTATTTTAAGGCAACTTTAAATGACACTGATTTAGAGAAAAGGGGGCTAAACTATGGGCCATGGGCCAGTTCCCACTCCCTGCCTGTTTTTATAAATAAAGTTTTATTGGAACACAACCATACTCATTCATTTATGTACTGCCTATAGCTGCTTTCCTGCTATAATGGCAGAGTTGAATAGGTGCAACAGAGCCCATATGGCCCTAAAACCCAAAAAATGTCTACTATCTGGCCCTTTAAAGAAAGCTGGCTGGCCCCTGATTTAAAACAGAAATTATATAAGTGAAGATTTCTTTCTAGTACTGCTTGCTCTAAGGATAACAAGCAGTCTTCAAATACACAAAGTACACCAGAGTTAAAAAATTTACAAATAAGAGAATTGATTAATTCATATTAGAGACGCACATGCCATTGAGCAAAAGCTTTAGGCAATAAAGTTGTATCACAAAAAGAAAAGGCCCAAGGATAGGGTTCCATGTACCTCCCAACATGCCTACTAGATCACTGTACTTTACCAAACAGAAAAAGATTACATGGTGGCTGAACTGCATGAAAAGTCTGCTTTAGCCTCACCATAAGTAGGACTGGCAAAAGCTAAAAACTGCTCTTATGAACTAGGGCCCTCCTTTTATCTTCCTTCAGACCTTTCTTCTCTCTATCGTCAAAACAACAGTTTAATCTAGTTGTTAATAGGTCTTTTCCTTGGGAACAAGGGAATTCAGAATCCACAAAGTTAAAAGTATATCACAAGTTTTTAATTTTGTTTCTTAGGCACTTGGTACCACTCAAAATCTCTACTAGTAGGTGCCTTGAAAACGGCTGGAAGAGATTTTTAAGGGGCAAATTTAGGTGCTTCACGAAGAGCTCCTCTCTGTTAGCTTTAGTTATATTCTCTCATGGTACAAATTATTCTGATTGCTGGTTTAACTCTTTCAAGTCTTCAGTAAAACCCATAGTAATAGAATAATAATTTAAAAATTTCCAACCAACTACATTCATTATAAAATCTTTTAACCTATAATGCCAATTCCCCTTTTTTAAAAAAAATTAGAACTATTAAATTGCAGAATGAATCTGACATATTTGAACTTGAACTCTTCTAGCCCATGGTAACCCTCCCACCCCTTCCTCCTATCATGCCATCTTCATTCCTATCATTCACTACCTGATATGTTTGTGTTTTTTTGCATACTTATCTTCTTTCCATCCCTAGAAGTGTAAATTTTCAGTAAAAATTTGTTGAATGAATTAACACATGAATCTCTCATTGTCTTTGTTTTGCTCAGGTCATACTAAAAAGAAATGGTTAAAAGTGGCTTGGGCATGATGGCATATGCCTGTAATCTTAGCACTTTGGGAGGCCAAGGTGGGCGGACTGCTTGAGCTCAGGAGTTTGAGACCAGCCTGAGCAACATGGTGAAACCCTGTCTCCACACAAAAATAAAAAATTAGCCAGACATGACAGCACACCTGTAGTCTAAGCCACTTGAAGGATCACTTAGGCCTTGGAGGTCGAGGCTGGAGTGAGCTAAAATCATGCCACTGCACTCCATTCTGGGTGACAGAGTAAGACCCTGTCTCAAAAGAAAAAAGAAATGGTTAAAGTTGCAGACATATAAAAAAGAAGCAGGAGTGTATGGAAAATCTATCCACTGAAAACCCTAATCCTGAATAACTATGTAAGCAACAGGAGACCATTATTAAATCATACTCGTTGGCCAAAAGAGATTATGGACCTTCCAGAATATTGAATCAAGCAAAGTCTTGTGATTTCCCCTTTAGTATATACATTAAATACAAAATGATATTATGTAAGATAGTAGATGTTTTGAATGGTTACCATGAGGCCATCCTCAGGGAAGATTTGTCAAACTCTAAGCTTCCTCTTTAATAACAACAGTAACAGATAATACCTTTTAGCTTATACGATGTCTTAAAAGGATCAAACCCTTTTATGTGTATCATCATGGAATAAATTCACTTAACCCCACAAAAACTATAATATGCCCACAGGCAAGTACCCAAAAGCAATTGCCACCAAAGGCAGGTACTGGGTTAGATTTGATCCAGAGCATAGTGCTTTATACCCAGTAGGTGATGAGGAAAAACTGATGGAATAAATTCTTTACAGATGCGGAAAAATAAGACATAGAGAAGTAAAATACCTTGTATTAAGAGCAGGGGCAAAATGAGAGATTAACTTTTACTTGTACATTTAGTGGTATTTATTGGATACAGTAATGTCTTTCATATATAATTGTCCTAAGGGACAAAAATGAGATACTGTATGTAAAAGTGCCTAATATCTGTTGTGTCTGCTATATGTGGGTAGGCATCCAGTAAATATTAATTCCCTCCTGAACTAATCTCCACTTAGGAAAAAAAATTTATCTTGCACGTCGAAATCTCCAGAAACTAATACATGAACTATATCTACAATTTGCCATGATCAGTTTGATTTTTCTATTTACATAAAATAGAAATTATGATTTAAATTTTACGTAGAAAGTAAAAACGGGGAGCAATTTATCTTCTAGGCAACAGATGCCAGTTACACAACATCAAACAAACATTAGGTAGTGACTCAGAAAGCAGGAGTTACAGGAACCCTGTGCATCCATTCGTTCATTTGGGCTTACGTCTGCTTGTAAATTATTTATGACTTTCATGACAGGTGTTTGCATTCCAGTGTGTGATGGAGAAATGGACTTAAGGACAACCACCCGTGGTACTTTAAAAAGAGAGCAAATAATCCCTTCCTCCAAAGGTTAAAAATGTCCCTGCTGTCATCCCAGCCAGGGGATTAGTTGTTGAGGGCCTCATTTGGATTATGGGATGCTAAGGAACAGTTCCTTGTCTTCTGAGAGAATGCTCTTCGGTAAATTTCACAAGTCACCAATCTTCCTGTAATAGACTAGGGAATTCCTAAAGCTTTGTGCAGTTCAAGGCTGTACTTACTGTGGAGACATTTTCAAGTCCTTTTAGTTCCTCTCTAAATTTCTTTTTGGAACCACTGTCCTCAAGCATGCTTGCCCTCTTTGAGCCTCTTTCTCCAGCCAGCTCCCTGGTTCGGCTCTTTGCCCCTTGCCTCTCTGGTGCTGGCAGCAAGCTTCCAGGCCTGGTAGAGGCACTGGCCTTTGAGGTATCATTGGCTGCCTTCTCAGTGGTGGCATCTGTGGAGTCTTTTGTTCCAGCAGCTTTAGAAGAGTGGGTGGTGCCGACTGTGGGGCTCAGGTCTTGGGGTGGCGTCACACTTTGGTGGGCTTGAGCAGGCTGCAGGTAGATGGCATAGGATGGGCCTGAAGGGGCCTGAGGTAGGATCAGGGGCACTGCTGATGACAATGGGCTGGGGATCAGGGGAACCACTCCCAGGGGCTGGATGAGGGATGGTGCTGTTAGCTCCATCTCAGCATTCGCTGGGGGGTCCAGAGGGGCTACTGGTTTGCAGGGTCCAGATCTTGCCAGCTGTACTTTCACTTTCTGTCTGGATTCACTAAAAGACAAGATTTAATACACGACATGATGGATATACATTTTCTCTGAACTGTTCTACAGCTTTAAGCCTCACATTGAAGACACGCTTTTATGGAACATGCAGATAATTTCTGTAATGAGTGAATATGAGATACAGAAAAGATTAGCTCTCCAGTTTTCAAGGCTAGTGCTTCTTTTCACATAAAATAAGTAATCCTAGTAATGCAACGTAAAAGTAATTCATCCTGTTATTAAAGAGCATTGCCAACCTACCTTGATTGCTCTTCTAACTGCATTTTACAAATAGCTGCGAGCTGAGCCATTTTACTTGGGAAGGGTGTAGAATTCTGAGAACTCTCAGCTGGTAAAATAGAAAGGAAGAGAGCATCAGTCAAAGCTAAAGAATAAATGTTCACACAGATGAAACCTCACTGAAGTCAGAGGAACAGAAATTTGCATCTCCCCTCAAAGTTGCATAGCAATTAAACAATAAGCCCCATAAATGACTTTTTAAATTTATACATTAGTTAGGCTTCAAGAGGGTTTGGGTATATAGATATTGAAATAATTCTCTGACAACTATCGCAGGGATCAAGTAAGCTAAACAAATTGAGATAAAAGGGAATTCTTCCTAGCAGATCCCTGACATTCCTGAAAACATACCTTTGTTGGTCTTGATAGGGCTACTGGGAGCAGAATTTATCTTTCTCCGATCACTTTCTATACTCTTTACCAATTTGATAAGAGATGGGTGTCGAGTAAAGTTTGGTTTCCCACGTGTGGAAAAGAGATTTTTGGCACAGTTCTCTTTTGAAGACCGTCTCACCTCCAAATCAGAGGGAGTAAAAGGAATGACTGGGCTGGAGCCTGAAACAGAAAACATCTGTGTATTAAAACCTGGATGGCTCAGTTTCCCTTTGGGATATGAAATAAAACAATTTTAGGAATAAAAGTGGCAAGTTACAGAGCACCGACCATGTGCCTATCACTGTTCTAAGGGCTTTACAGAGAAAACCTTGTTTGTCTTATTAAATGAATTCCGAGACACAATATTTCCTATATTAGCATTTCTGTAACTGCACTATATCTTATAACCAGTGGTGTGCTAGAGGGTAGTTATTAGCAATTTTTCTTTCTTAGTGATATAGAAAGAATTGTGCATCTTACAATCAGTGGAGTCTTAGATCTGATGAAATAAGGGTGATCCTCACAGCTCCATGAGGTAACTGTTCCTCAAGAAATGCAGCCCCATGTCAGTGATGAGAGCTCTGACCCACAGAGACATTAACTTACTGGCTCAAAGTCTCTCAACTGGGAGCATGTGGGCCTGGGATATGAACCTGGTCAGTATGGCCCCAGAACTTTCACTCCAAATTCCTGCACCAAAGGACCTCTCTCTGAGATTATACCAAAATCACAGTAACTCCACTGAGGTGCCATTGTTCTTCCCATTTCACCAATGAGAAAACTAAGCCTCGAAGAAGTAACTTGCCTCAGGCTGCAAAGCCAGAGTGGCAGAGCTGGGAATGGAACCTAAGTTTCCCTCTGTCTCCATGGCCCACGTTCTTGTCATTTTCAATGATTCTGGGCGGGGATCTTTGGTAGAATGCAAAATGTCAGCATCGCAGAGTTAAGATGAAGACTAGAAATATCTACTTTGATACCAGAGTGAACTCATTTCATATTCTCAATGGGCACAGGTTCTGTTGTGGTCACTGTGCCACATAGCAGCAATAGTGTTTTATGCTTTGTGGTGCTTTCAACTTTCCGAATCCTTTCACATACAGACTCTACTTCTTGAACACAGGGAGGGAGGTTGTTATGGATCTTGGTTTGCTGATGGAGCCAGTAGCCAAACTTTCTATATTGCCATTCATCTTGAATCATCTTTTCAATCACATATATCTTTTCCATGTGGGGCTGTGAGTAGGCAGGGGAAGGGAAAACATCTCCCAATGTGCATTAATTCAAAATAATGAAGCAGGATAAAGAAAATGTGGTACATATACACCATGGAATACTATGCAGCCATAAAAAGGAATGAGATCATGTCCTCTGTGGGACATGGATGGAGCTGGAAGCATCGTCCTCAGCAAACTAACATAGGAACAGAAAATCAAACACCGCATGTTCTCACTCATAAGTGGGAGTTGAACAATGAGAACACATGGACACAGGGAGGGGAACATCACACACTGGAAATTAAAAATTAAACACACACACACACACATACACACACACACAAATAATAAAGCAAAAGGTGAAAGAAAAAAATACATACCACTGGTATTTGGACTGATTTCTGGGCCGGTCCATTTAAAAGCTGGTTTTCGGCCTCTTTCCTCTGTAACATGAACTTTCTTGATAAGATCCAGGCTACTCAGAACATTAGCTATATCATACAACCTCCTAATTTTTGCTGGGAAAAAAAGTATATATACCACTTAATGGAATAATGAAAAGATCAAAGACTTTTTCTTCAGAAAGACTTCATGTATATTGCAGGAGCTGTCTTAACCATCAGTGTCAGACAGAGAAACATCTGCCTCCTTTTAAGTTCTGGTGATACAGCTTTAATTACCATAAAAAAGTTTTAAATATTTAAAAGACTCAGTTACTGCTAGTACTCAATGCTGAAATGACAATAGCATATGTTGACAAAGAAAAAATGACTTGATGAGATCACCCTATCTGAAACTATGTTACAGACTATTTCAAAAATAAAAAGTCACCATTCCTGGGTATCTTCTAATGAGGATTCAGAAGAACTTTATGAACAGAGAAATAAAAGTATCAGTGACAAATGTCTTGATTTTCTGCTTGCAATAGTTTATAACAAAATGTATTTACTATCGCAGCATGGAAAATTCTGTACTCCATCAACATGTGTAATTTTTTAATATTGTCTTTATGCAATATGCAAAACACAGATCTGTGAATTTGACAAATCTCACATATCTTAAAGAGTTTTGTCACAAAAAGTCTGTTTTTACTGCCATCCTGATAGTACAAATTACAAATCGAGTCTCCTTCCTAGCCATACCAGAAGGTTCTGATTTCCCTGGGGATTCAGTAACTTACACCTCTGCAGTTCCTGGAATAGTTTTCAAGGTTATGACTAACCAGTGAAACAAAGATGAAAACTATCTGGTGACTCACAAAAGGCAAGTAACCCCTCTGTAGTATCAGGACGTGTTTTCTGAAATTGCAGATCTCCCAAGCCAAGTGCCCCTCCCCATCCTCTGAGCACTTCTTTCCACACCCTTCCTGCAAAGTCTGGTGTAATGGTGAGGGCGTAGCTCTTTTGTTAGGAATCCAGTCTACAGTCCCTTCCGAATTTTGAGCAGATAATCTAGCTAAAACCATTCTTCCAAAATGGCAGACTACCTGTGCTGCGGGTCACTTCTGGGTACAAGTTTATGAGTCATTTATAAACCCTCTATATCAGCATCGGTGGAAGGAGACCTGGGGTCCAGATCCACTTTACAATTTACTCTCATTTAGAGCTTACACAGAACAGATTCTTCCAGTGTTTACTTTTAATGAGAACAGTGTTACAATATCAAATGAAGCAATGTGTCAAATAAGAGTAGTGATACTTGGCCGGGCATGGTGGCTCACGCCTGTAATTCCAGCACTTTGGGAGGACGAGGTGGGTGGATGACCAGGTCAAGAGATTGAGACCCTACTGGCCAACATGGTGAAACTCTGTCTCTACTAAAAACATAAAAATTAGCTGGGCATGGTGGCGCGTGCCTGTGGTCCCAGCTACTCTGGATGCTGTGGCAGGAGAATCGCTGGAACCCAGGAGGTGGAGGTTGCAGTGAGCCAGGGCCGTGCCACTGCACTCCAGCCTGGCAAAAGAGCGAGACCCCGTCTCAAAAAAACCCAAAAACCAAAAAACAAACAAAAAAAAGAGTAGTGATACCTATGTATCATAACGAGTTAGCTAAATCAATATTATCATGGCTTCTGGGAAGAAGTGAAGATATAAAAACATAATTAGAGAAGATCTGTTTATGCACTATGTTTCCTAATTTGGAAATGAGTTTACGACTGAGATTTTATTGTTTAAGAATAGGTTCAAAAATCCATGGCAGTCATGACACTTACTTTTAAACTTGCTTTTATCCAAATCTTCCACATGGTCCTCCCCAATTAAAATCTTGGCAGCAACTTCTAGGCTTACTATCTGAGGCGTTGACACCAAAAACAGCATCACAAATTTCTGGCTCATTACCCTTAAAGACTTGTCTTTGCGGCTGTTTACGGACGCTTTAGAGAAGGATGAGGATTAGAGAATTAAAATTCATAAAGGGACAAGTGACTTCTAAAGTAACAAGGCTAAAAATACCACCACCTGATCATACAGCTGACAACTGCGGCATTTGAACATTAAAGGCAGCAGTAGCTTTAGAGCCGTGTTCTCCACAGGACCTTTTCCTTAGACAGAGGACAAATGCCATGCAGCCTGGGGTTTTCACTACCATCTCTCACCTGCCCGAAATTCCACTCCAGGGAGTTCCACGAAACACACGTCTGGGTGTCCATTTGGGCCAGTGTTTGATTTGATGATATGATCCTCTATACTGTAACTCTTAATAAAGTCAAACTCTTGCTCATATTCTTTCTTTTTGATCATCATAATCTGCTCGGCATACTTATTCTCCTCCCCGACGCTCTTCAAGGTGCCAAGGGTTTGGTTGAGGTTGTGTCGCCCGTGCCAAGTGTACCTGTTTTTGGCGAGGCGGCTCACCATATGTAAACTCTCTAGGACGTTCACGATATCGTAAATGCGACGACGTTCAACATCTACAAAGAACGTGCAATTGTGTGTTACAGATTTTTGTAACTTGTTTAGAACTGAATAGCGTTTTCTTCCATGGTTTATTCGTCAGTAGGTCCCGGATAATATCACTTTCCTAACTGTACTGTAAGTGCACATACTCAACAAATACTGTGAAGGTGAGAAAGACATGCCTTTGCTTTCCAAGAGTACAAATCATATGAATTAGAAAGGCAACAATTAATGAGGGCCTAAGATGTGCTACACAGCTTTAGGAAGTTTTCACCCTACACTTGTGAAGTAGGTATTATGATCTTCACTTTAAAAAGGATGAGAAAGGCTGGATGTGGTGGCTCACGCCTGTAATCCCAGCACTTTGGGAGGCCGAGGCGGGCGGATCGCGAGGTCAGGAGATGGAGACTATGCTGGCTAACACGGTGAAACCCTGTCTCTGCTAAAAATACAAAAAAATTAGCCGGGCGTGGTGGCGGGCGCCTGTAGTCCCAGCTACTCGGGAGGCTGAGGCAGGAGAATGGCATGAACCCAGGAGGCGGTGCTTGCAGTGAGCCGAGATCGCGCCACTGCACTCCAGCCTGGGCGAAAGAGCGAGACTCCGTCTCAAAAAAAAAAAAAAAAGAATGAGAAAACAGAGGCTCAGACCAGCTAAGTAGCTCACCCTCAACCGCAAAGAGCTAGCAAGTAGCAAACCAAGTCTTTAAAACTCTACATCTCACACTTTCCAACCCCTTCCAATACCTACAGGTACACACACCTGTATGATCATCTGTAATGATCAGACGATAGAAACAAAATGCTGAGATTTCAGAAAAGTACAAAAACCATGATGTAGTTTTTAAAAACTCACATAAAAATAAAATATTCCGTTTTGGGTCTAATTTTGCTTACTTTCTAGCTACCATTAACAATGTGATATTAGTAATTCTGTGGCTCTCATCTATCTATTTAAATTGGGTTTTCAATATTCTGTAATGTTAGAATTCTCTTCGTTCAAGAAACTTAATTTCAATTTAAATATTTGATGAGATCAGCCTTTCTGGAAAAGTGATCAATAAAACACTATTTTAATAAGGGTGGATCCTACTGACCTCTTGCTGTTCCTGGAATCTGCCAGATATGCACTTGCTTTGCACTAGCTGTTCCTTCTGCCTGGAACCCTTCTCCCTGATGTCCTTACAGCTCCCTACCTTGCTTCTTTCAAGTCCTTGCTCAGATGTCACCTTCTCAAGGAAGCCTGATCTGACCACTTATGGCAAAGCACCTCCCCAGCACTCCTGATCCCTTGACCCTGATCTACAATTTATTTTTTCCACTATATGTGTTACCTTCTAGCATGTATTATCCTTACTTACTTCCTATATCCGTTACTCAGTATCTATTGCCCCACTAGAATATAGGTTCTAAGAGAGAAGAGATTTTGCCCTTTTTGTTTATGGATGTATCCCAGGCTCCTACAACATTGCCTGACACATAGTAGTAGGAGATTAATAGATATTTGCTGAATTAACAGGTACATCCTATCCAGCTACCATTAAGCATATATGAAGAGTAGATGAATCTAAATGGCATATTCTTAAAATGTGAAATAAAGTTGATATTTACAAACATGTATTAGAAAGGCAACTTTTCTTCACGGGGTGATTGCTTTGTATTAAAACGTATTATCTTGCACAGCACATCTCTTCACAGGTTTAGATTAAGATACCCACATGACTCCAAAGGTACCCCAAATTTGTCACAGTCCCCTTTTTAGCTCCACATAGATTCAGGTCTTTGAACAGAAGAGTAAAAAGGGGCAGGAGGAATAACTTGTGCCCAACACAAAACATTCAGAAAACTAGTCCTCAGAATAGTGCTGGAGGTCCAGAGTGCACAGGTCCTGTTCCCACTCACAGAAGCTGATCCTCAGCGTCAACTAGGAAGATAACCATTCATCAGCCTCATTCTTCAAGAACAGGAAGGCAGAGCAATGAGGCAAAAGTTCACAGTTGTAACTTTGTAAAAAAAGTCATAAGACAATATTGCCTTTCTTTAAAGCTTCAGAGAAAACTGCAGTCAGAAGCAACCTTCATTGTGATTTTTTTGCCTCCAAGATTTGCTGAAATTTGCAACTACTTGCCTTCATTCTTAAATTAGAAGAGGGCTGTAGGGATAGAAAATTTCCATGTCGCCTTATTTGTGTCCTTTACAAACACTGGCTAGATGAGCCGGGGTCTGAAGGAGTTAAGTCCATAAAGCCACTTTAATTATTAATTCTTTCAGTGAGTTCTTTGCATACTTACTAAGTTCCTCTGCCACTTCGTCAAGGCAGATGTCATTATTCACAGCAGGGTTGGGATAATTAGGATATCGTGCTAAGAACTTATGACACAATAATCCTAAACTTTTCTCTTTTCGACTTGGCTGGCATTTCTCAAATTCATCTCCAGATAAGTGTTCCTACAAAGGAAAAGGTAAACACTGTCTTATTCTAAAATAAAGTTTGACAGATTTATTAGGGGCATCTGTGCTCGATGACTAACACCAACTTACACACGCTTAGCTTCAACAGCTGCAAAGTCTGGGTGGGAGAAAAGGTTGGTGGCAGGGTGGGGGAGTACAAAACACTTGGCAAACCTGAAAGGAAAGCCTGAAACGAAAATAATGCAAAGATTCAGAATTCCCAGTGCTATATTTCTTGGGGTTCAAACCTTTCTGGTGCTCTGAAGGAAGTTAATAACAGACTTCAGGTGGTGATGCTTTAAATTGCTGGCACTTCTCCAATAGCTACAAGCCCCCCCCAACAAATTTCCCAGTCTCCAACCAGTCGTGAAAACCTACGTGTATATAGTCTTTGGCCTCAGGTAATCCACTTCTGTTGTCAAACAACCCCCTTTTCTGATCTCTGTTGCGGATCTCAGGGCTCACAGCACTGATGAGCATTTTCAGGTTGGCTGTCGGTGTCCACGGCTCTCCCTGGGAGCCTTCTTTGGGCTTGGTGGGTGTGGTTAAAGGGCCAAAGTCAGGCTGGATCTCTGTCAACACGATATTTGCTGTGGTGGATTCTTTCAGAGGTGTTTTCATTAGTCCCCTTTTATGTGGCTCACAAAAGAGATTTTCCTGGTTTAAAAAATGTAAATAATTAAGTCCATGGTAAAACAGGATTTATCAGACAGCTTGGATTCCAGAAATTGCATAATGAATAGAATCATGCCAAGGAAAAAATGTCTAATGAGACTGTAGAGTTGAGGAAATTAATAACTGTATTCTAATGGTCATGTGACGTGTATTGTCCATTCTAATAATTACACTTCCCATTTTTAATTTTGCAATAAGGCCTAAATGTTTTCACCTTTTGTTTCAACCACTGAAAAAACAACTTTAGTTAGGACTTATAATTGTATTTTGAAATAGTTTTAGATTTAAAGAAGAGTAGCAAAGAAAGTATAGAGTTCCCAAATGCCCTTCACTCAGCTTCCCCTAATTGGACTGACAATGTTAAATGATCTCAAACTCCTAGAAATGACTTTTGTTTACTCATGGTACTGTAATAAGTAAAGGCCTACAGGGCAGAAATTCTTATCCACCTAGCATAATGGCTGCATGCAATGGGTGCTAAATAAAATACCACTGAAGAGTCAGAGAGACAAGGAGACAAGGGTGAGGGATAGCATATGGTCAGATTTATCAGGGAAATCCAGAGTGTCCAACAGCAGGATTTCTGACCAGAAAAGTCTGCTCTTTGAACACACACTCCCTCACTTTACAGATAGAGAAAATGGAGCCCAGAAAAGTAAAATTATTAGGTTGGTGCAAAAGTAATTGTGGCTTTTGCTATTGAAAGTAGTGGCAAAAACAGCAATTACGTTTGCACCAACCTAACAGCTACCTAAGACCACAAAGCTAGATCCTGGCAGAGGCAAGATAGCCACTGAGACAAAAGGGAAAATTAACAGCAGTTCATAAATAAAGCTAATGGAGAATATGTTCCTTCCAGTTTTGGACACCAGGAACTTCACACACTACTCTCATCTTTATCTATTTTAAAGAAAATGCTTGGAAGAGCAATAAGTAAAATAATAGGCAGACCAAATAACCAAGAACATGGATTAATGGGACTTGCTGTGACATCTTGGGTTTATCAAGCTCTTTTCCGTTTGTATGTTCATGGAATCCTGCATTCCTAGCTTGCAGAAGAGAAGATGTAGGCTGAGAAAGGTCACACAGGACCGGAACCTGGATATTCTCACTCCAAGTATGGTGCTCTTCTTACATAGAAGTCAGTGTGGTGGACCCAACAGGAGCTCCTTGCAGTATGTGCGTCTGAGATGTGCTGATCTGAGAATAGGCTTTTTCTTTGCCTCACATTATCAGAAGCAATAGTAATTCTCTTATTTGACTAACATCTAAAACTACTAAGAAATGTGCATGTTTAAGTTCACTTTTTTTTAACCTATCAGTAGTTGGACACCCCCCAAAGACAATTCTTTTGTAATTTTACAAAATATTTGCCCCCTAAACAGAGCATTTTGCAGACCCCATAAAATAAGCTGCCAATTTGGTAAAAAATTATCTTAAAAAGAAATTCAGTCTCCAATCATGTCAAACGCCCTTTCTGAATTTCAGTTGTTCAAGAATCCTCAGAAATGTTGTAATGAAACTAACGAATTCTTGAAGAGGGGTAGGTTTGCCCCTTTACAATCTTTCCTTTAATGATTTGGTAGTGGTCTCCAAGACATACATAGAGAAAATATATTTTTAAGAATAATAAAATTTGTCAGTTTCATTACATTTCTGAGGATTCTTGAACAACTGGAATTCAGAAAGGGCATTTGACATGATTGGAGACTGAATTAAGATAATTTTCATTTTTTAAACTATATTAATTAAATTAGTATATATTTTAAACTAGATATTTTTGAAACTATAAGATAAGGTTCATTTTTTCCAGGTTATTACAGAGGCTAACCAAGGATGTGGCATTAATAAGATATATTGGATAGGGAAAAATTATGGAGTTAAATCCGGATGATACTGAATTTAAAATTGCAGTGATGAATATTGAAGTTATAAAGTACCTTTTCGTTCTCCATTCTGTAAATTCCTCATACATTTAGAGTTTAAAAATGAAAAATCTGGAGTTCCTCCCCAAATCCCGATGGTTCAAGTAGTCCAATCAATTGGACTAAAAGTTTTAATATCCTTAAAGAAAAAAAGAAATAGAAAAAGTTAGAGAAAAACAAGAACCAAAAGATCTGTTGAAAATTCCTTCACGGACAACAGGCTATGGAAACAAAGACTAACGAAAAATGACAAACTATATTTACACATTTTATTCTCGACCAGCGATCGCCCCACTGGGCGTAGAACGCCAACAAATGCCAGTAAATTCCTTCAGCAAACGGATCGGCTGTCCTAAGACTTCAAGCAACCCACAGAATTTCTAGTGACAGCCCTTTCCCATCTGTAGAAAAGGCTGGCCATTCTCTGAACCCCAGCAAATACTTTAGCAAGCACCCACCTGTTCGCAGATCTGGGCTCCGGACTGAGCGCACAAGCCCAGGTCCCGGCTGAGCGCACGCGATCCCAAGTAACTGGGTACAAGTCTGCATCTAGATGCCTGGATTTCTCCCCTTACACACACGTGCACAGGCTCAGCAGTAAAGTCATGGGAGGTTGCTTGACAGGAAAGTTCCAAATTCAGTCCCAAAGCTCCAAGCATACAGCTGGGCATTTAAAGAGAGTCTTATAATTAAGACTTTTTTTTAATTTTAAAAAGGGCTTTCTTAAAGATACAAAGCACTATTTAGTCCCTATTCGGGTGGCCAGTTCACACCACGGCGTTAGACTCCACCTTGGAAGGCGGCATTTGCCCAATAAGGCAAGCAGGTACAGTCCCCGGGCAGCCACTAGCTCCGTGCACTTCCCCCTCCTCTGGGCCAGAGGCCCCTCCCCCAGGCCCTGTCTGCCCGCCGCCCGCCCGACAGTTCCCGGACAGCATCATCGTGGTTTCCAGGACAACAATTTCCGACCAACCAGAGGGCCGGAGGCGGGCCTGCGATTGGCCGACGGCGCCAGGGGCGGGGCCGGACCTTCCGCCTTCGATTTAAAAATTTGGCGCGGAAAGTCGGACCGTGGCCGGCGCCTCCCTTTAGCTGCGCGGGGCCTGAGCGCGGGCAAACCCGTGCCCGGAACCACGGCATCCCCGCCCCTCCCCCTCGCTCGCCCCCGCCCCTCTGCGCGGGAGCTCAGCTCCTCCCTCACGGCCCCCGGCGGAGCGGGAGGCGGGAAACGGCCGCCGCTGCGGCCGCCGCCACTGCCACCCGCCCGAGCCCTCTCCCGGTGCCGCGTCGCCCGGGCGCCGCGCCGCCCCTCTGCGTCCCTCTGACCTGTCAATCCACATCACGGAGGGAGCCGGCGGGGGCTGAGCCGGGACTCCTCAGCACCGCTGCCCCTCTCAGGCCCGGGAGCCCGCGTACCTGGCAGTCAGTCAGTCTTTCCGCAGCGCCGAGGTGGGTGCCGGAGAGAGACTCCGGGACCGGGACTGGCGGGCCGGCTGGCGGGCAGAGGGAGCGTGACCGTCCAGGAGCAGCCAAGCCCCCGATTTGAAATTAACCCGCTCCCGGCGCGAGCCGATCCCGCGGGCGGGGAGGGCCGCTCCCCTCCCCCACGCCCGCTAGCTCCGGCCCCGGCCCCCACGCGCCAATCCGAGCCTCCCGACCGTAGCCGCCGGCGAATCGGTGCAGGCGCCGCCCTCCGCTCCCGCCTCTACGGCAGAGTTGGGGGAAAAGTTCAGCAACTTTTTTTTTCCTTTTTTTTTTTTTTTACATACACCCCCTCCCCTTGCTCAAAGTTGGGGAATAAAATTTGGCCCGCCCGGGGCTCGCGGGCTGGGCCGCAGGCGCCCTGCGATTCCCCGCATGGGGCTATCTCACCCCTGCCCAGCTCCAGGCCGGCTCACCTGCCCTCGGACTGCAGCCGGACCTCTCCCCCTTGCACCCCTCGCATGCATGGTTGTGCTGCCCACCGTCTGCCCCGTGCCTTGCAGAAATTGGTGTGAGGAGGGAGAAGCTTGACTACTGGTGCCTAAGCTCCGTGGGCGCGGGGCCTTGGCCCGGCTGTGAGAACTCAGGTGTAGGAGGAGAGGAGGAGGCGGAAAACCCGCCAAGTCTGTCCCCGCCGTCTTTCCTCTCGGTCTCCCACCCACTCCTCCCTTTCTCTTCCCTGTTGTCTTTCCCTCTTTTTCCGGTCTCCGAGCCTAAGGCTGCTTTAGCCTGGTTCCCTGTGGAGCCCTAGCAGGGTGGGGAGACACTTCGATCCTCCGTCCTCACTTTGCAGAACGGGACACCGAGGCCCGGGGCGGCGGCGCTGCCTCGGCTGCACCTGGATCATTTGCGCCCGCGTTGGCTCCCTTCGCTCTCCTCTGCCTTAGACTTTTCTGCGGATGGGTGCTGAGTGTTGCCCAGCCGCGCCGAGATCTGGGCGCCGGTCTCTGGATCTGGACTCGGTTTGTCTCTTCCTCCTCTGTAATCGCGCGTGTTTAAGCTCCAGCAGGGCCCGGGGCCACGCTCCCCCACTCCCACCGCTAAGTTGGGGATCAGTGACTCTCCCATTGCTGACTAGCAGGGCGAGGCATTTTTATTTTCTGCGGAACGCGATGAGGGCGGGGATGCTATGATATTTAGGCTGGGGTCGCAGCGCAGCAGCTGCCAGCCATAGGGCCAAGGGTCTCCGTGTCGAGCGAAGGCTCATCCCCCCACCCCGAAACTCGACCGCAGACTTGCGGGGTGACTGCCCTGGAATGTTGGCGGCGTCGTGTACCTGTCCCCACTTCGTCGACAGCTGAGGTGCAGGTCTTGCTTAAGAAGGCGCTTCGACCTGAAAGCGGGCCTTTCAGGTACTGTGCAGAGGGTCAGCTGCCTGTAGCTCGCAGATTTAAAATAAAGCAGAGATCACTATACAGGGTTCCACCGTTGCTAGCACTGAGCAGCTGGTTCTTACTAAGCCTAGGGACCCCTTTTCTGGAGCAAGGCTGGGTTCTAAATGTATCAACAAAAAGTGGGGATTTGGTGCTTCTGTTTTAGCCACTAGCTGTTGGCCAGATTGTCATCTCCCCCAACCCCCTGAACGGTCAGCACTCCTAAGAGTGCATAGGTTCAGCTATGCCCAGTGTACCCGAAGTTATTACAGCCCCGGAGTCCTGTGGGCCATAAATCCCCTTTAAAATTGTTTAGAAGCAGTCTGCCTCATGCACCTGTGTTCAGAGATAGTGACTAATTCGTTCAAATCTGTCATCTACAGGGCCATTCATGCTGCAGATGTCTGAGTGACAATTACTTGTAAGACACATCATTCATGGAGCAGCCACCTCTAGTGACACTTGACAGATGGCCTCTCATTTCATACTCAGCACAGGTGTGAAAGCATGGGGTATGACTCTGAGAGGGAAGCAGGGTTTTAAAGTGACAACCCCAAGGTCTCACTGTAAGTAACAGGGCTGGAATTCGAAGCCAAGGCTGTTTAACGCCTCAGAACTTTCCACTGAAAGCTGTGTTCACCACTGTGCGGGGTGCTCATCCTTACTTGCTTCATAGGATAGTTGTGTCCCATTTTATAGAGAAGAAAACTGAGGCACAAAAGGGTTAAACTGATGACCAAGTTAGCTACAGAGCGAGAATTAGAATCCAAGTCTGCCTGCTCCAAGTTCATACATCCCATTCCACTGCCTCTGAAAGATCCTATGAGAGCAATGTTAGTGCCAACTCAGGCTAGCCCTTAACCATTTCAACCCCTCCCTAAACACACAAAAAAACAGGAAGGTGACAATGTAATTCTTGCTTACTGATTGTTGTCATGTCTTACTGAAGGAAGTGAAATTACAGTCAAACTCATTGAGTATGTTGAAAAATGGTTTTATTAAGAGTGAAGTGATACAGTTTTGAAGTCTTAACAACCCTTTCATGTAATGAAAGGTAACGAAGAAAGAAAGGTGAAACAACTCTACTCATCGCTGTGTAGAGTATCAGTTTGAAATGCAGCATGAATGTAAAGGAGAGAAAAGACTACTGAAAACTTTTATGTTTACTGCTAACCAAGAAGGAAGGATCAGGACATAAGCTTGAAATCTTTTTTTTAAAAAATTTTCCCATCAAATATGTTTTCCACTTATTAGTTACATAATCCAAGGGAATAGTTGTGTATTTGTTTCTGGCCTTTTATTCATCATGTTGTGTAATCTGTGTCTCACTGAAGTTAGACCAGTTTTTCTGCTCTGTGATGCCGCCCTTCTGGATTGCACAACTTGGAGGGCTGATATGTTGTATAACACATTCAGCATTAAATAAAGTATTATGAAAAAAGATATCAAAGGTAAGGGGGAAAGATAGGCATCACCGAGGCGTCTACATTCAAAGGTAACATTTGGGATTCCTGAAGTGTGTCCCTTTTCATAATCACCAAAAAGACAGGCAAGACCTTCCCCTTCTGAGCAGGGAAGGATGAAGGGCTAAGGAATGAGCTCTAGCTAATGGGTTTCTTGACCTTTTTTGTCTCTTGCTGCCCCACCTCCTAGGTGCTTGTATCACCAGCTCTGCTTCCTGACCTAGTGGGGCAATTTGGGTTTGTGCTTTTTCTGCAGTACGTGTTGGCATAGATACCATGAAACAGCTGTCTGGAGCTTAAAATTGCACAAATCCCTATGTGCTGGGTTAGATGTGGCTGCTTACAACTAGATCTCAGCTATTCCTGGTCCTTGTACTGAGCCTGCAAATGAATCATGCTGGGTCCAGTCTGGGCAGGGTTAAAGAGGATGGATACAAGCAAAGCACCCAGGAAGCGGGCATGCCTGGAGCTGGCTTGTGTTGACTGTGGAGCTAGACTAGGTCAGAGTATGTCCCAGGCAGCAGCAGGGCTGTGTGTGAAATCCCCTCAGACTCTCCTGTGACCTCCTGTGGGAAATTCCTGATGGGCCCTGATCTATCCTGACGAGCCCTATATAGACATTTGCAGCCCGGGACTCAGCTGCAGCAGTGACAGTTGCTGCCATTTATTGAGCAATTACTGCTTCTGATTTTTTTTTTTTTTTTTTGAGACAGAGTCTTGCTCTATCACCCAGGCTGGAGTGCAGTGGCATGATCTCGGCTCACTGCAACCTCTGCCTCCCGGGTTCAAGCGATTCTCCTGTCGCAGCCTCTCAAGTAACTGGGACTACAGGCACGCGCCACCACACCTGGCTAAGGTTTGTATTTTTAGTAGAGACGGGGTTTCACCATATTGGCTAGGCTGGTCTCGAATTCCTGATCTCATGATCCGGCCGCCTCGGCCTCCCAAAGTGCTAGGATTACAGGCATGAGCCACTGCACCTGCCAGCTTCTAAAATTTTAAAATACTTTGGGGATAATACAACACAAAATACTGAGAGTCCTCATGTGAAGCTGGAGTCTGAGTTCTGTTCTCATTTTATTATTGCACATATAATCTTAAAATTGTCATAATGTCGTGTAATCCAGTGCTTATCAGTGGGTTGGAAAAACCTGCTTTTCCAGGTTCTAGGACATTAAAGAAGTATATGTAGAGATTCCTAGGAATAGGGTTCAGGGATTTATTACCTAAAATATAGCCCCCTTGGAGCCGGGTGTGGCGGCTCATGCTTGTAATCCCAGCACTTTGGGAGGCTGAGGCGGGTGGATCACTTGAGGTCAGGAGTTTGAGACCAGCCTGGACACATGGTGAAACACTGTCTGTACTAAAAATACAAAAATTAGCTGGGCATGGCGGTGGATGCCTGTAATTCCGGCTACTTGGGAGGCTGAGGCAGGAGAATTGCTTGAACCCGGGTGGTGGAGGTTGCAGTGAGCCAAGATTGCACCACTGCGCTCCAGCCCGGGCCACTGAGCAAGACTGTCTCAAAAAAAAAAAAAAAAAGTCCCATTCAATACAGGAATCCTATAACCTTCCTGATCAATTAATGATTGCTGCTCTTTGCTTAAAGCTGGTAGTGAAAGGTAACTGTGCTGATCCCCTCCAGGCAGATTTATCACATCCTGTTCTTGATCATCCCCCTATATAGGCACCTCTGTTATGGATGCTTCCCACCTACACCACTGTGAGCTCCTTAAGGCAGGGAGAGGGACTTCTTCACCTCTTGGTCTTTCCAGTGCCCAGCCAGGTGCCTGACCCAAAGCAGGGGCCTGATAGATGTTGGCTGATGGAGTAAAATTCTACTCTGGAATGTTATCCCAGCAGCCTCAGATGATACCTTGTCTTTTAATTTCTTTATCTTCAGTACTGAGTTCAGTGCCTGACACACACTTGGTGTTCCATAATGCTAGGATAATGAGCTCATAATTACCTCTCCCTTTTAAATGTCAGGTTTTTTACTTTAGCTAGGTTCTTTGGTTTTATTTATTTACTCACTGAAAAGTAGTATACTGAGTGCTATACTATGCCCCTAAACCCTGAATTAGGTGCTAGGTATACACAGTGAGTGAAAGAGATAAAGTCCTTGCCCTTTTGGAGTTTATATTCAAGCAGTAGAAAGTGTCTGGTGCAAAGTGTTAGCTTTTATTGTATTTTTTTTTTCCTGTAAGTGTGAGATTTCTCTGCCATTCCTCAGTTCAATAAATATGACCTTTTTTTAAAAATAAATGTTCTACCTCTATAGTACTTTTTAAAAGTTTCTGTAGGTATTTTTCTTCCCTAGGAACCCAAGTTTTCTTTTCTTCTCCTTTTAGCCCATATGTATGGGTCACTTGCTCCAAGCCTAGGGACTCTGCTAGGCACCAGCTACAGGACATGATGGCTGCCCTTGGGATCCCAGCAATAAAGCCATCTCTTCACTTACTCCCACTCCCCCTCTCTCTTTATCCCTCTTCTGCAGAGATGTGGACTTCATCTGGACAAATTGTGTGCTTCTCTGAGTTCTTTAAGATTATGGCCTCTTAGTCACTGGAGGATGCCCTATTTCTCCTGGAATGATACTGAAGTCAGCATAAGTGGGTTCCTTACACCTCAGTGGCCCTCAGTCATTGTGAATTCAGGCACTGGGAAGACAGAGCAGGCTCTTAATCAGCTGTGTCAGGCTGGGGGCATCTCCCATGTAAGGTTCTAGGCAATCACCAAACATTCTAATAATCCACTCCTTCCTGAAATCTGAAATCTACCTGATTTCTTCCAGCTTCTTGGCACTAATGAATACCTCTTAAAGTTACGGTTTCCAGGATATGATTTGACCTAATATGCTTCATGATACCCAGATATATTATGGTAGAGTTTTATTGCTCATTGTACTGCTTCATTGTATAATACAGAGACAGAATAAGACCTACACAAATTGATTTTGTTGACAAAAATACTTAAGATTTTCCAAAAGAATTAGATAACTCTCCTCTTAGCCTTAATCAAAAATGTTTAGGCCAGGTATGGTGGCTCATGCCTGTAATCCCAGCACTTTGGGAGGCCGAGGTGGGCGGATCACAAGGTCAAGAGATCGAGACCATCCTGACTAACATGGTGAAACCCCATCTCTACTAAAAATACAAAAAAATAAGCCGGACGTGGTGACGGGCCCCTGTAGTCCCAGCTACTCAGGAGGCTGAGGCAGGAGAATGGCATGAACCCGGGAGGCGGAGGTTTCACTGAGCCAAGATCGTACCACTGCACTCCAGCCTGGGTGACAGAGCAAGACTCCATCTCAAAAAAAAAAAAAAAAAAAAAAAAGTTTAATAAAGTCTCACAGCAGTTATCAATATGGAAATTGACTAGAGTATGTTAATACACCTGTGGTTGTAGTTATTAATAAATTGCATTTGAATTTGCCCACAAAATATATAGTTCTATATACTCTTTTACAATAGTGCTAACATGGAACATAGTCCATGATTGATCATATGCTCAGCCATAAAGCGAGTCTCCATAAATTTAAAAAAAAAAAAATCAAAACCATACCGACCATACTGTCAGCCACAGTGGAATAAAAATAAAAATCAATACCAAGATGATCTTTCAGAAACCACACAATAACATGAAAATTAAACAACTTACTCCTGAATGAGTTTTGGGTAAACAATGAAATTATGGCAGAATTTAAAAAATCTCTTGGAAATATGTGAAAACAGAAATACAGCATACCAAAATCTCTGGGTTGCAGCAAAAGCAGAGTTAAGAAGAAAGGTTATAGCACTGAGCACCTACCTCAAAAAGTTAGATCTCAATGATCTAACGTTACACCTAGAAGAACCAGAAAAATAAGAACAAATGAATCTGAAAGTTAGCAGAAGAAGAGACATAATTAAAATCAAAGTGGAACTGAATGAAATTGAGGCCCCAAATCCATATAAAGAATTAACAAAAACCAAGTTGGTTATTTGAAAGGATAAACAAGATCAGTAGACCACTAGATTAACAAAGAAAGAAGATCCAAATAAGCACAATTAGAAACAACAAAGATGACACTATGATTGATCCCACATAAATACAAAAGATCCTCAGAGACTACTGTGAATATACCTCTATGCACACAAACTAGAAAATCTACAGGAAATGGATAAATTCCTGGAAATGCACAATCTCCCAAGGTTAAATCAGGAAGGAATTTAAACACTGACTAGATCAATATTTAGTTCCAAAATTGAATTAGTAATAAAAAGCCCTACCAATCATAAAAATCCCTGGACCAGATGGATTCACAGCCTAATTCTACCAGACGCACAAAGAAGAGTTGGTACCAGTTCTACTGAAACTATTCCTAAAAATCAAGGTGGAAGGACTCTTTCCTAACTCATTCTACAAAGCCAGCATCACCCTGATACCAAAACCTGGCAAAGACACAACAAAAAAAGAGAACTACATGCCAATATCCCTGATGAACATAGATGCAAAAATCTTCAATAAAATACTAGCAAACTGAATTCGACAGCACAGCAAAAAGTGGATTCACCATGAACAAGTAGACTTCATTCCTGGGATGCAAGATTGGTTCAACATGTACAAATCAA
This sequence comes from Chlorocebus sabaeus, assembly GCF_047675955.1. NCBI lineage: Eukaryota > Metazoa > Chordata > Mammalia > Primates > Cercopithecidae > Chlorocebus > Chlorocebus sabaeus. The sequence continues at coordinate 45,591,813 of NC_132904.1, read as the reverse complement.
TAAATGTGACTCACCACATACACAGAATTAAAAGCAAAAATCATGTGATTATCTCAATAGACACAGAAAAAGCTTTTGATAAATCCAACATCCCTTCATGATAAAAACCATCAAGAAGCTAGTCCTCGATGGAACATACCTAAAAATAATAAGAGCCATCTATGACAAACCCATAGCCAACATCATGAAAACTGGAAGCATTCCTCTTGAGAACTGGAACAAGACAAGGATGCCATGCCTGCTCTCGCCACTCCTATTCAACATAGTACTGGAAGTGCTATCCAGAACAGTCGAGCAAGAGGAAGAAATAAAAGGCATCTGAATAGGAAAATAATAAGTCAAACTATCTCTTCATGGACTATATGATTCTATACCTAGAAAACCCTAAAGACTCTGCCAAAAGGCTCCTAGAACTGTAAACAGCAAAGTTTTAGGATACAAAATCAATGTGCAAAAATCAGTAGCATTTCTATCACCAATAACATTCAAGCTGAGAGCAAAATAAAGAACTCAATCCCATTTACAATAGATACACACACACACAAATACCTAGGAATACATCTAACCAAGGAGGTGAAAGTATCTCTACAAGGAGAACTACAAAACACTGCTCAAGAAATCAGAGATGACACAAACAAATGAAAACATTCCATGTTCATGACTTGGATGAATCAGTATAATTAAAATGGCCAAAATGCCCAAAGCAATCTACAGATTCAATGATATTCATATCAAACTGCCAACATCATTTTTCACAGAATTGGAAAAAAAATTCTATAATTCATAGGGAACCAATAAAGAGCCCAAATAGCCAAAGTGATCTTACGAAAAAAGAACAAAGCCAGAGACATCACATTACCCAACTTCAAACTATATTATAAAGCTACAGTAACCCAAACAACATAATAGTAGTACAAAAACAGACACATAGACCAATAGAACAGACTAGAGAATTCAGAAGTAAAGCCACACACCTACAGCCATCTAATCTTTAACAAAGTTGACAAATAAGCAATGAGGGAAGGACTCCCTATTCAATAAATGGTACTGGGATAGCTGGACACCTATATGCAGAAGGATGAAACGGAACCCCTGCCTTTCAAGATACATAAAAATTAACTCAAGTTGGATTAAAGATTTAAATGTAAGACCTCAAACTAGGAATCCCAGAAGAAAACCTAGGGAACACCACTCTGGACATCAGCCTTAGGAAAGAATTTATGACTAAGTCCCCAAAAGCAATTACAATAAAAAAAAAATTGACAAGTGAGACCTAATTAAACCAAAGAGCTTCTGCACAGCAACAGAAACTATCAACAGGGTAAACAGACAACCTAGAGAATGGGAAAAAAATTGCAAATTATGCATCCAGCAAACGTCTAATACCCAGAATCTATAAAGAACTTAAATAATTGAACAAGCAAAAACCAAAAAAACCCATTAAAAGATGGACAAAATACATAAACACATCTCAAAAGAAGACATACAAGCAGCCAACAAACATATGAAAAAATGCTCCACATCACTAATCAGAGAAATATAAATCAAAACCACAATAAGATACCATCTCACACCAGTCTGAATGGCTGTTATTAAAACGTTAAAAAACAACAGAGGTTGTTGAGGCTGTGGAGAAAGGGAATGCTTATACATTGTTGGTGGGAATGTAGATTAGTTCAGTCACTGTGGATATCAGTTTGGAGATTTCTCAAAGAACTCAGAACTACCATTTGACCCAGAAATCCCATCACTTGGTATATATCCAAGAGAAAACAAATTGTTCTACCAAAAAGACACATGTACTTGCATGTTCATCAAAGCACTATTTAGAATAGCAAAGACATGGAATTAACCTAGGTGCCTATCAGCAGTAGATTGGATAAAGAAAATGTGGTACATATATACCATGGAATACTACACAGCCATAAGAAAGAATGAAATCATGTCCTTTGAAGCAACATAGGTGCAGCTATAGGCCACTATACTAAGTGAATTACCATAGAAACAGAAAACTAAATAACACATGTTCTCACTTACATGTGGGAGCTAAACTTTGGGTACTCATGGACATAAACATGGCAACAGTAGAAACGGGACTACTAATGAGAAGAGGGAAGGAGGGGGACAAAGGTTGAAAAATAAACAGTTGGGTACTATACCCACTACCTGAGTGATGGTATCATTCGTACTCCAAACCTTGGCATCCTGCGATATACCCAGGTAACACACTTGCACATGTATCCCCTGAATCTAAAATGGAAGTTGAAAAAAAAAATTGGAACAAGCATTTTTATTTAAAAAATTAGATAAAATAGTGCTAAGCTTTGTTACAGATTCAATCTTTGAGATAATAATTTAAAATCATTTTAAAGTTGATTTGAAGAATACAAAATGACATTACTTATAAATTATTTTTCCTTCTTTTAATTTTAGAGACAGAGTCTTGCACTGTCGCCCAGGCTGGAGTGCAGTGGTGTGATTATAGCTCACTGCAGCCTTGAACTCCTGGTCTCAAGCAGTTCTCCTGCCTGGGCCTCCTAAAGTGCTGGGATTATAGGCATGAGCTACCACTCCTGGCCTAAGATGGCTGCTTTTAAAGAAACTCAGGGTCTGGAGGACACAGAAGTATCTTCTAGTCTGTAATCTTTCCTTGAGATAGGATAAGATGTGGATGAAAATTAGAACTTTGTGGTGAAACAGACCTTGGTTGGTTCAAAGGCCATCTCATCATTATAGCTGTGCATCCTTAGGCATATGACTTAACCTCTCTGAACCTCCTTTCCCCCCACTCCCTAAAATTGGAATTAAAATATACATCTTCATGGGCTCTCATGAGGATTAGATGAGATAATCAATGCAAAGTACTTAGCACAATATTTAGCACATGGCAAGTACTTAATAGCTATTATTATATATTGTTATATGTAATATAATCCAAAACCAATCCAGAGAAATGCGTATCTGTCTTTGTGTTTATTTTTGCTTTCTTAATCACGTCATAGAGATTCCCAATAGCTAGACTGTGTCTAAGAACCTTTGGCCAGGAAATTGTTTCTTCTCAGCAGCAGAAACTGTGTCCTCCACCCCTTCCCTGACCTTCCACTGCTCCAGCTGCAGGTGCAGCTATATTAAGTGCTCACCTGAGGGAATGCCCAGTGTTGTTGGAATCCTTACAACTAGAAGCCTGCTTTGTCTTTTTTTTTTTTTTTTTTTTTAAGGAGAAATGGCTTGAGAAAGACATGTTGAAGAGGAAAAAATACGTTAAGGTAACATGTTCTTATCTGTTACTAGAATTAGTCAATGCATCATAATTTAAGGGTTTGTGTCTAGTTTATTGGCTCTATTAGTAAATATCACCTCTCTTGTGCTTCACTTTCCTGCCTCTTTGCTCCCAGCACAGAGATTTCTAAATTGCTCGAAGTACAGGCCCAGGCATAGAATTAGATTTGGTTAACACTTGCCAACTGGCTTAGAATCTGAAGACTCTAACTCTAGTCCCTGGTTCTGACACCTACTAACTCTGCAACTTTAGGGAAGCCACTTACCTCTCTGAGTCTCAGTTTCCTCCTCTGTGAAATGGGCTGGTAATATCTATGGTATAAAGACTTCATTGATGGTATGGGACCAACTGAGGCTACATGTGTAAAAATATTGTTTGAAAATGTTAATTGCTATTTGATTACAAGGACATAGTCTTATGAATATGATCAAATCTCTCGCTAGCTTATTGGTTTTCATAGTAGGAGATGTCACTTGCTGTGTGATCTTGGACAAGTCACTGAACTCCTCTGAGCTGCACTTGTCTCCCCTGTGACATGGGAAGTGTAGAATTGATTACTTAAATTTCCTGAAATTGTACAAGCCTATGCTGAGGCCGAGCTTTCCTTGAAAACTGGAAAAAGCACAGGCTTTGAAGTCCGATGGACTGGGGTTAATCCTCTGCTTCGCAGCTTGCTTTCTTTTTGTCTCTCTGTACCCATAAAGGATTGTCTCAGAATGTTCTGGGTATTTTTGAAAAGTAACAGCAGCTTGACTGAAAGGCAATTTTGTCTGTAATAAGACATCAGCTGTGAGCACAGTTCTGCGGTGGCAGAAACCAGATCAGGCAGAGATTCAGGTCCATACTTTCCAAACTCCAGTGGCCCATTTGGTAGAACCAGTTTACATTTATATGTTGAATTTTTGTTGACTAAATAACAGTGATCCAAGAGCTGAGATGGTTTTTTGGTCCCACTAGGGAGGGTTGTATTGCTGTCAAGGTGTGGATAAAGCATTTCAGGCAGGCGCCCCTGGAACCTGGCCCAGTAGTGTGCAGCTGTGTCAATAGGCCTTTGAAGTCCACACACACCAGCCGACTGGTCAGCAGCCCCTGGGATGGTCTGTACAACCTTCGTCACAGGAAATTGGGAAAGGCATGTGGAAGCTAGCATTGCTGGAAGGGGAGGAGAAGAAAACTATTGGGCTCTTTATGAAAACATGGGAGAAATTTACCCAAATTCACAGGCTGAGCCCATCAGCAGGATCTGGGATTGTTGATCACTGCTCTTCTCTTTCTGGCTGTGGATCAGTGTGATGAGCTGGTTCATCTTTATTCTGACCTGAATATGTGTCAGCTAGCGCTTCCGTGAGGCCTCAGCATAGTGATAGTATACTGGTGGCGCTGATGGTGCTATGGTGCTGCAAGATTCACAAAGAGCTTCTGAATCATTAAAATGTGAACAAACCCTGTTCAGGAGAATTGTAATGCAAAATATTTTTCATTTTTATTTGTTCATTTCTGGTATTCTACATTTTGGGGCACTGGTCTCTTCCCCTGCCCCAGGATTTTCCCCATGTGCAGGTGCTTTTTCGTCACATGATCTCATTTAATCTTCACAACATCCCTGAGGTATGTTGTCTTCAATCCCTCTTTGGCAAAAGAGGAAATGGAAGCTCTGGGTGGTTAAAACTTGCTGAAGATAACACAGCTTAGCAGGAAACCCTGAGCTGTCTGACTCTCAAGCCTGTGTTGAGAAATCCTGCCCTGTGCTGCCTCTCACTGCATAGATCCTATCTGGATAAAGTGCTGGGTAACCAGGAATCAGAACCTCTGGAGGACGAGTATGACTTCTTTTCTGTCCCTGCTGCCTGAGTTCAGACTCTCAACATCCTCTCCTCCTCTTCCCTGTTCTTGCTCTGTACCAATGCTCTGTCACTGAGTCTTGTCACTTTGGCCCACTGTCCCCCCTTGCACCCCTGCCTTTCTTTTCATTCTTACCCTCGTTGCCACACACCTGGGGCACTGCCGTAGCTGGCAGCTCCCTTTGTCACCAGTCTTTCCCTTTTCCATCTTTTCCACTTACCCTGCCAGACTCATTTGCTTTAACACTGCTTTGTCCTATTTCATTTTAAACATCCCAGGGACTCATGAGATGAAGTCAAGACTCAGTGCTTGACCTGAAACACCCCCCAGTGCCCCTAGGTGGACCCCAAAGCTTCTACATTAGTCGCTTTTTCACGCTGCTGATAAAGACAGACTCGAGACTGGGCAATTTACGAAAGAAAGAGGTTTATTGGACTTATGGTTCCATATGGCTGGGGAGACCTCACAATCATGGTGGAAGGCAAGGAGGAGCAAGTCATGTCTTAACGTGGATGGCAGCAGCAAAAGTGAGTTTGTGCAGAGGAACTCCTGTTTTTAAAACCATCAGATCTTGTGAGACCCATTCACTATCACGAGAACAGCATGGGAAAGACCCACCCCTTTAATTCAATCACCTCCCACCAGTTCCTCCCACGACATGTGGGAATTATAGGAATTGTGGGAGTTACAATTCAAGATGAGATTTGTGTGGGGACATGGCCAAAATGTATCAGCTCCTTTCCAGCCTTGCCCATCACTTCCTGCAATAACTTGATGTTGCCTGGAATTTTCTGACTTCAGCATCTTTGGTCATGAGGTATCTTCTGCCTAGAATGTGACACACCTTCCCACCCAACCTCCCCTCTGCTAAAAATCTCATTATGGTCTGGCTGAAGTGGCCTGTCTTTAATGAAGCTTTCTCCAGTCACCTTGAAGGAATGATTCCCCCCTTGGAACACTTTGAAACACTTAAACAGTACTTCTCGTATGTTGCTTCACTGTAATTATTTGTGTGCCAACATTTCCTCCCTATATACCAATGTGATTATGGAACCCATGTGTGTGTATCCCCCACTGTGGTCATTAGCATAGTGCCTTATACGTAGTGGGCCCTTTGTTGGATGAATAAACTAATGAACAGTGAAAAGCAAATAGTAAGAAATAAGTCATTTATTGTTTCCCATGTGTCAGACAGTATTCTTAGTGCTATTCAAAGTAATAATTCCTTTAATTCTTGCAATAACCCTAAGAAGTAGATGATATAGAGATGAAGAAGTGAAGGCATGGTGAGCTGAGCTAGTCAAAGAATTAGTGATTGACCCAGGATTCAAATCTGAGCAATCTGCCTCCAGGACCTAGACTTCCACTGTAGGTACCTTTCCAGGACTCTTTTTCCTCTACCTAGAAGGTCCTGGCAGGCTAAAAGGTGTACTCCTATAAGAGCTGCCTTGTGGGCTTATGGATTTCTCATTCGTGGCAGGTTCCTGAGGGCCTGAGAATGGTTAGCACCCAGCATTTCTTCCCTAAGCCAGTACACGAAGTCTTGCTCACCTTGGCAATGTGCATCAGGCAAAATGGTGAGAGAATGGAAACACCTCCAAGTGCTGAGGTTCCGCAGATGACAGGTGCTGTGTGAAAATGAAGCATGTTTTTCATGTTCTATAAAATATGGCAACTTCATTACACCATAGTCAGAGTATGGGCCCAGGACTCCTATAACACTCCACCTTTGGCATGAGGTGATTACTTGGTTAATAATCCTTGTCGGCCTAGTGCACATACCCTGTGTTTATCACTCCCATCTTATAATTAACTTTTATATTTTCCTTAACTTTACAACTCAATCTGTGCACCAGAGTGCCTGCAAACTCATATTTATCTAATTTAGCAAACATTTGCATGCACTGCAATTAGACTCACATGTTGTGTGATCAACGTCCTTTGCTAATTGCATAATTCCTTTTGAGTTTAATCATCATATGGCATTCTTTTTTTTAAATGTCTATGTGGTTTGCTGTTGATTGTGAGCTGCATGTGAAATCTCAAGCTGAGGCACCTGCAATCACAGAACCAAAGATATTCGAGAGCCAAAGACAAGGGAGGAACTGTGTTCCTTATTGACAGGTGAAGAAATGGAGGCTCAAGGAAGTTAAGGGACTTGCCTATCCAAATAGCTCATTATTAAGAGTTCCGGAAGATGTGAAGGGATAAACACATCTGCAAAGAATATCTCCAAAACCATCCCAGTGTGGAAATTCCATGAATAATTGAAGTCAGTCCTGACTTAGCATGGAGCTTGAGTCTGGACACAATTAGTCTGGGCCTAAAAGAAATCAGGTTATAGGCAAGGACAAATCTGAGAATATTCTGGAATTATAACCCTTAGCAATTGTTTTTCAGCTTTGACTCTCGCCAAGTCAGCAGGGAAAGGTAATGTATGGAATGGCCAAAGTAGTAATAAAAATATTTTAATAGCCTAGATGGATGGACCAATAATATTAAATTTACCTAGAGGAAATGTAACACAAAGTCTATATTTAGCTTTAAAAATGTCAATTACCCAATCAAAGAGTGGGTGAAATATGAAGGAGTGTAGCCCGTATTTTTAAAAAGCCATCAGTGGTAGGTCTTAGTGGACTGTAAGCTCAACATGAAAAAGTTTGTCATGTAGCTGCTAAAATAGTGTTGAAGTTCATCAGTAGAAGTCTGATCCAGATCAGTGCAAGTGACACTACCTGTAGTTTTGTCCATTAAAAAAAAATTTTTTTAGAGATGGGGTCTCACTTTGTTGCCCAGGCTGGAGTGCAGTGGCCATTCACAGGTGTGATCATTGTACACTACATCATTGAACTCCTGGCCTCAAGCAATTCTCCTGCTTCAGCCTCTTGAGTAGCTGGGACTGTGGTTTTTGATCTGGGGGGGCAGATATTCACTTGGGATTCCTTTTTTTTTTTTTTTTTTTTTTGAGACGAGTCTCGCTCTGTCGCCCAGGCTGGAGTGCAGTGGCGCAATCTCGGCTCACTGCAAGCTCCGCCTCCCGGGTTTACGCCATTCTCCTGCCTCAGCCTTCCGAGTAGCTGGGACTACAGGCGCCCGCCACTGCGCCCGGCTAATTTTTTTCTATTTTTTAGTAGAGACGGGGTTTCACCATGGGCTCGATCTCCTGACCTTGTGATCCGCCCGCCTCGGCCTCCCAAAGTGCTGGGATTACAGGCGTGAGCCACCGCGCCCGGCCTTTTTTTTTTTTTTCTTGAGATGGAAGTTTACTCTTGTTGCCCAGGCTGGAGTGCAATGGTATGCTCTTGGCTCACTGCAACCTCCGCCTCCCAGGTTCAAGCGATTCTCCTACCTCAGCCTCTCAAGTAGCTGGGATTACAGGCATGCACCACCACACCTAGCTAATTTTGTATCTTTAGTAGAGACAGGATTTCTCCATGTTGGTCAGGCTGGTCTCGAACTCCCGACCTCAGGTGATCCGCCCATCTCGGCCTCCCAAAGTGCTGGGATTACAGGCCTGAGCCACCATGCCTGGCCCACTTGGGCTTCTATTAATAGACCTTCTATTAATGGACCCACATCTTACCCTGGGTCCAGTGCTTTAGTTTACAAAGTGTTTTCCCAGGCATTATCTTGTTACATTGTTCTAATGAGGTGGTTTATATACTGGCAAAAGGCAAGTTGACTTGCTCAAGGTCACCCAGCCAGTGAGTGGCAAATCCTAGTCCTACTAATTCTTGTCTGTATTCTTTCTGCCACATCATGCAGCCTTTATGCAGAACAGAGCCTCCACTGTGCAGCATCTAGAAGTGAGGCCAACATGATGCTTGTCAAATGCTGTCAACAGTGGACACGCTCAGATGGGCACCTCGCAATCAGCCAGACTCAGTAATGTTTCAGAAACCACTTTTCCTAACTGAGAGGGGCTCTGATGGGCCAGCTCACATTACAAGCACAGTGATCTTGGCCTCTTTCAAAACTGACAGGAGTCAAACATTGAACATCACTTTACCTCTGAATGAGCCCAGGAAAGGACAGATCCCTTTTTGAGACAGGGTTTTGTTCTGTTACCCAGGCTGGAGTGCGGTGGCATGGTCATGAGTCATTGCAGCCTTGACCTCCCAGGTAGCTGGGACTACAGGCATGCATCACTATGCCTAGCAATTTTTTTAAAATTTTATTTTTTTATAGAGATGAAGTGTCACTATATTGTCTAGGCTGGTCTCAAACTCCTGGGCTCAAGCAATCCTCATGCCTCAGCCTCCCAAGTGCTGGGATTTCAGGTGTGAGCCACTGCACTCGGTCAGATCCTCATTCTTAACTCTTCATATACTATAGAAAGGATTTGTGAGATGGGGCTGTAAAAGGAGACAGAAGAAAGGGAAAAGAAATAACATTTTTCAAGTTCCTATTAAGTCCCTGGCTCAAGATATTTTCACATTTATTTAGGTTTCCTGTTTTTAATGCTCTACCTGTCTCTAGCCTCACTGCTTACCCTGGTCGCCACTTGACTCCTACAATCTCCTAGCATTGGCTGTCATAATATTCACTCACATCCCTATGGTCTTTACCAGAGGCTATCTATGCTTCGAAAAATGTCTTTGAGGTGAGTAGGATAGGGATTATTCTCTTATTTCACAATGAGGTACAAGAATGTATGTCTGTCTATCTATCTATCTATCTATCTATCTATCTATCTATCTATCTATCTATCTATCTATCTATCTATCCATCCATCCATCCACCCACCCCCCCATCTACTCATCCATCCATCCATCCACCCATCCATCCTTTTATTCGTTGAGCAAATATTTATTAAGATAATTCTATGTTATAGGACGTATACGATGCACTGGGGAAACAAAGATGTCTGGAAAGCTCTTGGAGGAGATGTATAAACTTATGAGAAAAGGAGGCATCATAATTGGGGCTTTTAATTAAGGAGGGTGACGCAGAGGATGGGATGTGTCATGGCAGGCCATGACCAGTAGGTGGCACTCGGGGTCCCAGAAGGCTCATGAATTCCTCCAAAGCCAAGCTTTCATTTTCTATTCATTACTGTGCTTAAAATTAAATTCTAAGACATATCATCGAAAAGCTGTATTCAATTTGATTTAAATTCCATTTATTTGCTGTTAATTGTTCCATGCTTTTCTAAAAATGGTCAAATTAAATCTAGTTGTGTCAGGGCTTCTTGGGTAAGTGAAAGTCATGTCCAGGAAATTTAGACTCCTAAATAAGTTAGCACCTCCGCTGATTGGCATTAGGTCCCGAATTCCTCTCTTAGGAAATACTCATGAAAAGTTAATGTTATTGGAAAAAGATCTGGAAGGAGACACACTAAAATGTTAGTTGTGATATCTCCCAGTGGCGATAATACAGACGATTTTTAATTTTTTTTTTTTTTTTTTTTTTTTTGAGACGGAGTCTCGCTCTGTCACCCAGGCTGGAGTGCAGTGGCACAATCTCGGCTCACTGCAAGCTCCGCCTCCCGGGTTCACGCCATTCTCCTGCCTCAGCCTCCTGAGTAGCTGGACTACAGGCGCCCACCATCTCGCCTGGCTGATTTTTTGCAGTTTTAGTAGAGACAGGGTTTCACCATGTTAGCCAGGATGGTCTCGATCTCCTGACCTCGTGATCTGCCCACCTCGGCCTCCCAAAGTGCTGGGATTACAGGCGTGAGCCACCACTCCAGGCCTAATTTTTTTCAATATTTGTCTACTTTAGGCATTTTTTTTTACAATCAGCATGTATTGTTTGTTTATTTTAAATTTTTCATTAAAGTACAATCTACAATTGGAAAAGTACAGAAGTCTTAAGTGAACACGTAAGTTTTAAGATATATTTATATATACATATAGCCATCACCCAGCTTAAGATACAGAACATTACCAAAACCCCAGAAAGTTCCCTCATGTTCCTTCCCAATGACCCCCACCCCTCAGAAACCACTGTTCTGACTTCTGCCACAAATTGGTTTTGACTGTTTTTGAACTTCATATATATGGACTCATACCAGATGTTTTCTTTTTCGTGTTGAGACTTTTACTCAGTGCTATTTCTTTAGGCCGATGTGTATAAATATATAAAAACTTACCAAGCTGTTCTGTTGTATGTAGCAGCATCTGTTCCTTTTTCATTGATGTGTAGTGTTTCATTGTGTAAATATATTACAAGTAGGTATTTTTATCATCAGAAGAAAAATTTACTAAAAGTAATTAAATATAGACATAACAACTGCTTCTTTGCTGGAGGCCAGGGAGACATTTCAATGACAAGATAATCCTCAGGGGATATGGATTTGGACAGCCATGCTGGAATTGGCCTGGGCTCAGAAGCACTGGCTCTTTAAGAAAGAAGTAAAAGCTGTGTGGGGTCAGGTGTTCTGACTCAAGAAACATTGACTTCGTTGTTCTATGGTGGATAGGGCTAGCTCTGGATCTCTAGCTGGGTGTCTGCCTTTAGGGCCAAGTTACTGGAGTTCTCTGTCCTCCCTGAGCCCCAGTTTTCTAATCTGTAAAATGTGTAGGCTTGCCATATTTTGGGGAAAAAAATGAAAGAAAAAAATCAAGAGAGCCAGTTAAATTTGAGTTTCAGAAAAACAATGAACAATTTCTCAGTATAAGTATTTCCTGAGCATTGCATGGAACATATTAATACTAAAGAATTACTCATTGTTTATTTGCAATTTAAATGTAACTGCATTTTGTCTGGCAATGCTAAAAGCGGGTGTAATACAATATCCTGCTTACACAATAACACGATTTTTTGTGAGAAAGTGTTTGAAAACAGAGTAGTATGTACAGATGAAAGAACACAGAGAGGGCTAGAAAGGCAGGGAGGAGAACCACTGTGCTTGGGATTGAGTCCTGTGGGCCCTGATCAAGACAGGAGCCTACCCTCTCTCATCCACCACCAAGACCCCAGTGCCGGGCTCCATGCCCATGCTGGAGAAAGAGACACTGAAACATTATCTGTTGAACAACTGAGTGCATGTGATTTCCATCTCAGGCCCTTAACCTGCTTTTGACCTTAGGTAAGCTATTTAATCATTCTGTGTTTCTTTTTTCTTACTGCATTATTCAACTAATCCTTCAAGGGACCAAACTCTTTGCTGGGTAGAGGGACTGATGAACTGAGGTTTCCACCCTCCTGGAGTTTGTATTATTAATATAAAAAAGGATGAGAGAATGTAAATATGTAAACAAGGAAAAAGATAATTTCTGATGGTAAAAAATGCTGTGATGGAAACAAGGCTGTGTGATAAGAGAGGGTCAGCAATGCTATTTGCATGGTTGGTTGGGGAGGGTCACTCTAAGGAGGTGACTCCCTGAAGAGCCCAGAGGAGGGGCATTCTGGGCAGAGGAAAAACAGGTTTTCTTACCTGAAAATTGAGGGTGAGAGGACCCACTTCTACCAACTGTAAAGGGTCAAATGAAGGAAACTTGACTTGAGACATTTTCAAGTTTCCTACAAGTAAAAGAGGTCATGGACTTTTCTCCTGGAGCCTCAACCTCAGTCTCCAGATGACCCAGAAACTCAGGACGACAGTATTTGATTCCTTGGTTGTACTGAAGGGCTCAGTATACTTAAAGAACTGCGTTGTGGGCCAAACTGCTTACCTGTCTGTGGGGAGATAAGTACAAGCATTGAAGGTGTTTAAAAACTTGGATAGTACCATGACATCCAAATGCATATTGTATTTTGTAACTTTTCCCCCATTTCATTTTTCTGTTATCAATCTATGATAGACTGGGAAGAAGAAGAAAAAAAAAATCCAACTGGTCCTTAACCACAGAAAGTTTAAAAACTGGTATAGTGATTTTCGAGTCAGAAAAAGCTGAGATTTATTACAGTTCAATCTTTTACTGGTTGGTTGACCTTAATTAAGTTGCATAAGCTCCCTGTGCCTTAGTTCCTTCTGCAAAATAAGCATAACAGTGCTCACATGTTAAGGCTTTGGAATTTGAATGAGGTAACCTGTGTAAAGCACCCGACACAGTGACTGGTGCAAAAATGTTAATTCCCACTATTATTATTACTAGTATCTTACATTCATTCATTCATTTAACAAATAGTACAGTTTACTGAGTGCCTATTATGTGCTAGGCCTTCTTCTAGGAATGGGGATACTATAAGAACGATAAAACCTCCCTCTTCCCAGTTTGCATGGGGGAGAAATAATAAATGAACACGCAAAACAAATGATCTATCAGATGGTGATAATTCCTATGGAGACAAAACAGGGAAGGCAGAGAGGGGAGAGCAAGCCTCACTGAGCAGAGAGGAAAGAGGTAGGGAGGGAGCCCATCAAATGTCTAGAGGGTGTTCTAGGTGGGCAGACAGCAAGTGCAAAAGCCCTGAGGTGGGACCATTGCCTGCCTGGTGTGTTTGGGGAACAGCAAGGAGGCCAGCGTACCACAGTATCACAAACAAATCAGAGAGGTGAAGAGGGGCAGAAATAAGTCAGAGCGGCAGAAGGGGCTTTGTCCTCCTGGCTATCCCTAGAACCGTGGATGTAGCAGACACTTGAGAAGGGCTTGGTTCTTGCTGGAAGCTTTCTCCCTGGACGCCAGGGCCTTGAGTCTTCCCATCACATGTATGGGAAGCATACATGTGATGTTTCCCATCCCCAAATCCAAGCTTGGGGCCTTTAACTCTCCTTGTTGCAATGCTCAGCCCGAACTGAACAGTGGTTCTTACCAGTCGAGCCCACATTCTAGACTCAGATGGATCTTTTCCAGCTGAAATAAGATCAGTTCAAAAGCTGCTTGTGAAATCAAATCCAGAGTTCTGTCACCCGTGCCTTTCAATGTGCACAAGTTTTTAGGTTCTTAATATATACAGTTGGTCCTCATTTTTCACAGATTCTGAGTCTGTGAATTGATCTGCATGCTGACAGTTATTTGTAACTCCCAAATCAATGCTGGCTGTGCTTTCATGGTCATTCTTGGACATGTACATTGTGGGAGCAAGGGAGGCACCTGTCATGCACATTCGCAGCTGAGGTCCAGCAAGGTGACACTTGCCTTCCTGATTCGGTTATAAACGAGTGCCCTTTTCACGGTTTAGTTAGTGCTATGGTTTTGCATTTTTGTGCTTTATGTGGATGATTTTGATGTTGAAAATGACCCCCATCATAGTGTTGATGTGCTGTCTTGTGTTTCTAAGTGCAAGAAGGCTGTGATGTGCCTTATAGAGAAAATATGTATGTTTGAGCACCGTTCAGGCCTGAGTTGTAGCACTGTTGGCTGTGAATTCAGTGTTAATCAACAGAATATAGTATATTAAATAACGTGTCTTTAAACAGAAACACACATAAAACAAGGTTATGCATTGATTGGTTGATGAAGATGTGACCAGAGGATCACAGGAGCCTAACCCCATGTCTCCCCTAGAAGCAATGGTTCAGAATTCATTAATTCAGTATTACTGGTGACATTATAGAATATAACCACTGTGAATAACAAGAGTCAACTATATGAGGGTAAACTGTTTTCCTGAGAAGTACAATTTATACTGTTATAGCAGGGTCTAGGAATACCAGTTTTACCCCACATCTGCCAGCATTAAAGCATTAAATATTATCATTAATTTTTTTCTAATTTGATAGGTGAAAAGAGTATGTAGGCTTTTGTTTGTTTGTTTGTTTTTTGAAACAGGGTCTTTCTCTGTCACTCAGGCTGGAGCGCAGTGGTGCAATCATGGCTCACTGCAGTCTCGACCTCCTGGGCTCAAGCAGTCCTCCTACGTCAGCCTTCTGAGTAGTTGGGACCACAGGTATGTGCCACCACACCTGGCTAATTGTTGTATTTTTTTTTGTGGAGACGGGGTTTCGCCATGTTTCCCAGGCTGGTTTTGAACTCATGGGCTCAAGCAATCCACTTGCCTCAGCCTCCCAAAGCTCTGGGATTACAGGTGCAAGCCACTGCATGCAGCCTAAAAGTATGTAATTCTAATGTGTGTTTTTTGACTGTCAGCAAGGTTGAATGTTTCTCATTGCTGGCTGAAGTTCAGGCTCAGTGCATATAAGACAAATTTCCTTGAGTCCTATGTGAGAGGCAGAAAGGATTGAAGTACTTCCAGGTCATCCTGATGGCAAGAAGCCAGCACCAGGGCTGCATATGGCAAGTTATTTTATTGCAGGACTTCCATTAAGTCAAGGGAAACAAAAATTGATTGAGTCCCTGGTGTATACAAGCCCTGTGCCAGTCTTCTACATCCAAGCAGGTTACCTTTTCCCTGGGATAACGCAGCCAGCTCCAACATCAGTGCTTCTCCTCATAGTAGTTAGAGCAGAGTTTTTGGGTCAGACTGCCTTGATATGAAAATAAATATAACCAACTTACGGGCGGTGTGATCTTGGGTGCTTTCTTAACCAGTGCTCAGTTTCCTCATCTGTAATAATGGAGTTGATGATAGTAATACTATCTTACCTCATAGATTTGACATGTGGATAAAATGAGTTAGCACATGAAAATCACCTAGAACAAAGCCCAGCACACTGTAAAACCTCCATGCATGTTGGCTGCTGTTATTAAGTACCAAAAACCATAGTGGGGCATGGAGAATACATAATCCTTGTCCCACACAAGCTTGCCTAGGAGACAAGATTTGCACCCTTGAAATGAAACTCTTTCCATGTTGGCAGGTGTGGCTTAGCAGAAAGAACACCACCTGAGGTGTCAGGAATTCTAGCTCTGCATCCCATTTGCTGATTTCTTGGACTTAAATCACTTTACCTCTTGGAACCGCGGTATATTCACAGGTTAAAAATATACCTAACCCTTAGGATGCATTCTCACCTGTCTTATTTAGTCTTCACAACATTCAAATGACATCCATCTTAATGTTCCCATAACACTGATGAGGAAATTGCAGCTTACAGGCTGAGGTGTCTTATCTGAGATCCTGTGGCTAGTGAGAGGAAGGACTTTTGATCACAGTCCATTGATATTCTTACCACCCCTGATGCCTCTAGTATAAAATGAAGGATGTGGTTTGGAGGCCTGTCTAGCACCTGCCAGCTACTAGTCTGTGACCATTTAAGAGGAAGAGTGGTGGGTTAGGGGACTTAGCTTACTTAGGAGATGCATCTTCATGGTTGGTTAAATCTACAAATTCATCTTGATGCTGTCACTTGATGCTTTACTTTTTTTTTTTTTTTTTTTGAGAGTGAGTTTCTCACTCTGTCGCCCAGGCTGGAGTGCAGTGGCGCGATCTCGGCTCACTGCAACCTCTGCCTCCCGGGTTCAAGTGATTCTCCTGCCTCAGCATCCCGAGTAGCTGAGATTACAGGCATATGCCACCACACCCGGCTAATTTTTTTGTATTTTTAGTAAAGACGCGGTTTCACCACGTTAGCCAGGATAGTCTTGATTTCCTGACCTGGTGATCTGCCCACCTCAGCCTCCCAAAGTGCTGGGATTACAGGCGTGAGCCAGCTTTACCTCTTTTGAACGTCACCTCTCTCTTAGTTTCCCCAGAATGAGTGACTTTCAGCCAGTGTTTCTGCATTGACTTGTTTTCTGGCTGGAGCCTCTTTTGCCTGCCAGTGTGAGCAGGATCAACACATGTGTTCCTCTTCCCTCCTCCTTGCTCCTTCTCTCTGCCGACGTTTCTGAAGCTGCAGTCAATAAGTCTTCCTCGGGAGTTGTTCTGCAGCTTGAACAGTTAGGCAAGTCTAATCTTTTTGTTTGCAGCCACTTTGGGCAATTGGCTACTGAATATGCTGCCTCTGCTAGCCTTCCCTGCTTGCTGGGAGAATTAAGTTCCCTCCTCCCCAGCTCCTCTGATACTGAGTAGTAGAGCGCACAGTGGCTAACACATCCTCATGACATAATCCCTGCCCTTTGGCAAGGTCAAACATTACTTTGCTCTTTGACACCTGCAGACCAAATGCCATAATTACCTTTTTGTCTTGATAGGAAGTGGTATTAGGTTTTGACTTCTTGCTTTTTCCTCAAAATCAAGGCTATTTGGCTGTCATGGGGCTACCCATCCTAAGACAGTAGAATCCAAAATGAGCTTTCTTTGCTTATTTGCTGTCATTGCAAGTGGCAGCTCTATGAGAATGGCCTACCCTGCTTGTAGCTGTCACCTCAGCCCATCTCAGGGTGTTGGCTTGTCAGGGGAAGAAGGATTACGTGTGGTATTGTATTAGGCCATTCTTGTGTTCCTACAAAGAAATACCTGAGACTGGGTAGTTTATAAAAAGAGGTTTAATTGGCTTACTATTCTGAAGGCTCTACAAACATAGTGCCGACATTGCTAGGCTTCTGGGTAGGTCAGGGAGCTTTTACTCATGGCAGAAGGTAAAGTGGAGGTAGGCACATCACATGGTGAAAGCGGGAGCAAGAGAGAGAAGAGGTGGGGGCGGTGCGGGGGAGGTTAGGTGCCACACACTTTTGAATGACCATATCTCATAAGAACTCACTATCACAAAGACATCACCAAGCCATAACGGATCCGCCCCCCAACCCAAATGTCTCCCACCAGGCCCCACCTCCAGCATTGGGGATTACAATTCAACATGAGGTTTGTGTGGGAACAAATATCTAAACTATATCAGGTATCAATGGTCCTTTTCTTGCTGAGTCTTTTCTCACTGGTTAGCAATGAAGAAGACAAAGTTAATGGCCTGTGTGTGTGTGTGTGTATGTGTGTGTATGCACGTGCAGAAATAAATACACCCATTCACTAGTAAACAAATTAGAATCAGAATGCAGTGTCATTTAGTTGGTGAACTTCTACTCTTCTTTTGAGGCCCAGACCAGGGGCCACCTCCCCTGTGAAGCATGAACTGATGCTTAGACTTTTTATGCTTGTCCTGCTCCTGGTGTGGGCATTGACTATAACTGTTAACATCCCTATATGGTAATATATCTCTCTACAGGCTTATTTCTTACTCAACTGTGGACTCCTTGAGATCAGAGACTAAATCTTAAGTATCTTCATTTTTCGATTGTTTGGGAGAAAGCCTAGCACAATAGGAGTTTAATAAATGTTTGTTGAATGAATGAATGAAGTGGTGGGTAGATGCCCCCTGTGTGTCTGGATAAGCCATTGTGCCAGCTTATTCTCTTAGTGGTTACAGCCAAAGCTGAATGTCATCCATCAAATGGATTCTGACTTGCAAACACTGAAAAAGCACATTATGATGAATGTCACTTGCTCAGCCAAGCCCCATTACGAAAGGCCAGTGGACCGCAAATGTAACAGCCTCTAAACCCAAACTGGGCAAACAACTCTCCTGCTTGGAACCTAAACTGAACCGAGTATCTGTCATCTATTGAAATTTCCAACTGAGCTGAAATTGTTCCCTGCCTCCCTGAATCACCCCCTCCAATGCCTCCTGGCCAAATTTTACTTGGTAAACTAGTTGCAATGGGAATCAAACCTATATTTTATTCCAGAACAAAATAAGAAGTTTAAAAATATTTCCATTCCTGCGTAAACCAATACTTCATTTCATTGGTATTCTGCCCTTCTGTGAGTCTGGTTATCTTATGGATCAAATAATGCATCATTTGGCAAATTATGACTGCCATGGACGTGGGCAGGACTACTCCTTTGTTTTCAGAGGGCAGACCTAAAACCAACTGCCCTTGTCCCTGACACCAGGTTTGGTGTCACCACATGAGGGTGGTTAATTCCTTATCATTTCAGATGCCCCCATCCACAGGGAACTTCACTATTTCCACGGCATGTTCAGAGCCACTCTCTCACTCAGTTCCAAAAATGGCCCTGTGAGCTGGGTGGGCCCAGGATATTATCCCCATTTTAGAGATAAGGACATGGAGACCCAGAGAGGAGGTCACAGAGGTCACACACACACTTGCCCAAGTGCTAGAGACAGGACTCAAACTTTATTTTGGGGGATTCCAGCTTGATTTCTCTTACCTCAATGACTCAACCATGCCTTCTGAGCACCCAGCCTGCTGCTCAATGGCACATGTATAATTTGGTTCCCCAAGCATCTTCCCTAAGTGAATGTGTGCAAGTTAAAGACAACTGTTTAATGGAAAGACTGTTTTGTCTTGTGCCAGTTCCTCAGTTTTCCTCCCTCCACTGCCAATGCAAGAAAAACTTTGGTTATTTAAAAGTCAGGTTTATTAAGGTGTATTTTACACACAATAAAGTACAATTGCATGGGTTCTGAAAAAAGCATACACTCCTGGAATGATCGACAATCTAGATAAAATATTTTCATCACCCCAAAAATTTTCATTGAGCCCTTTTGCAGCCCTCCTTCCCTACTCACAAGCACACTGTAGGGAAATGAATACCAGCTACTTAATACAGTTAATTGTAATGTCTAGTCACTAGAACTCAGTCCAAGTAATACAAGAAAGAAACCAGTCATTTAATCTACCAAACACAAAATATACCTTGCAGCATTTACTGGGGATGTTTTAAAGTCTTTCTTTACAACTTCAGGGCCTTTTTGCTTTCTTGGTTGGGTCCAACATACACAGAATTTAAGACATCTTCATCCTTTAAGGGAGTGAAGTCACAAAAAAAGGGTATTTATATTAGATAATTTTTTTCACAGCCATACTCCTCGGGCCCCATCACACATCTACTGAAACTTCCAAAGCTCTTGTAAAAGACGCCCTAGGCTGAAAAGAAATGTGACCTCTATAGTCTTATAAAGTCCACAAGACTTTGGGTACATTAGGCTTCTGAAGAGTGTTAACTTTTGCTAACTAACATGACAAAATGATGAAATACATAGGATTTGTTTTACTTTCCCCTGTTTGCTACTTGAGCACAGTTAGAATGAAATAAACTTGACAGATCCCTCAGATAACTGGTACCCTACTGTGTTTGAAATATTTTTGATCTTCACCAGAGTGCTCTAGACTAAAAAAGCATTTACATGAAATGGTAGCTTTAGCTGATAATTCAGTAGATACTTGCAACAGTCCTGGTACAACTGAAAGCACTGCCTTGTGACATTTGAAATTCAGGTAACTTTATTTAAATTCAAAAACAATTCTTAAAATTGCATTTAGAGTCAAGACCTTTTTGTATTATAAAAATCACAAGATGTATTTCTAAGTAAGGCAAAACTAGTTCTAGGTTAGCAAGACCAGATTTGACTTTAGACTTTATTCTTTAAACAAGTTATAGAGAATACAAAACCACACAACTACATGGAAACTGAACAACCCACTCCTAAATGACTACTCAGTAAATAATGAAATTAAGGCAGAAATAAATAAGTTCTTTGGAACCAGTGAGAACAAAGAGACAACGTACCAGAATCTCTGGGACACAGCTAAAGCAGTGTTAAAAGGGAAATTTATAGCACTAAATGCCCATATCAGAAAACAGGAAAGATTCAAAATTGATATTCTAACATCACAATGAAAAGAACTAGAGAAGCAGGAGCAAACAAATTCAAAAGCTAACAGAAGGCAAGAAATAACTAAGATCAGAGCAGAACTGAAGGAGATAGGAAAATAGAAAGACATGAAAAACCCTTCAAAAGATCAATGAATCCCAGAGCTGTTTTTTTAAAAAGATTAACAAAATAGATAGACCATTAGCCAGACTAATAAAGAAGAAAAGATAGATTAATCAAATAGACACAATAAAAATTATAAAGGGGATATCACCACTGATCCCACAGAAATACAAACTACCATCAGAGAATACTATAATCACCTCTATGCAAATAAACGAGAGAACCTAGAAGAAACGGATAAATTCCTGGACACATACACCCTCCCAAGACTAAACCAGGAAGAAGTCGAATCCCTTAATAGACCAATAACAAGTTCTGAAATTCAGGCAGTAATTTATAGCCTACCAACCAAAAAAGTCCAGGACTAGACGGATTCACAGCCAAATTCTACCAGAGGTACAAAGAGGAGCTGGTACCATTCCATCTGAAACTATCCCAAACAATAGAAAAAGAGGGACTCTTCCCTAACCATTTTATGAGGCCAGCATCATCCTGATACCAAAACCTGGCAGAGACACAACAGAAAAAGACAATTTCAAGCCATTATTCGTGGTGAACATTGATGTGAAAATCCTCAATAAAATATAGGCAAATTGAATCCAGCAGCACATTAAAAAGCTTATCCACCACGACCAAGTCGGCTTCATCCCTGGGATGCAAGGCTGGTTCAACCTATGCAAATCAGTAAACGTAATCCATCACATAAACAGAACCAATAACAAAAACCACGTGATTATGCAGAAAAGGTCTTTGATAAAATTCAACACTCCTTCATGCTGAAAACACTTAATAAACTAGATATTGATGGAACATATCTCAAAATAATAAGAGCTATTTATGACAAATCCACAGCCAATATCATACTGAATGGGCAAAAGCTGAGAGCATTCCCTTTGAAAACTGGCACAAGACAAGGATGCCCTCTCTCACCACTTCTGTTCAACATAGTATTGGAAGTTCTGGCCAGGGCAATCAGGCAAGAGAAAGAAATAAAGCGTATTCAAATAGGAAGAGAGGAAGTCAAATTGTCTGTTTGCAGATGACATGATTGTATATTTAGAAAACCCCATCGTCTCAGCCCCAAAACTCCTTAAGCTGATAAGCAACTTCAGCAAAGTCTCAGCATACAAAATCCATGTGCAAAAATCACAAGCATTCCTATACACCAATAATAGACAGAGAGCCAAATCATGAGTGAACTCCCATTCACAATTGCTACAAAGAGAATACCTAGGAATGCAACTTACAAGGTATGTGAAGGACCTCTTTTAGGAGAACTACAAACCACTGCCCAAGGAAATAAGAGAGGACACAAACAAATGGAAAAAAAATTCCATGCTCATGCATAGGAAGAATCAATATTGCTAAAATGGCCATATTGCCCAAATAATTTATAGATTCAATGCTATTCCCATCAAGCTACCATTGACTTTCTTCACCGAATTAGAAAAAAACTACTTTAACTTTCATATGGAACCAAAAAAGAGCCCGTATAGCCAAGACAATCCTAAGCAAAAAGAACAAAGCTGGAGGCATTATGCTGCCTGATTTCACACTATCCTACAAGGCTGCAGTAGCCACAACAGCATGGTACTGGGACCAAAACCGATATATAGACCAATGGAACAGAACAGAGACCTCAGAAACAACACCGCACATCTACAACCAACTGGTCTTCAACAAACCTGACAAAAACAAGCAATGGGGAAAGGATTCCCTACTTAATAAATGGTGCTGGGAAAACTGGCTAGTCATGTGCAGAAAACAGAAACTGGACCCTTTCCTTACACCCTCATACAAAAGTTAACTCAAGATGAATTAAAGACTTAAACGTAAAACCCAAAACCATAAAAACTCTAGAAGAAAACCTAGGCAATACCATTCGGGATATAGGCATGGGCAAAGACTTCATGACTAAAACACCCTAAGCAATTGCAACCAAAGCCGAAATTGACAAACAGGATCTAATTAAACTAAAGAGCTTCTGCACAGCAAAAGAAACTGTTATCAGAGCAAACAGGAAACCTACAGAATGGAAGAAAATTTTGCAATCTATCCTTCTGACAAAGGTCTAATATCCAGAATCTACAAGGGACTTAAACAAATTTACAAGAAAAAACAACAACCCCATCAAAAAGTGGGCAAAGGATATGAACAGACACTTCTCAAAAGAAGACATTTATGTGGCCAAAAAACATATGAAAAAAAGCTCATCATCTGTGGTCATTAGAGAAATGCAAATCAAAACCACAGTGAGATACCGTCTCATGCCAGTTAAAATGGCGATCATTAAAAAGTCAGGAAACAATAGATGCTGGAGAGGATATGGAGAAATAGGAAAGCTTTTACACTGTTGGTGGGAGTATAAATTAGTTCATCCATTGTGGAAGACAATGTGGCAATTCCTCAAGTATCTAGAACCAGAAATACCATTTGACCCAGCAATCCCATTACTGGGTGTATACCCAAAGGATTATAAATCATGCTACTATAAAGACACATGCACACATATGTTTATTGCAGCACTGTTCACAATAGCAAAGACTTGGAACCAACCCGAATGCCCACCAATGATAGACTGGATAAAGATAATGTGGCACATATACACCATGGAATACTATGCAGACATAAAAATGGATGAGTTCTTGTCCTTTGCAGGGACATGGATGAAGCTGGAAACCATTATCCTAAGGAAACTAACACGGGAAGAGGAAAGCAAACACCACATGTTCTCACTCATAAGTGGGAGTTGAACAATGAGAATACATGGACACAGGGAGGGGAACATCACACACTGGGGCCTGTTGGGGGGTTGGGGGAAGCAGAGAGAGAGCATTAGGACAAATACCTAATGCTTGCATGGTTTAAAATCTAGATGACGGGTTGATGGGTGCAGCAAACCACCATGCCACATGTATACCTATGTAACAAACCTGCATGTTCTGCACAAGTATCCCAGAACTTAAAGTATGATTTTAAAAAAAGAAATTATAGAGAATAGAGAAAAATAGGTTATTTACAGAAAATTATACTTACATATGTACTCAGAAGCATAAATTTGGTGACAGAAAAGACTTTATTGTATACTGGCATCTCAGAAGCAGTTCTGAAAGAGCTTAGTTTTATTTTCTTGAATTTTAAGAATGCCTAAGATCTTTCTTCATTTTCAATATCGGAAGGCAAGTAGTATTTACTTTAAATGTCCCATATTGCCCGGGCACGGTGGCTTATGCCTGTAATCTGAACACTTTGGGAGGCTGAGGAGGATGGATCACCTGAGGTCAGGAGTTCAAGACCAGCCTGACCAACATGGCGAATTCCTGTCTCTACTAAAAATACAAAATTAGTTGGGCGTGGTGGCACATGCCTATAGTCCCAGCTGCTTGGGACGCTGAGGCAGGAGAATCGCTTGAACTTGGGAGGCGGAGGTTGCAGTGAGCCGAGATAGCGCCAAAGCACTCCAACCTGAGTGACAGAGTGAGCCTCAGTTTCAAAAAAAAAAAAAAAGAAAAGTCCCATATTAACAATGTTATACTCTATAAGGGGTACATCTGCAGACATACCGAGTGTCACTGTAGAAGAGCATGGAATGGCTTTTGTGAAGAAGTTCAGGTACATCAGTGCAAAAGTTAACTGAACTAGTTCTTTCATCTTTATGGTAACAGCTTCCTTCTCTTTATCAACATTACTCATTTGTGACAATTTAATGTTTCTATTTGCAAGTTCTCCAGTTGCAGAAAATTTCACTCCATCTTTTGCACAGGAAATTACTACAGCATCTCCAGTATGACTGAGATCTCGGCATATGCATGCAAATTCACCAGCAGGCATCTTTACTACACAGCTGTACTCTTGTTCTGGAATTCCAAGTTGTTCAGCATCCAAATCCATTAGCTTCACTTTATAATCTGAAACTTTCTCCTGATTTAGTGCTTCAAATACTAGTGGCTAAGGTGTCTGCATTATCTTCAGCTCCTAATGTCATGACATCTTCACTGCCAGCACAGTGTAGTATTTTGAACATACTGGTGAGGTTCATGCCTATGGCCAGGTTGCAGTCGCAGCAGCACATATTGAAGCCCTTGGAGCAGTGGGTGAGTTGCCCCGAGGAGATGCAGGACGAGTCTATGCTGTGCACATTCAGCTGCTTGAGCTAATGTCCCGACAGGCCTCACTGATGAGGTCCTTGAGGGCCTCCAACACATTCTTCAGGATGGAGCCCTGGACCAGGCGTACCTTGAACATGGTGGAGTCACAATGACATGGCTACAGGCAGGTGCAAAGGAAGAAGGTCTAGCCAGTTTTGGCTTTATGAAGCTCAGAGCAAATGGGTAAATGCAGTGGGAAGAGGCTGAGACCTCAAAAGATGATGACAAGTCCACTATGCCTGCAACTGTTTAATCAAGTCTTGGTTTTCTAATGAAGAGCTGGTGCGGGTTCAGGAGCATGAGTGGTGGAATTCACAGATTGCTATCCTCAGAATACCTTCCTGGCAGAAACCCAGGAGCCATGCTGGGATCCACACCCACTCCGCCTCCTGCCCCTGCAGTTTCTGCTGGCATCACTGGAGACAGTGGAGACTTGTCCATTACTCTGGCAGGGATTGGACATACCTTCAGTGGGTTGTCGCTCCAGAAACCAGAGAGCAAAAGAAGCCTCTGGCTAGGCTGTCACCAGCCCCTGAGTGGATGCATCATGCCCAGGGATTGAGAGTGAGCCATTGAAGCCCCAGGCTGGTGGTAACCAAGTTCCTTGAAGCCTTTACATTGCATATTGCTGAGTGGCACTATTGTAGGCAGGAGAGGAGGGCCAGAGAGGCATAAAGGCTGTCTGCCCCCAAACTTCTTCCTGGAAGGCCTGCAGATACCTAAAGTGTCAGAAAAGCCATTAGTGCTTCCTCCCCAGGTGTCCCCAAGTGTCCCCAGTGGTCTGAGAGATGATCTTAGGAGTCACTTAGAGGAATATTGGGTTTTAAATGTAATACTCATGCATTTTAATGTCTCTTCTATTTATGGCAAGTCATATAGGTTTTCAATTAGTGGTCATAATGGTTTTTTAAAAATAATGTTAAAAAAGTGAATCAGTCTCAAGCCTGTAATCCCAGCACTTTGGGAGGCTGAGACGGGCGGATCACGAGGTCAGGAGATCGAGACCATCCTGGCTAACACGGTAAAACCCCGTCTCTACTAAAAAATACAAAAAAACTAGCCGGATGTGGTGGCGGGCACCTGTAGTCCCAGCTATTCGGGAGGCTGAGGCAGGAGAATGGTGTAAACCCGGGAGGCGGAGCTTGCAGTGAGCTGAGATCTGGCCACTGCACTCCAGCCTAGGTGACATAGCAAGACTCTGTCTCAAAAAAAAAAAAAAAAAAAAGTGAATCAGTTTAAAGAAAGTTGTTAAGAGAAGCAGCATAGTATAGTAGTTAAGAGAATGAACTCTGAAGACAGATGCATGGTCAGATTCCCAGTACCACACTTACTAGCTATGGGACAGTGGGTAAATACTTCACTGTGCTGTGGTTTCTTTATCTTTAAGGAATAACAGTAGTACCCACTTCATGAGTTAGTTCATGTAAGTACTTACAACATGTCCCAGCTCACACTAAGCATCACACAGGTAACTGTTAAATAAAATGCAGAAAATCAAGGTGGCAGGGGAGTATAGGGCAAACGTAATGAGGATGGGTCTAGTACAAGAGAAGGTTGTAGGAACGTTTGTCTTCTGCAGTTCTTGCTGTGATAGATGGGTGCCCAGAGCCCAGGGAGCAGAAGGGTTGTATCCAAAGTCATAAACTGACATTGCATGGCAGGGCAGAATGAAATCCCTGCTCACTTGACTTACTATCAACTACAGGGCTGCAGAGGTGGCCCTTTCTATGGAGAAAGACCGTTTGTCCCATGGGCCACTCAAAGTGGCAAACATAGTCTTCAACAGAGGTGACACAGACATACCTTGGAGGCAGCCATGCCATTGCTGACCCCTCAGATGGATGCAGTTTCCCATAGCTCCCTACTTGCTGATGAGATGGCCATGGCCATAAAGCAGTCTTCCAGAGTCTGTCCCAGGTAGATCTCAGGCCTCCATATGCCAGGGCCAGGCCATAGAGGTCATGGCTGGAGCCTCAGGACCTACCACAGAGCTGACCCAGAGAAGCCTCTGAAGGAATGTTTGATGACTCACCAAATGAATGAATGAGTAAATAAATAAACAAATGCTCTTTCATCATCCTCATTACATGGATCAGCTGATCAGCTAAGCAGAGGATATGCTTGTGCCCAAGGGCCCTTTTGGTGCAGTGTGTGTTCTTTCTGTGGGTGAGGCTGTGGAGGTATGTGTCTGCAGAAGGTGCTAGGATAGTCCTGGGTGTGTCACACACGAGGCCATGCCCTACACTTGTGCAGGTTTTCTGTGACCTCTGGGATCTGAAAGATCAGTGTTTGCTAGAGCTGAATAACAGTGAGGTTAGGGGAGTTTGAAGGAGGGAATGGAGGTGTGACATTTCTGGGGCCCAGTCCTGTAGGCAGGTTTAGGGCTTAATGACTATAATCACTTTGGCATGAGCAGCTGACATGGGCTTTTCACTCTATAGTTTACCTAGAGCGCTGCCACTCTAGTTTCATCACTGGCTCCTCAGCACTGCATGAGAGCAGAGCAGTTATTGCAGTTTCTATTTAAAAACAAAGCCTGTTAAATGGCAAAGCTGGATAGATTCAGCTCCTCTGAGCCCATGTCCAGTATGATCTCAAGCCAGGGTGCCTTTCGGTTGTGTATATCCCAGTAACTGATCCTGGCTGTGGCATGGTGCTTAGCACATGATTCTCATCCCCTACCTCCAGGATTGTTTGCTGAAGGGTCAGTGACCAAATGAATAGTGCAAAGGAGAGACAAGAGACCTGGGTTGAGGGCAAAGGGTGTCAGGTCAGGGCTGAAAGGCGCAGGAGGAAGAAAGGGCTAGAAGGAATTCTCTGAAGATGGGCTGCTGCTTTCATGACTACGTTGGCCAGGCCAGGTTTTGGCTCAAGCCTTTCCTTGCTTTTAACTTATCAGAAAATTTGTCATTGGTTCCCTAAATATTGAGAATAAATCCAAAGTCCCACCATGGGCCATAAGGTGCCACGTGAGCAGGCTGCCCACTATCTTCTCTCTTCTACTCTGTAGCCCATGGAATGTCACTCATTGGTTGCTTTTTGCCATTTCTAAAACATTCCAGCATACTCAGGCCTCAGGGCCTTTGCACTTGCTGTTCCCTCTGCCTGATATGCCTTTCCCCCACTATCTACCTCAAATGTACCTCCTCAGAGAGGCCCTCTCTGCCACCTTGCCCCCCGTGGCCTTCCTTGTTTTTCTCCATAACACTGATCATATGCATTTCTATCTGTCCACTGGAAATGAAGCATCACAAGGCCAGAGATCTTTGCCTGCTTTGTTCACTGTGGTATGCCCAGTGCCCAGCATGATGACTCACATTTATTAGGCATATTAGATACAAATTAAATGTATTTGAATGAGTTAGTATGGTTTGGTGCTTTTACCTCTCTGAAGCTTCTAGGTGTGCTACTTTCACAGGAAGAGTGATCCTGGCCTAGGATGCTAGTGCCTACAAAGTAGCAGAGCTTGTACTTTATTAGATTCACTATATCCTTACGAAAGAGCAGGCACATTGGATAAGATGCAGCCCCAGTCCCCCAGCCTCTGCCAAAACCAACGTGTCCCAGTCTGAAGCAGATCCTAGTTAAGCTGGGTGGTGGACTGGTAGACCAGCATCCCTCTGGCCAGAGCAGATGTGGATGGCAGGACTGGCAAAGATTGGGACTGAGAATGCCTGAGATCAGGACATCAGGGGTCAAAGATCGAGACAGGGATCTGGGGCTGGGGCTAGGGCTGGGAAGAGCCAATGGGTCCTTGGTGGGCATTTAGGGGAGCTGGGTAGTTGATACGGTTTGGCTGTGTCCCTACCCACATTTCATCTTGAATTGTAGCTCCCATAATCCCCATGTGTCATGGGAGGGACCCAGTGGGAGGTAATTGAATCATGGAGGCAGTTTCACCCATACTGTTCTCATGGTAGTGAATAAGTCTCACAAAATCTGATAATTTTATAACGGGAAACCCCTTTCACCTGGCTCTCATTCTGTCTTGCCTGCTGCCATGTATGATGTGCCTTTTGCCTCTGCCATGATTGTGAGGCCTCCCCAGCCACCTGAAACTGTGAGTCCATTAAACTTCTTTTTCTTTTCAAATTACCCATCTCAGGTATGTCTTTATCAGCAACATGAAAACGGACTAATAGAGTAGCCAATGTGTCTGGAATGATAATAGGGGGCCAGTTAAGGTGGCTTCTTGTAAGCCGTTGATACTTAGGACTTCTCTGCTGGCCCTACCTGGGCATGAAAGATCCATTTCTTGGCAGGATAAACGACAATATTGTAATATGTAAAGATCCTACATATCTGCTATCTCATAACAACCATGTGTAGTATGTTTATTCATTTAGCCAACAAATACGTGTTGATCCTGTGTAAGAACCAGGCACTGTAGATGTTGCCTCAGTCACTGTTTTAGTCCATTTGTGTTGCTATGGACTCAGGTATACCTGAGCCTGGATGATTTATAAAGAAAAGGGGTTTATTTGGCTGACGGTTCTGCAGGCTGTACAAGAAGCACGGAGCTGGCATCTGTTGATGGCTTCTGGTGAGGGTCTCAAGCTGTCTCTACTCACTGCAGAAGGGGAAGGGGAACTGGTGTGTGCAGAGATCATGTGGTGAGACAGGAAGCAAGGGAGGGGAGGGAGGTGCCAGGCTTTTTATAACAATGAGTGCCTCCTGGGAACTAACAGAAAACTCATTACCTCAAGGGGGCACCAAGCCATTCATGAGGGATCCATCCCCAAGACAAAAACACCTCCCATTATGCCCCACCTCCAACACTGGAGATCAAATTTCAACATGAGGTTCGGGAGACAAACATCCAAACTATAGCAGTCACATATAGGCAATCTCTACATTTATAGAGGTAAATAACACTCCTTCAACAAAATAGATGATTGTTTACTAAAATACATCAGTTGCTTTATCATCCGTGCTAAGACTAGTGGTTATTACGTGGTAGATGCTCAATTAATATTTTTGAATTGCTGGATGAATATGTAGGTTAATGACTTCATCCATTTACTGAACAAGGAAGTAACCCAGAAAAATCAGATTTGGAAATCTGGCTCAGGGTGGTTTTACTCTTGAGACCAAATAGTTCTCTCTGATTCTAAGACTTTGAAGGTTTATAGATTTGATATTAATACATTTCTAAACTGAAAATACCAAAAAATATTGTGGGAAAGTGGTTAAAAGTTGCCAGTTTTTCATTTTTCCAAGTAAGGAGATGGAGAAAGATATTACCAACAATTGTTATTTCATAAAAGGGCATTTAAACACTTCAACTGTGTGAAGGGTGATCCTAGAATTTTAAATCATTGGATACATATTGGTTCTATGAAAAAGTTACTACATTGTTCTAATTTTTTTCCCGTTTCACTGAGGATTGGGGTAAACTTCACTAATCCACAGTGAAGAGACAGGTCCGAGCTCACATGGGCATTTGGGAGCCTCTGGCCTGGAGGAACCAGTCACTCAAGTTCTTTCCTCTCTCTTTGTCTCTCTTTTTAGTCCTCTTCCCTTTCTTCTTCTCTTTCTTCTTTCTTTCTCACCTCTTACAACAGACACACTTAGACACACTGAGGCACATTTCAAAATTCCAAAGAGAAGCAGGCCATGTATCAGAGTTAGACCTCAGGTGGAGAAGAAAGACAACCTCTCCTGTTCTGAGCACTGCTTTCCCAACTCTAAAAAGAAAAGGAGAAGGGGGTGGGGGTGAAGGGGAGGAGAATCTTCCCTACCTTCCCATCAACCTTCTTTATTATATCTGTTCAAAGTGAAAAAAAAAAAATGGTTTTAAACTCTCAGTGTTAGTTTATGACTCCTATTAATCACAAGTAATAACCCTCCCAATTATTAAATTATGGGGACATGTGTTTCCTTAGCCAAACAGAATAATTATTTACTGAAATGAATTAACATATAGAAAAGCCTCAGTTCTATGGAGGTTGAAACTTTGCATAATGAGTTTATCAGCCTTAAAAGCACCAGACGAGGTTTTTTTTGTTTTTTTTTTGTTTTTGTTTTTTTTTTTTTGGGTGAAATAAATACACTGATTATGGTGAAGCTTACCCATGCTGGCATCTTGCCATTTGCTATTTCTTTAATAAATACAGGTCGAGTTGTGTATCTGTTTTCAGTTTCATTTATCAAGGCTCCCCTTTGCAATTAACAGCTGTGGTAGAGGTGGGGTGGGGGTAGGGAAGACATGTTCTTACCAGCCTCCTCCTCCAGGTCCCCAAAGTTGCTCATTTGGGGCTCTCTTTGTATTTTAATAGGCTTGCCAATCAGCTGACGGCGGCAGCAGCAGCAGCAGCAGCGATGCACAAATCTGATCTGCGTTGGCAATATACTTATCACTCGGACATGCATCTCCAGGACACCAGCCTTAGCAGGAAGGGGAGCCAATCAAGGGGAAACAATTATGCAAATTTAAAATGTAAACTCTCTGGAGCCCCTGCCACAACCTGGTAAGAGGATGAAAGTCTGCTTTCCATTCCTTTTGCTAGTGACAGCAAGCTCTCTTCCCACATATCTTCCAGGGAGATTCCTAAGTCATTTAAGCATCTGCAAAATGGCCCCATGGACATGTGTTGGGAATGAGGATTTATGGGTAATTATATCTAAAAACCTCTTATTTTTCATGGTACTCATGAAGCCACCCAGTCTCCTAAATTTTTTTATCTAGTGATGTAGGGACTGTGTCAAATGTTCACCAAAGGACATTTAGGTCATTCATTCATTCAACAAGCATTTAGTAATGTATATTTCAAAATTGCTGAGAGTAGATTTTAATTGTTCACACTCCTCCCAAAAGAGAAGTATGTGAGGTGATGGACATGTTAATTAGTTGTATTTAATCATTCCATATTGTGTATATATATCAAAACATCAGATTGTATCCCATAAATATATACAATTACTTGTCAATTAAAAATAAAATTTGAAAAAAATACAGTCATGTATTCAAGGGTGCAATACTGGGAGCTTCTGGAGCTTATAGTTTGGTTACTTTGTTTATTCCTTAAAAAACAGATAGCAAACATCTACTCGGAGTGAGGTACTGGTTTTGGGTGGAGAAAAGACAGATGAAGTTCCTGCTGTCATGGAGCTTGCCTTTGGGGATGGGTGGGTGCAGGAGCATGGCATGAGGCTTCTGATGTGGTTCTCAATAAGAACCATGACTCCTGGCAGTCACAGCCTAGCTCTTGAATGTAGTCTGGACCTAGTGACTTGCTTCTGAGAAATAGAATATGGCAAAAGTGATGGGACGTCACTCCTGATTGGGCTACAAAAGACTGCCTTTTATCTCAACAGCACTCTCTGTCTCTTGCCCTCTCACTTGCTCTGATGAAGCTTGCTACCCTGTTGTGAGATGCTCTATGGAGAGGCCTGCATGGCAAAGAACTGAGGGTGGCCTCTGACCAACAGCTCATGAGAAACAGCCTCACTCCATTGTCCACAGGGGTGAGCTAGGAAGCAGATCTTTCTAGTGGAGCCTTGAGGGCACTTGTAGCCCCAGCCAAAACCTTGATTGCAGCCTACGAGACTCAAAACCATAGGCTCTAGCTAGCCACTCCTGGGTTCCTGGCCCATAGAAACTGTGAGATAGTAAATGTTTTTAATATTAAGTTATTACGTTTTGGGGCAATTTCTGGCTTAGTCAGGTCTGAGTGCTAAAACAAAATACCATTGACTAGGTGGCTTAAGAACAAATATTTATCTCACATGGTTCTGGAGGCTGGGAACTGGCAGATCCAGTGTCTGGTGAGGGCCCTGTTACTGGCTTATAGATAGCCACCTTCTTACTGTGTCCTCACATGAGCAAAAGACACAGAACTTTAGTGTCTTCTTCTTCCTCTTTTTTTTTTTTTTTAAGAGGGAGTATCGCTCCATTGCCCAGGCTAGAGTGCATGTGATGATCTCATCTCACTTCAGCCTCTGTCTCCTGGGTTCAAGCAATCCTCCCACCTCAGCCTCCTGAGGAGCTGGGATTACTGATGTGTGCCACCACACCTGGCTAATTTTTTTTGTATTTTTAGTAGAGATGGGTTTCACCATGTTGGCCAGGGTGGGTCTCTAACTCCTGACCTCATGTGATCCTCCTGCTTTGGCCCCCCAAAGTACCGGGATTACAGGCATGAGCCACTGCGCCCGGCCATCTTTCTCTTCTTACAAGGATATTACTCCTATCATGGAGGTTCTTCCCTTATGACCTCATCTAAATTGAATCACTCCCAAGAGCCCCACCTCATATTGGGAATTAGGGCTTCCATATATGAATTTTGGGAAGACACAAATAAATAAGCAGTCCATAACAATTTGTTTTATAGTAATAGATAATAATATGGTGGCTGGAGGTGGGGAGTGAGATTATAAATTAATAGGCAAAAAGGAAGATATGAGCTGGTGAAAAAGCAGTGCTGAACATGACTGAAAGGTGATAGACATACTGAAGAGTAACAGGGTGGCTGCTGAGAATTTGAGTCTCAGGGCAGAACAGACCCTAAAGGTCCTTTGTTCAATACCCTAGATGAAGCCAGTGTGCTCTGTGCATCCCTTCCAACGGGCATCCAGCCTTGGGTCAAATACCCCAAGTGAGGGGGAAATTCACATATTTGTTACTCTGTCCCATCTTTAGATGTAAAAAATACTTGCTGCTGGGCTGGAATTTGCATCCCTATGGTTTTGTCTCCCTGGTCCTGGTCTTTCTCTTTGAGGCTGTTTGTCCTCTCTGGTCTTTTGAGCCCCTATACCCTAGACAGTTGTCCAGCCTTTCTTAGTTGGCCCTCGAATTCCCTGACCCAGGTCTCCTTTCTTTCCCAGACTGGTTTCGATCTTTTGATACTGCTTTTGGCCTTTCTGACTCGACTGCCTTTCACACTTCTCTTCCTCTACCCTCTGGGTCTCTTCCCACAGTCTCTGTTTGCTCCTGTGGTCTGGGGGTCCATATAGCTTTAGTTAGGAATTCTGCAACTTTGGTCAATGGCCCCTCACAGCATCATGCCAGTCTCCTCCCTCACATGGCAAGCTCTTCTTTTCGCAGAAAATGGTCACCACATGCCAGTTGGGCATTTTCCTCTTCTGCTAAACGTGCCCACCTCTTTGGCGCTTCACCTCCTCCTCCTCCCCAGTGACTTCCTTCGTCCCCTCCCTTCTCTGCCAGCCTCAATTATCACTTCTGCAGAGGACTCCCTGGGGGGTGGCCCTCTCTAGTCAGCTACCTGCTAGACATTGTCCTGTGAGATCCTTACAGCCCCTGGAGCTCAGTGTACCTTCCTTCCTGTCCTCTGACAAATATCCACTGATGCTGACACTGGGTCAGTGTTCCTTCTAGTCATCGTCCCCTTTCCTCCCCTGCCTGATGGGCCAGAGTCTCCTGTGTCTCCTGGTATTCTATGCTCTAAACTCAGGGACATCCTAGGCTTTTTCTCTTTCCTTCACCATCCATGATTAAATCTGCCATCTGGTTTGCCTTTTTTTTTTTTTTCCCCCTTCTCAGGGCCTCTTTCATCTGCCCCTTCCTTCTGCCACCCCTGAGGACCAGGTCTTCATCAGTTCACCCCAGACCATAGTAATCCCCATCCCCCAAAGAATTTATTACAGGAGACAGTGCTGGAAACTGGAAGTATAGAGACAGGCAAAGCAGATCTGGCATCTGTCCTCGTGGAACTTGCAGTGAGCTTGTTCATGCATGCATGCATTCACATATTCATTCATTCATTCATTCAAATAGTTATTGAACACCTTCCATGTTACTTCGTCTAGTTGTCTCAGATTCCTGATAGTTGGAGGTAACTTTCTAACTTAGTTGTACTGAGGGGGGCAGTTTCCAATAAACAGCTTGACAATTGCTTTGATAATTAGCAGCAGTAACTGAGAAGGACAGCCTGGAATGTCAGGGATACTTTCTCCACCCCACAAAAACCATGAATCTGAGAATTTCTGGGCTGCTGGTCTTATCTACAGGTCTGGCTGATTACCAGATGCCCTGAAGTCACATCTCAGGAAAGGCCAGGACTGGGAAGGCCAACCCCCAGAGCCTGCCTCTACATTCTTGAGACACTGTGGTAGGTCTCCCATCCTAATCCATCATCTTCCCATCACCTGCAGCAGATCCACTTCAAGCACCTGCATCATCCCAGGTAACCTGGTTGTTGGAGATGAGGGTCCTGGCTGCCAAGGCAGGAATTAAGACAAGCAGGCAGTGTCAGAGGGACAGTGTCCAGACAGCTTCCTGCAGGCTCTCAGGGAAGGAGTTCAGGCCAGAAGTGGGAGGAGGCAGTGAGGAATGATGTGGTACAACTGCAGGCTGAAAGGTGAGTGTGTGCATGCTAAGTAGGCTGAGTTCGTGAGTGTGATACCAGGGTTAAGAATATGCTGATTTGGGCCAGACGCAGTGGCTCACGCCTGTAATCCCAGCACTTTGGGAGGCCAAGGTGGGCAGATCACCTGAGGTCAGGAGTTTGAGACTAGCCTGGCCAACATGGCGAAACCCAGTCTCTACTAAAAATACAAAAATTAGCCAGGTGTGGTGACTCACACCTGTAGTCCCAGTTACTTGAGAGGCTGAGGCAGGAGAATCACTTGAACCCAGGAGGCGGAGGTTTCAGTGAGCTGAGATCACAGCACTGCACACCAGCCTGAGTGACAGAGTAAGACTCCATCTCAATAAATAAATAAATAAATAAATAAATAAATAAATATAAAAAGAATATGCTGATTTGGGGGATCCCAGAGCCTTTATCACTACCTTTTGTGTCCTTGGGCTAATGAATTAATTTCTCTGAGTGACGTTTGTTTCTTCATCTTAAATGGGACTAGTAATGCCAGCCTCATATGGCTGCTGGAGTTTACAGGAGATAATGTGAGGAATTGCCTGGCATGGGTGGTCAATAAATGGTAGCTACTTATTATTAGTATGGTTAGGCTGGTTTCGAGGGTAGGGTCAGGCAGGAAGAACCAGAAAATTGGGGAGGAGCCAGAGTCCTCAGAGGGTGTTTAAGTTCAGGCTGGGGAAGCCAAGATCCTTCCACAAATGCGCAGAACAGGCACAGGGATGGAAGTGGGGCAAAGCTCAGGTCAGAAGTTGGTGGGAGGTCAGAGAGGTTGGAGAGTCCCTGGGCAGTTGCCAGGATTTTTTTCCTGGATTCTCAGCAGCTGCCTTGATCGGCTGTTTCCTGGAGAAGTTGGACAGAGTGGGCAGGAACTGTCACTAGGGCATCAAAATTACTCTTCCGCTGGTTTGGGCCAGAATTGTTTCCAGAACAAAGCAGAGGCTCCAAATGACTGTCAAGTGGCCCCTGGATTAGACACTGAAAGGCTTGGGGGCAGGGAGCCAGGCAAGCCCATCTAGACCTGGCCCACAAGGTGGGAGGGGATCCCTCCAGGGGGATACCTCTCTGGGCCCACCTGGAAGCCCTGCACCTCCTCTCTTCCTGGCCAGACTCTTCCAGGTCATGCTCATCTGACCTGTTTCAAGGATGCTTATCTGACAACTCTAGTCCTTAAGGATGACTCCTCTCCCCACAGCAGTTTCTGTCTGTTTCTATAGTACTAGGCTAGCTGCTTTATACACATTGTAGCATTTATTCATCAAGACCTCCATGTGAGAGATGTTACACCCATTTTGCAGAGACTAAAAGTGAGGCTCACCTAGATTAAATAAGTTTGCCAGGCTCCTGCAACTGGAAAATGGCAGGGCTGGGATTTAAAAACAGGTCTGCCTAGTTCTAAAACCCTAAACTTCAAGAGACCAAGATGTTCCACTTACTATGGCTGAGTAACAAATTACTCCAAAATTTAGGAGAAGACAATGTATCAAGCTTATAGATTCTATGGGTCATAAATTCAGACAAGGCACAGCAGGGATGACTTGTTGCTGCTCCATGATGTCTAGGGCCTCAGCCAGAAGACTTGAAGGCTACAGGCTACACCCATCTGAAGGCCTGTCCACTCCCGTATCTGGTGACTGAGGCTGGCTTGAGGCTAGGGACCTCAGTTTCTCTCCACATAGTTCTCTCTAAAAGTCCCTCTATATGGACTAGTTTGAGCTTCTTCACAGCATGATGGCACTGCCTCTGCCAACCTGCGAGTGAGGGTCCTTCCAAAAAGAACCAGGTGGAGAGCACCATCTTTTAAGATATAGCTTCAGAAGATGTACAGCATCAGTTTTGCTACATTCTGCTTGTCAAGGCAGTCACAAAGGCCCATCCAGACACTGAAGGAGGGGAAATAGACTTCCCTTTTTGATAGAGGATTAACAAGGTTTTGAAAGATGTGTGATCAGAACTATTATGTGGCTGATTACTTTTGGAAAAGTCAATCTGCCGCATGAAGGAACCTGAAGAAACATATCCATTGATGGTGAGCTCATGAGGACTGACCTTGTCCTAGACTTCTTGATAACTCTCATAGGCCCAGCACATTAAGACACATATAGTATTTGTTGAATTAAACGAATAAATACAGATTGTCCAAGTCAGGCTATTTTGAGGATTTTATTATTATTCTTCCAATTTTGCATTTACTGCTTTCTCTTTTACCATTAAGCTGAAATGTTCCATCTAATGTAGAGGTTCTTTTGCTTCAAGGTTTGTTTCTTCCATCAGAGATCCAGCAGGATACCATTTTATTATGGGCATTTGCTTCATGTTTTGCAGGAGTCTGTAGGAATGCTCTTGAAAAATCTCAAAGACATGTCTTCAAACTTCCTTCAGGGCCTTCAATTCTTAGGACAGCATCACCCTTCTGCCTTGCCCAGCCATGCTCAAAGCATGTTTTTTTTCCCCCTTGGAATTTCCAAAGACTCTGCATGGAGGTGACAGGGGATCCTACAACTGTAGTCTAGGGGCTTGTTGTGGAATAAGTATAGGCTTCAATCATAAAGGGAGAATATGGGTAAGACCTGGGTAGTGATCCTTTGCCAATATATGTATTTTTTGTCTGTCTTTTCTTTTTTATTTTTTGTAACTTTTCCCCTCCTTCTCTTTCTCCAAAATGCAATCTGGCTTTGTTTGTAGCTCACTACTCCCCAGACTGATCTCCAGTTCTGTGAAAAATCACAGCCCTGCCTTCATCTTATTGTTCAGTGTGCTGCTGCTGAGAGTTGCTGCAGAAGGAACTCTGATCCGGCAGCTTACCTGGATGGGTAGAGCCAGATGGGGAGTGGGAGGAGGAAGAACATTGGGAAGAACAGCCAATAGATGCTGGGCTTAATACCTAGATGATGGGATGATCTGTGCAGCAAACCACCGGGGCACACGTTTACCTATGTAACAAACCTGCACATCTTGCACATGTATCCCTGAACTTAAAAGTTGAAGATTAAAAATTTAAAAAACAACCTTTGGTCATACTTCCAGAACATTTTCTCTCTCTCTCTCTCTCTCTCTGTCTCTCTCTCTCTCTCTCAGTGTGTGTGTGTGAGTTTGTATATACACACATACACAGGTACAAAATATTTTTAACAAAATAAATATGGTTTATACTTTACAAACAGATAACTGGCTTCCTGTGCCTCCCCTGATTTAATTATGAACACATATTTTCATCAATAAACATTCCTCTTTGACAGTGATATGAAGAGTGATTATCCATTTTATAGGTGTAGCATGATTTATTTTACTGATCCCTACTATTTTAGGATGTTTAGGTTTTCTGATTTTCTGTTAGAATCAACAGCATGATGAACATTCCTTCAGCTAAATCTCTTTATCTCTTATTTCCTCAGTATGTATTTCTAAAACAATAATACATTTAGTTAAAGGATATATATACACAACGTGCATATTTATGTATGTGTATATATATGTGTATGTATATGTATATGTATGTATATATATTAAAGAACTTTTTTTCCTTGAGACAGACTCTCACTGTGTTACCCAGGCTGGAGTGCAGTGGTGGGATCTCAGCTCACTGCATCCTCTGCCTCCCGGACTCAAGTGATCCTTTCACCTCAGCCTCCTGAGTAGCTGGGACTATAAGCACTCACCACCAAGCCTGACTAAGTTTTGTATGTTTTGTAGGGACAGGGTTTCACCATGTTTCCCAGGCTGGTCTCCAACTCCTGAACTCAAGGGATCCACCCACCTTGGCCTCGCAAAGTGCTGAGATCACAGGCATGAGCCACTGTGCCCAACCTAAAGAACATTTTTGAAAAAGCTTAAAAATTGTCTCCCAAAGTTTGTAATTTATGTAATAGCAGCAGTGCTTGGGGATGCTAATAAATCATCATTAACACTTAGTGCTTTCCATGTGACAAACACCTGTAAAGGTTTTACAGACATCATCTCAATCTCTCCACTGACCCTAAGAGAGGACGTTATTATTTCCATTTCATAGACGGGAAAACTGAGGACCAGATGGACAAAGTAACTTGCTCAAGGTCATACAGCCAGGAAATGGCAGATAGGCGATTCAAACCCAGCTCAGACTGACTGCAAAAACCCTCCTCTCCTTTTGCTACCCAGCCTCCCACTTGCACATTCATAAAAACTGGTATCTTAAAAAGTACTTGATTTTTTTTTCACTACCAAACTAGGTGTTCTTACTCTTTTTTGGCTGCAGTTTCCACAGACTGAAGAGGCTCTAAATGACTAAGAACAGTTTTTGATTAATTAGATTTTTGTTGCCAAAG
The DNA here is from genome assembly GCF_047675955.1 of Chlorocebus sabaeus. Classification (NCBI taxonomy): domain Eukaryota; kingdom Metazoa; phylum Chordata; class Mammalia; order Primates; family Cercopithecidae; genus Chlorocebus; species Chlorocebus sabaeus. Next base: position 45,552,433 of record NC_132904.1, on the reverse strand, counting down.
AATGAATTTGATCCCCCACCCCCTCCCTCTCACTCTAAAAGCACACAACAAAATGATTTTAGCAGTGGGAATAATTACAGAAACGTGGTATTAACTCAAATGGAATACAAATATTTTAGATTTTTTATTGTGCTCTAAGACCACCAGAGTGGAAAGAAAAGACTGAAATATGCCTCAGCAGACATAAGGAGAGAGCAGACACCAAGCTGAGAACCCCACGGTCACTCTCTGCTTGCACTTTTGATGATCTCAAAGAGAAGCAATCTTGGGATTTGAGCCTGGATCATAGCAGGAGCTGAAGCCCGTTGGAATCACTTGGTAGACTCAGAACGAAAGGCTAACCTGGCAAAGACGCAGGTGAAGGCAAGGCCCTCCTCCTCTGGTGCCTTCCTTGCCTGGCTGCTGTCCTTTGTCTCTGATGTGCCCTTAACCTCAGCCCCATCTGGGTTTAAACTTCAAGGACTGCAGGAGAGACCCTTGATGAAGTGATGGTGACTCTGCAGGGCAAGCCATATTCACACCAGTGGTCCAGGTTATAGACCTGTAGAGGCTGGAGGACTCCATCAGTTAGTTCTCCTTGACATGGACCTGCCTTGTACTTCCTTTACTTTGTTTTCTTTAGAGTCAGAGTCTGGCTCTTGTCACCCAGGCTGGAGTGCAGTGGTGCAATTGTGGCTCATTGCAGCCTTAAACTCCTGGATTCAAGCTATCCCCACACATCGGCCTCCTCGGACTACATCACCCCTGGCTAATTTATTATTTTATTTTTTAAGAGATGGGGTCTTGCTATGTTGCCCAGGCTGGTCTCAAACGCCTTACCTCAAGAAATTCTCCAACTGGCAGTCGTTTTGCCTTAGGGCTCTTTGCTCCTCAGACCCACTAAACCTTTTTCTGCCTCAGGGCTGTTTGCATTTGGGTTCTCAATACCTGGGAGCCTACTCTTTGCCTACATCTTTGCATTTGAACCTACTTCTCTTTACTCTCATGTGAACTCAAAAGTACCTTCCTCAGTCTTCCCTGACCACCCTATCTAAAGTGAGACTCCCCTGCCCCCGCAAGTAACCCACTGCCTTTACTTATCATCTTTATATCACTTACCACTGCCAGAAATTTTTTTTGTTTGCATGTTTACTTGCTTAGTACTTCCTCTCCCAAATGTAAACGCTAGGGGTTTTATTTGCTTTTCTACTTGTGATTCTCAAGGCTTAAGCCAGGCCCTGGCTTAAGATATGCAATGCGTTTGTTGAATAAACCAATGAGAACAATATTGCCAACTTTATAGTTTTCCTCAGAGGCAGCCTTGAATATTGCAGACACACCATGAGGATCCTTAGCCTATACTTTAGAGCAAGGTTCAGCAAACTACAGCCCATGGGTCAAATCTGGCCCACCATCTGTTTATATAAAGTTTTATTGGAACACGGTCACGCTGATTTCTTTTTACGCAGTGTCTATGGCTGCTTTCACCCTGCAACAGCAGAGTTAAGTAGTTGTGACAGAGATCATACAGTCTGCAAAGCGGAAAATATTTACATCTGGCATTTTGTAGGAAAAATCTGTGAAACTTTGCTTTAGAGGGAAGATTCCCTGGATTACCACAGACCTTTGTTTCATGTGAGTTGATGCCATAATGGTAAGATGCCACATTGCTTTCTCTCACAGAGGCCTCTTTCATGTCAGCGTCTTTAGATAGGCAACTCAGTCTTTCTGTTCATGAAAATATTGCCTTGGCAATCTGCTTAATTCAGATGGAAAACTACTCTGACCTGAATTATCCAGAGAGCAGAGATTGGTGTGTTTTCTCTAATTGTTAATTATCAGGATGACACATGGTATGGGCCACTCTGCTTGTCTGTCTTTTTATCTAGAGGAAGGGTTTAGCAAGGCACCTTGGTGGCATGAAAGATAGACTTTAAGTGTAAGATTTTATTGTTTTTATTATTTCCCTTTGCTTAGATCTCTATAAGAATCATGATGTTTCCAAGGCAGCACATGGTTTGGGGAAACTGGAGAGAATACTCCCAATGGAAAGGGATAACATCACGGCTGCCACAACAATGCTATCCAGTGTGCAAATGCCGGATGTTCAGAGGGACCAAGTCATCTTGATTAGAATCGTGAAGGTATGAGTTTCAAAGTGGAATAATCTCATGTTCAATAAATTTGCAAATTCTCTTCACAGTGCAGTGGAAAATGGAACATGCTTAAAACAATTCCAGGGACTTGGCTCCTGGGCTTATTCAGATATGGGAATGATTGTCAGGGACTGGTTTATTGTCTTGCTAGGATGAAGTAGATGCTTTTGAATCTCTTTCTATTGTGCATGTCTATGGGAACACATGTTTGCTCTTCTGTTTCACCCCAAATATTAAAAAGCTGTTCAAATTGCCAGATCATTCTCTCCAAGATGATGCTTATTTATTTACAAAAATCTTTAAAATTATATTGCAAAGAATGTGTTTATTGTAGAAAAACCAGAACACATAGTTATTTTAATACAAGAAAGCAAAAAAAAAAAAAAAAAAATCAAACCACCTCTCTGAGATAACTGTTGTTAATATTTTATTATAAGCCCTCCCATACTTTTCCCTATGGACTAAAATAAAAAAATACATATGTGTGTATATATATCCATGTGTGTGTATTAGACATGCATAATACTATACATACTATTCTCTAATCTGCTTTATTTTTCACTGAATAGCATGTTATGAACTTTTTATACTCTACTGAAATTAGAATAGTGTGGTGGTTAACATCATGTGCTCTGAAATCTGGTTGTCTTGTTTGAAATCTTGACTCTATCAATTACTAGCTGTATGACCTTGGGCAAGTTATATAATTGCTATGGTGCATCAGTTTCCTCATCTGTGAAATGAGGATGATAATGATGGAATATACTAACTATATGATAATGATGGAATATACTAACTATAATGATGGAATATACTAACTATAGGTTGTTGTGAGGGTTAAATGTGTTAATGCCAAAAAAATTCCATAATACAGTTCCCAGCATATGGGAAGCTCTTGTTAAATGTTAGCTATGATTATCTTTCCATGTTAACTCATGTATTGCCACATCATTATTTTTTTGGCTGCATATGATACTATTGTATTGGTATGGGAACATTCTTTTCTGCTTTTCATTTGGTGTATGGTTGTGTATATGTGATTTAATGCTGGTCATGCTTTAATGCTGTTATTTTCTTTCTATCTTTTATTTTAGGTTCAAGGGGGACATGTGCAGGTTTGTTATGTGGGCAAATTGTGTGTCCCAGGGTTTGGTGTACAGATAATTTTGGCCTCCGGGTAATCAGCATAATACCCCATAGGTAGTTTTCCAACCCTCGTGTCCATGTGTACTCAATGTTTAGCTCCCACTTATAAGTAAGAACATGTGGTATTTAGTTTTCTGTTCCAGTGTTTATTTACTTAGGACAATGACCTCCAGCTCCATCCATGTTGCTGCAAAGGACATGATCTCTTTTTTTATGGCTGCACAGTATTCCATGGTATATGTTTACCACATTTTCTTTATCAGGTCTACTGTTGACAGGCATCTAGGTTGATTCTGTGTCTTTGCTGTTGTGAATAGTGCTGTGATAAATATACACATGCGTTTGTCTTTATAGTAGAGAGTATACTCCTTTAGGCAATACCCAATAATGGGATTGTTGAGTTGAATAGTAGTTCTATTTTAAGTTCTCTGAGAAATCTCCAGACTGCTTTCCACAGTGACTGAACTAATTTACATTCCCACCAACAGTGTTTAAGCCTTCCCTTTTCTGTGCAACCTCACCAGTATCTGTTAGTTTTGACTTCTTAATGATAGCTAGTTTGATTGGTGTGAGATGATATCTCATTATGGTTTTGATTTGCATTTACCAAATTATTAGTGATACTGAGCATTTTTATATGCTTGTTGGCTGCATATATGTCTTGTTTTGAGAAAGCTCTGTTCATATCCTTTGCCCATTTTTATTGGGTTTATTTGTTTTTTTTTTCTTGTTTATTTGTTTTATTTATTTATTTTTTTAATAGATTCTGGATAGTAGACCTTGGACAAATGCGTAGTATGTAGATATTTTCTCCCATTCTGTAGGTTGTCTGTTTACTCTGTTGAGAGTTTCTTTTGGTATACAGAAGCTCTTTAGTTTAATTAGGTCCCATTTGTCAATTTTTGTTTTTGTTGAAATAGCTTTTGCAGTCTTTGTCATGAAGTCTTTGCCTGGGCCAATGTCAAGAATGGTTTTTCCTAGTTTTTTTCTTTGGTTTTTATAGTTTTAGGTTTTATGCTTAAATCTTTACTCTATCTTGAGACGATTTTTGTATATGATGAAAGGTAGGGGTCCAGTTTTAAATCTTCTGCACAGCTTGCCAGTTATCCTGGCACCATTTATTGAGTAGGGAGTTGTTTTAATCCATTTTCACACTGCTATAAAGAACTACCTTAGACTAGGTAATTTATAAAGGAAAGAGGTTTCATTAACTCACAGTTCCACATGGCTAGGGAGGCCTCAGGAAACTTACAATCATAGAGGAAGGTGAAGGGGAAGCAAGGCATGTCTTACATGGTGGCAGGAGAGAGAGAGTGAAGGAAGCCACACCCTTTTAAACTATCATATCTCTTGAGAACTCACTATCAGGAGAACAGCATGGAGAAAACTGCCTTCATGATCCAATCACCTCGTAACAGGTCCCTCCCTCGACATGTGGGAATGACTATATGAGAAGAGATTTGGGTGGGGACAGAGGCAAACCATATCAGGAGTACTTTCCCCATTGCTTGCTTTTGTCAGCTTTGTTAAAGATCAGATGGTTGAGGGTGTGCCACTTTATTTCTGGGTTCCCTAACCCTTTCCATTGCTCTGTGGTCTGCTTTTATACCAGTACCATGCTTTTTTAGTTACAGTGGCCTTGTAGTATAGTTTGAAGTCAGGTAGCATAATGCCTCCAGCTTTATTCTTTTTTTTCCATAGGATTGCTTTGGCCATTTGGGCTCTTTTTTGGTTTCAAATGAATTTCAGATTTTTTTTCTTTCTTTTTTTTTAATTAAAAAAATAGAGAGAGGGTCTCGCTCTGTCACCCAGGCAGGAGTGCTGTGGTGTGATCTTGGCTCACTGCAACCTCTGTCCCCTGGCTCAAGAGTCCTCCTACCTCAGCCTTCCAAGTAGCTGGAACCACAGGCACGCAGCACCACACCTGGTTATTATTATTATTATTTTTGTATTGTTAGTAGAGATGGGGTCTTGCTATGTAACTCAGGCTGGTCTTGAACTCCTGAGCTCAAGCAGTCTGCCCACCTCAGCTTCCCAAAGTACTGAGATTATAGGTGTGAGCCACTGTGCCTGGCCAGATGCTTTTTTTTCTAATTCTGTGAAATGCTGCATTTTGATATACATGAAATTGGAGTTGTATGGCACATCTGAAGAGACAGCACTGAGGAATCTTTTAGCCCTCTTGCTAGAGAGGTCCTGACGATATTAGTGGGAAGGGAGAGGAAAGGATGGAAGACTTTGTAGCTATGGATCTCAGCAGATAAGAGGTGGTGCAGTGGCTGTGCATGAACTTTACAGGGTCTGGTCTTGGCTCTGTTACTTTCTGAGCATCATATGCAACTTAACCTCTCTACGTCTTAATTTTCACATCTCTAAAATTAAGATTCTTTTTGGTATCTACCTTTTTGGGTTCTTGTAAATTAGATCATTCATGTGAAGAGTTTAGCATTTGTCTGTTACCTGGCAAAGTCTGGATAAATATTAGATATTATTATTTGAAATTGGGGGTTACCATTAAAACATGATGTATTCATGCATGAATATACATTCACGTAGTTTAGCTATGGAACAGTTAGTTGATAAATTGTACATTTATACCTCTTTTTCCTTCTCTTTCCATTGGTTTCTTGCTACTGTGCCTCAAATTCACACCTACTCTTTAATACTCAGCTTTATGATTCTGGGATGGGATTCTGCAAACCCCTTTTGCTTTTGCCAAATGGATCCACATTCGATTCTGCTATTAGAAGGTGCTATGTGGAGACTGCTTCCTGGAGGAGAGAAAAGGGATATGCTTCTTCCTGTTTGCTTCCAGTTCCTGCCAGCATCACTCCAGCAATGCTTCTTTGCTTTGGCAGTGGCAGTTCATTTCAGCAGAGCAGCTGGCTCCAGTCTTCATTTTTTTCCACACTCTGAGAACCAGTCCCCTTGTCCTTCTTTGGAGATCCCAGCCTTGGCCTGTTGGCATGCCTTCCTCAGAGGTCTGGGCTCCATCTCTGTGAAGGGTTCCTTCATGTCTCTAGGTCCTAGTAGCCCTAGACTCTTCCCTTTTTTCCTCCAGCCATGGTGACATAGCCACTTTGTACTTATGTCTGTGAAACTTCAGCATTATCCTCTCAGCCATCTCAGTTCTCCAATGCCTGGTGAACAATAATTTACACTAAATTATCTCTGTTAAGATTTCTGATGTTGTTTTTGTTTCCTGAGTGGAAACTTCACCTTCCCTAAATGAACCAGTTGAGAATCAGTTGAGAAGTGAAGATTCATTTCATGAGTAAATGTGTCAATGTTACTCTGAAGGAAGAGGGCTGGGTGGGAGTCTAGTCTTTATCCTGATTGTCCTTATTGTATAATTCTACTTATTGTAGAAGTACCAGAGCCAGCAGGCCACCTGGGCCCTGAAGATGCCCTGGAGGCATGGCTTGGGGGGGACTGTGCTTTGTGGGCTATGGCTGCTTCCAAGAATGCAGGCAGGGATGAGACCTCAATATGAGTGTCCACATTTGGGAAGCAGAATAATCCTTTAAGACAGACCAAGAGGAGAAGGAGGATGGAAGGACAGAGGCCTGGAAGAGAAAGGACTACTGTTTTATCAGAGGCAGAATGCAGGGTAAAAAATGGGTCAGCAAAAGCCAGCAGAGGGTGGGGTGTGGAGAGGGAGAGAATCACGGAGACTATTAGTCTTGGTAATAGGACAGTTTCAGCCTTTCATTGTTTACTGATAATAAAAAAGGCCTGCACAATAGGTTGGTCAACACCACTTTCCTGCTTCATTGGTTTCCAAAGGGATTTGATGCTTCCCTGCTGAGAGATTATTTCTAGGAGCCTGTTTCAGGTCACTCACCATAACCTCCTCACTCAGTGATCAGCTGTGTTTGTCTCCCTGTCTGTCTGTCTCTCTCCGTTTGTTTGTCTGTTTCTTTCTTTCTCTGTCTCTCTCTCTTTCTCTCTCTCTCCTCTCTTTCTCTCTCTCTCTCTCTCTCTTTCTCACACACACACACTCACACACACACACACACACACACACACACACACACACACACACGCTTCTTTATCTACTAGGAGCATTGGAAATCCTGCCCCAGCAGTGGTCCTGCCCAGAGCGGATCTGACCAGCGAGGCTTCAAGAGAGCAGTGGATGAGGCTGCCATTGCCTTCTGACCCTCAGCTCTCTGGATGCACACATGACCAGGATGCCTTTATTGAGTTCAAAGAGCCAGGTGGTGCTGCTGATGGGGAGAAGGCAGAGTGACTCTGGATGGGAAGAGGTGAATGGCTCTTACCACCAGGCAACCTGGTGTGGGGTTTTATGAGCCAAAGCAGAGAAGCTCCTGCCCCTGGCTTAAAAATTAACTATCCTGGCTAAAAACAAAATATTCCCTTTGTTTCTTCAGAGAAGATTCAACAGGAAGGACAAAAGCATCTAATGTCTCCATTGAGATTTTTTTAAAATAAACTTTTTATTTTGGAATAATTTCACTTTTACAGAAAGTTTACAAATTAATACGAAGAGTTCTCATGTTCCCCTCTCCTAGTTTTTCCTGTTGTTAACATCTGACATCACCATAGTACATTCAGAAAAACTAAGGAACAAACATTGGCATGTTACTCTTGTTAGTTAAACTCTGTGATCTTTATTCAGGTTTCACTAGCTTTTCCATGAATGTCCCTTTTTCTGTTCCAGGATTTCATCCAGCATATCAGGTTACATTTAGTTGTTGTGTCTCCTTAGTTATAATTTTTCAGTCTTTCCTTATTTTGGTACTTTGATAATTTTGAGAAGTATTGGTCAGGTACTTTATATAGTGACCCTCCATTTGGGTTTACAAAGTGTTTTTTTCATGATTAGACTGCGGTTATGGGTTTCTGGGAGGAAGACCATCAAGGTGAAGTGTCCTCTCATCACAGCCTGTGGGATGTACCCAGGTGCTGTCCACATGATTTACCTGTGGTTCCACCATGATTTGAAGGTAGAGGGCAGGCTCTGAGAAGCCTCCTACAGGATGAGGGTCTTGATTCAGAGTCCTTCCCTCTGGATACACTAGACCATGGATTGCTGATCAAGAAGGACCCTGCAAAGCTGGAGATGGGGTGGAGGGGGGCAGTGGTGCACATCGGAAGAGCCACAGACTAGAAGCCAGGTCTGTCCGGCACTAGTCCTGACTTCACCGCTTCTGAACTGTGTGATGTTGAGTGAAAGTCTTTAACCTTCCTGGCCTCAGTTTCCTCATTCACCAATCAGTATGTATCCCCTTCCCCTCCCTTCCTTCTAGGGTTGGCAACTGGATCAGATGGCATATTAGGTATGAAAAGACTTTAAAAAGTATAAAAGACAGTAGTACATAGATGGGAAGTCAGTCTTTGAAGCCTGCTTTGGATTTTCCAGCATTTCAGCTCCAGCAGGAGGAGAAAGATTTCCTTTCTATTTACTGATCTCTGTTAGCAAGCAAACACATACAGGTCATATGGGTATTTGTGTGTATGTGTGTGTGTGTGTGTGTGTGTGTATCTTTTAACTTTTTTAAAAGTCTGATTTATTGATATATATTTACTTACAGTAAAATTCATCCTTCTTATATGTACAGTTCTGAGTTTTGACAAAAAATATAATCATGTAATCCTTACCACAATTAAGATAGAGAACACGATACATAGAATGCTTCCATGACCTCTTCACCCCCAAATTCCCTCACACTCCTGTCATCACCCCATTCCCCTATTCTCAGCCCCTGGCAATATTGACCTGGTTTTTGTTCCTATTTTCTACAACATCATATGAATTGAATCATGTTGCCTTTAATTATTTATTTAGTTTTGGTTTTAAAAACAACAGTATTGAGATATAACTGATATACAATAAAATGCACATACAAGAGTATACAACACTTAAGTCTTGGTTATGTATACATTTGTGATATCATCTCCACAATCAGGACAGTGAACATATACCCATCACCCTAAAAGTGTCCTCAACCTCTGCTGTCACTGCTTTTCAGCAAACTGATGGTTCTCTGCATGCACCCTGAGGCACAGTGCTCACTCCCACTGTCACGCCCTCCTTCAGGCGGCTTTCCTTCCCTTAAGCTACCACCTGGCCCTTTTGATCTCTCCAAATCCTGCCCATCCTTTAATTCTACGCCTTAGCCCTCCCTACCACCCAATGTCTAAAGGGTCCTTTAAAGTTATCCTTTGAGAATAATTCAGCCCACACTTGCTACTTCCTTTTTTGCTCCTAATGTACTTATAGACAACCTCTCACTGTGGTCTTTCTTTATATAACAGTGTTTGTATCTTACTGTCCTAAGGTAAGTGGCCCAGTGTTTAGCAGTGTGGTCTCTGGGATTGGATAGTTAGGTTCGTACAGTTAACCTTAGGCTCCTGTTTAACCTCTCTCTGTGTCATTTTCCTTATCTGTAAAATTAGGAAGACAATACGGTATCTACCACAAAGGGTCTTGTGAGGATTAATTGGGTTTATCCGCATAAAGCACTTAGAAAAGAATCTTGTTATACAGTAAGCACTTAATAAATGTCTACTATCATCATCTATTTCCATTATCATTGAAAGCCTTTTTTTTTTCTTTTTTTTTTGAGACAGAATCTCACTCTGTCACCCAGGCTGGAGTGCAGTGGTGTGATCTCTGCTCACTGCAACCTCCGCCTTCCGGGTTCTTGCCATTCTCCTGCCTCAGCCTCCCAAGTAGCTAGGACTACAGGTGCCCGCCACCACACCTAGCTAATTTTTTTTTTGTATTTTTAGTAGAGATGGGGTTTCACCGTGTTAGCCAGCATGGTCTCGATCTCCTGACCTCGTGATCCACCTGCCTTGGCCTCCCAAAGTGCTGGGATTACAGGCGTGAGCCACTGCGCCCGGCCCGTTGAAAGTCTTTTAATGGCCAAACCTGTAACTCTCACTGTGCTCACAGTAGTGGGCTTGTGGATGGAGCTCTGATATTTGTTGGGCTTTTGATCAAGGGACCATTTCAGTGAATCAGAAAGTTCCTGTGACCACTTAACATATTATACGTTTGCTTGTGTACTGCTCTTAGATGATATGAAAACAAATCAAATTCCCAAACCAAAAAGCTGCACTCTTTTTTCTGGGTAAATACAGCCATGACATGTCTATTTCCATGGTTTAGAATATCACCAGTGGGAATCTACTGTGGAAAACTGAGTACAACACTATCATCATATGATTTGTTTTGCTCATATTTGGATGTGCCATTGGCTGTGGAGCCAGACAGTGAACTCCACACAACGAGGGGCCTGTGAAAATGCAGAGAAGGCAAGAAAGGATCCAGACATTTAGTGAACATCTACTTCAGTGGTGTGTCAGACTCAGTTGCATCAGCTTGTAAGAGATGATTGTTAAATTTGCAGGAGATTTGTAAGTCAGTTATTAAACACCATCATTATAAAAAAATATATACTTTAATTAAATTACATTAAAGACAAAGGCAATAAATCATTATACTCAAGTTGAGTGCAAATACTCAACTAATTATTTTACTATTAACAATATTTTTGAGGCTACTTATATTTATTGCATCTGTGCAGTGAAAATACTATGTAATCATATGCTATTTCCCATCTCTTGTGTTTGGTGATGTCAAACTGATAGCTTGAAACTGGCCATGGGAGGAGTATTTACACCACAGATATGGGTAAATGCTTCAAATCAGGGCCTTTGATTCTTAGATGGTTGGTTGTTAAACATTTACTAGCACATCACTGATATTATATACCAGGCATGGCAGTTGAACGTTTTTAGTTCAGGAAACAGAGGATCACTCAAGCTATTTCAGCTAAAGTGAAGAGAGGCTTATGGCAAGGGTGTTTATTAAGAGGAACGGGATATAGAATATCATGGAGATTCAAGAACAGGCTCTACCCCAAGGCCTTATTTTCAAGAATGTCATATAAATTAAATCATGTTGCCTTTATTTTTTCCATTTTAAAAATAGCATTATTAAGGTATAATTGATACAGGATCACTCCAGTGGCCTCAGAACATGGCCTTGGGGTCTGTGGTCTGGTTCATTGCTGTTCTCACAGTGCCTGCTTCTTTCTGTCCTGGTCTCAGCGGGCTTCTTTTTCTTTTACTCTGCATTGTTTCTCTATTATAGCTTCTACTTCCTTCGTTTTTCCCATATCTTTGGCTTGTATTGTATTGATGAATCATAGCCATTACAGCACTTCATTATCTGCTCCCATTGAAGGCTGTGTTATTCTCTTCATTTGGTTGCTTTATTTCTGAGAGAGAAAATCTAATTGATCCAACTCATTTTTTTTTTTTTTCTTGCAGGGCAGCATCAGATGGTAGCTGGTTTGTGGTTTACCTGGCCTTTGGTTAGATAACTGTACCTGATCTCTATGGCTAGGAAGGAAGGTAGGGTCACGTACTACAAATTTTGACCTTGTACATGAGGAATATAAAGACAAATTAGCCACCACCAGAATGACTAAAATTAAAAAGACTGACAAGTTTGGTGAGGATATGACACATTGCTCCAAATTTCAAACACTGCTAATGAAAATGAAAATCTGTACAGCATAAGTACAGGCCTACCTCAGAGATATTGGAGTGTTCAGTTACAGACCACTGCAATAAAGTGAATATCACAATGAAGTGAGTCACACAATTGTTTTGGTTTCCCAGTGCATATAAAAGTTATGTTTACACAATACTGTTGTCTGCTAAGTGTGCATTAGCATTATGTCTAAAACATTCACTTAATTTAAAAATACTTCATTGATGAAAAATGCTAACAATCATCTGAACCATCAATGAGTTGTAATCATTTTGCTGGTGGAGGTTTTGCCTTGACATTGATGGCTGCTGACTTGAACAGGGTGGTGGTTGCTGTAGGCTGGGGTGGCTGTGGTAATTTCTTGACTCTTTCACAAAAGATTTCTCTGTAGCACGTGGTGCTGTTTGGTAGCATTTTACCCACAGTAGACTTCTTTCAAAATTAGAGTCAATCCTCTCAAACTTCGCTATTGCTTTATCAACTAAGCTCACATAATATTCTGAATCCTTTGTTGGAATTTCAAAACTATTCACAGCATCTTCACCAGGAATAGATTCCATCTCAAGGAACTACTTTCTTTGCACATCCATAAGAAGCAACTCCTCATCTGTTCAAGTTTTGTCATAAAGTTGCAATAATTCAGTCATATCTTCAGAATCTACTTCTAATTCTCTTGCCATTTTCACCACATCTGCAGTTAATTCCTTCACTGCAGTCTTGAACTCCAAAGTCAATGATCTTAAAGTCATCCATGAGGGTTGCAATCAACTTCTTTCAAACTTCCACTAATGTTAATATTTTGACCTCTTTTCATGGACCAAGAATGTTCCTGAAGACATCTAGAATCCTTTCCAGAAGGTTTTCACTTAACTTTGTCCAGATCTATCAGAGGAATCACTATACATGGCAGCTATAGCCTTATGAAATATATTTCTGAAATAATACTTGCAAGTTTAAATTTACTCCTTCATCCATAAGCTGCAGAACGGATGCTGTCTTAGCAGGCATGAAAACAACATTTATTTTCTTGTACATCTCCATCAGGGCTCTTGGGTGACCAGGTGCCTTGTCAATGAACAATAATATTTTGAAAGGAATCTTCTTTTCTGAGCAGTAGGTCTCATCAGTGGCCTTAAAGTATTCAGTAAACCATGCTATAAACAGATGTGCTGTCATCTAGACTTTGCTGTTTCGTTTATAGAGCACAGGCAGAGTAGACTGAGCATAATTCTTAAGCGCCCTATGATTTTTGGAATGGTAAATAAGCATTAAAGCCACCAGCTGCATTAGCCTCTCAAAAGAGAGTCCGCCTGTCCTTTGAAGCGTTGAAGCCAGGCATTGACTTCTCTCTAGCCATGAAAGTCCTAGATGGCATCTTCTTCTAACTGAAGCCTGTTTAGTCTGCACTGAAAATCTGTTGTTTAGTGTAGTCACCTTCTTCAATCATTTTAGCTACATCTTCTAGATAACTTGCTGCAGCTTCTCCATCAGCACTTGCTGCTTCACCTTGCACTTTTATATTACAGAGATGGCTTCATTCCCTAAACCTCATGAACCAATCTCTGCTGTTTCAAACTTTTCCTCTGCAGCTTCCTCACCTCACTTCATCTTCATCAAATTGAAGAGAGTTAGAGCCTTGCTCTGGATTAGGCTTTCACCTAAGACACTGTTGTGATTGGTTTGTCTTTCCAGACCACTAGAACATTCTCCATATCACAAAAGGCTGTTTCACTTTCTTATCATTCATGTGTTCACTGGAGTAGCACTTGAAATTTCCTTCAAGAACTTTCCCTTTGCATTCACAACTTGGCTGTTTGGTTCAGGAGGCCTAGTTTTTGGCATATCTCAGATTTTGACAGGTCTTCTTCACTAAGCTTAATCATTTCTAGCTTAAAGGGAGAGATGTGTGACTTTTCCTTTTACTTGCCACTTAGAGGCTATTGTAGAGTTATTAATTGGGCTATGTTCAATATTGTTGTGTCTCAGGAAATAGAGAGGCCTGAGGAGATGGAGAGAGACGGGGGAACAGCTGGTTGGTGGAGCAGTCAGCACACACACAACATTTATTGATTATCTTCACATTTTTGTATGGGTGTGGTTATGGTACCCTAAAACAAATACAACAGCAACATCAAAGGTCACTGATCCCAGACCACCTTAACAGGTATAATAGTAATGAAGAACTTTGAAATATTGCAAGGATTACCAAAATGTGACACCGAGACATGAAGTGAGCCCGTGCTGTTGGGAAAATGGTCCCAATAGTCTTGCTTGATGCAAAGTTGCCACAAACTTTCAATTTGTAAAATATACGATAACTGCAAAGTACAATAAAATGTAGCACAATAAAACAAGATATGCCCATAGTTAAATTCTACAGATAACTATTCAGCATTATCTACTAAATCTGGTTGTATACCTGCCCCATGATCCTATTCCTATAAATATCCAAAAGAAATGAGTGCTTTCTTCGATGGCAGGATAAGTGCAAGAATTTTCCTAGCAGCACTAGTTGTAATAGTTCCAAACTGGAAACTCCCCAGAGTCCATCCAGTAAAATGATGGATAAATGTCAAAAACATTATGCCGAGTGAGAGAGGCCATATTCAAAAGAATGTATATATATTCAAGAGCAGGCAAAATTCATTAACGTCAAAAGAATCAGAATAGAAGTCACTCTTACAGGAGGTATTGACTGGAAGGGGGCATGAAAGAAGTTTCTGGAGTTTGGGAAATGCTTTATCTCTTGACTTGGGTGATAGTTGCTCAGAAGTAAACACTTGTAAACAGTCTTTGATATATACTTAAGATATGGGCACTTTACTGTATATCAGTGTGTTAGTCCATTTTTGCATCACTGTAATGGAACATCTGAGACCAGGTAATTTATAAAGAAAGAGGTTTAATTGGCTCATGGTTCTACAGGCTATACAGGAAGCATGGTGCTGGCATCTGCTTCTGGGAAGGCCTCAGGAAGCTGACAGTCATGGCAGAAGGTGAAGGGGGAGCAGGCACATCACATGGCCAGAGCGGGGGGGGAGGGGGGGGGAGAGAGAGAGAGAGAGAGAGAGAGAGAGAGAGAGAGAGAGAGAGAAAGGGGAGGTCCCAGGCTCTTTTAAACAACCAGATCTCATGTGAACTAACTGAGCGAGAACTCGCTCATCACCAAGGGGATGGTGCTAAGCCATTCGTGAAGGATCTGCCCCCATGATATAATCATCTCCCACCAGGCTCCCACTCCAATATTGGGGGTCACATTTCAACATAAGATTCAAAGGGGACAAACAAAGAAGAACGAATTATGATTATTGTCCCCAAGAAGTTTATAGCCTTCTAGTAGGGGTGATTGACATCGAGAACACAGAAGTATAGTTGAGAAAGGTAAGTGCTCATTAAAAGATGTATAAAGTGTCATGTCATGTGACCTCAAAGGTTGGAGCAACTCATTCTGCCTCTAAAAAATAAAGAAATTCTTATTTATTAAGTCTCTAGTATATGCCAGGTGCTTTAAATTACCTCATACTCTTCTTACAGTATATGAAAGGAAATGTAACTGGGCTTTTGAGTGATACTTTTGAGTGTGGCAAAGTAATGAAAATAATTGTATCAGAATTGTGGAACCGTTTATGATAAAACCCTTTTGTAACTGTGATTTGTTTCTGGAGGCTGCTGCAACAAATTAACATGAGCTTGGTGGCTTAATGCAAGAGAAATGTATTCTGTCAGGGTTCTGGAGGCCAGACTTCCGGACTCCAGCAGGTCTAATCTTTGCCTTTGTTGTCATTTCGCTTCCTCTGCATGTCCTGTATTCTATGTATCTGTCTTATAAGGATTCTTGTGATGGCATTTAGGGCCTACCCAGATAATCTAGAATTATCTCCTCATCTCAAGATCTTTAACTTAATCACACATGCAAGGACCCTTTCCCCAAATAAGCTGATGAGCACAGATTCTAGGGATTTGTGGTTGATACTGGTCTACCATGAATAGTTTAATAGATTAATAATATGAGCATGTTTATTTTAAAATGAGTACGTGTTTGCCAGGCGAAGAGGGAAGGGAAGCCTCTTACAGAGAAGAATTCCTGAAATGGGTTCTATGAGGATTATAATATATTTCACTGTGTACTTGCTCTTGGCCTCAGACCCCTTGTTTATAGGAGTAACATGTTCATGCATGCATGCAGGCACACATGTAGATTTGGTTTCAGCTGAATTTTGGACTAGTCTTCAATTTCCTGGAGCTCTCTTGAAGCCACCTTGTAGCTCACCATTTTCAAACCACAATATGCCTCTCCAAAGGAAATGTGTTTTGAACTACTATGTGTGTCCTGGACCTTGTTTAGCTACAATCCCTTTTCAAACAAAAGCACATTATGTATAACTGATAGAAGGGCAGCTGCCTTGGCTAAAGCCTGAAGCCCCCTTCCTCTCTCTTAATGTCCTAGTCCCTTCTCCAAAGTGCCCATTTGAAAACCATTATTGTCTTAGATCAGGGGTTGGCAAACATTTCCAGCCACGAGCCAGATAGTAAATATTTAGGGCTTTCCAGTTCGTATAGTCTCTGTTGCAACTACTCAATTCTGCTGTTGTAGTACAAAAAGCAGCTATAAACAATACAAAAATGAATGGGCATGGCTGAGTTCCAGTAAAACTTTATGGACAGTGAACTTTGAATTTCATATACATTTCACATCATGAAATTTTTTTTTGATTTTTTTTCAACCATTTAAAGATGTAAAAACTATTCTTAGCTTGAGGGCTGTACAAAAACAGACGATGGGCTGGATTCAGTCTGCAGGCTATAGTTTGCCAGTTCCTCTCTTGGGTAATGGCATCTGACCTGTGGAACTTTTAAGATTTAAAATCTCAGCACTTCAGGATTGGAAAGGGCCTCAAAGGCTACTAGTCCTTAGTTCCCACCATAACATCCGATTGCTATCCAGTGCTTCAGAGATTGTCATGCAATGCCTCCTTGGTTGCCTACAGCTGCAGGGAACACCACCTCCTGAGCCAGCTCACTCTGCAACCGCCAGGCTGTGCCGATTGCTAGAGTTCTTCCCATGCAGAGCAGCACCTGTCTCCAGTGACAGCATCTACAGGATACAGTCAGAACGGTGAAGCACAATATTAACACATCAGGTTAATTTCATGCTCTACTTGTCCTAGGCTGATATTAACGAAAATTAAATTTTGTGCTAATCAGCCTTAGCATTCAGCATGCATGACACAAATTTGTGATTTCTGGCAAGGGTGGTTAAATCATATTTATGCTATTTGTGCGGTGCCCGAATAACAGGGAAATACTATTACCAACAATTAAACTTCCAGGTTGACAGATGTCCCCCTGAGCAGACATAGCTGAGTGCAAATGGATATTTTTTTCTTAGCAAGTTGAAGGCAGAAAGGACATGAACCAGGGAGCTGCAGTTAATTTTCAATTTCCTCCTTCCCTTTGGATGGCTCATTTTGGATGTATGACCAATGCAAATGATTTTACTCTGTGCCCTGCTTCTGTTTCCTCCTTTTTTCTACCTTTGAAAAGTAAAATTTCTATAAGCAAGATGGAGTGTTTTCTTGTTTCCAGGAATCTCTGGGACACCTAAATAGCATTCTTCCTAGTTGCAGGTAGCTTATTGTGTGAGGGCAGTTGACTAGGAATTTAAAGAGGGGTGGTACTCCTTAGTGATTTGCAGAGCTGGAGAAATAAGAGTTGGAAGGGTGAAACTAGTCTGACTCCACGTGTATTTTCCTCAGCGAGAGAGAGATGCTTTCCCTACCTTGTGGTCAGAGCATCTTGCGTTTTCTCTCTGCTTTCCTTGTGATTAGTCAGTTGCTAGCAGATGGGCTGTGCAAATGCAGTCTCATAGGTTTTATTTCCTGGAGAAGGGAAGAGCCACTCAGTCCCCTGGCTCCAGATGGATGTCTCTCCACAGTCCCCCATGCTTCATCTTCATCCACAAAGAGGCACCAGGGGAATTGAAAGTCCGTGGGATCTTGGGCACATATTTTATCTAAGACCCACCAAGTATCCTCAGAGTCAGGCTCTTGCGGGGATCTTTCGCTCTGAAGAGGCGTGTGTTCTTCTGGTTACTAGGCTGCAGCATCAGTTCTGGGCATAGGGACAGGTAAGGCCTTACGTGTCTTCTGTCTGTAGGGTGACCAACTGTCCCAATTTGCCTGGAACTGAGGGGTTTTCTGGGATGTGGGACTTTTAGTGCTGAAACGGAAACAGTCCCAGGCTGAGTGAGACTGTTAGTAACCCCACCTGTAAGGACTGATGGGACAAGACAGGCAGTCCTAGGCCATGGTCTGGTAAGTTGCTAATGGTTCCCTAGGATGTTTTGGTGATTGCTTCCAGATTTTGGTGAATCCACCTCATGAGTCTCTCAGAGCCCAGATCTGTTCCTTTCTTCTTAATTATCCATGTGCTCAATTCTCTCCCACAGGAGCTGAAGAATTCACATTTGGGCTGATGGGCCTGGGGTAGGGAAGACCAACAGACCACATGCTTCTTGTCTCTTCTACTCCCTGATCCTGTGATAGGCAGGGCTAAGTGGTCGTCCGCTCCTCTCACCCTCCAGCCTCCAAGTGGGCCACTTTTCAAGCATGGAATTCTAGGTGGGTGCTTCCAATAACTTGGCACAATAGATAATACTTATTTGCTGTCAGGCTGAGACATTGCTCCAGAAGCAGATATGACCCAAGGGACCATTGTAGATAGAAATCCATGTGCAGAAAGTAAGGCTTAGCCAGTGAAGTACCTCAGGCATCAGGCCAGGCAGAGAGTCTGAGGATTGCAGAATGCAGGAGCTATATACGTAGGGTAAGGCTAGCTGAATCTGGATTGGCCTAGGACAGAGCCTGGTTTCCAGGAGGCTATTCATAGTGGATGCTGGCCCTGCACAAAGAGGACATGTAAACTGGCTTCAAGGTGCTTGGTCAGGCAGGACATCTGGTATTAACTAGATTCGAGCCTATGCCCTTTCTTTCCTAGGTGCCCTGGCTAAGCAACCAGCCAAGGGGCAGCCAAACAAGCCCCTCTGCCCGCTCCTCACTCTTCCTACTCTCACCTGAGTGGGTCCAGTCTCATGACAATAAAGGAATGATGCTCACATGCATAGGATGCTACTGTGGGTATGTCCAGGTCTGGAGCTTGGGGGCGAGTCAGCCAGCTCAGACTGGTAAGGCAATACTGGTTGCTAAAAGAGTAAAGTGCTGTAACATTGGTTGGTTAAAGAGCCAGTACCCTGATCCCCTGGAGGTCCCCACCCCTCCCACTCCACCTATTGCCTTGGCCACCTGCCCTTTCGTTCCAAGACTTGCTCTTTACCATCTAGCAATTGAAGGAGTCATGCCCGGCACAGAGGCACCTCCAGGACTCCTCTGCTGGTTCTGATTTAGAATATCAACACTTTCCAGTACGATGTGCTATTCCTAAAGCCCTGGTTGTAACTCTTCCTTTTTTCTCCTACTCAGGAAGGCACATTAGAATACCTGTGATGAGTATTAAATATTTCGTGTTTGTATATAGAGCCATTTTTACATTCACCCCTTTATTAATAGTAGCAAATAATAATATAAACTGACACATTTGTAGTGTTCTAGACGCTTAACATATGTTAACTTGTTTAATCCTCGTAGCAGCCCTATGAACTAAGTACTACTATTATACCCATTTTACAGATGAGGAGACTGAGTCATGGATAAGTTATCTAATTATGTAATTTGCCTAAGCTAACACTGTGAGTTAGCAATAAGTAGAAGTCTCCCAGGGCCCTCCCATGCCCACACAAAGCATGAAAAGCAATAGAATGTGGTCTTGTGCATGAGGACACAGAGACTCAGCAGGCTGTGGGTCAAGGTAACTAGAGCAGCCCTTTATGTGAACTAATGCCCAGAGACCAGGCAGGCCAGGACGGCTCTGTGGATGACAAGGGGACAGGTGATGATCAAGAACATATTCCCCTTCCCTCCTCCATGCACTGGCAACCTCAAACAGAATAAAAGAAAACCACCACCACAAGGGATGAGAGCTAGTGAAACACCAGACTAAATAATATCTTATTAAATTGACCGAGATTAGATTTCTCCCAGGTGTTATACAAAAATACAGAAGGTCACATTTCTTGCAACCATTTCTGCTTAACTTTCCTTTCTCTACTGGGTTCTGGGAAGTAAACTTCAGTCAGACTTGTCACCTGCCCAGGCTTTACCCAGGAAGTGAGCCTCAGTCTCATCTGTTCTCAAATGCCCAACTTATCCTGCCCTGGGGCCTGGCTGGACCAGGGGTTGGGGATGGACAGTGTGCAGGCTTCCTCCTCAGGGGTCTCCCTGCCTTGGAGATCATTGCTTTGCTTGTCCCTCCTCCTCTCACAACACCACTTGCAATTATTATTTCGTCTGGGGAGTGATAAGGAGCGGTTCAGACTGGTCACAGTTTCTTCCAGGTCTGTTGTTTACAGCATCAACTTCATGTCCAGGTTGCTTCCAGGACTCAGGCATCTGAAGCTCAAAAGCCCAGGTCTTAGAGCTCAAGAGTCCGGAAAGGTTTTGCAGCCTTAAATACCAAGCGTTAAGCTCTACAACTCTGCTCTGTTCTGCTGTAATCACCCAATCAGGAGGCAACAGGTGCCTCATGGTCCAGTTTAGCAGCTCCAAGGGAATAACAAGAGATACTGGAGGAAAATACATAACTTAATTTCATCCAAGTACCCACTTATTTGCCATTCTCAGGTGAGTCAGCCTGGGCAATACGCCTGCCTACCAGCAATCTTTTCGGCTCCCTCAAGAAAATACCAGCACACCCTGTGGCTCAGTGATGCTTTTAAGTCCCAATTTAGTGATACCTTATTTATAGATTTTCTAAATAAAATAGCTAATACAGTCAACTCTTCATATTCATGGGTTCTGCACCCTCGAATTCGACCAATCCAGGATTGATACTACGTGAAGGAAAAGAACAATAAAACAATAATAATAATACAAATAAAAGCCAATAAAAATTTAACAACTATTTACGTAGCATTTACATTGTATTAGATATTATAAATAATCTTGAGATAATTTAATGCATATGAGAGCATATGCATAGGTTATATGCAAATAGCATGTCATTTTATTTAAGGGAGTTAAGCATCCACAGATATGGGTTTCTGCAGGGAGCCCTGGAACCCTGTGGATACTGAGGAATGATTGTATATTTTGAGAACTGAAGCCCAGTGCTGCCCTATTGTATCTATGAAGTATCCAGGCCACTTGGAGAAAGCTGACATAAGAGCAGGCACACAGCAGGAAGCTTTGATTCACATCCTCTCTCTGGCTGCAGGCCTCAGTTCTTGTGCACCAACTCTGACCAATGACTATGACTGGCTGCTAGAAGTACAGCTGTAGTGAGAAGGATTCTGAGGCTGGGTCTTCACTCAGCAGCAAAGAAATGAAGTAATTGTTTAGTAATGCCTGATATAGGCCTGAGAATCGGGAAAAGGATAACCCTCCTGCCAGGTTTTTGCAGAACTTTCTCAAATTCATTTTCTTTAGAGATACAGTAAGGACCCACCCCCCCCATCCCACCCCCACCCAAATGGGTAAAAAGCAAAGACTGGTTGCCATTTTTTTGTCAAAGCCTCAGATCACAGGGGCACCTGAGCCATTAGTATCCCAATGGCAGAGCAGGACAGGCTCAGGGATGTGTGTCTACAAATCTCCATTTTTTTGTTTGCTAATTGTCTTCTTTAAACTGCTTACAGTTTCTCTTCTCTCACCCTCATTTCCACAGGAGGTATAACACTGGACGAGCGGGCAACTGGCTCTTCAGGCTTTGAACCAACAGGGGGCAGCAGAGAGCACAGAAGAATTGGTAGGGTTGGGCTGACCCAGACCTAGGAAAACTTCCAAACTTCTTTCCTCAAAACCGAATCCATGTGGACTCACTCTTGAGACTATTGTCCCCACAAGTGGTGTGGTCCGAGGGCACAGCAAGAAAGGCTGGAGGGAGACTTTATTTGGGGTTCAGGTGGAGAAAAGCCTGTGCTGGATGCCAGGCTGCTCTGAGAACAGGAAGGAAGATAATAATGCTAACAGCAACAGTTACAATTACCCAGCCCCTGTAGGGTGCCAGGCCCTCTGTCAAGGTGCTTTCATTCTCTCAAAGACTGCTTGAGGTGGGAAAACTCCCAGTTTACAGATGAGAAAACAGGATCCCAGAGTGGTTAAATATCTTGTCCATGATCACATGACTAAGGGAGGGGCAAACCACATTTTAGACCTGTTCTGTCCTCTGTGTTATGGTGCCCTTCCAGGAAGGAGGAAGAAAGGTGCACCTGGAGTTAGAACATCCTTGGGGGTGTCCTGGACCCAAGGGAAGGCAAATGGTCCTTCTGGTACCGACTACTGTCTCCTGATGGCCACGAGTCTCCTGCTAGATTTAGCCAGTTCACTGGCTCACAGGTCTATGCACCATCATCGGCAGAGCCGGGGTAAGGTAGCTAGCCTCGAGCAACACCAGAAAAAGGCAAAAAGAAAGATAACAGAAACTTGTATGGAATTTTCAAGTACTCACTAGGGAAGTCATTGATTTATCTGCCTACTGTGAGAGGTAATTATGTCACATTGGAAGGTCACATTAGAATGCCCCTCACCTCCATCAGCCTCAGCTCTACCCTGGGCTCAGAGATCAATCCTGGCCTTATTTAGGGAAGCACATCCAAGCATATTTGAAACTTTTGGGATGGGCTTGGGGATATTGGCACCAGGGGCATCTTGCTGTCAGTACCATCCTGATTCTAAGAACTCCACTAATGCCACATTCCTCAATCCAAGCCTGGATCTAGGATTCAGGGTGCTGCCTCACTAAATGCCTTATCTCTTGGGTCACTGCAGACCAGGGCCCTGCCTTCTTTAGCCAGTGCCTGTTTCCCTCATCTGGCAGTAGGACAGCAGTCTACCAAAAGAGTCACATGTTCACATCCCAGCTTAGGTCCAAGATGTGAGCCAACTTCTTAATGTAATCACTTTTTTGGTATTGCTTTTTTCTCTAAAAAAATATGTATGTTTTCTGATCCTAAATATAATATTTTCTGAGCCAGGTGCAGTGGTACACACCTGAGCTACTCAAGGAAGCTGAGGCAGGAGGATCCCTTGAGCCCAGGAGTTTGAGGTTACAGTGAACTATGATTGGGTCACTGTACTCCAGCCTAGACAGCATAGCAAGACCCCATCTCTTAAAAAATTATTAGAAAATACATTAAAGTATAAAGGATAAAAAATTTCCCCTATCTTTCGTTCTGGATTCATTTTTCTCGACTGCACTTATTACTATCTAACACTGTCCTTTACTTAGGTTTTTATTGTCTCCTTCTCTAGAATGGGAGCTTGACAAGATGAGGGATTTCATGTTTTGTTCACTGCAAGTTCCTTAATTCCAGAACAATACCTGGCACATTTACAGAATGAATGAATGAATTCATAATGCCACGACATCAGATGTAATTTTATTTAATATTACAGAGGAAGCATTTTTCAATGTCAGTAACTTTTTTTCAAAAGCATCATTTTAAATGGCTGATAATAATCTGGGGTATGGACGTCCAAGCATGTGTTGGGTATGCCTGCAGTTTTGGATACTGAAAGATTACACAGATTACTTTGATTCCCCATTTATCAAGCTACAGCAGGGCCAGGCTCACTTTGTTGTTTAATTTCTTAGTTTCTTGTTCCTGGTTGAATGAACAGATGAGACTGGTAAATTATGGAGAATTTCTGTCACTGCCGTCTCTAGCCTCGGCATAGCACTGTGGCTCCTCTCTCCAAATTTCTGGGTGATCCAGCCAGCTGGGCTCTATTGCTGAAGGATAGGCTGCCCGGCGTAAGCAGAATTGGTAACAGGATGCTGTTATGGTACCCACCTGTGTGGCCTTGGGTGTGGGGAACTTACCTTTGTTCCTGTCCTCCTCTAGAAAATTAGTTACATTTCTCTTGCCGCCCTCCCAAGGATGATTTCCTGGGAAGCAAATTAAAAAGCTGAGAAAAGCCTTTAAAAATTACTCAGAAATCTATCACTTCATCCTCTTTCACCTCCAGTTCAAGTTTAAGAACAGCCCTTTAAAGAAGAAAAAAGTAAGCACTAAAGTCAGGCACATTTTCAATCAGGCTCAAAGAATGCAGGAACTGTGGGGCCAGGTTTCATCTAAAATGCATTTTAGAGTTCACTTGGTGAAATATTCCCCTGAAAAAGCACAGGGACTTGATTCCCCAGCACTCTCCTGCCTCTGGATCTTTGCTCAAGCTGTTCTCTCTGGAGTGCCCTTCACCTCCATGTCTGCTTGATGAAGATTTGCTGCCTCTAGGACCCCTCTTCCAAGAAGCTTTCTGGAACCTTCTCCAAGTCAGAATTATGCTTTTTCTCAGACATTGCACATGGCTTTTGCCCTTCACTGCTGACTGCTTTGCATCAGGGTTCTTTTGGTCGTAGAGCTCTGTAGCTGATTTATTAAAGGTGTGGGCTGCCTACGATGGTAGTTTCCTGCCATGGCTGCACATTAGAACCACCTGGGGAGCCTTGACTCACCTGGCCAAGTGGAAACCAGCATCAGTATATTTCGAGAGCTCCCCAGGTTGTTCTAATGTGCAACCAGGAGGCACCTGGTTGTGCACCGAGACCTCCTCCCATCTTATGCGTGGAATTTTTCTTGCATCTGTTCTTGCAACTCACAGGCCCCTTCCCCTCACGACCTGGAAGAAGAGATGAGTTTCCACTAAGACAAGACCTTAGCTCTGACTTGATGTTTTAAGCAGGAGATGTAAAACCTAACTCACAATGTCCGCGGGGTCCTGAATTTCTGTTCCAACCCTTTCAGCCAACTGGCAGCTTGGACTGGAGTTAGTGACAGATGTCTTCTGAGCAGGACGTACAGGTAAGCATATGAGTCCACAAGCTGCCCAGAGAGCCAGGAAGCATCTTGCATCTAAAAGGCTTAGGGTTCATGCTTGCATATGGGCCCTATGAGATGAATATATTCAGCTGTTATGGGCTCAGCGAGATCCTTCTAGGAATTCAGGGTCATTACATCACTGTAGATCAACAACAAATCTTTCAGCTTCCACAGCAAATGGGCATCTCTGTGTCTGTTGTAGGCTTGCTTAGTCCTAGGTCCTTGTTGAAGAAATCACAGAACTTGGACTGGTGACATTCTGAGCATATCATTTCTCAGTTATTACCTTCTGTGGCTTCCTACAGCCTGAGCCTAAGAGCCTAAACCCCACTTGAACCTGGCATTGAAGGCCTTCTACAAATAGAACCTCAACCTACCTTGTCCAGACCTGAAATGATTATTGGAGATCTCTTAGCCCAACAGTTGTTACCTGGGGTCCTTTGGGGGAGGGTGGATGGTGGCGGAAACATCCCTGACATTTTGTGCCAAATATGTATGCATTCTTTTCCCCAAGGAACACAAATCTATAACTTTCAAGTTACCAGAGGGATTTGTAATCCCCCAACCTGGGGGTTAAAGAATCACTGGTATCCTCTAAGTCCTTTGTTTTACAGAGGAAGGAACTGAAGCCTGGAGAGGCAGTGGCTTGCCCAAGGTCACACAGAGTGGGTCTATAGCTGCAGGCCTCCAGGCATCCAGTTGCCCCCACCAAGCACCCCTGCATCTGTCGCTGAAGTTCTCAGCTTCCTCAGTGATGTCTGCGGACTGATCATCAGAGAAGTGTGCTGCTGGGTCAGGGCCGGCAGGAGCCTCCACAGGCTTTGGGCCTCTGTGGCCTAGCCTGGATGACACAGGCTGTTCTGGCGTCTTCTCTCACCTGGTCCTTCTTGGGTCCCTGGGCATTTGTTCATGCAGTGGTCCATCGAAGTGGGACGATTTCCTCCGAGGAGACCCTTCTGGTCCAACTGTGACATGGGTCTCATGCATGCATTTTCTCGCCTTTTTTTTTTTTTAATAGGAGAAAAGGCATACAAATTTATTTAATATGTATACATGGGAGCCCTCACAATGAAGCCCCCGTGCGTGTGTTTTCTAACACACTATTTACCTTCTCTGTCCTTTGGCCTGTAATTCACCCTAATTTAGGAGGTCAGATAGGGCTTTCAGGTATTTTTTGTTTTTTAACTAAATACTTTTTTTTCTTAGTGTTTTGGACTTTATTAGGTTACCATCTTTTGATCACTAGGAATTTTAAAAACTTGATGTTTCATTCCATTTGCAACTCCAGTATCCATTGATGATAGTCACATTACAGACAGAAACACCAAGTCATAAAGTCCTGGTAACTGTCTTTGCTATACTATTTTGACGGTTAAATAATATAAGGCATACTAACATGTGATAAATGGGCACCAATTGAATGGTCACATTTTATTGTTGGTGTTATTGTGATGGGTTTAATTCCTGCAGAGATTTTGCATACTCCGTGAGGTCAGGAATTATGCCTTAAACTCTCATTGCCCCAACTGCGAGCAGCACAATGCTGGGCATTTCAAAGCCCATAAATCACAGTGTGCTGATCTTAAACAGGCTTTACACCAGGTAAAGACTGGGGAGGAGACGCCTGGGAGAAAATTATGCAGGGGAAGATTTCAGCTGGTCAAACCCAGTGTTGTGTCTGCTCCAAAAAGAGTGTGAAAGAGCAACTTGTTGGCAAGTGGCCTTCCTTTGTGAGGAGCAGAGCTCATTTTTTCTCAGTCCCAGAGGCAAAATCAGACTTGGCTTAAGGCCGTGCTGCTGGGCTGTGACTCTGTGTGATCTAAAGAGAGTGGGGAGCCAAAGTCCCAGTCAGGGCTGGCCCTCTGTGGCCACCAGCAGCCACCAGCTGTGCCTCCACTGTGATCCCCAGCATGGAGCCTTTGAACAGAACCTGAGTTATGTGGCATATACAGTGGATGAGGCTAGAAGCCTGGACATCTGGTGATTTCTGACTTTGAGCCCGAGACCTAGGAGGCCTCTTCTCTATAGAGTCCAGAGGTAGGACCTATGGCCAGTGGCACTGACTCCTCACCTGTACCCAGGACCAGGACCAGACTCCATGGCTGTGCATTCAACATTCTAAAACATGCTTCTCTTTGGTCTCCTCTCTCTGGCCCATCTCCCTTGGGAGATGGGCACTGGGAGGACCCCACATTTATACCACATCCCTACCAGTTCTGTGCCCTCCAACGCTCCTCACCATTTCCTGCTCCTTTTTGGAGACATTCTTCTCACTCTTCTCTGGGCCAAATCCACCCTCCTCTTCCAGTTCTTCCCACCAACTCTCTTACAAGCTTGACAGTTGTAAAGCAGGTCTGCGGGGAAGGTGAAGGTGAATTTGGGGTTAAACCTCCCTGTAACGATCATGGATTTTGGTGTTAGACACACTTGGGATCAAAATCCAGTTCTGCCACTCACTGCTGAGTGACCTGGGGCGGGAACTTCATCTTTTGTAGGCCCAGTTTTATCTGTAAAATCGTGGTAATAGCTGTCCCATGGTATTGTGGAGAGAATTAAGAGATGCTGAATATGAACGACATCTCAGGCCCATAGCCAGTCCCTAGTAAGTGGAAGCCATTCAAATGCCAAGCCTTCAGATCATGGGTGCTTCTCAAATGTCTACATGGCCAGGCCCCCAATCTGCTCGGGACACCCAAGGGTGAAGCATGTTATTGGCTTCCCGGGGTTTCGTGGTACGATATCATGGAGGCATCTGGGGATTGTGGTGTGATGCTCAGCCAAGAGGCTGCCCTCTGCACCCCCACTTCAGGGAGGTGGGGAAGGGGAGCAGTGTGTGTGGCAGAGATGGCATTGATTGAGAACTGGCATACCTGGCTTCCCTGTCAGTGCTGCCATGTTCCGGTGTCTAACCTGTAGATGTTGGCTGAATGCGAGGAAATTACATGCTCTGTGAGCCTCAGTTCTCTGATCTACACAAAAGGGGAGCAGTACCTTTTGGGGTTGGTGTGGACACTATATGAAGGAGCTGGAATACTGCAGCTATTAGGAGCCATATTTTAGAACCAAACTGCCTGGGTTCACATCCCAGCTCTGCCACTTACTGGCTCTACAGTTTTAAACAAGTTACATCACCTTTTAGTTAGACTTACTCTTCTAAAAAGTAAGGACAATGTTAGTGTCTATCTGACAGTGTTGTCAAATATGTTTTCATATATGAAATACTGAAAACATTGTTTGGCAGTAGGTAAGTACTTGATAAATGTTATCTTCTCTTTTATGATGATGAGAGTGCCTGTTACAGTGTCTGGCATGTCTTAGGGTGCCCAGTAATGAATTTCCTTTCATTCTTCTTCCTGAATCTAAGGGAGTATGGTGCCTGAGACTCCACCATTATTTTTTATTTCCTAGAGTTTGACAATAATATGGAAATTATTTGGAGATAATTTGGAGA
Source organism: Chlorocebus sabaeus (assembly GCF_047675955.1). NCBI lineage: Eukaryota > Metazoa > Chordata > Mammalia > Primates > Cercopithecidae > Chlorocebus > Chlorocebus sabaeus. The sequence goes on along the minus strand of NC_132904.1, from coordinate 45,524,237 downwards.
TAATCATACTCTGTGTATTGTTCAATTCAGTTATACGATAATTGGCTGTTCTGTGCCAGGTGCCAGGCTGAAGCATTCTCATCAGTGATGTGAACTTGAATGGCATGTGATCTCTGCCTTGGGATCACAGTTTTGTGGGGGGTTTATTTATTTGTGCATTTATTCATTTTCACATTTGTTTGGAGCCTATACCACAAATGTACAGAGTACAACAGGTGTTATGATGAGGTCTGAAGGTACACAGGAAAGGGCAGAGAAGTTTTTCTTTAAGGTGATATTTGAGCCAACCTTGAAGTCTATGCCAAAGATGGTCAAACCGGGGCATGGGAATGAGTAGTGATGGGGGTGAGAAGGACTTGCCAAACAGCATCAAATTTGGAACAAAAGACTGTTGGTTTGAAAGTGTGTATCGTTTCTTCCATTGTCACTCACCAAGCAGGCAGCATGTGCTGGCACAGTGCTAGGGGCTAAAAATAGAGGGGCATAAGACCCACTCCCTGCTCTCCCAATGCTCATAGTCTGACGGGGGCGCACCTTGTTGTCCAGACCGGAAGGTTGCACATCTTCCTGTGATCATCCTGCTCCCTCCCCAAGCCTATCAATCACCAAAGCCAGATGGTTACTCAATGTTGATCACTAAGGGTATGTATGGGTGATGTAGTTTGAATGTTTGTTCTCATCCAAATCTCATGTTGAAATGTAATCCCAAGTACTGGAGGTGGGGCCTAGTGGGAGGTGATTGGATCATGGGGGTGGATTTCTTATGAATGGTTTAGCACCATTCTCCCTTGGTGCTTGTCTTTGTGATAGTGAACTCTTGTGAGATCTGGTTGTTTAAAAGTGTGTGGCACCTCGCTCTCTCTTGCTCTGCTTCCACCATGTGAAGCGCCTGGTCCTGCTTTGCCTTCCCTTCTGCCATGATTGTAAGCTTGCTGAGGCCTCCCAAGAAACTGATGCTGGAGCTGTGCTTCCTGTACAGCCTGCAGAACTTTGAGCCAATTAAACCTCTTTCTTTATAAATAGCCCAGTCTCAGGCATTTCTTTAGAGCAATGCAAGAATGGCCTAATGCAATGGGAGTGATTAGGAAATTTAGGGTGAGCATTAGGTGTGGGAGGTAGGAAGCAGGGTGCCATTGTGTAGACAGAAGAATCAAATTTAAAGACTTGGGGTGTTGTCTAGCTTCACTCAGAGAATCTGACCACAGCCTTCATCCCCAGGCTGCACAAGGTGTGAACACTATGCTCTGTTGGGGGTTGCTGATGCCATTCCTGGGCCTGAAGGGGATCATCTGTCAGTTACCCTGCACTCAGCCTGTGGACCCAAAGAGAGGCCCACCTTAAAACCCATCTCTTCTATATCATCACACCTGGCTTTGGAGAGGAACTCAAGTAATGGTCTCTGTAGTAGCTAATGAAATCCATGTCAGCCATCAGTCTTGACAAGGATAGGTCTTCATTTAGGATTAACAAAAAGCAAAGAACAAATCAGAACTTTGAGGAGAATCAGGAGCTCAAGGGAAGGTGATCAGGCTGAGAATTCAGAGTGACTATTTCTGTCTGAAACAGGGCTAATTAGGAAATGGAAGAAAAAGTTTAATGAATATTTTCAGAGGTATTTTAAAAGACACTTAATCGAAAATATAAGAGAAAGTTGACACAAAATAGAGGAAATCAGGCAACAGAAAAGAATCCTGAGAACAAAATAGAAAAAAGAAATGGAGACAGTAACTTTTAGAAGGGGCATATAGCTAAAAATAAGATTAGTGAATTAGAAGACAACTTAGAGAAATTTCCCAGATTGCAGAGCAAAAATACAAAGATAGAAATTATGAGAATAAATGATAAACTTATAAGATAGAATTTAGTAGGTCCAAGAACCACAAAATAAATATACTGAAGTAGAGAACAGAGTGCATAAAGGAGAGACAATAATCAAGGAAACATAAATTTTTTTTTTATTGTAACAGAAGAGATGTGAATTTAGACTAAAAGTCTCACTTTTATCAAGGTATGAGCCTATATACATCTGAAATTTTGGAATTCTAACCAAGAGAAAAATCCTGCAATCTTTTACAAAGGAAAAATAAGCCAGTTACAAAGGAAAGAGGGTCATGCTGTTATTGGATTTTTAATCCACAACACTAAATGCTACAATATGAAGGAACAATGTTTATACAGTTTAGCAGGGAAAAAATAGATACCCTATAATTCTGTAATCATTTTAATGATTCTTCTTATGTGAAGGCAAAATAAACAAATATTCAAGACCCAGTCTCAGCAAGTATGCTACTCATGTAACTTTAAAAAAATAACTCCTTAAGGAAGTTCTTCAGCCAACTAAAAAAATAATTACCACAAGATACCCAACAAAGAAGAAGAGAAAGCTACATGAAACTTGTGAGCAACAAAATCAACGAAGCATATCTATGGTCTGATGCAGAAGTGGAGAGAGCCGATTATGGAAAAAGACAGCCAGGGCTCCAATCCTTACTCTAGTTCTGTTGTGGTTGGAGATGTTTGGTCCCTTGTGATGGTTAAAAAACCAGGCAATGGCTAGATCCTGACCTCTTCTCATGCAATTGAGGACACATGTGCTACTCAGAAACAGAAAAGGGAATCAAAGCATAACCGTATTAATACTTGTACATGTGCTTGGCACAAGACAGGGCCTTTGGCAAAAGCTGAATTGTAGAGTCTGGCTTAGATTCAGAAGTGGGGTTTTTCCACTTCGCTCTCCAGTTTAAATCGAAATCTTGGGAATAGCAAGCTCAGCTGTGCTGAAAGTTGGAGAGGTCTCTCTCCCCCCCCCCCCCCCCCCCCGTCTCAATCTGCAGAAAAGATCATGTCTTTTTTTTTTTTTTTTTTTTTTTTTGCAAATACAGAGAAGGTAGAGAGAAAGAAAGCTATGGCCTATTTTTTTTTTTTTTCCTGAAGACAAGAAGCCCTAATTGGAGGTAAGAAGGAGAAATGAGCACTCTATAGTTATTGACCTTTAAAGAAAAGTAACTTTATAAAAAAAAATTCCCCACTGAAAATTTTGGGCTCTGACCCATCAGGTTACCAATTCACAGTCCCTTCGGTAATGGTGAGGCAATCAAGGGAGCAGGCAGAGTTGGGAGTCATGGCACAGGGGCTGAAGGGTCCTCTTGCTCTATACCCCCCTCCTTTTGTTCTGTCTTAATCCACTGGTCTTAGCAGTCAAGCCCAAAGTCAGCCTCCAGGGGTGAGGCTGTTCTTGTCAGGAGGGTCCTGATCTCACCTTTGTGAGGCTGCTCACCTGAAGTCTCCTACTGCTCCTTTCTGTCCTCCTCAGACCAGGTGTGCACTGTAGCCTCTAACATGAGCAATAGGAAAGCATTTCTTTTTTCATAATTTAAAAAATTGTAAGAGTACATAGTAGGCATATATATATATTTATGGGGTACATGAGATGTTTTGATACAGGCATGCAATGTGAAATAAGCACATCATGGGGAATGGAGTATCCATCCCCTCACGCATTTATCAGAAAAGCATTTCTTAACTCTAGGTCACCCTATCTTAGAAACACTCCAGGTAATCCTACATTATCAAAAAATTGCTCTTACATTCAATTTCCATCTCAAATTATGCCTAGCCATGTTGTATATGCTAATACAAAATATGTACAACAAACCCACATAATCTGAAACATTCCAAATTTGAATGTAAACTCTCTTTCCTTATTATGATCCTGTTGAGAAATTAAATTTCAAGATGAAATTCCCTTTGCTTGTAAAATTCTAGAGGAAAAATGCCCACAATGTCTTCCTGTGTGCTTCCTTTTTATGCTTATTCTCAGCTAGAGAAGTCCCACCCAGATACTTGGGTGCAGTCTGGGTTTCTTTTGTTACTTTAGCCTCTATTATCTTTTACTGCAATGATTGAGCACTTCTTTTGTGCCTTCAATATTAAATTTACCAAACCTAAAATCTCCCATGTGTTGCAGTTTTCTTTTCTAGTTCCAGAATATCGGCAGGGCCTCTAAAATGAGGAATAGATTGACTTGGCTGACGGATGCACCATCAGCCTCAGATACACCTATACATTCTGTTACTTTATCCAAGGTATCCTTTTAATAAACCACCTAATTCATGAGGATCTATGATTTTCACTATCAAATTTTCCAGCATTCAAGAGCACTGGCCGCAAATAGATACACATGATTATAAATGTAGTTGCAAAAGAATTCTGTATAAAATATTAGCAAATCAAATCCAGAAAAGTATTAAAAGTACAACATACCATGACAGAGTAAAGTTTTGTTCCAGGAAAGCAGATATTGCTTAACATTAGGAAGTCTGTTAATGAATTCATTTTACTAATAGGTTAAAGGAGAAAAACCATATGACTTTCTCTTTGAGTGCTGAAACAGATTTTACTAAATTCAACATCTTTTTCTAATTAAAGGTTTTAGTAAGTTTTGAAGAGAAGGAGGGTTTTAAAATATAAAGAGCATAAGAAGGGAGCAAACATTACATTTAATTGTATAATAACAGAGGCCTCACTAGTAAAGATAAGAAAAGTATAAGGACACCTACTAACCCTGGGATTAATCGAGGTGGTGTTGGAGTCTTAGCCAAAACAGTAAGATAAGATAAAGAAATGAGAGATACAAATATTGGAGGGAAAGAGCCAAAATTATAATTATTTGAGGATGATAAAATATGTTTGGCTGAACTAAGAAGACTGACTTTTAAGAATTTGTACTTAAGGTACTGAATACAGAATAGCAACCTTCCTATATATTAGCATTACCTAGTTAGGCAACCAATGGAGAAAAGGTGCTTATAACAAAAATGTCTATAAAATATATAAGAATAATCATAGCTGGAAAATAGAAGAACCAGAAGGAAACTTTGGAGAGTATCTTTTATAAGCTTGGTATAGAGAAAACCCTTCTTAGCATATAACGGAGTCTATAATATGATACAAAAGACTGACAGATTTGACTAGCTAAGAATTGTGAATGTCTGTACAACAAAGACACCGTAAAGAAAGTTCGAAGTTGAGTGACAGACCTAGAGAAAATATTTGCAACTTGTGTAACAGAGAAAATATTTCTATCCAGAATACAAAAGACTTCTACCAATCAATCCAACAAGTTCTAAAAACCTGATAGAAATGGTCAAAAAGTATTGGATTAGCTAAGGATATGTTTGCTGATGTAACAGACAAACTGCCAAATCTCATTTGAAATCCAAAAATAGTTGTTCATTATCACCTGGCAGCTCTCCTCCAACCAGTGATTCAGGAACCCAGGCATTGCATCTTACACACTTAGCTTCCAAGGTCAAAGTGTTCAAACTGAAGATACAGCATGGACCTTGCTCTAAATGGTGCTTGTATTTCAGTAGGGGGAGACAGATTCAAGAAAAAACAAGTAAATTTAAAGAGCAAGAAAATTTCAGAGAGTGGTGAGTGCTAAAGGTGAGGGACCTTACGGTGATTAGCAAAAGTCTCTCCGAGGAGGTGATATTTGAACTGTGACATTAAGAATCAGAACCAGCCATGTGAGAATCTTAGGAAATAGCCTTTTAGGCAGTGGAATAGCAATAAAAAAGGCTTTGTGGTGGGAATGAATTTGACTTATCTGAGGTGCCCAGAAAATGTTGGTTTGGAGGAATGAGGAGAGTGGTAGTATCAGATATGGGGGACTTCCATGTTATGTAGGACCTTATAGACAAAGCAAAGGAATTTGATTTTTATCCTGTGTGCAATGAGAAACCAAGATGTCACAGTTTCAGTTGTATCTACATATTGATGCCAAATCAATACTTCATGTTAAAAACTCTCAACAAACTAAGTATTAAAGGAACATACCTCAAAATAGTAAGAGCCATCTATGACAAACCCACAGCTAACATCATACTAAATAAGCAAAAGCTGGAATCATTCCCCTTGAAAACCGGCACTAGACAAGGATGTCCTCTCTCACCATTCCTATTCAACATAGTATTCGATGTCCTGGCCAGAGCAGTAAGGCAAGAGAAAGAAATAAAGCACATCCAAAAAGGAAGAGAGGAAGTAAAACTATCCCTGTTGGCAAATGACATGACTCTATAAGTACAAAACCCCATACTTCCAGCCCAAAATTTCCTTAAGCTGATAACTTCAGTAACATATTCAGATTACAAAATAAATGTACAAAAATCACTAGCATTCCTATACACCAACAGCTATTAAGCTGATAGCCAAATCAGAAACACAATCTCATTCACAATTGCCACAAAAGAATAAAATACCTAGGAATACAGCTAACCAAGGAGGCAAAAGATCTCTTCAATAACTGTAAAACACTGCTAAAAGAAATCAGAGATGACAAATGGATAAACATTGCAGTGCTCATGGATAGGAAGAATCAATATTGTTAAAATGGCCATACTGCATGAAGTAACTTACAAATTCAATACTAATCCTATCAAACTATCAATGACATTCTTCACAGAACTAGAAAAAACTATTTTAAAATTCATATGGAACCAAAAAAGAGCCCCAATAGCCAAAGCAATCCTAAGCAAAAAGAACAAAGCTGGACACAACATATTACCTGACTTCAAACTATACTGCAGGGCTACAGTAACCAAAACAGCATGGTACTGGTACAAAACAGATGCACAGACTAATGGAAGAGAATAGGGAGCCCAGAAATAAGGCTGCACACCCTCAACCATTTATCTTGGCAAAGCTGACAAAAACAAGTAATGGAGAGAGGACTCCTTATTCAATAAATGGTTCTGGGATAACTGACTAGACATGTGCAGGAGATTGAACCTGGACCATTTTCTCACACCATATATAAAATTCAACTCAAGATGGATCAAAGACTTAAATGTAAAACCCAAAACTACAAGAACCCTGGAAGACAACCTAGGCAATACCATTCTGGACATGAGAACAGGCAAAGATTTCATGACAGGTGCCGAAAGCAAATGCAACAAAGCAGAAATTGACAAATGAGATCTAATTTTAGTTACTAAAGGGCTTCTGCACAGCAAAAGAAACTATTGACAGAGTAAACAGACAACCTACAGAATAGAAGAAAATATTTTCAAACTATGCATCTGGTTTAATATCCAGCATCTATAAGGAACTTAAACCAATCTACAAGAAAAAAACAAACCTGGTAAAAAGTGGGCAAAAGGCATGAACAGACACTTTTCAAAAGACATACATGTGGCCAACAAGCATATGAAAAAAAGCTCAGCACCACTGATATTAAAGAAATGCAAATCAAAACCACAATGAGATACTATCTCACACCAGTCTGAATGGCTATTATTCAATAGTAAAAAAATAACAGGTGCTGAGGAGGTTGTGGAGAAAAAGGAACACTTATACACTGTGGGTGCAAGTGTAAATTAGTTCAACAATTGTGGAAAATAGAATGGCAATTCCTCAAAGACCTAAAAACAGAACCACCATTCAGCCCATCAATCCTATTACTGGGTATATACCCAAAGGAATATAAATAATTCTATCATAAAGACACATGCAGGCATTGCAGCAGTATTCACAATAGCGAAGACATGGAATCGACTTACATGCCCATCAGTGGTAGACTGGATAAAGAAAATGTGCTACATATACACCATGGAGTACTATATAGCCATAAAAATGAATGAGATCACGTCCTTTGCAGGTACATGGATGGAGCTGGAGGCCATTATCCTTAGCAAAGTAATGCAAGAACAGAAAACCAAATACCACATGTTCTAACTTATAAGTGGGAGCTAAATAATGAGAACACGTGGACACATAGAGGGGAACAACAGACACTGAGGCCTACCTGAGGGTGGAGGGTGCAAGGAAGGAGAGGATCAAGAAAAAGTAACTATGGATACTAGGCTTAATACCTGGGTGATGAAATAATCTGTATAACAGACCCCCATTACACAAGTTTACCTATGTAACAAACCTGCACATGTACCCCTGAACTTAAAATAAACAAAAGGAAAAAAACAAGACACAGTGAAGAGAGCTTTTGAAAATGCTTTCTGGAAGGCCTTTTTGAACAAATTTATGCTAGTTCTCCACCTCCTCTTCAGGCTGAGCTTTGCTGACTGAAGTCGTTTGACAAGATTTCAGCAGAGCGGAGTGTGTAAATGTTATGCAGAATGAATTACAGGTCTGTAGACATTCATTTCATTACTCTAGTTTCTATTAGCAAAGTTCACTTTATGGAGCAGTCCAAAATGATTTATCTAATGCCAGCTTCTTCAGGAATGTTTCAAATCCTGAGCTATAAATGGTTGTTGAAATTATTAAGAGATGTCCATTTTAGCCACTAGGAGGTCTAGTTGTGATTTTGGAATGTGCCTTCAATTTCTTTTCAAAATGCAAACCAGACCATCCAATAGAGCACCTAACACAGTACCCAGCACACAGCCCAGGCTCAGTGCTGATGAAGGAATGCAAATGTCAGTTGTCAGAGTCCTCTCTCTCCAGGCCTGCTTTGGATATGCTCCAGCAGAATGGGGCTGTGTCCCTGATACCTACAACAGCTCTTGGCACATGGTAGGTACACAATCAATATCTCTGAATGACTGAGTGGATGAATGATGAGATTCCTGCACTTCAACCACATTTTCACACACAATGGAGCCATCCATCCATGTGGAACCCTTGGTTTGACAACACTGCTTTGGAAAAGTGGACTAAGGATAAGGACTGTTGTCATGGCGATCTGGCACTGCCCATACCTCCAGCCTCTATTCACATCCTCTTCCACCCTCAACCCAGTGCTGTGGCCACTGGCAACTTCTCGCAGGCCTTCTTCTTGAGGCTTTTACAAGTGCTGTTCCTCTATGGTGAAAGGCCTCATCTGTACCCACACTTGCGTTGCCTCGCTGATTGGCAAGTTAACTCTTGCTTATCCTTCAGGTTTCAGCTCAGATGTGGCCTCTTCCAGGGTATTTCTCTGACTGTACCCTCTCCCTTCACTGACTCCATAAGGTTTCCCTGTCATGTGCTCTTATGTACTGTTTTCCCCAGTGATTATCAATGTTTACAATTTTGTTCTGTAATTATTTTAAGGCAGCATTGTGTAGTGATTAAGAGCAGGAACAAACGCCTGCAGGGTTGAAACTTCATCTCTGCCATGTGCAAAATTAACTTGGGCAAGGTATTTCACCTTTCTTTATTCACTTCCTCGTTGGTAGACAGGAGACACCACTACCCACTTTTAGGGTACTTGTGACAATTAAATAAGCTAATAAATGCAAATGCCACTTTGAGTTGACCTTTTTTATTTGACGAGTATGTGTCTCCTGTACTAGCCTGTAAGCCCCATGAGGATAGAGTCGGCATTTTACTAGTCATTGTATTCTCATATTTCGTGGTGTCTGGTCTCTGGTAGGCACTCAATAAATTTTTGTGAAAGAAATGAATGAAAAATCATAAACTTTTTTTCAACAAGAAGGTGCAAGACTAGAGGAGGAGGCCTGCTGCAAAGGATGCAGAAAGGCCCATGCCTCTACCCTCAGTCTGGCTGTCATTGCTAACGTCACTAAGCCATGGTGACCAGGCAATTGCTGGGAAAAAAAGCACTTTCAAAGCCAACTGAGCACCTACTGTGTGACAAACTCTCAACAGCATCCAGTCCTGGTCCTGTAGGTCCTCACAGAATAAAAATTTCCTCAAACACATATATGTGGCTCTAATGAGATGTGTTAAAATAGAGCAGTGTTTTTCAACTTTTGTATGAAAGCTGCAGGACTTGTTAGAACATAGGCTGCTGGCCCCACCACCCTTAGTAATTCTAATATTGAAGTAGCTCTGGGTTGAGGTTCAAGAATTTGCATTTCTAACAAGTTCTACCTGCAGAAATAGGGGCATGTTCTTGACATGAATGGGGAAGCAGCATGATTAAATTTGACTCTAGGAGAGTGGTCACAGAGGTGGTGACATTTGAACTGGGCCTAGAAGGATGAGAAGGATTTTGGGATAAGGACGCAGGTTCCCCACAGGGCATAAGCAAGACAGGAAGAGATGAGAGCATGTGTTTGGCAAATGATCTTATGTGGGAAGAGGCAGAGGCTGCCAAGCCTGCAACATTGCAAGGTCATTCATCCCTTATTCTTGGTCAGCATGGGGAGAGGTAGCCTGGGGAGAAGATGAACCCAGGAGAGGACAGGATAGGCAGGAAGTGCTTAAGCTCTTCAGCTTTGTAGTTAGACAGACCTAGACTTGAATCTTGACCTCATCACTTACCACCTGCAGGACTTTCAACAAGTAATTTACTTTTCTCGGTCTCAATTTTCTCACCTATGAAATGGGGCTAGAATAACTGTTTCATAAAGTAACTGTTTCATAAAGTAACTGTGGATTAAATTAGCAAATAGATGTAAATTAATTTGCTTTAGGTTTGACCCATAGAGGATACTCTGTAATGGGAGCTATCATCAGTATTAGTCATTAGTATTGGTAGTCTAATGCAGAAGCGACCACACTGAAGATATTTATACATCTGCCTTCCCCACCAGGCTGGGTTCCCTGGGCATGGTCTGTGACACCTTATCTGGGTTCCCCCACTCCCCGCAGAGCCAGAGCCTGGTGAAGTTCAGATGCTCAAGAGATGTGACTCAGGCAGGGATCTCTGCTCCCATGCAGGGCTCTGGTGGTCTGGGAGCAGTGTCAGGGAGCCAGCAGACACTAGGAAGAGAAGCAGGATGAGGAAGCCAGAGAAGCTGGAGGAGGCTTCTGCCTATGCCCCAGCATGACCTCAAACAGTTGGCCCAGCCCCAGGAAACTGTAAACCCAAGCCCAACTTCAGGCTGCATGGACCCCTCCCAAGGGAAGAGGGCTTGCCATGGTGCAGCAAATACAGCACTGAGCAAGACAGACAGTGTCCTGCATTCATGGAGGTCAGGAAAGCTGAAGCAGATGAGAAATCAGGCAGCTTTTCAAGGAGCTCATGGGTAATTATACGAGGACATGTGGGATGGGAGCACCTGCCCTTGAGAACACTCCTCCTGGCAGAAGGGCCCAGTTCACTTTTGGTGGTGATTTTTGGGATAAAGAACAGGGCACATAAGGTCCTGCTCTTCCTTTCTGCCATTCTACAGAGAGTGAGCTTGTCCATGGCAAGCTCCAGCTGGCTCTGCCCCTCCTGCCCTACCTCTTAGGTGACCCTGCTTCCTAGTCTGCATGTCAGCACCCAGAAGCCCTCTTGCCCACAGATATCAGCCACATGTTCTAATATCAACTGTATTGGACATAAAGGTGAGATTTTGTTCTCCCATCTGCCTTGCTTTTTTTCTTTTTTTCTTATTCTGTTATTGCATCGGAACTAACATGGAGTAGAAGGGTGCTATTTCGTAGTGCCTCAAACTCTCCAACAAAGGGAGTTAGAAAGGTTTAGGAAGTGCTGTTTTAGATAAGGGAGGTGAGAAAGACCTCTATGATGAAGTGACATTTTGGTGGGGAGATCTGAAAGAAGTGAGGGAGAAAGCCGTGTGGGAGAAGAGCACTCCGGGGAGAGGGAGCAGCCTGTGCAAAGGCCTTGAGGCAGGCATTTGCTTAGTATGTGTGTGGAACAGCAAGGATGGCAATGTGACTGGAGCATAGTGAAAGCAGAGGGGACAATTCTCAAGGATTCTTGACTTTCTGTGCCAGGCAGTTATTTGTCTAGATTGGATAATGGGCATAGTACAGCTCATAGAAGGAATAAATGCTTCATTCTGGAAGCCCACAAACTATTGTTTTGAGCAACCTGCAAGTTTCCCCACCCCTGCTTGGTGCCAGGACTCCCCTTTGAGAGCCAAGAGCTGGAGAGATGTGCCAGAAACACAGACTGGAAGATGCATGACATCCCTTGGGAGAGACTGGCTGTAAGGCAAGATCCACAGACAGAAAGCAGAGATGACCCTCAAGTTGAAAACTTGAACCTAGCTGTGTGATTGATTACCAGGAGACCACCCTGATTTTGTTCTTTAATTACGGTGTTTATTTGATGCATCATATTGGGCCTGAAACGTTAATACCAGCCGGTGCTGTTCATTGTTACAATGTCCTAATTAAGCTTTGATTTATATGCTAATTTTATTCCAAGTGTGTTCAAAAGGGGAAAAGTTATTAGACTTTATTTTGAGATTACATTTTAATCCTGAGGTCTGCCGGAGAGCACCGTGTTTATTCTGTTGGCTTTTGTTTCCGGGATGTTGGTGGCAATTGTGATTATTTCCTCAGAGGGGAAGGATGATGAAGTGGTAAGGTGCTGTTTAGAGTCGGTGGGGCTTCTGCTAATTGGAATTATGTAACCTCTTGCCTTTGCCTTGACAGCTTTGCAATGAGGCTTGCCTTGACTGCCCAGCTGCTTAGGAGGGACAACTAAGCAGCTGCCTTAGGGATGTCACAGGGAATATTTGGAAGGAAGGCCATTGCATGAGGGAGTGATTGGATTTTGGAATGTGAGGGGAAATTGGGCTTTTACTATAGGAGTCCCTGAAATTTGTAACAGTCACGCAAAAACCAGCAAGGGAAGCAGCTGGTCTTTGCTACAGAAAGGATGTGTTTTGTTTGTTTTTATACTGTTATTTTTCCTAAGTGGATGTCACTTGAAATTTCCTGTTCAAGGATTAAAAAGTCTTATGAAGCAAATTATCTCTGGATCTTAGAAGGTTCACGTGGCTTCATAAATACTCTGAAATAGTATGAAAAATAGGGTATGCATCTGCATGTGTGTATCGTGCTTGAGTGCGTTGTCTGAGGACCAGTTCAAAGTTTCCATCCGAGAGTACTGGCCCTTCAAAATGTTAAGAATCACAGGACTGGGGAACATCCAGCTTGGATCTGTAATTTAATTTCCTGAGACTGGATATGTGGTCTGAAAACACAAGTTAAAAACCAGCAGTTCCTTTCCCTCTACCCATCCAAATCGTAGCTCCCCGGGTCCACAATGGTGCCCAACTTGAGAGGGCCGTGGGGGCAGGTTGAATTGTGAGGGATGCTTACCTGAGCTCAAAGGCATGGGCAAGGAACCATTATCTTTCCTCTGAGTGATCTGAGAGTCCTATTTGTCCCAACTTCTGAGGGAAGAGCAGAGTTGCTTATAAAATAGATGAGAACTTCTAGGTAAACAGTCAGAGACACACATTGTTCAAAATCCTTTGTAAACTGGAGCATATGTACTTCCCATGTCAGTCTCAGTAAAGGGTTCTCCACTGGGCCTCCAGCTTTTCTGATTGGGATTTATTTATTTTTTAATTTATTTTCCCTTCTCCCTTCTCTCTGCCAAGTAACAAGGAACAGAAGAAAGGTTTAACAGGAGCATATTCGTTTCACTTTCTCCTTTTGTGACTACTGCAGGGTCTGTGGCTCAATGTATATTGCATTTGACATATTTAGTTTAGTCTAAGAAATCAAACTTAGGGATTGCAGTTCCATAAAATTATAGCACCTAATATTGATCAAGCACTTACGTGCTAAACATCTTATCAGCATTATCTCATTTACTACTTTCTCAAATCTTCTAGGGTACATTCTATTATCAACCATATTACACATATGGGGAGACTAAGGCCCAGAGAGGTTCAGGGCTGCTTTGGAGTCATATATCTAGTACGTGGTTAACTGGGATCCAACTTGGGTCTGCAAGGCTCTGAGTCTATAGTCAGAACCACTATACTGGACTGTTTCCTCTCGGATTCAATTACTCCTTTTTTTTGTTTTGTTTTGAGGCAGAGTCTCGCTCTGTCACTCAGGCTGCAACGCAGTGGCATGATCATAGCTCACTGCAGCCTCAACCTCCTGGGCTCAAGCGATCCTCCTGCCTCCACCTCCTGAGTAGCTAGGACTACAGTCATCTGCCACAATGCCCAACTAGTTCTTTTACTTTGTGTGTGTGTGTGTGTGTGTGTGTGTAGATATGATCTCACGCTGGGCTTAAGTGATCCTCCCACCTTGGCCTCCCAAAGTGCTGAAATTACAAGTGTGAGCCACCATGCCCGATGAAGGATCCTATTACTTCTTAAGTGTCTCCTTTTCAAAATTTTCTGCAGAGGCCATTCACCCATCCCCCTGGGTATGAGGACATGGAGAATGGGTCAACCCCTCTAGTCCAGGCTTATATTTTTCAGAAGGGTACCAAGAACCGATTTGTGAGAGAGCAGAACAATGCCATCTAACCTCAGAAGGGAGGTGACCCCCAAGTGGTCAAACTGCCCTCATTTTCTCAGGGTGCCTTGGCTCTGCTCCGGTTCTCAGTCCTGTGTCATCTGTGTCATCTAAGCCTTCCATCTGACCTAGCTGAATTATGATGTGGCTTCAGAAAATTTCTAACACCTGCTTCTGATACATGTATCTTAGCACCTTTGCTCTTCTTTGCTGCTTGCCTGTATTTTTAGCTTTACACTTCAGGTTCTGTCATCTTCACCACAGAATTAAAATGCCCCTGTTCACTTGTGCTGCTCCAGAGGAAGAATATTTGCCATTTTCCATGATAATGGCCCTGGGATGGAGAAGATGTGTGCTTTACTAAGGCTTCTAGATGACCCATAAGAGTTATAGTGAAAACATATTTTATTTTTATTTTTTTTTATTATTTTTTTTTTTTTAAAACAATATCAACATGCACAGCGCTTGGCATTTTCTTTTTTTTCTTTTTTTTTTTTACGCTCTGCCGTTGCTTTATTTTTTATTTTTTATTTTTTATTTTTTTTTTTTTTTTAATTTATTTATTATTATTAAACTTCAAGTTGTAGGGTACATGTGCACAACGTGCAGGTTTGCTACATATGTATACTTGTGCCATGTTGGTGTGCTGCACCCATCAACTCGTCATTTACATCAGGTATAACTCCCAATGCAATCCCTCCCCCCTCCCCCCTCCCCATGATAGGCCCTGGTGTGTGATGTTCCCCTTCCCGAGTCCAAGTGATCTCATTGTTCAGTTCCCACCTACGAGTGAGAACATGCGGTGTTTGGTTTTCTGTTCTTGTGATAGTTTGCTAAGAATGATGGTTTCCAGCTGCATCCATGTCCCTACAAAGGACACAAACTCATCCTTTTTTATGGCTGCATAGTATTCCATGGTGTATATGTGCCACATTGAAAACATATTTTAAAAAGGATAACATATTTTTAAAAATCAAGTATTATCTTCCCACCTTATCATAAGGAATTATTCTCCTATTCCTTTTCTTATCTGTCCACATGCATATAAATTTTACTTAGTCAAAATGATGGCATGCATTTATTTTGTTTGTATTTTATGTTGTGAGTAGGAATTTCACCAGCTACATATTGAAGTGTGCAAAGATGACCATTCTATTTTTCTATAACTTTAACTCTATTTCGAACTCCCTTTACATCTGATAGTAAAAAACAAAGAAACAAAAAACCCACTGATCAGTTCCATGGAAACGAAACCAACGAAAGGTTTCCCAGGTTTTCATGAGGGCGCGTTCAGTTAATTGAGAGTGTTCTGCCTCCCTTCTTCCTGTTGGGATTGTGATAAATTCCCAGGGGCCTTATAGGGCATCAAGACCTCAGTTGTGACTGAGGAGCCTTCTGATTCTGATTAGTCAAAGTCCAGTTAAGATAAACATAACCAAACATATAATAGGAAATTGAATACATGGATATAGAAGGGCTGAGATGCCAGACAGGGGACAGGATTAGCTATTGGGAAAACTACTATCACCACGAGGGATAGAGGGACATGAAGAGATGGTAGGGTTGCAGGGCCCAGAAGCCAGGACCCTCGGGCTAGAACCAGGGCAGAGGCTGCCTGGCTGGAGCTATAGGACCTTGTAGGGAGGGTTTATTTGGCGGGAGCTAGAATCACAAAAGAGACACAGCCACCTGTGGTGGTGGAACTTTACTCAAGGAAGGTGGAGTGAGAGCAGGAGAAGCACCCAGACCTCTCCTGCTTCTACACTTCAGCCTCCCCACTGCAAGTAGACTTGCTTCTACTCCAATGCATGAAATCATGCTGGGGTAGGGGCTATGGGGACTATCTTTCTGAGCTACCCTAAAGAAGTGAGTCATGGGTCTCCTCGACTCTCAAATTCCCCCAACCATGTTTTTAAAAATAATTTTTGCTCTTTCCAGGGACTGGCCTTGGGGATGGAGGGAAGGGTAATATGGGTGAAGGCATGGGGGCCTCGTTCTCAGAGAACCCACCAATGCCTAACACTTGCACTTTATTTCCAAGTCTTTAAGGAATTACAAGGAAAAAATAATAAAACTTAAGCTAGCATCTTAAAATTTTATTTGGCTACCATAGTGATAAGTGTTAAAAGGGCCTTAATCATTCATTTATAGACATTTAGTTGGTTTTCAGCATTTGACTGCTAATCTGATGGTGGGTGTGCTTAAGGAGGCGGCAGAAAATTCCCACCTGATTCTGTACTTGCGTCCCTGATCCTGCGCCTTTATCCCCCACTGACCCCTCATGAACCTTGGAGGCAGCATGAAGAGGGGCTTTGGGCACTTCAGCCCTGTTCACGGCAAAGAGCTGGGCCTTCTCCTTGTCTTCCATTTTGTGCTTTTTCTCTCTACTTCCTGGTCTTGACTTTTCATCTGCTCCTCCCCAAATCCTGGCTAGAGATGTGGCCTCTCCTTCTCAACCCTGGTCCTTGTCTTGCACTATTTCTTTTGTTCTTGTCCTCTGGCTATACCATTTTTGACCATCTCAGTTATCTCCTCAGAGGGAGTAAGGACATAACAGATGTGCTTTAATTCCTAAGACTCATCTTTCAATCCTAAACCACAAACTGTATCTCCAAGGTTTATTTTTCAAATTATGTTTAATTTAAATTAATTTTAAAAGGAATATCTGATTGGTTTAGAAGATGTAGAAAACACAGAAAAACAAATGGACAAAATGAAAGTTACCCCCAGTTCTACCACTCAAAGATAACTGCCACAAATTCCACGAGGGGAAAGGACTTGGCTTATCTTGTTCATTTTGGTAACCCCAGGGCCCAGGTACATAGTAAGTAAGCTAAGTAAATATTGCTAAATTAAACAATAACCTTTTGGAAATTTTTTCCATTCATATACATTTTTATGCAAGTGGAACAATATTCTACCTACCATTTTGTAACCTATTTTTCTGTGTAGCAATGTATCATTAGCATTTCCCAAATCAATAAATGTTCTTCCACATTATTTTAATAGTAGCATGGTATTTGGTTATGAAAGCAGACCATAATGAATGTAAATGGTACCATAATGAATGTAAATGATATCTTAATGTTATATATTTAGGTTTTTATTTTCTAAATTTTTATTCTCCCAAACAAACTTTATATTCTTGTACATATATGGGCACACAACTGTTCAAGTCAAAGAGCACATACGCACATTTTCAAGGTGTTCCATGCATCTTACTTTCTAGTAGGTATACACATTTCTAGCACAATGAATTATACTAGAATGTTCAATCCATGAAGCAAGGATTTCGTTCATTTATTTCCTGTACCATAGTGAATCTAGCCTAGAGCAATGCCTAGCATTTCCTTTTTCCCTCACCAGTAATGTTTAACGCTACTTTAAAACTTTTTTTTTTTTCAGTCTGATAGCAAAAATAATGGTCTCTATATTTACAAATTATAAACTTATCACACCCTCTGCCCCCAAAATGCTTAGTATGCCTGCTGGGATTGGACCTAAATATTTAAAAACTGTTCTCAGAACCAAAGCTAAACAGAAACAAGGTCTCGTGGAGCCAGAATCTCTGGGTTCAAAGATTCCCTGGCATTCGGCATGCTATCACCTGTACCCACTTACACATCGCTTAGAGCCAAGCATCCCATCCCCATGGGAGATTGCTGCAGCTAAAGGAAGGCAATAAGATTCATGGTAACAGCATTCATACTGACATTTTTCTCCATGAAGAATACATCTTTGGTTTTTTTTTCTTTTTGTTTTTTATACAAAGCTTACCTACTGACCCAGAAAAAAAGAATTTTTTTTTTTTTTTTTTAATTTTCTCTGAGGATTTAGACGATATAGGCTTCTGTTAGCCAACCCCATGGGAGAAGACAATGGCATCATCAGACTTCAAAGATGTCTTGAACAGTGCTCCCTGGGGCTCTGTGGGTGCACTGCTCTGTGTGTGTGTGTGTGTGTGTGTGTGTGTGTGTGTGTGTGTGTGTATGCATGTGTGTGTGGCTGCAGTCAGGGAGTGCCAGTCAGGAAGTAGCCAGAAATCCCTCCAAAAGAGTCTAAGTGGGAGTTTTCTTCTGTGTGTCCTTGCTCAGCTTAGCCTGCTGGGCTTTGAGTAATTAGGAGGCCATTGGACACACTGTGAGATGAAAGGAAGTTGCATTGACTTCCAGGCCACTTTCATCTGATGCCACAGGGGGAAAAAAAAAAAATAGAATGGGTCCCCGATTCAATGGAGAAACAAGACACTGGAAATGCAAATATTCCCAATGTGCTACGCAAAGGAGCCAAGCCAGGGTCCCCACACCTGTCTTCCCAGGGAAGGTTGTGATCCACACACAGGAAGCTTAGGTGGGCGGGCCTCATCATCAAAGCAAAAAGCCTTCCCTTTGAAGAATTCACAGAAACAAAATGTCAATGAAGAGTCACACACCCAAGAAACAAACACTATTCAGATGGAGTAACAAGCTTTTACTTGTAGAGCACACTCTTAATTTATCAGAGCACCTTTCCCCTGGTATTGTAATCGTCTTACAAACAATCCCTCGACAACAGCAAGGACAGATGGCATCTCTATCTTTAGAAAATAAACTTTTAGATAATAAACTTGAGGCTCAAAGAAGTTTTAGTCTTTTACCCAGATCCTAGAAATAGTAAATGGAAGAGCTGGAGCTTAAACCAGTCAGTGCAGAAAGTCTCTTTGTGGCTTCACTAGATAAAACAGCAGCAGTAGCAGCTGTGGCAATATTTATTCCTTTTTTCAACATCCATGTTCAAGATATCTTCTCAGTGATATCTGAGCTAGAGTTTAGAGAAGATTTCAACAGTGGTTAAGATCAAGGCCTCAAGAGTCATACCGCTTGAATTTGAATCCCAGCTTTACCCCTAACTAGCTGTATGACCTTGGAAAAGTCACTTAATTTCTCTGTGCTTATTTCCTTTTCTGAAAAATACGGATAATAATAGTATCTGTCTTATGAGGTAACTGTGAGGATTAAATGAATTATTGTATCTAAAGAATGTAGAACAGTGCCTGGGACAATAACTGGTATGGAAGTGCTGGCTAAGATAACCACTGGGCCTGCCTGTTGTTGCATGCGGCACACAGCACCTCTGCACCTTCCACCTTAGTACACAGCTAAGGCTGGCCTGCCTTAGCCCCACTGCATTAGTGCCTCTGCTTTGATTAAATGCCCAGTCTCTCCTACCTGTGGCCTGCCTTAGCCCCACTGCATTAGTGCCTCTGCTTTGATTAAATGCACCCAGTCTCTCCTACCTGTGGCCTGCCTTAGTCCCACTGCATTAGTGGCTCTGCTTTGATTAAATGCACCCAGTCTCTCCTACCTGTGGTCTGCCTTAGCGCCACTGCATTAGTGGCTCTGCTTTGATTAAATGCACCCAGTCTCTCCTACCTGTGGCCTGCCTTAGTCCCACTGCATTAGTGGCCCTGCTTTGATTAAATGCACCCAGTCTCTCCTACCTGCCCTAGAGGTGAGCACTTGACAAAGAGAGGAGATAACCCATAGGTTGGCTTGGTATGTTGAAACAACCTGGGCAATCAGACCCTCCTCTGATGCCTGAACTAGGCTACCCAATTAGCAGTGAGAACTGAGGATGAGAGAGTGGGTGGAGTCTGAGAGATACAGCATCTGTCCTTTTATTTCCATCTCCACATCTCTACGTAAGCCACCATTGTCTCTTGCCAGGTGACTTCAGTGACCCAGTTGGTCCCCCTGCTCCCTGTTTTATAATTTAGTCTCAAAAATGCAGCCAAAGCAAACTTCTGAAAATTTATCCACTTAAAATTCTCCAGGTGCTTCCCATTGCATTTGGAACAGACTTCTCTGACTCAATCATGTAATACTGTTTCATTATTTGCCACTTTCTAGCCACACTGGTCTCTTGACTGCATCGAACACATTGTGGTCTCAGGGTCTTCACACTTGCTCTTTGCTCTTTCTTCCCCCACACCTTCACTTGGCCAGTTCCTCCAGGTCTAGTCTAAATTGTTACCTCCTCAGAGAGGCCTTCCCTAGTCACCCTATGAAATAGTGCCTTCCCCAACCTCAGTTACTATCATATCATCCTATGTTACTTATTTTGTGGCAGTCATCATTACTATCTAAGATTATCCAGGTCGTATATTTGTTTCTGTGTTTAATGACTGGCTCCATTGCTAGAATAGAAATTCCTTGATGGAAGGAAGCTCGCCTGTCATGTTCACTGTGGCATTTCCAGTAGTGAGGATAGTGCACTTGATAAATATTTGTTGGATTTGTTTTATGATTTCAGTTTCAACTCCATTTCCAGTACATATATGCCCCCCTTCTTTTCTTAAGATACCTTGAAAACCAAAACAGCCTACTGAAATAAACTTAGAGTTTGAATCTTGTTACCCATTCCAACCTCCCTGGGAAGTTCCATTCCGAGGCTCTTCCTCCACGTGTGACTCCTCCACAGCCTAACTGACGTGCTCATGCCACCCGTGGGTGCTTCACTGCGGGCCTGTTTTTATAGCATCCTCCCATGTTTGCAGAGATGCCAGCTCCTAGGGGTGAGAAGAACAGAGCCAGCCCACCTTCTGCTTCCACCCCTTGCCAACTGACAATAAGCTCCCTCCCAGCCACTGTCTATTTCAGACAACGCTGCATTGTCCCAACTCATCATCACTTGGGTAAATGGGCTCCTTCCTTCTATTCTAGCCACTCAACCGTGGTGGTGCTGAGTAAAGGGTATTAACAGAAATGTTTGAGGAGAACCTGCCAGGAGTAGGAGCAAGAGAGAACCAGAGTGCCCAGCCAGTTCAATTCTGCCCTTCCCTCCTCCCCACCACAGCCATTCTGCAGATGAGGATATGGAAATCCAGAGAGGAACTGGAAGTGACTTTCACTAAGCCATCCTTCAGTGAAGTTGCAGAAGGGTGGCAACATAAAATAAGGACTGCAGGCTGCCCGAGAAACAGGTGCAAGATAGGTGGGGTGATGACTTTTCTTCAAATACAAATCTCTAATTTTGCTGTTATTGGCATTTATTATTTTCAAGAGTGAAACTTCAGCTGATTCCCAAAGATCTAGAATAAGAGTCATATTTAGTAGGATAATAACAAACTGGTTTTGTAAAAGTATATGGAACAGATCCATCCATTCTTCATGATGTACCACTCTGAGTACAAGTTATGCCTGGCTTACTCTCCAATGTGTCTCTAGTGCCAAAACAGTTCCTGGGACAAATTTGTTGGATGAATGAGCCCTGAGTCCCTACTTTGAAAACTTACTATCTGTCCAGATCTTGCTAAGCATTAAAAGGAATAAAAAAGGAGAAATAGATACAGTCTGTTCTCTCCTTCAGCTTTTGATCTGGTTGAAAAAGAACTGCTGCAAACTAGCTTTGTGACCAAAGGCAAGTTACTCAATCTCTCTGATGCTGTTTCTTCCTCTTATCTCCCACGTAAAATAAAGATAACATTACCTATCCTATAGAGTTATCGTGAAGATTAAATTAAGTCAAGTATTTAAAGCAACTGGCATGTTTTAGAGTTGTTCAATAAATTGAAGTTTACAGTTCTCTCTGTAAAATATTAGCTATCTATAATTTGAGTTATTTTTGACAATTGAACTTTTTCGGTAGTTCTGGGCTTGTCCCTTAAATTCCATTTAGTCAATTTATTTGAAAAGTTTTCTAGTACACTGAATTTTTTTTCTGCTTTATAAAACTTGGTTGAATTCAGAGTCAGCATTATGATGGATTCACGTAGTTTAATGAATGGAAGAGGTGTGTAAGATTGATTGTCCATTCACTAAATGGTCCCAGTTCGCCCAGATCTTTTGTTTTGTTTTTCGTAGGTCCATTGGTCTCGTCTCTTGCTGTCAGATTGTTGTCTCTTAATTCTTACAGTTGTCAGTTTTCCCAATTAGGTAGGGACCTAATTTGTTGTGGGCTTGAAAATGAATTAACTGGACCAATTTAAAGTGTGAGTAAACCAAGAGCATCAGACCCTGAATGAGGACCTGGGAAGGTTATGGCCTTTACTACAAACCTTGGCATCATCTGTTTTGACTTCTCAGAGATTTCCTGATTCTTTGTGTCTTCTCATCAATGATGTATTAGACAGACATGAGTGTTCTTGGTATATGTAGGCACTCAATAAAATTTATTAAATACATGAATGAAGAAACAAGAAAACGTAATCATATGTATTTAATATACCATAAACTCCAGTGGTATGTGTGAGAATAAGGGTGAGGTGAGAGAATATAGAGTGAGGTTAGTTTGGCATTTTGGAAGAGACTAATTGAGCTAAGTTTTAAAGGAAGAGAGAGATGTTGGGTGAGGATAAAGTTGATATCATGAAGGGGTATAGGAAAGAGAAAGAGTGGATGTTCCCCTGTCCTTGCTGTTCTGACAGGCTTGTTTCTTCCCAGGATGATGTGAGCAAGGTATTTCTGAAGGATTCACTAATCCATCCATCCAAACATTTAATGAGCATCTCATGTGCTTGGTTCATTTCCAGTATTGGGGCATAGGAAAAGAAACAAGAAATAACTTCTGCATTGAAGGAGCTCTCCTTGTAACCCAAGTAAAAAAAAAAAATCTAGATATACATGATTTGTTTCCCTCAACCTTCAATCCATTAGAAAGTCTTATTGATTCTGACTCCAAAGTATTCCTCCACTCCATCCATTTGCTACCATCCTGGTCCAGTGGACTCTTGCCTGGACTATGTAATCACCTCCTAAGTGAACTCCCCACTTCCATCCTTGTCAATTCTCCATGAAGCAAACAGAGTCACCTATTTAATCTTATCAGGTCACTTCCAAACACAGAACACTCCCATGCTTCTAGCAGCACTTGGAATAAAATCTAGTTGCATTTCAGTGGGCTCAGGCTCTATATGAGCTGGCTCTGCCTACTGTCCAAATCCATCCTGCACTGCTCTTCCCCTCAGTCACTATGCTACAATTTCATTGACCACGTTTTTGCTCCATGAGCACAGCAAGCTTGTAGTGCTGCCATCTGCCTCATGGCCTTTGCACTAGCAGCTGCCTCTTCTGGAATGTTCTTTTCCTTGATCCTGCATGACTGGGTCCTTCTCACCATTCAATCATAGTTTAAATTTCTTCTTCTCAAAGAAGTCACCTGCAACTACCCAAATGAAGGTAGCACATTGTCATTCTCATACCATCTTATTTTTATTCTCTGAATAGCTCTAATTATTCTCTCAAATTATCTGGGTTAAATATTTATTTATTTCCCATCTTCTCCCACTATCACCATGAGAGGTGGGACCTTCCCTACCTGGTTCATTACTCTATCTCAGAATTTTTATTAAGTAAAACAATTTATTGCAGGATCGAGTGAATGATGATTGAATGAATGAGTAGACGGGAGATGAATACGAAGAGAGATGATTACAGTATGACTTGGCAAATGCCGTTAAAGAGATGGGAACAAAGAACTATGGGATTCCAGAGCAGAAGGCAACCGATTCTGACAAGGATTTGGAGGGAAAATTCTTAGATTTTTATACCCAAAGGTAATGAAAGTTCACTAGTCCAAAAAGAAAAAAAAAGTTGAAACTGCATCTCCTTTCCTGATCTGCTGGTCAACTGACTCTGTGTCCAATTCAGAGAGAGCTAAAGACATGAGAGAACATTTTTGTACTTAAGATTTCACCTCTGTGATGCCCACCCAACTCATGTGCGACAGTGTCTAAGCTGAATCTGCTACTGTGTCTGCTTACCAGAATTCTAAGACTGGTTACTTCTTCCTCAAGTCTTCTCATGATTGGATGGAAGATTTTCCTTAAATTAGAGAAGGAAAGGACATGCTTTAATTTCCTAAAGTGTTTCATATATGCTTGCTTTAGATATTCCCTAGCTCTGAAGGAGGGCAACATGGATATTCTTGTTTTGAAGACAAGAAAACTGAGGAGCAGCAGGGGCTCAGTTTTAGGAGTCAGAAGCTACACTGAGTAAGTACTTTTGCCTGTCCTCTTTTTATTGTGTGCTACAAATGTCTGACATCGCTTAGCCATTCTAAAATCCTTTTCTTCTTTTCCACCATTGATTGACCCCCTGACTTGTCCCAAAGGTCAACAACCAATCAGATTCTCTCATGAAAATTTCAACTAAGTTCCAGAGGCTATGAGCAAATTCTGTTAGGTGTTTGCACTGAAA
This sequence comes from Chlorocebus sabaeus, assembly GCF_047675955.1. NCBI lineage: Eukaryota > Metazoa > Chordata > Mammalia > Primates > Cercopithecidae > Chlorocebus > Chlorocebus sabaeus. The sequence goes on along the minus strand of NC_132904.1, from coordinate 45,499,929 downwards.
GATCCTGATGTAGACACCTGAACTGGCAGTCATATTAGGCCATGAGGAAGGTGAGTAAACAGAGAAGGAGATAAGGTGCATTCCCCCCAGAAGCCATAGGGGGAGTTTCTGCAGTCCCTAGGCTTGTGGTTCCATTCCCTGGGAGACCTGGTTATAATCTGGTTCCTGTTTTTCAATATCTGAAATTGATGTAACCCTATCTTTAGGTGCTACGGTCAGGTTTGGGGTTAGGATCCTACATGGGTAATTGGCTATAATTTTAAAAAATATGTCATCCTTTATTGAGGCAAAAACGGTGTCACAGTTGGCAATAGGTGTTAAGGTCTTTGCCACTGCAGCTCTCACTTGGGATCACAATCTGTGTGTGTGTGAGAGAGAGAGGTGGGGGAGGGAGGGAGGGAGAAACAGAGAGAGAGAGAGAGAGAGAGAGAGAGAAAATTAGAGAGAGAGAAACAGAGGTCAGAATCTCCACGGACAAGACTCTGCTCTCCTGGATCCTAGCATGTAGATGGGGAATAAGGCAAGTGGCATAATGGCAGGAGAGAAAGGTAGCTGTTTTAAAAAAATGTTCCCCAGATTGCCCACCCCTAGTAGGTGAAAGATTATTGCATAGAGTGTTGGGTTGAAGCCATCTATAAAAATAAGACAACACCTACCAGTACTGGGCTTGGGGAAACATATACATGTGTACCAGTGGCTTCCAGGCTCATGATCACGCTACAAATTTGGCCACCTGGTTGTGTCTGCTCCTTGGATTTGCCTGGCAAATCATCATCATTCCAGGAAGGGGATGTATTATTCAGGGCTCTCCAGAGAAATAGAACCAATGGAATAAACACATATATAGAACTCCTTCTTCCTCAGAACATCCATCTTTTTCTTAAGGCTTTCAGTGGATTGGATGAGGCCCACCCACATTAGGAAGGATAATCTGCTTTACTCAAAGTCTACTGATTTAAATGTTAATTATATCTAACGGAATACTTTCCCCAAAACATCTAGAATGATGTCTGACAAAAAAACAAAAACAAAGACAAAAAAAACACTGGATACTATAGCCTAGCCAAGCTGACACATAAAATTAACCGTCACAGGGGCAAAGTGGGCATATTGATAGAAGTCTTTGTCTGTAAGGTACATTATTGTTTACAAAGTTTGTGCTCATCCATGATCACATCAAATCCTTATAACATCTCTATGAAGAGGAATATTAGTTTCCCTATTTTATAGATGAGGAAATCTAGGTTCAGAGACAAGATTACATTGCTGATGATGGTGAAGAGGGGATTTCAGCCCAAGTTGTCTAACTCAGGTCTCCATTCTTTTAACTATATCACACTCCTTATGACTGGGTTCATGGTGTCACTTCCCTACCATGCCCCTGCTGGTTTTCTTCCTTGCATGAGCTCAGAGAGACTTTCTTGCAAGCGTCTCTGAGCTGACTGGCTCAGAAAGAGCATGGATATTATTTTGTGGCTCTGTCTTGTAAGCAGTCTCAATGGGCCCCTCTGGGACAGGGCCCAGGAGTGTAATATATGTGGATGTTTCCGAGTGAGCATGAGCTTCCACCCCAGCTGCCATTCCCTCTCCTCTGCCATCCCCTCATCCTACAGCTGGGCCCCCTTCCTGCAACCAGACCTGGAGAGTGATGGTTGGAGCTGGCAGAGATCCAGCTGGTTACTATCTGGTCCTCATCAATCCCTCCTGCTCTGATGCCAGACAAGTGTACCTCCCTTCCTGAGCCCCAATATCTTCCTGCCTCCCAAATAGGGGCCCAGCAACAGCATTGGCCTTCTGCTTTGGTTTGTGTCTTAAACTCCTGTTCTAACGGGATGTCTGTGTACATAACACCCTGACAACGCTGGACCCACCTGGTCTTCACCAGATGGTGGTCTAGAAAGATCTGCTGGGGCTATGGACAGACCCTGCAACCTGGTGGCACCTGGAGACTTTGGAAAGACTAGGACTCTCTCCTGCCAAGACCAATAGGACTCCTTGCTTTCTCACCTTGGGCACCCTGTGTGATGGGGCAAGTTTTGATTGGGTGATAGGATTGGAGGGGAGTGGAAAGAGAGAAATGTCCATGCTAGTGCCTCTCCAGACATGTCTGGCTTCACCTTTTACTCCATGTTTTTGGACCTGACCTCAACTTAGGAGAGAAGATAAGTTTTTTTCAACAGTTCAAGTCTTATTTGCTGTACTGGGTTCCTAAGATCCTGTCATGTGGGCACATATGTACCAGGTCACTCCATGAAAGAGAGATAAGGAACATGGGGAGCACAAGCCTCCCAGATTGCAAAATGGCCCTGGGTAAGACAAGAAGAATAACTGTTCGGAGATGCCTAACCTTGGGGATAGGATGCGTTGCCCTCTAGGTTACAGAAGGTCTTGTTGTTAGGTGGCCCAGAGAGCCTTGTTCTACATGTCTAAGAAGCAGAGACGGGTCTCGGCATAGAGGCAGGTTTCAGTTTGGTGTTGGAAAGAGCTCTACAACCCGGAAGGCAATAAGCACTGTCTTGAGAGCTTCAGAGAGCTCCATCCAGAGAGGTGTTCGGACACAGGCTGGACAGCTCCCTGACGGGATCCTGTCCAGGGGATTCCTGGATTTAGTGGGAAGCTGAACCAGGTGCCCGGAGGCATCTTCTGACTCAGGTTGTCCAACAATGCAGGTCTTCATTAAAGTATCAGGTGCGTCTGTCCCACAGAAGAATGGCGCTAGCAGGCAGGATTGGCATGTCTCTGCCTGGCAGGCCTGCCATCGAATAGCAGCAGCTCCGGAGAGACCCTCTCTCTTTCTCTGGTCCCCTAGCCTGGGAAAGGGCTCAGGACGCTGGAAGGGGACCGGGGTGGCGAGGCCGCCGATTGGCAGTGAGGCGCCATGTGAACTGCACTGGTTGGCTGGTGGGAGGGAGGAGGAGGCGGTTTCCCGGGTAACGGGAGGGCAAGGAGCGGCTGCAGCGGCAGCGGCAGCGGCCGCGGCTGAGAAGCGCGGGCCGGAGTGCGGTGCGAGACCGGCTGGAGGAGGCGGCTCCGCGAAGCCGGTGTGGGCGCAGGTAGGAACCCCCTACGCTGCCTCCCCCAGGCCGGGTCGGGCTGGACTGCCCGGTGGCGGGACCAGCCTGGGAAAGTTTGCGGTGCAACTGGATGGGCAAGGAGGAGAGGACTTGGGGATGCTCTGTGCTGAGCTGCGGGGTCCAGAGCAGGGCGGAGACTGCCGTTGGGGAGAGGGCCGGCCCCTCATTGAGAGGCTCGGGGGCCACACCTCTGCTTCGGGACTCTGACCAAGGGCCAGGGCCTCTCAAGCCGCCTGGCTGCAGCATAGATACCGGGCCAGCGGACTCACAGCCACCCCTGCACGATGACGGCCGGCGGGTCCTTGTTCACAGATGCGCTGGGAAACTCTTCCCCAGCAGATGCGGGGCGGGCGTGCGGCGCAGTGCTCCGAGGCTGCTCTGCGAGCTCGGGGGGCGCACTTTCCCGGTCTCCAGCGACACTGTGCACGCCCCCATCCGGAGTGGGTGTGTGTCCCTCTGGGCGTACGTGCTTGAGGCTGTGCCACCTCCTGTGCGTGTTCTTGTGTTTCTGACTGTCTTGTTTGCGTGTCTCTGTGGGTTCCCCTCTGCGCGATTGTGTCTCTGGGTGTATCCCCGCGTGTGGGTCTGTGTTTGCTGTTGGCATGGGTGTCTGTGAACGCCCTCTCCAGGTGCTTGTATCTGAGTACCGCTGTTTGTGGATCCTTCTGTCGGCGTCTCTGTGTTTTCGATCTATGTGCGTCCTCCTCTCTGTGTGCTAGTCTCTAGGTGTATTTATGAGCATGTGTGTTTTCTGTCTGCGCCTGTGTTTTCTAGCTACGTCTGTATCCGAATGTAGGTCCAGTACCTGTCTGCGCGGGTCCCTCTGTGGGGGTGTGCTTCCTCGTCTGTGATCTGAGCTTCTGTGGGTATCTGTGTATATGGATGTGCGTCTGTAAGTCTGTGTGTGTGTCTGTCTGCATGTCTGCGAGTGTCTGCTGTGCTTTTGTGGGTCTGTGTCTCTTCGCTGTGCCTGTCTGTCCATATGTGTGTATGTGTTAGTGGGCGCGGTGTAGGTGGATCGGATCCGACCCACGCCGGGGACAACTAGGCCAGGCCTGCGGTTCCCCTGGCTCTCGCTCTCCCACGCTCCGGTTAGCTGCGGGCGGCGGACTAGGACGCGGGCGGGGAGGGGGCGCCCGAGCACTGGGAGCCGCGGTGCCTCCCGGGTGTGCGCTCCGCTGAGCCGGCTCCTTTCTTGCCTGCAAAGGGACTCAGGCGGTGGCGGTGGCAGCCCGCGTCGCCCAGCTGGGGCCCTAGTGACTTATTTTTGTGTGTGATCCTTTCTTTTCTTCAGGGAAGAGGCGGGAGCACGCTCCGCTCGCTCACAGTGTGCAGATAAAGGCGCCAGGGTTGGCGGCTGGGTCAGCCCTCCCTCTCCTGCGGCTTAGCAGAAGTGGCCGCCTCGCCGGCTCCCTTTGGGAGCAAAAAAGCCCCTAGATTAGAAACTCAGCCCAGAAACTACCATGCCTCCTTGGTTCTCTTTCATACCTCTTACGTAACTTATTTATTGATTGATTAATGAAAAGCTAGATTTCCAAGAAGCTCTTCTGTTTCCCCTATTGACACCAAGGGCTAATTAAAAGTGCGATGTTGGTGATGAGTGTTAATTAGACCATTGGAAAGACCCCTCTTTTAGATGCACCCTTCTTTTAGAAGCTTAACTCCAGGTATAAGATGAAAGAGGTCAGACCCTCCAACCCTCCAACCTTTAATCCAGATTTAAAAACCAGTTTCCCCAGTCCTGGCAGCCACTGGAGAGAGGGACAGGAGTGAGGAAAAGGCCAAAGGGGCATTACCTGATTTTGAAAAATTTGGGAAAATCTAAGGATATTTTACCAAAGCTGGGCTCACAATTCCAATACCCACGGCAGAAGGAGTCAGTTATACCTAAGAAGGCCTGGCCTGTGACTTGTCTGGCACCTGGAATCCTAAATTGGCATTTAACAGGGAATGAAGTTTTACTGCAGGAAGGGACTTCAGTGGGTCCCTCTGAAGGATGCCTCTACCTCTAAGACTAGGAAGTTTTTTCCTGTACCATCATGTACTAGGCTATATCTCCAAACCTGTCTTTAATCTCTGCCCCGCCCCCCCCCCCCCACCCCGGGGATTGCTCAGAGGAAGAAGGATTTGGGCAGATGTAGAATGGGAGTTTGAAGCCTTTGGAGGCTGTTTGTACCAGGCAGGAAAAAGTCTTGGCAGTGCGTTCAGAAGATCTTCAGTAAGACTGGGCTTGTCTTCTGAACTTTGAGGAGAAGCCAGGGCTTGCCCTCAATGCTCCCCACTCATCTTACGGTGCAGTTTGGCCAGGCCTTCTCTTTTTTCTCCTTTCCCTTGCAGCTGCTCCTGGCTAACTTATGACACAGAGAGGAGAAGCGGCTGATACATTGCTGCATTTAGGGATCAATCCAGCAAGCATGTTCATTTCTCAACAATTCAGTTAAATGTTCCCTAACTGAGTCCTTTCTTTCAGCTCATTTTCATTCAAGTGTATTTAAACATCCTGAGATTTCCCTGGCAGTAAGAAACCAGAGCTTTTACATCAGGGCATACTCTCTTGAAGTCTCCTCTGCTCAGTCAGGAAATAGACTGGATGTGGCAGCTAGCTAGCTGACAACAGCATCCTTGCTTCTCCTCTTTCTCCTGTGACTCTCTCCTCTCTGGCTCCAGCATAAGGACAGCAACAGCCCCAGAACTGGTGGAGACTGACTCCTAGAAAAAAACAAAAGGCTCGCAGGAGGTGTTGAACATCCTCCCACTTCCTGCTGGTTGGGAGGTATTTCTGTGGTGAGAGCGTCTGTCCCCATGTGCACTTGGGGCGTGTGCGCCGGCTGGTGTGATGGGATGTGACAGGGTCTCACCCGGGAGAGAGCTCCAGCACAGGGGCCTGGCGCAGAGTGCAGAGCTGTTCTCAGATACAGAGAAAGTCCAGAGCTGTCAATGAGGCAGCCCCAATAGAGAAGGCCTTCCAAGCAGGAGACCCTTTTTGGCACCTGGCTTTTTTTTCTTTTATTATTATTCATGAGGAGGGCTAGTAGTTATGAAAAGTATAGATTCTGAACTCAGCCTGCTTGTGAAAAGCCAAACAACAGTACTCCTTCCAGAGCAGCATGGATATGAGCAGGAACTTTGAAGTCAGACCTAGGTTCAAATATTAGACCCATACTTCCTCGCTGTGTAACTCTAGGCATGTTACTTACCTCTCTTATCTTCAGTTGTCTCATCTCGAGTACAAAGCTAAACATCTCTATTTGAAGCAAAAGAAGTGACACACACAAGACCTTAACAGAGATTTGCTGAATAAATGAATATATGAAGCAGTAGCTAGCACTCAGCATATAGCAAACATTCAGTACATGTTAGCAATTATCATTTGATCACCTCTTCTGTGTCAGTAAGTGATCTCGATCTTTCCAATTTTGTGTGGTATCATTCTCCTCACTTTAAAGATGAGAAAACAGATTCAGAGAGGTTAAGTTACTGACTCAGGGTCACACAAGAAGCTGCAGCGTTGAGATTCGAACCTAGGTCTGCCTGAGTCTTTTAGTTTGAGGTTTCAGTTGGATTCAGAAAAGGGTAATGCTTATAGCCAGTTTATCAGAGTTTACTTGCATTGTGGTCTGGAACTAAAAAGAATGATTCTGAGGTTTCACCTTTGCAAGGGATCCCTTGAAGGGGCTGTGGAGATAGCAGTGGTGAGCAACAAGAGGGTGTCTACTTTTCTCTAAAATCTCAGCTACTTCCTGGGTCAGCAGAGGGCTTCAGTCATTTTGTCTATAATGTCAGCCACTCTTGGATATACAAGATAACCTTCTGAACATTCTGCTCCTCACTGATTCTTACCAAATTCAGAACATCTGTGACTTGGGAATTCACTTGCAGAAATCTGTTCTGGCTGAGTGTTTCATGTGTGTGGGAGAAGCCTTCAATTAAGAGGGATGTACCTGCGAAGTCACATCCCCTCTGCAGCTTCTCTCCCAAGCATCTGCTAGTACTTCTCCTCCTCCTCCTCCTCCTCCTCCTCCTCCTCCTCCCGCTTACAAGCCCTCTGTGGCGGAGTCTCATGTCCGCCTCTTAACCTGCTTTGGCACTGAGCTGTGCGGAAGCCTTTTGTGATAGGGGATGGCTTCGGCCTTATTCCAAAGTAGCCACCAGTCAGGACAGCTGCAAGGGAGGGTCTGTGGGTTTCTGTCTAATGCTGCTGCGGCCGGATCTGGCCACAGCTTTCCGGGAGGCTGGCATGGCCTGAATTGTGGAATGGCTAGTGCGTTCATTACAAATGCTGGCAAGACTAGTGCCTTTTAGTAAAGAGCTCCCCACCCCCCATTCCTTTCCTTCCTGATGGTGCTGGTGTTGTGGGAGGAGGCATTCATAATTACTTGTTGATGCATCTTCACAGGATTCTCAGATATGTCCCCACCTCTTGGACTATTTATGGGAGAGTGTACCAAGTATGAATATTTTTCTTGGTGCAGAGGTCCCTTCCTTTTTCCTCCCTCCCTGTCCCTCCGAGCTTCTGTGACGTCAGCCAGGAGGTGACTGAGTGTCTGCTCTATCTGCAGGTTCCCAGGCAGGGAATGCAGCTCTGTAGTCAGTTGCTTTTCGTCCCTGAGACAATCTCGGCTGCTCTTTCTCACCCTCCCTGAGGACCCTGGTGTCTTGCCTGCCATACACTGCCTCCTGCAGCTGTAATTGGGGGAAAAATGTTGATGCTTTGTGCTTCACAGACCATTGCTTCCCTGTCTCTTCATACTTTGGTGCCTTATTCCTCGGATGATGATGATGATGATGATGATGATGATGATGATGACGATGCCCCCCATGGAAGTTTGAAAGATAACTCATTTCCAGCTCCGGTGTGCTTATTTCCAGAACACAAGAAGTGGGGAGCCTGTGAGGCCCCTGGAGGTTGCTTGTCTATTAATGTGCTCAGAGGAGCTTGGAAAAGATCATCGGCTGCTGCTTGGTTCAGGCCTCACTATGTGGCTCCAGATGGTGGGAAAGACAGCTCAAATCTGTACTTTTCTACAAAAGACAAATCTGACTGTTGAACGTTTTCTCCTCAGGTATGGGTCTTACACCATGAAAGAAGACGACAGCCCAGGAGGGGAGCCACCACTGTGATGAACGCTTACAGGAGCCATGAGGGGCGGCTTTCCGCGTAGTGTTTGCAGTGATTTATGGGAGTCAGGGGCTGCCAGAGAGGGATGTGGATGTTATCAGCTTGGTGGATTAAATGCCCATTTACATTGTTATTGACATATAAATTATCTGTGCCAAGGAGACAGTGAAGGAAAGGGTTTCTGGGGCAGTAATGTGGTGTGTGCCTCAGGATATGGACTTGTCTTTGCCCAAATTTGTCCTCTGGGCTCTCATGAAGCGAGTCTCAGACCTAAAGTAAAACCCCAAGACTTAGCTCTCATGATGCCGGCAGCAGTCACCCTCATTGCAAAGGCAGCGGTGCCGAGTGAGGTTCCCGAGTGGATTTTAAGAAGACAGGAAGACCTTTGAAGAGGTGGTGCTAATTTCCCTGGCTGGCGGGAACTCTGTCTGGCGGTTGCATGCATCACTTTTGTGTGGGTTATTTTGTTCCTCTGTGGATTTGGAAGCATCGCTGAAGGAGAGAGAGGATTTTATTTCTGGGAAATGGAATCAGTTTCTGAGTCCAGCCAACAGCAGAAGAGAAAGCCCGTTACCCACGGACTGGAAGATCAAAAGAGGGTAAGTGGCAGAACTTTGTTGGTTGATTGGATTATGGTGCTGGAATTGCTAAGTGTGATTCAGAGAGCATAGGTGGTCATCATTGAGTATGCTTGTCTGTCTTTCTCTCCAGAAGGAGGTAGCATGGTGGCTTGAGATTTGCTATGTCTTGATGCTGGGTGTCTTGACTTACTGGTAGGCAAGAAGAAAGATAAAGAAAAGGGAAAAAAATTCAGTCCTGGCAGCCAAAAAGGCAAAGATTTATAACTGTTAACTGAGGAAGTTAACAAAAAATGTTGGTGTTCTCAAAGTCCAATGTGAGTTTCTTTGTACTGAAGCCCCCTTCGGGATTCACACACTCTTAGCACCTTTTGGAAATGTTGCTCCTGACAGCGGAGGTTTTGTTTGAATTATTCTCTGTGTGGTTGGCTGGCTCTTGTGTTTATGGATCAAAAACATATTCTACTGCACTCTTTGGCCCTATCTGTGAGAATGTCACAGCCGTTTAAAATGGCCTGTTGAGTATAGGTCATTTGCTGTCATTGGTCTGAAAGCTGCAGTCACCCAGGACCTGTGTCTACCAGTTAAAGTTCAACTTGTCTTTAAAAGGCAGACGCGTTGGGGAGTAGCATAGAGTGGTTGGTTGTCTAGGAAGAAAGTTGAAGCTGTATCTTCTCACTCTTGGGGCGTAGCTAGGACCAGGGGGTGGCAAGGGTTAAATACAGTTCTAGCAGAGTCCAAGCTTGTGTTAAACTGAAAATAATTTCTGATATTTCCTTTGAAATGTTGTAGATGGTAAAAAAAAAAAAAAAAAAAAAAAAAAAAGACTTCTGGTGTTCTTTCAGAGTGATGTGGATATCCCTCTCCACCTGAGTCTCAAAGATTGACTCTTCCCAGTGTGAAATACACATGGAGATGAAAATTGTCCTTCTGACTCTTCCCTATAATTTTATATGCCTCTCTCTCTCTCTCTCTCTCTCTGTGTGTGTGTGTGTGTGTGTGTGTATGAAAAAGGATTTTGGATCGCATTTTCTTTGAACTTCCAAGGATAAAAATAAACAGAAATAAACATTTATAAACATAAATATTGACTCCATTCCTAACAAAAAATTCAATTTCTGAAGCTGCCATCACTATAATTTGGGAAGAATGCCCACTATCTTGGGAACCTAGATAAGTGGGATTTGTTTTGTGATGTTTGATTTATTAAGTGTATAACCTACTAGACCTGTCTACTCCTATTTCTACAGAAGCTTTCTGAGAGATTGGGGAAAAATCAATAATAGTTGTGAACAGAACCCAGGATTGACTGCATTTGACTAAGTATTAGCCAAGTTTGATATCCAGACACTTAGCGGAGGAACATTTGGGACCTCTGACACTGTAGACAATTTTAATTGGGCTGGTACAGCAAGATAATATGCAATTATGATGGCTTCTTTTTGGCTAGGTGTAGATGTCTGCATTTCCCATCTGTTCTTGGCTCTGGCTGCGTTGGGTCCACATGTACTATGGAGCCTCTGGAAGTAGAATATAACCCCAAGTGAGGCTCTGTGGCAGCTGGGGTAACATCAATTGGTCATGCTCAGCTGACATTCATTTTAACTTGAACTCTAGCCGTCATGGCGATTATTAAATTTATAATGATATATGTAAGATCCATTTTAATGACTCTCCATGCTTGGGTGAGCTCTCACTTGCGCTGGCAAAATAAGGCTTAATAGAGTATTACATTTCATCTTCTACTGAATTTTCTGGGCTGTGGTTGAAACTTTGCTTAGAAAGAATTAGATTGTTTTTCCTGATAGGCATTGTGATCGAGTTCCACATTGCTCAGAGTACAGTTTCTGGGCTTCTAGAAATACCGCCACTGCAGTAGCTTCTGTTGGCGGCAGCAGCTTCTGTTGGTGTGTGAATGTGTGTGTTTGTGGGTAAACATACACCCCATTTGCGTCAAGTGTGAAGCTAAACAAGCCTCTCAGCGTGCAGCCTGGAATGTCTTGTCCATGAAGCTGAAAGGCGACTCTACAGTGTTTTGGCTCATATACTTCGGGTGAGCTGAAAAATCCTCTTTAGGGAGGATTGGCTGAAAATCCAACAAAGGCACAATCGAGGCATCTGCTGGAGAGCTGGGAAGTCTCCACCAGCATGCTTAAGTTACCAAGCATTCATTGGCACCAGATCCCCCTGGCATTTCTGTGTGTGTGTAAGGGGTGTTTAGGGAAAGACAATTGTGGGATAAGTCAAGAGACAAGGCAGAGGGCTAGCTAGATTCAATTTTGCTGTATTTCCCAATGTCCCAAGAAGCAAAAGCCACTTCTCACGCACCTGGTTGTAGCTTGGTGATTGTTTTGGGGTTTCATATGGATGAAATGGCTAGTTTAGGGCCAACTAGGGTCTGGAATTTTGTGGGTACATGCATATACCTTCTGCAGTGAAAAGTGTCATGGACTATAGAACTAGAGACCTGGGTTCAAATGCCAGTGGTGCTCTGTGCTAGCTGTGCAACCCTGGGAAACCTACATAACCTCTCTGATTTTTAGAGTCTACATTTTCAGCATAGGACAATAGGGATTTTATTATAGGGATATTATTAAGATTAAATGGAATAAAGCTGGGAAGGACTTTGGCCCTTGGTAAATATTTAAGAAATGTTCTACATATCCTTGGTATAGATTACAGTGTGGGCTTTCTTCTTTTCCTTTTGTTCTTAGCAGGCTGCATGTGATTTTGTTTTAAATCTTTAAAAAAAAACTCAAGTAATATATACACATCACAAATTTGAACATCATAGAAGAATACAGAATATAAATTTCTCATTTCTCTAATTCTATCTAGCAGTGACTGCTATTAACAGTTTGGTACATATTATTCTTGACTTTTTTTGGTTTGTGTTTCTCAATAAAATGGATTCATGCTATACATATTTTTAGGAAATTTGCTTTATCATTTAAAATAATGTGGGTGTCTGTCTGAGTCATTACATACACACCCAACTCATGCCTTTTAGTCACTGGATAGAGTTGTACTGTAGAAGTGCCAACATTTATATAACTAATCCCTTATAGATGTACATTTAGGATGTTTTCAGGTTTTTGGTTTGGGCTCTGTTTTTTGATAGTACATAATTCCAGTATTCATCTATTCAACAAGTATTTATGAAGTGCCTCCTTGTGCCAGGCACCTTTCTAAGAGCTAAATATAAACCAGACATAAAAAGCCACTTTTTTCTTGAAGCCTATGTTTTAGATCAGTGCTCTCCAATAGAACTTCGTGCAATGATGAGAAATGTTCTATTCGTGCACTGTACAAATCAGTAGCTACTAGCCATATCTGGCTACAGAGCACTTGAAATGTCACTAGTGTGGCCGAAGTTTAAATTTTATTGAGTTATAATTAGTCGAAACTTCAATAGCTGCATGTGGCTAGTGGCCACTGTGGTAGACAGTGCCTTTCTGAAAAATCAACAACAGGCAAATAACTACACCATCTATTTCCAGACACTGGCCTATGTATGCTCTAAAGAAAATAAAGAGGGCAAAGTTGGTGTAGTGAGTGAGAGAGGTACACATTTCATATTTATGATTATTCTTGAATTTCCCTTTTAATTGATGCATAACTTAGAGTCAGTAAAATGTGTGCTTTTAAAGCTTACAAATCAATGAAGATGAATTTTTCTACCTTGTACACACCTATGCAGCCACAGATCAAGATCTAGACCTCTTCTCTTGCCCCAAGAGGATGAACTTTAGCTGGGTGTAAGGGGATGCCTCCCTCAGGAGGTGTCTTCTGAGCAGAGACCTTAGTGGCTGGCCGTGGGAAGATCAGGAGGCAGCCCTCAGATGTGAATGTGTCCACTTGTCCCTTGTGCCAGGAGAGGTTATCATTCAGAGCTCTCAAAGCCCCTCCCTATTCCTTTGAAGACTTATCTGGGTTCCACATATAGATGGCAGCTCTCTATGCATCCCTAGCTCTTGTCAGATTCAAATTCTGTGCTGAAGTGAGGAAAAAGCTGGGGACACAGGGGGCTTCTGCATAGAGAAATTCAGTGAGGTAAGTATTGTTCAGTGCTCTAAGAACCTACTTAACTAGCATAGATGGGAGAAGTAAAATTTCCCTGACAGACACCTATTGATCAGTCAAGGGAATGACTTTTTGATTGATTTTTCTCTACTCTTCTTTAGAAGTTTGTCCTTCACAGACAGAGGTTTCCCACAGAGGATGAACACTGTAAAATAAGAATTGTTGGTTTTTTTTTTTTTTTAAGATGCTTGATGACTGAGTAGTGACAAAGACGGTTCAGTTTGAATATTCTCCTAGCTGTCAGCTTCTCAGCATGAAAGCATCCTGGAGCCAGTTTTTAAAAATGACTTTGGAGAGTGTGAACTCAGGCTTAGTGTAATTAAAATTTCCAGGGTTGGCTGAACTGCTCTGGATCTGCCAAACCCTGCCCTTGAAAGGCAATATATTGTCATATTTACCCCATCAGCCTCTTGTCTTCATTTTTATTAATGGCATTCGCAACTTCCTCGTCACTTGGGTTTGCAACTCAGAATTGTTTGACCTTCTCCCACCTCACAAACCCACCACCTTTTCATTCAGTCATCAGCCCTACGTTTTCCTGTGCCACATGTGTCTGGTGCCTATCTGTGCTTATTTCAGTTTCACTGCTACCACCATAGTTTCAGGTCTGGGAATTCTTGCCCAGGTAGTGGTATAGCCTTCTGGCTGGCTTTCTTGTTTCCATTTCTTCTTCTTAAGTTTATTCTCCATTCCTGGCTAGACTACTTGTCCCAGAGTCCAGCTATTGTCATCCTACTCAGTGGTTTCCCACTGTGTCTTCCTTCAGAAGGAGCCATCCTCTCTAGCCCTTGGCAATTTACATTGTCACTGACTTCTAGGGTATAATGGATGAAAGCTAGAATCTCACTGGAGTCTCATTGACCTCAGTGTTAAACCTGGAGGCATTCTATACACTCCTGGAGCTGTTTCCCCAGTGGTATTTACATGTACATAGGTTACAAGGTGCTCAGCACTGTGCCTGTCACATAAGTATTCAGTAAGTGGGGATTACTGTGATTACTATATTCTCTGATTCTCTTACCCAAAACTTCTCTTCTTGTAAAGCTCTGATTGCTCTTTCCTGAACAGACCTTACATTTCCCCCTAGTTCTGAGTCTTTGTTTATGTGTCATGCCCACCCACCCAGAAGGTCCTCACTCCCAGACTCCTCATTTATCCTCCATGTAGAATGGATCCTCCTCCTGTTTCTATACCTTGCTTAAGTGCAGCCTGGGTAGGAGTTCACCACATTCTCCTTATGTCCCAGACATTTTCCCACATGTCACATCTCTGAACCAGATGATTGGCTCCTTGAGAAGGTCTTCTCCATCTTTTCATCCCTAGCATGCAATAGGCTCCCAGTAAATATTGGTTGAATGAATGAATGTTGTTTATAGGATTGAGATTCCTCTTTCCCTGTGGTCATGAGGTGAATCTGATCCTCTTAGATTTAATATGTTGTCTACTCATAGAGAGAGGAGGGAGAAATAAGATTCGAGGGGACATTCAGGAGTTCTCTCCAGTCATCAAAACATTCAATGAAGGAAGTCTAGACTGGGTCTGGTGAGTAGAAAAAGGCATATTGAAGTCACGATTTGAAGGAAGAAGCAAGAGGATTTGCGTTAGTGACTAGACCTAGCAGATGGAGGCGGATGAATCTCAGATGTTGCCAATCTTCAATGCATTGCATTGGTGTCTGACAGGGACTGGCAGCCCTCTGGATGGAGCAACTTGAAGTAATGACATCTTCTAATGCTTCTCATGCTAGAAGTGCCTTTGCACTTGGCTTGTGCCAGTGGAAACAGGGCAATTGTTTTTCCTTTTAGATGTAGAAGGAAAACAAGTGCTTTAAAGTAATTTTTCCAAGTACAAGTGGTTAGATTTAGTGGTTTTTGGAAAGGATTAAAAAAATTAGATCAATGGGGTAAAGACAGGGAAAGTAACTAACTTATATTGAGCAATCCCTGTGTGCCACGGAGGAACTAGCACTCCTTTTACTTTACCTCATTTAGATACCCCAAACCCATGATGCAGGTATTATTAACCTGTTTTACAGATGTAAAATCTGTGATTCAGGGACTTCTTTAGGGTTCCACAACTTATGTTGTCTGCTAGACTCCAGGACCCCACTGAAATTTTACCTTGCCATTAATTAAAAATTATTTTCCCAACTTCTTTGCATCCATGCATAAGTATGTACACACACACACACACACACACACACACACACACACACAGACACTCTCCCACTCTCAATGTGGCTGTTATTAGGACTGCTTTCCAGGGAATAAAATGGCCTTCTTCAATCAGTAGTGGAATTTCTAGCCTCACTGCTACCACCCTAGTTTAAGGTCCAGGAATTCTTGCCTGGATGGTGGCATAGCTTCCTGGCTGGCTCCCTTGTTTCCATTTCCCTTTCTTCAGTCCTGCATGGTACCTGTACAACATCTTACAGATGTTTTGTTTACCTGGGAACAATGCCCATGCCATTCAGCAAGTCAGGGCTGCATGCCACCACCCTCCCCAAGGTCAATCCCAGGCCAGTAGTGAGGCTGAGCTGCTTTAGAGGGATTTTCCTTGGCCATAGTGATATGAGCTCTGGGGTGCTAAAGGTGTGGTTAGGGGTCTGGATTAATGGATACTCACATGTTAGGTGAGGATGAGGCTTCAGCCCCAGCTCCCCAGATGAACTGAAATGCTTGTTTCCTGGCCTGGGCCAGTGTTTGTTGCTGCTCCTTTGGAGCTGGAGGTAGTAGCAGTTACAACTGATCTGCCTTCTGAGAGGTTGCTGCCTGTAGGGCCCACCTGTCTTCCTGGCATGAACGAAGGGAGTGTTAAGCAAGAGCTCAGGATGGACAGGGAGGACCTACCACAGCACATTTCACACATCACTGAAGAAGAATGGAGAGAGACTGTAGCCAGATGCAGCTCCATTCAGTAAGCTTTGAGACCTGACTCAGGGATAGGGTCAGGGGAGAGGATGGCAAAGGGTTCAGACCAATTCCCTGCCTTCATCTCAATGAAGAGAATGTGAGATAGCATGATTAGTCTTCATTCATTCATTTATTCATTCATCCTACTTTATTTATTGAGTACCTACTGTGTGCCAGCCAGTCACAGCATGAGGGACTGGGATCATGATGATGAGCTTAGATATTGTCTCCTGTCTCTGGGCACTTCCAGTGTCTTGGGGGAGGCAATTCGATCAGCAGTGACTGTGATATTAAGTAAGCATCTTTCTGCTTTGGAGAGGTAAGAGAGGGCTTCTCTGGAGGAGGGGGAACTTGAGCTCTGCCTATAAGGGGCCAAGTGAAAGGCACACTGAAGAGAGGACTAAATAAGCAGCTCATAGGGGAACCATGTGGCCTTTTGGGGAGCTGCAGCTGGGATGGATGCTGGCTGTTATGTACCGACTTGCATCTCCCAAAAATTCATGAAACCTTAACTCTCACTGTGGCTGTATTAGGGTTGTTTTCCAGGGAATAAAATGGCTTTCTTCAATCAGCAGAAATGAATGCTGATATTTTTTATTTTGGCTTAATTTTCAACAGTGAAGAAAATTTGACGTTTTTCTGGACTTGATTTTAATGATGCTGGAAAAGTTGGGTTATTTTTGGTCCTTAAAGCTGCTAGAAGTTGAGCAATGATCCAGGCACCCTCATAGGTGGCCATTCTCCATTTATTTGATAGATTCGTGTAAATTGCACAAAGATAGCTTTGAACATAAGTAAATTGAACATAAGTAAACTGAATTTACTTTGGCTTTGCAGCTGTATCCCAAACTGGCTTCCAGAAACCAAACCACTGAATCCTTAGCACAAAAGAAGGATGAAATTTAATGCTAAGTGGTACGAAGTGCCAACTTTCCCACTGGCATCCTGTGTAGAGATCCAGGATTGGCACATTTGTTAAAGCCCTTTTACTTACCTGATCTCTTTAGACTTAATTTTATCCTATTGGTCTGTACTATGTCATTATGTATTCCTTTCTTAAACTATCTGAAGTATGGTTTTAAACTGGAGGGAGAAAGAGCGGCAATATCACCTAGGTTGTCTAGTATTTTTTAATCACATAACTTTGACACTTTATTATGTGGGATAATTTATTTAACCTTTCTAGCCTCTCCATGTTCATTATGAAAATTGGGATGCTAATAATAAAACCTTTGGTGAGGATTATGAGATATAATGCACTTGACGATTCAACACAGTACTTAGCACATAAGTATTAAATGATATCTATTATAATTCTTATCATATGTTTCCTTTGCATTATTTCACAAAAATCCCTGTAAGAGGCCTATTTAAGGAGTAAAATGGGGATAGGGGATGGGTGGCTGCTGCGACTGCATTTGAGTTTCCTTTTGGTTAACTGAAGGTCACATAAAATTCCCTCTGGTTTAAACTTGTGTTATGCACATTTTTCTAAAGGAAAGTGTACTTTTCTGTTTTAGTAGTACAGTCAGTGGAGACAACAAAATCTTCCTTTATGTAGCAATCCTGTAATAACTACTTTGACTTCGTCTTTCCACACATTAAATTACAATGCACAGGACCCTGGCATGTAGGGATTAGGTTAAACCTTTTTATGTGTGTCTAAGACACCCCTTACAAGTCGCATTTTTACTTGAAAAATTTTTTGAATTTCATTTGATACACTCTGTGGCATCCCCTATAACCTCAGCACCAGGAAGAAAAACCTGGTTACCTAGAGGTGAGTTACAATTAATCAAGGTTTTCCAAAACCCATCCTAGGTTAGTTTGCTCCTAAAGCTTAGATCAGATTCTTCCATGCCTGGGGTTTGAATCACAATAATGACATCTCTGACTCCCATCCTTAGGGCATTAATTTTTAATCTTCTTTCTCGTTGGGATAATTAGAAAGAGAGGGATGTGGGGGCTGGGAAGAGAAATGAGAGGAGATGCGGATGGCAGAGCAGGAGTGGATGTTTTTTACAATGCAGCTTCTTCCAAAGATGAGGAAAAACACTGCAGCCTTGCATGTACATTCTGAGTTCATTTGTGGGGAGGAAGCAGAGGCAAAATGGGACTAGGACAGGTGGCTGAAGAAGCCAAGTCAGGGTGATTCCTGACATAGGAACTGGAGGTCATTTGGGGAATGAGCCAGAGCCGTGTAACTGCATATGTTAGAGAGGAAAGTTAAGAACTGGGCTTGGGTGTACAGGGGATTTCTTCCTTAAGCTGAGTAAGTAAAGATAAAGTTACCCAAAGCTGTGTCCATTTCCAGCATCTATGTTCCCTTGAATCTCTAGGGTCACAGTGAGACTTGAGGGACAGGAATCAGCATCTTGGTTACAAATAGCAAGATCCTATGTCCTTCATCTCTTGTGAAGCCATCATAGAGGTACCAATCTGGATACCTGGGAACACTGTAACTTTATGTTCAGAATCCAAGTTTTTGTCTGCTTCTTAAGTGAGTAAGGTTCTTTCAGATCCCCTCTTCCCACCTCTTACACAGAGGTGTTGATTCTAAATTTCAGTTAAAATATTTATCCTTGTTTCTACAGTTATAATTAAAAAATGCAATAAGTAAAAATCCTTTATGATATGAGAAAATCAGCATGAGAAGCTAAAAACTAGGACAAAGGATTGTTCTTAGATACCCTTTGCATCTCACGTGTATAAGTCTGTATTTAATTGTTTGCTGAAAGTCTCTCTTTTTTACTAGCCATTCAGTTTCATGTTTATTTCTGTATTCAGAGCACATATTACAGTGTTCGGCACACAGTAGATGATTAGGAAATACTTGTTGAATGAATGAGTGACAGTCAACATTCCAAATGAGAGGGTAAAAGGGAGAGTTAGGACTCTCCTTTGACTCTTTGAGTTAGATTCTTTGTGGTAGTAGTTCCTTAGAAAGGAGATTGTCTTTGATTTGGGATGGGAGAAATGGTGTCTGGCAGCACTGCTTAGAGGTAAAAGTTCTGCATTTGTGAGTCTTTTTGTGTGTGGAGATTCATAACTGTGAAGACCCAGTTTTATTATTGTGAATCTATTATCCCTGTCACCCCCACTGTAGAGACATGCCTTTTCCCTTTGAATTTCCATGGGTCCATGGTGACAGGTGACCTGGAAGTTCATTTCATTGATGTCTGTGTCGGCTGATCATTTAGAGGTAAGATAAGAGGCAAGAACTGTGGCTCAGATGTACCCAAAAGGGGATGTACTGAATAAATCAGTGCAAAAATATGCCCTTACATGTTGCAGCACAATGGGGCAAATTGTGAGAGCAAGTAATGAGGAGTCTCCGTTTCTGAGGGCAGAGTCAGTGTCCTGTTGAAGCCCATTGAATGTTCTGAAATAGAAACAAATGATGTCACCAGTGATTTAGAAATGCTTACCCAGAAGAGAAGGTGGAATGGTGTTATTCTTTCCAAAAAATAGAATGACATTCAAGAGAAACAGCTTTGAGCAAACAGATGCTAATTAAGGTTGTTCCTTTGAGTGTCAGTCAGGCTTCAGGAAATCAGGGGCTCAAGATGCCGCCATGGGTGCCTCTTTGGCTGTCAAGTCACTTCTCTGCCTGTCTTGGTTCAGCAGATCCTTTCTCTGCTTCCCAGTACTCTTCATCCACTGCTTCTCATGGTTTCTTTCTCTTCCCTCTTCCCTTCAAGGCTGATCCTCATTGCCCCCACCCACCATCACTACTTGTCTCTTTCAATATCACTGTCTACTGAGAACTTCCCACTGGGTTTCTTAGTTCAGAGTTATGAGCTGATCTGATTGGCTTATCCCATCTTGTTGTGCCTAGAAATTGACAAAGACTCTTTCCTTGACTAAACTTCATTTAGGCTCTTCTGAGCTGTCTCTTCAGCCAAATCTCAGCCTTGGCCCCCATCCTGTCTTTGGCCTGCCAGCCTGGTCTTAGCAAGAACTGTGCTAAGTCAATTATTAGCACAATCTTCCCATCCTTGAGACCTGATCAAGTTCCTCATTCCCTACCTTTGATGTATGTGTCCTTGACCTATCTGTAGCAAGCATCCTGTTAGGTCAGTTTAGCAAGAAGCCCCCTATCCTTGACATGTCCTTTTGGTAATTTCCCACCCACTGATCACCTATCACTCTGCCCATAGGCTATAAATCCTCAGCTGTCTTTGCTGTATTTGGAGTTGAGCTCAATCTCTCTCCCCTATTAAAATTTTTGCTTTTATTGCAATAGTCTTACATAAAGTCTCTTTGACTATTTTAACAAGTGTCAGAAATATATATTTATTTAAACAAAGCAAGTCCATAGAGATAGATCAGCCACCCAAGTTCTTTGTCTGTCCCTTGGCCAGTCAATTATCGCTAGGATAGGGACAGGGTCACATGGTATACAGCCTAACCTTTGAGGGTGGATCACTCCAGAAGGAGGTATGAGTGGACAGGCAGTGATTGATATCTCTAATCTATTGGGCAAAATCTGGTAGAATGGGGAGGAAGTAGAAGGCTGGAGAACAGGAGGCACTCTTTGAGGTAGATGGTCAGGAGAGTAATGGAATCATCTGTTGAATGTTTGTCTTTCCCGTTGAACTGCCCCATCCTCACAAAGCTCAGTCCAATGGAGCAAACAAGCATCAAGTGGATACTTAAATAAATGTCTACTTAGGTCCCACAAACTGGCAGGTGGAATATACCAGAGAAGATGGAATTCTTGACAATGGAAAACAGGAAGCATAATGATGAGGTGGAAAAAACTGTGACAACTGGAATGATCTGGGTTTCAGTCCTGGCCTCGGAAAGTCCTGGCTTGTTAATCTTGGGAAAATTTCGTAACCTCGCTAAACTGGTTTAGATACTATAAAATGAGGATGGCAATAGTTTCTACCTTGTAGGGTTATATTAGGTTAGATGACATGAGTAAAGTACTTAGCACAGCACCTGGTGTATTTTGTTGGTGCTGACTAAAAGTGAGCTCTTTTTTATGTCTTTCAGCTTCTGCTAAGCATTTTGTTATTGAGGTTTTAGTGGGTCTACTTTGGGACTACAATTTCTTGTCCATAGAAATCTGAGAAAAAGTCACACTTTACAGTGGACTTCGGTTCTAATCCCAGCATGTCACCTCTTGAGTGACAGGCATGACTGGTTATCACATCTTATCCTTGGGTCTCAGTTTGCTCCTGGACTGCTGTGAGATTCATTGACTTCTTGGTCTATCTAGCCTTTTGTGGGCATTTGGTATCTAGGTTGCTTTCGGGGATGGGGGGATCCTTCTGCACGGAAGGTAGGCTAAAGGTCCTGGCTCTGAAGTGTCTTCCTCCCTGGATGCCATCCGTAGTCCTGAGGTCATTACATGAAGCCCAGGGAGTTAGCTTCCTCTGCCATCTGAGATCAAGGCAGCTTGAAAACATGAGTGTGGGATGTGTGAGCTCTCTTTTGTTGTGGCCATCAATCACTGGCAGGGCCTGCCATAGGACAGCAAAGAGAGAAACGGCAAATAAGCAGTTTGCATTTGTAGAACAACACGAAGCCCTTTGCCTACGGTAATCGAAAAAAAAATCTAATTCCTGCTTGTGTCCCTGGAGTATCTTCCCATTTGGATTCCTACAGAGTCTCCAAATCTTGTCAACACAGTTGAGGTGGTGGAAGGAATTTGCCTGCTGGAGCTGGATTAAGAGGAGAATCCCTAGGCTCCCATAATGATGCCCAAATATCATGGATTTCAGCTAGATTAGGGGGATAAGGTAGAGGGGATGGAGAGGAGGTGAGTGAGGACAGTGGCTCTGGATGGGGAGGGGGATGAGTTGGAGAGGGAGATGGATTAGCAATTGGTAAGGCCCTATGATGCAGGTGCAGGAATACACTGTTACTTTAACCTCACTTGAATAGCACGCACAAGAGAGTGCTATTGTTCCCACTTTACAGATAGGAAAGTAAAGACTCAGAGAAGTTAGGTAACTTTCTCATGAGTCCAGCAGCTAGAAGTAGTAGACCAGGTCTTGAAGCCAGTTCTGTGTGACTCCAAAGCCTGTGCCATTCTCCATCACAACCATTATTAGACATTAACATCCCACTGATCTAATTTCTACCATATTATTACCACCTTATGTGTGTTTTTTTTTTTGAGACGGATCTCGCTCTGTCGCCCAGCCTGGAGTGCAGTGGCCAGATCTCAGCTCACTGCAAGCTCCGCCTCCCGGGTTTGCGCCATTCTCCTGCCTCAGCCTCCCAAGTAGCTGGGACTACAGGCGCCCGCCACCTCACCCGGCTAGTTTTTTGTATTTTTTTTTTTTTAGTAGAGACGGGGTTTCACCGCGTTAGCCAGGATGGTCTCGATCTCCTGACCAAGTGATCCGCCCATCTCGGCCTCCCAAAGTGCGGGGATTACAGGCTTGAGCCACCGCGCCCGGCCCACGTTATGTGTTTTTAAACCGACTCATTTTTTTTTTTAAAAAATTGAGCTTTGTCACAAGGATAACATCAATGAGACCTTGGGTTTTGATGAGCTACTTACTTTTCTAATACCCATTGAAATAAAACCATGATCATTAGATTTTTTAAAAGTTCATCAATGTACCGCCTAAAATAATGTTGTATACCACCAGGAGTACACAGACCTGTTTGGAAAGCAAGCACTGCTCTGCAGCATAAATAATAATATAATAGCAATAGATAACATCTGTAATTATTGGGGACTTGCCATCTGCCATTGTCATAGTGAGAAGAACACAGGTTCTGTAGTTACCTGGTTTTGCAATTGAAATCTACCATTTCTTGTACATGTGACTCTGAGAAACTTAGTTGTCTTCTCTGTGCCTCAGTTTCTTCATCTATAACCGAGGATAATAATAGTATTATTATCATTTAGAGCCACTTTGAGAATTAAACATTTAGAAACATGCCTGGCACCTACTGAGTCAGTATTAGTTGTTATTTATCAGTTAATTCATTTGATCATCCAGTCATTCAACAATTAGTTACTGTTTGAACGTGTTTTGTACATCAGACACTGTTCTATTATCTTTACAACAATCTGATGATGAAGGGTTTTTTTAAATTGTACTTTAAATTCTGGGGTACATGTGCAGAATGTGCAGTTTTGTTACATAGATATACACATGCCATGGTGGTTTGCTGGTCCCATCAACCTGTCACCCACATTAGTTATTTCTCCTAATGTTATTCCTCCCCTAGCCTCCCACCCCCCAACAGGCCCTGGTGTGTGATGTTCCCCTCCCTATGTCCATGTGTTCTTATTGTTCAACTCCCACTGTGAGTGAGAACATGTGGTGTTTGGTTTTTTGTTCCTGTGTGAGTTTGCTGAGAATATGGTTTCCAGCTTCATCCATGTCTCTGCAAAGGAGATGAACTCATCCATTTTTATGGCTGTGTAGTATTCCATGGTGTACATGTGCCACATTTTCTTTATCCAGTTTATTATTGATAAACATTTGGGTTGGTTCTGAAGGTATTATTATCATCATCCTCATTTTACAGGTGAGGAAACTTAGGTTGAATAATTTTCCCTGATGTCCCCCAGCTAATTCATGATGAAACTGAAATTCAAACCCAGGTTGTCCGAAGCTCTGCTATTGCGATTCATTTCTGTCCACGGAATACTTCTGATACCAAATGTGGGTTGTTCTTTTCCTACACCAATCAATTCTCTGACTGCATGTCCTACAATTCAATTCAATTCTGACACTATCTGGCTGGAATTAGCATCAGAGCCCACAGGTTAAGGGCTCAGTCCCACAAGACTGCCTCAACTTCAGATGCCAATTGCACATCCAGGCCACCTGTACCTCTCATTGACTAGCTATAAATCAGAAAGTTCCCAAGACCTTCTTTTCAGGTTTGATGATTTGCTAGAATAGCTCACAGAACTCAGGAAAACAGTTTGTTTATTATTACCGGCTTATAAAGGATATAACTTGGAAAATGGCAAATGGAAGAGATGCACAGGGCAAGGTGTGTGGGAAGGGGCATTGAGCTTCCAGGCCTCTCCGGGGGCTCCACTCTCCCAGCACTTCCCTGTGTTCTTCAACATGGAAGCTCTCTGAATCCCATGATTATGGATTTTTATGGAAGTTTTGCAATACAGGCATGATTAACTCAATCTCCAGCCCCTCTCCCCCTCCCCAGAGGGTGGGGCTGAAAGTTCTAACCCTAATCACATAGTTGATTCCTCTGGCAGCAGCCCCCATCCTGAACCTTTCCAGAAGTCCACCAAGGAGTCACCTCCTTAACATAAACTCAGGTATGCTTGAAAAGTGCTTGTCATGAATAACAAAAGGTGCTCCTTTCACTCCTATCACTCAGGAAATTCCAAGGGTTTCAGAAGCTGTGTGCCAGGAATCAGTGATGAGGACTACATATATATTTCTTATTATATTGCAGTATCACAGAAGCTGTAGCTGGTTCTCTTATCTGCTCTGCCATTGCTACCACCCCAGGAAAGGAAGCTCTCCTTCCTGACAGAGGGATGCTTGCTTATTTATTTCCCAGATATGTGGCCAGGCTTCCTCTTGAACCAGCTGATCCTTGCCTGGTGTTCTGAAAGCAGCCAGTGTTACCCCATCTGTCTCTGTCTTCCAATTTTGATCCTAGTCATATGGGAATGGGTCTTCAGCTCTTGCTAGCCTGTTCTGGCATGTTTGTGTCCCCTGAATTGTCTACCCAGAGCCCCTGCAATGTCTGCTTAGAGCCCTTGAACACAGTGGGTCATCACTATTGGAGTACGGGACTGCATGAGGGATGCAGGGACCTGGAGAAGACAGACGCCACGGTAACAGTACAACACCCACATTCACACATGAACATCTAGTTCTGCAAATCTAAGGAGTTAAGCATCTGTTTTCCACTGTATAAAATAGGTATTTGCTTTACAGAAGATGTCATCATGGAATTCTTTTAGTTAGAGAACTTTACAAAAAACTGTCACCTCCTGTTATTTTTCACAGATTTGTTTACTATGCAAAGCTAGGTTTACCCATACAATATTTCGGTATTTTTTTGTTCACCTTCTATAGGAAGATCTCTGGGAAAAATTTTATTAACCTGAGCTTTCTTTTGAGGGCAAGAAATTCACCTCCCTCTTTTGGAAAGAATGAGTGAGAAATGATCCCATCTGAGGTTCTTTCCCAGGTATGCTTAGGGCCCAAGTTTCACAGATACAGATGATAGAGTCCAGAGAGGACAATAGCTTGTGTTTGGGCAAATCTCAGTAAGACTGGCTGTCCTAGTGGAAACAGACATGAAATCTGTTCACCTTCACCTCATTCTTTCCAGTTTTCTCCAACCATCTACCCTAAGTCACTATTCAAGGTTCATCTCACATTTCTATCTGTTTGAAACCTTCTCCATCACTTTCCTCTTATTCTTTCTTCTCTCATTCCTTTCAGCTCTCTCCCTGTGTTCCTACCTGGTACATCATTTCACTGAATCACCTGTGGCTTAAGAGCATGCACTGTGGTCAAAATGATGGAAGTCCTGGTTCAGTGGCCTTCCGAAAGTCACTTCACCTCGGTGTGCCTCAGCTTCCTTCTTTGTTAAATGGGGAAATCAACAGCTGTTATAACCTGAGCTTAGTATGAGGATCAAATGAGAAAATACAAGCACTTAGCAAGTATCCACTAGACAGTAAATATTCAGTAAATGCTGACCAGAAGCAGTGATAGTGGTAATTACAATAATTTTGTTCCCTATTAGACTCTAAGATGCTAGAGGGCAGAGATTGAATCTCAAATTTGTTTTCTACCTTTCAGAGTCATAGCATAAATACTCAGTGTATTTAAAGAGGCTTTATATTTTATGTTTTCCCTTCTGTCTGCTTTATTAGAATTGGATTTAAATACACTTAGTGTTTTGCTGATATTTAGACCCATTTTATAGAGGGCATACGTCAGTGATTAAATAGTTTGTTCATAAGTGTTTATCTTCCTAGAGCAATAAGCATCCAGACAAACACTTGTGCTTTTAAAACTCCTTCTCTTGGCCAACTCGCTGAATGAGTGAAAGCCCAAAGGGAGAGCCACCTTTGCTCTTTTAGTAAGAAGTGAAAGCAGGCCTGATTATTGAAGGGGCCAGAGAGGAAGCATTGGAAACAGCTCTGAGAATGGGGAATTCTTGTGGGAGATGTCAGTAACCCAAATTATCTCTCATTTCAGCAGCCACTAAGAAAAGCCCCACCTGGCCCCTTCCCCTGGAGGGGCAACCTCTCCCCTGAGCCAGCATGCTGGGCCCAGCTGGGGTAAGGAGTGAGCAGTCATTAGGGGTCAGGTTACCAGTAAGCATGATGTCAGGGTGGCTCCTAGCTCCTAAGAGCCCCATGCTAGCCAGAGAGAAGAGGCAGTAGCTGTACCCAAAGACTATGCCCCTCTGTGGAGCCCTGCTAGGCCTGGAGTTCTAGATGGATGGCCGGAGGGTGTAGATGGCTTCTTCTCACCTTTGGAAGGGCCAGGGCTGCTCTTCCTGCTTCCTGCTTGCTTCTTTTAGCCGGGTTCTCTTTCTGTAGCTTTCCTTGGGATGCCAGTTTGCAGAGGAGGGGTACCGGGAGCCCCTGGGTGAGCAAGAATGTGGGTGGATGAGTTGAAGAAAGGCTTCAGATCCCTAGGATGGATCTGCCAGAGCTGTCAGTGCTGGATCAGAGGCAGAGAGTGATTCTGGGAAGAACTGGGTCTGGAATTAAACAGACCCCAGAAGAAATCCTGAATCCAAATCTTACAGTGGAACCATATGCAAATCACCTCTCCCTGAGCCTCAGTTTCCTCATCTGTAAAATGAGGAAAATAGCACTTTTCAGGGATTTTTTTTTTTTCTCTTTAGGAGAGCACCAAGGCTGTCTGAGAGACCCTGAGAGAACACTGAGAATGTGCATAGTGAGAGCTGGACACATGGCAGCCACTTGCTGTCCCTTCCCCATCCTCCCACTCCCAAGTATTAAATAGACAACTAGTTAGAGTATACTAGCTGCAGTTTAGGAGCTGCTAGGATGTTCTAATAATGTGTCAGCTCTTCATTTTTTGTTTAGTGACTGTTGAGAGCAGTTTTTCTTAAGTCTGAAGAATTATCTTTGGTATTTGGGTCATTAATCCAGTCGTCATTATGCAGACAAGGACACTGAGGCCCAGAATTGTCATCACTAGGGTAGGAGAACCAGCATGAGGCTCTCAATCTGGGTCATGCAGCAACATTTGTAATGTCCTGGTCTCTTAATGTTCTCACAGCCTCTGAGCATTTGATTCACAGTTCCTTCTGCCAAGAACAACCATCACATTGATTGTGCAGACCTATTTGTCCACCTTTAAGATTCAGATTGGAGTTGCCTCTTCTGAGAAGCCTTCTCTGCCTCCCACCTCCACACTGGGTTGGAAGCCTTTCCTCTGACTTCCAAGGCCCCTTGAGCTGACTTCTGTAGTGGTACTTCTCACATTGTATTGAGGAAAGCGGTTTCCCTGTCTGTTTCCCCTACCTGACAATGAGCTTTTCAAGGATTCAAGTCAAGTCTTACTCATGTTCATATTTCTGGTTTTATGTCTGGGACATTGTAGGTACTCCAAGAACTATTCATCCAAACAACGAATAAGTGAATGAGCAAATACCAAGAGTATAAAGTGCTCATGGTGGTGGGTTTTCCTGAGAGCTCTCACTGGCTCTCTAGATCCCCCCACCCATCTGCTCTCAGAGCCATCTCTGCCTCCCACTGGGATAGTCTCCTTGCCAGTGGCCTAGAGTGCAGCTATTCCTTGCTTGAGTTGTATGTCCATCCTTGTGGGCCCTAAGGACTAGAAAGCCTCTTAAGTTAGGTCCAGAGAAGCCCAATATTTAGGGTCTGTATTTAAGACAGCTCTTGCAGCTTTCTCATGGCTCTATCCTTGGCTGACATCCTCACAAGGACTGAGTTCCCAGAAGCTGCATTAATGGAGACATCATTATATTGTACCCCAGAGCTAGAATAAATAACTCTTATGTGCATTCATTCATTCACTCACACATTCATTCAATGCATTCCTCCATCCATTAGGGCACATAATCACAAAGTGACTGTCTACAACTTTATCACTCACATGTCTCCTGTGTCATTCAGAATAGGCAATTAGATTTTCCCAAAGGCCAGATTTGGGGGTCAGAAGGGCAGGCTGATGGAGCATCGACAAGTACTCTGATGTTAGCTTTAAAATATGCAGTAGCATCCTGAAATAATATGAAATAATATGTCTCTCCCACTCCTTCTGCTTCATATTCATGCACCCTCAATGTCCAGTAGCAGGTTTAGAGCCACAACTGCTATTTTTTCCTCTCCCCAGGCAAGGCACAGACTGCCAACCAGACCAAAAGGCCCTACAGGATTTGAAGTCCTTAGAATAGTGGCTACATTAAGTTTGCTTTTGGGTAGAAACAAACAAGCAAACTTCCTCCTGGCCTCCCTGTTCGTCTCTAGGTGAAGTGAAGAAAACTGATGGAATGTTAAAGGGGCCAAGCTTCCTCCTATCTACTGCAGCAGGACTGTATAATAAGAAACTGGACCTGAGCTGTGTATGGCCTTGGAAGAGCCACTTCACTACTGTGAGCCTCAGTTTTCTCATCTCTGTGATGAGACTAGTAATCCCAGCCCTTTATCCCTTATAAGGTTGTTATGAGGATTAGATGAGGTCATATTTGTGAAAGTAAAAAGAACACTAACAACTAATGTTCACTGGGTACTTATTACATATCAGGAACTGTTACAGTTTATATTTTGTAACTAAAGGAACTGAGGCTAAGATAAATTAAAAGTAAAAGTCAATCCCAGCACTTTGGGATGCGGAGGCAGGTGGATCATGAGGTCAGGAGATCGAGACCATCCTGGCTAACACGGTGAAACCCTGTCTCTACTAAAAAGACAAAAAAATTAGCCGGGTGTGGTGGCAGGCGCCTGTAGTCCCAGCTACTTGGGAGGCTGAGGCAGGAGAATGGCGTGAACCCAGGAGGCAGAGCTTGCAGTGAGCTGAGATCGGGCCATTGCACTCCAGCCTGGGCAACAGAGTGAGACTCCGTCTCAGAAAAAAAAAAAAAAAAAAGTCAAAGTCACACAGCAAATAAGTGATACAGCATGTATTTGTTGTCTGACTCCAAAGCCTAAGTAAGCTTTTAATCATGATATCATATATTTTTTTTCAGATTTTAGCTGTGCAACTTTGGACAAGCTACCTTCCTCTCAGGTCTTCAGTGGTGCCATCTGAAAATGAGAGATGGCTCAGATTAACGTTCCAGTCCCTTTTAGCTCCAAATTCCTGGTTTATTTTAACAAAGTATACAGACACACACCATAACTCTTTCTTTCTTCAAGTTTGGTCTTCTTTGAGCATGGAATTACTTGACTATTTGCAGGCTCTAGCTGAGAAAGTGTGCTGGAGAAACAAGCAGATTGTAACGCACATCTAAATAGCAGAGCCGAGCTTCCTAAGTGGGAAATGGATGTTGTAATACAAAGGCAGTTAGCAGGGTCCTTGGAGGTTTCAGCAGGATGTAATTATGGTTCTTTAAAAAGAGGCTCGCATATGTTTTTGAGCAAACTTAACAGATGCCCGGATGTCATGTCTATATTCTTTAGGGAGTCTAGGATGACTAATTTTCTACAGCAACTTTGCATACCACATTGGAACGACCCATTGCAAATCAATTCCTAGGGTGCAACTTAATGAACGCTTTTATTGATGATTCAAGTTAATAATCTAAAAATGACCACATTTTTAGATTATTAATCTTTATAAAATGTGGTCTTTATAAAATGACCACAACTTCTTTTCTGCCTGGTCTACTCTATGTTTGATAAACAAGATAGATAGTTCTCTCCATAGTTATCACTTAGTGTGATTTCTTTTTAAAGAGAAATCTTTAACTAGGCCTATTCATGGAGACTGAGGGTTTTAATGCTGTGTGGTTCATTTCTAGTGCAATATCCTTTGCAAACTTTTGTGACTTCCTTAGAGATTTTCTTTGACCTAGGTGCCCTAGGGAATCTTCTAGATGGTTCACTAACATTTTATTGTAGAATTAAATGCACATTGATTCTACAGAATCAATGCTCAGTTAAGGCAGTTTGGGGGCCATTTCCTTACCCCAGCACACTCTATCTGAAAAAGCCTCTTGGAAACCCATGTCCTCCTGAGGTTGTTGCGAATATCGAGCTAGTGCATCAGGAAATTGAAAGATAACAAGTCTAGTTTCCTTTGGTAGGCACCTTGACATCTCTTTTCTTGCTGGAGCTTTAACCAGTCTGATACATTTCCAATCAAGTCTTTTGAATCAAGTGGCTCTAAGAGCTGGTACAGGCTTCTGGGTTCACTTCTCTGTACTAGCTGCCTTGGAGCTAAGAAGTTTTCCTCTTAATAATAAAGAGTTGAAGATGGTTGAATACAGAAACTTTGCATATGTTTGGTTTGGAGGGAATATCAGCCTTTCAGTTGCCTCCAACTATTCATAACCTCCATAATTTCATAACCATCGATTTCCCCTTCTCCCTGACATGCTCTTTCATTGGCCTGTTGCCCACATCCTGTAATTGTGCCAGTCACCCCTGTGACCTTTCCTTTGCTGAGCTCAATTAATAATGTACTCAACACATTTCCCTGTTGCATCAAATACCAATTTGGCCTGAATGAGTGAAAGAATGGTTAATGAGGAAATGGTTAAGTCTTTCTTGTTGGACAAGCCTTTACATTGAGCCGGTCTTGGGAGATGGGGAAAGAGAGGAAGCTGCATTGTACTATTTGCTCAGCAAGTTTTTCTCAAATTCCGCAGCAGAGACTGGTTCTAATTACCTAGGTCCAGCTATTGTGCAGGTGAGAGTGTGTCATCTGATATGAAAGACTCTGAGCATCAAAGGCCTCATATGACACAGTTTTTGGCATATGGTTGTCCACTCCTCAGATGTTTCTGCTAAATATTTTAGACCATGTGGAGAACAATTACAACATGGAATGGAATGTTTATTTAGGAAAGGAGGAAGCAAGGAGAATAGTCTTCCCTTTCCTCTGATACTTCATGTCCTAAAATGGCCTAGGAATGCGCTCAGAGAAGGACTGGCCAGCCTGGACTGTGTAACGATCAGAGGATAACATGGCACCTGTGCTGTGCTTGCAGGCTCCCCACTGTGCACAGATACGTTATTTGCAGTTGCTTTGAAGGCCAGCTTTGTTGACAGCTAATGTTAAGAGGACATGCACCAGGAGATATGGCTTCCAACCTTGTGTAACAGCAGCCAGCTGGGCTCTCCAATTCTGAATTTTGGGAAGATTCCATGGCTTCATGGGAATAGGACATTTTCTTGATCGTTTGCTCCTGAGCTGCCTGTAGCCTCATATGTAGAATGTCAGAGGTGGAGGTTCTTTTAAGACCTTCTAGTCCAATTCCCATTTTTTTAGCCAGAGAAGCTAGGGTCTCAGATGGCAAGAGACTTAATGTCACACAGCAAGTTAGCCTCTGTAATCATTGCTGTTGCTGGAAAAGGATTGCGGAAAAGTGAAACAGCCAAAATAACCAAGCTTTATTGAGAATTTACTCTGTGCCAGACCCCATGTTAAGAATTTTACATGCATTATTTCATTTAATCCTCAGGAAAATTCTGGAAGGTAGATACTGTTTATTATCTTGAGTTTTTCCATGGGGCAATACCATTTGGAGAGAATAAGTATGGAGGAGCCAGCACTCAAATCCTTACTGTAGGAGGCCAGAGTCTGCATTCTGAATCACCATGTTCTTCCTGTTCCCATCTGATTCTAGTTTAACCCTCCCTCATTTTACAGGTTAACTCTAACCCCAAAAAGGGAAGCAACTTGCCTGAGAAAATAGTGGAATATTGTTATCGTGACTGAAAGCAGTTAACGTT
Source organism: Chlorocebus sabaeus (assembly GCF_047675955.1). Taxonomy (NCBI): domain Eukaryota; kingdom Metazoa; phylum Chordata; class Mammalia; order Primates; family Cercopithecidae; genus Chlorocebus; species Chlorocebus sabaeus. The sequence continues at coordinate 45,468,286 of NC_132904.1, read as the reverse complement.
TATTTACTACTTACTGAGTGCTTACCAGGGATTGTGCTGTGTGCTTTTCATTCACTTGTTTGTTACCACAATTCTAGAAGAATGTAGGTAGTACTAGGTGAAGTAACTGATGGCTAGGGAGCTTAAGAATAGCTTATGCCATATTTTATAGTTATTAAGTCGGGATTCAAGAGCAAGCCATCCAACTCCAAAATTTGACTTCCCTAATTCTGCTCTGCCAGGCCAGCATCTTGGAATCAACTATGCCTACCTTTTTCTGTATCAGGGTTTTTTTTTTTTTTTTTTTTTTTTTTTTTGAGACAGAGTCTCACTCTGTTGCTCAGGCTGGAGCTAGAGTGCAGTGGTGCAATCTCGGCTTACTACAACCTCCACCTCCTGGTTTCAAGTGATTCTCCTGCCTCAGCCTCCAGAGTAGCTGGAATTACAGGCGCCCAACACCACGTCCCGCTAATTTTTGTATTTTTTAGTAGAGACGGGGTTTTACCATGTTGGCCAGGCTGGTCTGGAACTCCTGATCTCAGGTGATCCACCCGCCTCGGCCTCCCGAAGTGTTGGGATTACAGGCATGAGCCACCACACCTGGCCTATTTTTCTGTATCACATTTAATTCTCATACTAACCCTGTTGGTAAGGAATTGGAAAACGTGGATATAATTCTAGCTTTGATACTAAAGGCATCATGTTTCTCTTGGGGGCAAGTCACTTCCCCCTCTGAATGCCTCAGTTTCTTCACTTGTAGAAGAGGGGTATCATCCTTTTACACTACAGCATCTTGTGAGACGGTGAATGTGCACTTGATTCGCTAGCTGGAAAGTGCTGAATAGAGATTCTTCTGACGCCTTCAATCAGGTCCCTTTATCCTTTGAAACCTGGGAGCTTTCTCTGCTGTCCCATCCACTGAGCTCAGCACCGGAGGGTCTGCATTTGTTGTGAATTAGATGACAGCTGGGCTTGTATTTTCTTCAGATGGAGCTTGGCCTGGGTATTAAATAGCTGTCAGTAAGACCGCTTTTCTAACTGGCGCAGAGAAACAACAGAGCTGGGCTGGCAGTCCTCCCTCCAAATGTCTGGGGGTGCTTGCAGAGGAGAGCAGTGGGGTCTCCAACACTAAGTCCCCATCCCTTTGTGCTTGAAGGATAGCACATAGAAAACATTGGCCCCAAACAGAAAGGCTGACCCCTGCTCCAAAATCCTACCTTACTTCTATGTGACTGTGGAGAGAGCAGGCTTGAGAGATATTAGTAATAAGTAAAGCTGAGAAACAGCTGCGGAAACCAGGTTTCAGGACCTCCTGGCCCCATCAACACTACGCTCTAATTATCTCACAGCATTTGGCCACTTGGGCTGTTGGAGTTTCTAGGAAAAATTCATTTTAACCTTAACCAGTATTATTGTATTTCTTTTTATCCAGATGGGAGAATATTGTTTCTTTCTCCCATCTTCACTGATTTCTCACTTTTAAATCCTGCAGAACTTTATTCTGTTTGAAACCTATGAGGGGCAACTAACATTTTTGGGAGTCGATTTGTTGTTGGACACTTTTACAGGCACCATCCCATACTATTCCCACAGAAACAGATCATCTTTCCATGCGAAGTTCACACTCTTTCTTTTTCTCCCAGGTTAATGAGGTCTCCTCTCCTGGCTCCTTCTCTGAATGTCAAGTGCCCTGGGGCTCAGAACTTAGTCCTTTCTTCTATTCTCTGGGATTTTGTAGGTGATCTTATTTAAGCTTTTGGCCTTACCTTCCATCTCTAGGCTAACTCTCCAATTTATGACTCCAGATCCAACTATTCACCTGTGCTCCAGACTCATGTCCCCCACCTGGAAGTCTGAGAGGCACTCCAAGGCCTGGCCTCCACCTGCCTCTCCACTCTCTTCTCTTGCACTCTCCCTTTGGCCACGATGACCTTCTTGCTGCTCCTTGAGCCTGCCAACAATTCCCACCTCAAGGTCTTTGCACCTGCTTTTCTCTCTGACTGGAAAACAGTTCCCCCAGTATTCTCATGGCTGTATCATTCTTCCTTCAGGTCACCTCCCCTGAAAGACCTCCTCTGATCACATCATCCAAACTAGTCCCTCCTGCAGGACCCCATCTTCCACTCTCTAGCCTCTTCCCCTGCCTGTTTTGTTTTGTTTTTGTCATAGCGCTTGTCTTACCTAAAATGATATTGCATGCTTATTATATACCTGTTCATTGATTGTCTCTCCCCTTAGACACAAAATTCACAAAGGCAAAAGCATTATCTTCATGATCACCACTATAGCCCTGAACCTAGAATGTGGCTGCATGTGGCCTGGGGTCAATGAATATTTGTTACACGTTGAATGAAAGAAAATATAACAGGTAGGTATCACCTCCCCAATTTTATAAATGAGTCAGTGGAGGCTGAAAGACGTAATATACCCCACGTTACCTGCTTTTTTCCCCCTCAGAAAAGGGGGAATCATTTAGTCAAAGTAACCTGTATGAAAACAAGGCATTGAGTTATTTTTATAATAATTTATAACTTAAAAATAACAGTAAATCTTTCTTAGTTGTCCAGATAGCAAAACTCAGTATGTGCATTTAATAGCAATTATAATAATGTTATCATGACCATAATTTACCACACATATCACCAGTCTTGTTTTCTTTTTCTCCAAAACACATACTTTTCTGACTTCACGCATAATCTTGCTTTGTTGTTATTCATTACGTATAAATGAACTTAGCACCCATACTTCTTTGTCAGCCCCAGCAGATGATAATTTATCTAGGAATCTGAATACCTGATACATCCAAAGAGAATTTTTCTGAAAAGGTTTTTTTTTTTTTTTTTTTTAATCAGCTATTAAAAGACTCCCCCATATAACTTTCCTCACTGAAGGATGATTTGTGATAGCGCCTGGCACTTGGTTGCAGGGTGAGCTATCAGTGAGTTGACTGGATGGTCACATGGCACCTTGGTCCATTCTCTGGCAACACATATGACACATAGTTGAGACATCCTCAGTTGCTCATATACTTTTGCAGAAACTAATTGTTTTGAAACTTTATGTTATACATAAGCATATTTTACATATCCTTTAAAAAATCTGCACAATAGGAAGAAATACCAAGAGAACTCAAACGTGAGTTAATGAGCAAGATCAACTCTTCTTTTTTGTTGTGTTAAGAAATCATCTGTCCTTTTAATTCTAAGAAGCCTTTACTGGAAATATCATGAATTCAGGGGAGATCAGCATGTAGACATTGAGGGTATATAATGTTCTCCCCCTTTTTTCTCCAACTGTTTGGCCCATCTGGCAATTTGACTCCTGTTGTATTACTCAATGCCTCTCCTAGGTTTTTCTTCTCTTTGGATTGGAGCCTGTCTCTGTCTTTCCCTATCAAGGCCTTGCCCCATCCCCTTTCAGATTCTCAGTGTTTTAGGTGCACAGAAACTGATTTTGATTGTAGCTATCCCTTTTGATTGGATACTGCCTCTGACAAGATGTTCCCACTTGGCTCACCCAGCTTCCCAGTCAAGGCATGGACTCTGATGTCCTTCTCTCTAGCCATATTGGAAGCTCCTTCTGGACAATAATGATCTTATATTTCTGTGTTCCTTCCAAATTCTAGCCCAAGGCTAATTAAAATTAGTAAATACTCATTTGTCCAACTTCTTGGTTTGTGGCAGCCAATTGTTCTTTCCATGATCCCTTTAGCTTTGAGTAGTTACAGTCCCACAAATCTGGGTAAAAACCCTTTCTTCCTGAGGTTATGGTGGAAGACCTCTGCAGAAGCACTGTTTCCCTGCTGCAGACACTCAGAAGCAGATGTGTTTAAATTTATCCCTGAAGATGGCTGGGCACAGGCCAGGGAACAGGAGACCAGTCAGTGAGAGCAGGCACCGTGTTGGTGCTCCCTTCTCCTCCGTTCTAGCAAAATTATTTGGGGGCCTATTCTTTCCTAGTGCTTGAATTTCAATATCTACCCCCTCACCCACAAACTCAGCTCTTACTCTACATCAGTCTAAATTTACTGGTCTCCCAGCCTCTCCTTCCTATTAAATTAGATATTAGAGAGATCCATCAAGCCAGCGCTGCTCGAGGGTACAGTTTAGAGTCCCTGTGCCTAAACCGCTGATGCTGTGGCTTGGATGGACCTAAATTTATCTACAGAATTACATGAAACCCTCTTGTTTTCACTTGTGCAGGTGTTCAGGTCCCGTCATACTACCTAATAAAACACTGAACTCCCCTGGAAGGTCTCAGCAAAATAATCCCATGATATTATCACTTGGCATTCCTACAGCTCTTTATTTTTTATCTTCCGGTGGTGATTGTGGGGGGTGTGTGTTTATGATCATTTTATTAGCCTTTCCACACAAGATTTGTTTTTTATTAAAAACACAAACGTCATTATAAATATCTTGGTAGAGAGGTAGAAAAGGGATTTTGAAAGAGACTAGGCAAAAGGATTAAAGATCTACAGGTTTAAACTGTTGCTAAAATAAGCACTCACAATACAGCCATGAACTTTTTTCTTAAAGGTAGCCTTCATTAATTATCTTTCCAATGGGAAGTAACAGCCCAGACCTTAAAAGCCAGACATGTCGCAGGGAAAAGGCAAATTTATGGAGATGATGTTAAGAAAAATCTTGTGTTTAAAAAGTCTTGTTTTCTATTTTCTGTTGTTATTTCCTGCTCAACATTTTTTCTTAGTTGTGCATTTCTGGTTATATAATCTGGATCTTGTTAAGGCAACATTAAAGTGGATTTTAAAAAAACAAAAACAAAAAACACTTGCTGGTGAAGCATCCTAATTGGTAAATACGGATGATAGGTGCATGATATTTGGGAGTTTACAAAGCACCTTTATAACAATAATCACATTTAAATCTCATGACAACCTTGAGACAGGTACACTTAGAAACCCCTGTTGCAGAGGAGGAGATGAGGGCACAGAGGGGACGAGGGACTCACCTGCTGTTATACTGCTGGTGAGCAGTGGAGCCTGGACTTGAACCCAAGTTCTCTTATTTCTGTTTCAAGTTCTTCCTATAATCATACACTATTTCCCAAAGAAACAGCCTTGTTCATTCCTTCAATCAACTGTCTGTCTATATCCATCCATCTAAAACTGTTTATGAAAGATCTACTATATACGAGATACTGGCTAGAACCCTCAGCTTGGTAGGGAAGACAGCAAGTGAAGGGATAATAATAGTAAACTGTGACAAGTGCTCAGACATTAGCACTGGGGCTCTGGAAAAACAAAGAATGGACACTTAGCCTGAGGTGGAAGGGAAGCTCAGAGTCAGGGAAGGCTTCCTGGAGGAAGCAGTGCTGGAGCAAGGTCTTGATGCGTATGGTATTTAACAAGCACGTATTTCCCTGGGTTGTACCAGTTTCCTAGGCGCTACTTATTGGCCACTTCTATGTCACTCTTAGTTGAGCTCAGTTGTCAAGAAAGTAGTGGGGCAGAGGTAGCTAAAGAGAGAAAGGCATTCCCAGTGAAGGAACTTTGAGTGATAAGGTGTCCCAGAGAAGGCTGTAAAACATGGCATGTGGAAAGTGCCCCAGACAAGCATCAGGTGACCCGGTTCTGATTCCCAACCATCTCTGTCCTTTTTCTAGGCCTTGTTTTCTCATCAGCAATATGAAAGGATTAGATCTTTAAAAAGTTAAAAGGGTGGATTGCATTGCCCCAAGGAAGCAGCAAGAATAGGGCAAATAGGAATGTTGTCAGGGAGCATGGAAGGGTGCTGTCTATGCTGTCTATGTCTTCTTGTAGTTTCACCCTGAGTACTTGCTATGGGGGCTGGCCATGCCTTCTCATAACCTCTGCACTAGCTCTTTCTTCTGCCTGGAAAGCTTTGACCATCTTGTCCATCTGCTAGCCTCTATCTCCTGCCCTGCTCTCTTCCTGTTCCCAGGCAGATTCAGGGCTCCTTCTCAGCTCCTGCAGAGCCCCAGGGCTACAGCATGTTTATCCCCCTCACTGTGTTTGGATATTTGCATGCCTCTCTCTCCCCTTGACCACAGGCTCCTTGGGGGAGAGATTGCAATTCTTATTTCCATATTCCCAGCATGCAGCACTGTGCTGAGCATGACACATAATGTGAATATATGAGGGGGGATTGTGGACTTGGCTTGATCATAGGTCTTCAAGCTGAAGGAGATTTCCAAAAGATGACTTTGGTATTCAGAACAAAATATGTTCATGCCCATTTTACAGACAAGACTCTCAAGGCCCTGGGAGGTTAGAATATGTACTGGGGAGGATAACTCAGGTCTCCTGCTTCCCAGGGCAATGGTACTGCCATTCCATGAAAATTCCCAGGAATCCAATTTCATTTCATTCCTTTAGGAAAACAGAGGGGCCTTTTTGTTGGAGTAAGCTGAAGGAGATGGGAGTGGGGTATAACAGCTCAACTTGACTCTGGGAGTGATATGAAGTATGGGAAGGTTCATTTGGGTTACAGCCTTTTGAATAGATTAAGGAGGCAAGGCTGGGAGGAGGCAGGTGGAAGATCAGAGGAGACAGCATTTGACAAGGCGGAGCTGTCCGGGGTCTGAACAAACAGCTCCTCTCCGGAGAGACAGGAGCAGGGCTTCTCAGAGCGTATGTATGAGACAAGCTCCATGTGCAGTGAAGTGATGCGTACCGCAAACACATTTCTCCCATCCGCTTCGGCTGTCACAGCCCCGGCCCCCCTGCACATGTCATTTGTCTTCTGGCTTCCAAGTTGCAATGGACTCTTTCAGGCAAGCAGAAAACAAGGACTGGCCTTTTGGGGGTGCCGGCTTCATTTTCACGTCTAGTCTTCACCACCTTGGGGTATGGCTTTCGTTTTCTTTATTACCCCCCTCCCCTGAGTTTATTCCTTGGCAACATGCCCCTGGCTCGGTGTGGCCTATGATGCATCCCCCTGATGAGAGGCACCTTATCGGCTCCCTGGCAGATGTGGGGAGGTGGCGCAGGGTGCACGCAATGAATCGCTGATAGATGCCACTCACGGAATCAGCGCACACCTTTAATAAAGAGCGGTGCCTCACTATTTATGGTGATAGGGCTGGTCGTGATAACAGCATCTCCTTCAGATTGGCTTTTGAAATGGCAGATGGAGAGCTGGGTGGGGGTGGGGTAGGGAGTCTCTCACGGAGGAGATGCTCCCTGTCGTGAAACTGACTTCATGTCTGCCAGCGCTCTAGGTGTCAAGCCGAGGACAGGTTGGGTGCCTTCTTTGATTGTCTCCTCTGAAAGAATAGCTGATCAGCATATACATGCCAGTGCTGCTAAGGGCGTGCAGCAGCTTCTGAGGATCCATCAGGTCCACAGGGCAGGTCATGCACTGGCACCCCACTCTGAGCTCCCTGAGAACAGGGGCTTTGTTGTTTTCTTCCAGTTGTCCCACCCCAGGCTCGGTGCTGGGCATGTGGAGAAATTAAGTGTGTCTGCGGAGGCCCATGACCTGAGTTCAAGCCCTGGCTTCATCCCTTGTTCCCTGTGTGGTTTTGGGCAAATTACTCAACCTCTCTTGAATCTCTTCCCCAGTGTGTGCAGGGGCAGGGCAGAGAAGTTTCCTGGAAAGGCTGCTGCCAAAGCTGAGTCTTGAAGGAGGAGGAGGAGGACTGTCTGGAGGACTATTGTGGGCAAGTGAGGTTGGCTCCATAGATCCACAGGGCTGGTGGTGAGGAGATTGGAAACTTGCAGTGTGGCTCAGGGTCAGACAGACTGGATGGGGCATGAGCAGGGGGCAAGGACACTGAGGCCCTGGTGACTGGGTGTGGGGCCACTAAGGGAATTAATAAGGTGGAAAAGCCAGAGGGGTCAGAGAGAGAACTATTAATATTGAGAGAATAAGAGCAAGGCCTATTACGTGGAAGCAAGGGGGTGGTTGAGAAGGGATGCTGTGAAGCAATGACAGAGGTAGAGACAATTTCAAGTGACATTCAGAAGACATTCACATCCGTACATCATACTTGCTTCACTGGAAAATGTCCATCTTCTGTCCATTTCCTAGTTACGTTCTGAAGCAGACACCTGAGTGGCTGCTGTGGAGGAAGGGGCAGAGAAATGGGAGGAGAGAAAGTGACAGCCTCCTCAGATTACTGACACCTGCCAGGCTTGGCCACATCCGCTGCCCTGACTCTTGCCTCCTCTGGCATCTTCCTGGTCCTGTTGTGTCTCTGGTGAGCTGACCAGAGCTTCACGTGGGCTTCTCCCAGGTCTTTCTCTATTTCACGTCAGACTGCCGCTTTACTTGACATTCCTCTGAGACTGCCTTGCATTCTCCTTTTTTCCACTTTGCTGTCTGCAGGCAGAACCCAGCCACGCAATTCTCTGCTCACCTGCCAACAGTGTCTTCCCAGGAAGCATTTCTACTCCCGTCAGCACCAATAATTTAATAAGCTCTTCCAAATCACCAAACACCATTCCAAAAAACAGATTTAATTAGCATCTTGGTTAGCTTTAGTATATATAGTTATAGACATGTATAACAAAGTTATATAGTTAATATCATTTGCTATACTTGCAAAAGGGATAAATACGGCCATGATGGTTTTTACCTTCCAGGCTCCTGCACGACACATCCCTTTTATCTAATCTTCTTCATCCCCTTATTGCTGCCATGTTACTTGCAATTAACCATGTAAGTGGAATCTTTTTATGCAAAGAAATAAAACTAATAGTGTATATCTTCTCTCTACGCTGGCAACAGTCTACTCAGCCTTAATGAGATTTGAATACAACACAGTGATGTTGATACCCGTCAAGCTTGTTACAGTGGGATTCTCTCCATATTGAATTTCCTTAGGCCACTGCTGTTCCCTTGCATTAGATATTTCATTCCTGTGGTTTTGAAAGTCTGAAAGACACTAGCTAGAAATTGTGCTGGTCTGGGAAAATCATGGCATGCTTGAACTATCTCTGGAATTTCCATGTCCTGTGATCTAAAGGGCTGCTCAGGAAGTGGAGTGCTTCTGAGTAGGTTACCATGAGGCGTGTGGGTGTGCAGGAGGGAAGAGCTCCCATCTCCAGGGATCTTCCATGACATTCTCCATGACAGCAGGCCAACAGGAAGCGGCAGAACCTTCATGACAAAGCGTTGGAGGTCAGTGTGCTCTGAGGCATTATGAATCATCCCATGGTGTGACGTGGAGGAAGGTACACCCTCTGTCTGGATGGCAGAATCAGTGGAATAGATTTTCTGCATAAATTATAAATACAAAGCCAATCATACTGCTTCTCTGCTATGGTCTTCCAGTAACTCCTTGCCACCTTTGCAAAATGCCCAAGTTCTTTAGCAGAACAAAGAACCACTTGTGTAAAGTGGCCAACTGTCCTGCTTTGCCTGGGATTTAGGGTTTTCCTGGGACATAGGACTCTCAGTGCTAAAACCAGGAAAATCTGGGCAAACCGGGCTGAGTTGTCCACCCTATAACCATTACCTAGGTCCTCAACTACCCCACTGCAGCCCCACCTCTTTCCACATGCGGAACAATAAGCACTAGTGGTTCTCAATGGGTTGTAGTGGTTTCCACTGTTTCTCACCTCTTTGCCTATGCCTGTGGTCTCTCTGCTTCCTAGAAGGCTTCCCTGGCTTCCCTATCTTTGCCTAACTGATTCTCCTCATCCTTTGACATTCAGCCAGGCATCACCTCATCTAGGAAGCCTTCACTGATCCCCTCAAGTTGGGGGAGTTTCTCTCCTCTGCTCCCCTACTATCACAGTTATCACTCTACACCTTCGCTGTCAATTTCATTGTCTCTCTACTCACTGGACTTGGAGCTTTGTGAAGGCAGGACTATGCTTTATTAGACTTGGTATTCCTGGACCCTAGCACAGTAACTGGACATAGATGTTCATTAAACACTTAATTTAAGGATTTATTTGATTGCATAAATATTGAAGTAAATGAATGAATGAAGTCGTAGATGGTAAAATACAGTCCAGGTGCTGGGGATCTTTCAAAACCTGGGTGCCTGTGTTCTATCTGCAAGCATGTGGAGCAGTTTATAAAACATAGGAAGACCCTGACTCTTTCCAGAGATGAGACAGGAAGTGTGGTAGCTCAGGGCCACCAAGCGGGCTGCCCAGGGAAGAGGGCGTGGACAGTGAGGAGGGGATATTTGATGAAGGTGGTGGCAGGCTAGGGCTCTGAAGCAAGCTGGTGTCCTGGGAGCTGGGATGGGGAGAGGAACAGGTCAACGTTGGGTATAAGTGGACCAGATAGAAACAACATCAGGACAAATGTGGTAATTTGGTTTTTTGGTGCCAAAGAGATATTCTTAACTGAGATGTCTTCACAAATGGAGGCTGGAGCCAGAGAAAGAGAGGTGGGAGATACAGAAAGGCAACCAGGACCCAGAACTAACGAGGTTCCTTTTAGAAGGGCGCTTCCTGAGTTTCTGAGGGCAAGAGGGGTTGTGAAGGCACCAGACAGGACCTGGGAAAATCAAAGCAGCTCTGGGCAGTATGTCTTATGCCAACCTGCTGGGTGGTGGCCAGAGCTGGTCTGCAGGCTGCTCAGTGGGGCCATCACCACCTGGGCCCCAGGTGGGAATGCTGCTGGAAAGAGAAGACCCCTGGGCTTCCAGGGGGCTGCCTTGTGTGCTGGAATCTCTGTCTGCAGGATGAATATTTCAGAAAGGCAGCTGGGAAAGGCAGTGCCTTTTTAATCTAAGCTGAATGGCGCCTGAGGGGGAAGGGCGCAGTGTCCTCGGGAGTGGAATAATGTGCTGCAACACCATGTTCCCTGTGTACAATGAGACAGGAGGTGAGCGTGGGAGACAGCTTTGGCTATAGAATTCTTTTTCTTTCGGCCCATGCTGAATGAGAGCCCAGAATTGTTGCCAGTGACCTTCGACAGCAACACAGGGTGAGGCAATTGTGCCGACTGGCAAACCTTGATGAATTGGAACTTGTTGGGGAGTCAAGCAGCGTCTGCCGTTCATGGAGCAGCTCGCTCCAGCCAGATGCTCCGGCAGCCCACTTACAGGCTGTGCTTTCCACACATGACTTTGCTTCGTGGCAACAACAGCTCTGTGGGAAGTAATTGTCTCCCTCACTTTGCAGAGGGGGAAACGGTGGCCCAAAGTCTAATGACTGAAAAGCCCAATGCCTGGCATATCATCCCAACAATAGTAGCTGAAACTTAGATAAGGTTTGCTCTGTGTTATACAGTGTTCTAAGTGATTCTATAGGTAGAGCCCATTTCATCCTTATAACTACCTCGTATAACTTCCATTATTCACCCCATTTTATAGATGAGGATGCTGAGGCACAGAGAGATTAAGTGGCTTGCCCAAGATTGCATAGCTAATACATGACAGAGCCAGAACTTGAACCTAGGGAGTTTGACTCCAAAGTTGGAGTGTTTGATCATTTACTACACACTTTGTATATAGATAGCACTCAATAACTGTTAGCTGCTATTACTCGTATTACCTCCAAAGGCATACAGCTTGTGAGGCCAGAGCTGGGATTGGATACAGGATGTCTGACTCCAGGGTATCTGCGTTGAACTTCTACATTAGGCTGATTGAGGGATTTGTGGATTTTTCTTGTTAACTGAGGCTTAGGAAGAAATCCCATTTGCCTTCAATCCTGTGACAGACACTGCTGTAGTGTACTAGCATCTGTAGTCTCTCTGTCCTGGCTCACAGCCCCACCACATATCCCTGCTTCCTTTGCAGTTAACTGTGGCCATGTCAATGAATTCTAGTCAACAAAATATGAACAGAAGAAGTGTCCACCCCTTCCAGGCTTGGCGCCTCTTCCCAAATAATCTCATGATACCAGAGGACTTAAAGGAGAGTCATAAGGTGGCAGTAGCCTGAGTACTTGAATAGCTACATGGAGCACAGCCCTTCAATTTGCCCCCAGCATTAAACTATGATGCAAGCAAGAGATCATCTTTTATTGGGTGAAGTCAATAAGTTATTTATATTGTTACAGCAGTTTCTCCCACCCCTGCTCCCAACAATATAGACCCTTTTTAAAAAGCCCTTGAGAAATGCCTTAGTCTGCATCTCTACCACAGTAAACAGAAGCTGAGAGAATCAAGTTTTGAAACAGCACAGACTTCGGCGTCACACACAACTGAGTTCTGGTCCCAGGTTACCATTTCATAACTGTGTGCCTCGGCCTCTCTGAACTCCACAGACCTCCTATGTGAAATCAAGATAACACTACCCTTGCTGGTATTGCAAGGCATCAGAAGTAATTCAGCCAAAGCCCCCACATAGTACCTGCTGTATATTTGCTCAATAAGTGTTAAAGCTTTTTCCTTTCAATGAGAGAGTAGTTGGACAACATGCGTCAAAACCTAAATGTTTGTGTTCCTGTTAACCCAGCAGTTCCACTTCCAGGAATTTAGTCTAAGAAAATAATCTTGGATACTCAAAGATTTAGCTCTTAAAATGTTTATCCTCATGTTGGATTTAAGTGAAAAGTTGGAAACAAGGTAAATTTTCAGCAATAGGGAATTGGCTAAATAAACCGTGGTGCATCTATTTAATTGAGAACTGTTCAGCCATTAAACATTATGTAATAGAAGACTGTGCAATAACATGAAAAAATATTCAGAGTAGAATATTCAAAGTAGAAGAAGCAAATTACATAACAGTGTATATTCCATGAACCCATTTTTAAAAATAGAAACAAAAACATATATATGCAGAAAGAAGAAACTAAAAGGATACATCTTAAAATATAAAATGTTTATCTCTATGGAGTAGTGTTTGTATGTTTTTCTTCTTTGCTTATTTGTAGTTCCACATTTTCTATAGTAAACAGATATTACTTTGGTAAAGAGAATAAAATGAGTTATAAAAAGTTATTTTTTTGGCCTTGCCTGCATTAGCTGTGACCTTGAACATCCTTTATCATCTTTATCATTGTGCAGATGTTGACTTGGACAGTATGAGAGACAAAGACAAATGTGAGTTGACTCAGGATATCTGTGGAACTATCTAGGATAGGGTTGGATTGCTGTCATTTGTGGCTTAATTGGGTGCTGGTTGTTGGATTTTTACTGCTATGGGTGTTATTTGCATGGACTCATGTGCACATGGATCACTCCACCCCTCGCCTTCCTTGCAAAAGTGCTGCTTCTAGTGTGAATCCAGTCCTGGATAGGACCATGTATCCTGCACACTCTGCAGGTGCCCAGTGAATATGAGCTTCTCTGGACTGACTGAGGACCACATGATGAACACTGGAAACTCTCAGCCTTCATACAACAAGGCATCTGGTATGGAACTGTTCAGTGCAGCCTTCTCTGGCTGATACACTCGCCACGGACCTCCTTATCCCTGAGCTGGGACCCTAATGGATGTGCATGAGTTTGTCTCCAAGCTTGTAAAAAATGTGCTTTTGCAAGAATGAGTGAATCACAGACTGAAAGAATATATTTACAATGCATACATCTGACAAAGCATTCACATCCAGAACATATAAAGATTTCCTAGAAATGCACAATAAAAAGAAACTCAAAAAAATGGCAAAAGACTTGAACAAGCACTTCACAAGAGATATGAGAATGACTATTAAACATACAAAAAAGAGTTCCACACTGATGATAATAAGGAAAATTCAGTTTTAAACCACTATAAGATACCATTTTATACTCATTAGAATGGCTAAAATACGAGAGTCTAACAAGTCCCATAATTGATAAGGATATGGAGCAAATGGGATCTCAGTTCAGTGCTACTGTAAAATCAGTTTAAATTCCTGTTTATGTTAAACTCTGTTCAAAATGATTTGATGTGATAAAATAATTTTGGATAAATATGTTTATTCAGTCATGCACTTGTCCAACAGTTATATATTTAGAGTTCATGATGAGTAAAACAAAGTTAAAGCCTTCAAGAACCATAAGACAGTTCGCAAAATGAAGCCTTAAGTTAGCCACCATATAGCTAGTGCTATTTATTGTATTTTCTTGATTCTCAGACAAACGTTATTATCTTACAACAAATTTCAAAATATACCTGACAACTGCAAAAAATGTTTTTGCACCAAGGATTGAAGTCTTGAGGTGCCTGTGTTTGTCTGTCATTTTTTTTTCACAACTTAGACCTTTCTTTATCAGGAAAGATGATTTTTAACTTCTTGCCTTTGCCTCTGCATTTAAGTTCTTTGAAAAGAAGTGCATGTTAATGCACATGGTAATAATTATCTCATTCTATCTGTAAACTGTTTATTTCTCAACTACTTTTTCAATATAGCTCCATTTTTGACCCCTCAATGTAAAAACAATTATCTTAAATTAATGCAGTCTTAAATTGTACATTGACATGGCTTTGTTTACTTGCCCAAAAGCATGAATGTAAGGCAAAGATAAATGCATTTAACAATCTTTCGGATGCCCAGTATTGAACCAGACACAGAAGGAACAGCTCTGATGTGAAAAACTGGTATCATTTTCTAATGAGAGGGATTCTGGTTTTGAAGTCAGAGAACTGGGTTGCACTATTGCTCTGTGATGTCTTATGTGATCTCGGGCACATTCCTTTAATTTTCGAAGACTCTATTTTTTCCTGGATGGAATGGGTATGATACGACCCATCTCATATGGTTGATTTAAATAGATAAGGTATAAACATCCTAGCATGTAATAGGTGCTCAGTGAATGCCTGTTGAATCTGAATCTCAATGGAGACATAAGATGCACTCCAACAGATTCTCAGAGACAGCGGGAGACAGTGAGGAGCCTGTATTATCAAGTTCACATTTGGACTGGTACAGCTTTTAGTGTAACTTCTACCCAAGGATTTTTCAGCAGCTTTCATTGAGCCATAGTATAACATCAGGAAATGTGTCAATAACTTTGACCTTGGTTTTGTAGAGAGAAAATGTGAGTTGGCAAAACTAAAGTGAGTTTTTGAAGCAAGCTCCAAAACAAGCCCCTTATCTCTGTGACTCGAAAAGGGAATGGGTAAAGGGTGAAAAAAGTGGGAGCAGAGACATGATATTCCGAAATAATTTCCTGGAAAACAATAAAGCATGGGAGGGGCTCAGGGTAAAAACAGGCGGAGGTGACACCTGCTCAATGGAAGGACAGTGGGGTCTTTCTTTGGGGTAAAGTATAGGCAAATGCATGGAATGGGTGCTGGGAGCTGCTTGTCAAGGCTACACAGGTGGTTACTGCCTGATCCAGGACAAGAACTCACATTTCATCCTCCAGGTATCCTTTTTCATTCCATTTCAAAATTTTCTTTGATAATATCATTTTCTTGGTCTTTCATTTACTAAGTGTGCTCACACACACACTTGCACTCACACACACTCTCTATATGCACATACACAAGACAGTTCATTGGTTTACGATAATCATTTTAAAATTTCCATGTCCTGCTGGGTAGGTTTTAAGCATCTGTGATCCCAATCAGCTAGGTGCTCAGGGAGCATGGTGGCGGGAGGGGGAGTAGCAGTGGAAGGACATCCCAGGGCTTTCTCTCTCTGAGGTTAGAGGATGACAGCTCTAAAGAAAATGAGGTAGTTAGGATGCAACAGCATTCCAAGGAGAAAGGGCTGCATAAGGACTGGAAGTGTGGAAGTTTCAGACACTGCCTGTAGTTCAGGCTGCTGTAGCATGGGCTGGGAGGTGGGTGGTGCAGGAGAGAAGCTGCTGAGTCTCACCACCCATTTCCTCCAGGGGACATTTTCTTTCCCTTCCCAGTTCTGCCAGCCAAGTGGAACGGAGAAGTATTTTCTTCCTCAAGCAAAGAGACAGGAAGGGATTGAGTAGCTGGTGGGTACTGAGTGAGACTGCCTGGGTTGCAGGCAGCATGGAGGACTTGACCCACAGAGTCCCAGAGACTGGAAATAGAGGACTGGAGCCGTTTTAATGCCAGTGAAGATGGTTAAAACTGGTTCAGAGGAACAACTCTGAAGTCATTTGTTTTCTTTAAGTCTTCCCCTTTGCTGTAATTTGATTTAAATAGAGTTCTTTGATTTTCAGCCTAATTTAAAAGTAGCATTTACAGAAAAAAAAGCTTAGTGTAGAGGAAAAACTTGCAAACATGTGGTTCCCTTCTATGAATCTTTGACATGATTCACCCACTTTTTCTCTTATGCATCTCCTCTGTCAGTGAGCCAACCTCCAGCAATGACACTGCCTCTGAGCTTGTTAGAAATGTAGAGTACCAGGATCCTCCCCAAGACCTCCAGAATTGGAACGTGCATGTTAACAAGATCCTCAGGTGATTTGAATGCACATGCTATGATAATCATAGAAAGTATAACTAATTTCCTAGGAAGTGAGATCTTGAAAACTCCAAGAAAGAAACGTCAGACTTTGGGATGGAAGGAACGGGGTCAAGGGATTTTAGAAACAATGTGCAAATCTTTGTATGTTTTAGAATACTTTATGAAACCGTGGATTATCCAGTGCATTATTGGAGTTTTTCAGGATAATGGGCATTTGTGACTCTCCTTGCAAACCCATCACTCATCTCTGAAAAAACTTTGCAAGAGCCCGACTGTCCCAGCTGTTCCCAGTCCCAGAAAAAGAAGCTTTGTCTCAGATGTCTTGAGTCCTGCTTCCTCACAGTGGAGCCTCATTGGAGATGCTTAAAATTTGCCTGCTGATTCTCTTTCTTATTCTAAAGATTTTAATTGCTAGAAATTAAAAACACCGATGTAATACGTATTCCATCTGAGAATCTGTTTTTCTAAACTTCCTGTACTATAATCTTCACAGAAAGATTGAACTATAAGATGAATGGAGATTTTGGCTGGGAAGAAGTCTAAGAGGGAGTGGGTGTGGTGGTGGATTTTGGTGGATTTGGAGAAGGTGCTTGACCCCGAATGCTGCTTTCCTAGAGACTTACGAAATAAACGTTAGCAGTGTAGGTGCACTGGGCAAGATAATATCTGTGCAATCTTATTCTGTTGTAGGTATCACCCCTAAAATTCACAATAGCCATAGTTTATAAAATACCTACTGTGCACTATGGACTTTGGATACATTGTCTATAATCCCTACAACAGTCCCATCAGGCAGATGGTGTTCTCCCCATTTACAGATGAAGAGACTGAGGTTCAGAAAGGTTAAGTACCTATCCAAGGCCACAGCACTAGCTATGATGCCGGAATTTGAGTCCAGACTCTTTTAACTTCAGAGTTAATGATCTCCCTACTCGGTCTTCAATAGTCCACTATGAGCCAGGCTCATTTTTGGCATAACATTCTGGTTTTTTACCAGCCTCCTCTCTCCAGCTATGTTTTGTGATCTAGCTCACAGCTGTCCCCATATCAATACTCATTTCCCTGATGCTTCCACTGATGGAAGCAAAACTCATAAAGTTGTCTCTCTGTGAAGCACTGGAGGGTGAGCAGTGACTGGCTTGCTGTCCATCCTGTCTGCTAGCAGTCAATCCACCAGCTTGCCAATTCACCAACATTGGATAAATAGCTGCTATGCACAAGGCAGGGCTCTAGACCACAGGGAGGTAGAAGCCTTTAAGATAGGGACTTTAGTCTTATGGAGACAAGCAAATAAATACATTTACCACTTACCTACACGTGCTAAGTTGCATATTGGAAGCACAGTGCACTTTCCCAATGTGTCTTATATTTCAGAGGCTGCTGCAATATATCAGAAAGGGCACAGAATTTGGACACAAAGTGCCTAGCTTTGAATCTTATTCTCCCACTCACCAGATTTGTGATGCTGACAGATCCTTTTCCTTCCTTGAGTCTCAGGATCCTCATCTGGACCATGAAGATCAAGGACAGCCATTACACAACCACTCACAAAGAGTTGTGCCTCACTGTGTTGTGCCTCACAACTCACTGTGTTGTGCCTCACAAGGGTTAAATGCCACAATTTGTGTGAATGGCCGGTGCAATGTATGTATGGCACACACTAGGTGCTTTAAAAATGTTTGTGAACTATGAGTCTTTCGTTCTTTACTATTTTAAATCTTGCTGTTCCCAGACATCTCGTCTGTGTTCCTGTGGCTGGCCTAGGCCTCTTGAACTTCCCTGAAATTCTCCTGCCCAGCCCACATTGCTAAGCTTTTCATGGTGAAGGACTGGCCAAGTTCCTACATTGCTTCTCAGCTGTCAGCTGGTCAGACTAGGAAAACTGTGACCTCAGTTCAGAGGCAGAATCCCTCTGCCCTCTATTCATGGCCCAGACTGCTCTGTGACCCTAGCCATGTGATATTTTTGTTATTTGGCTAGAGTTTTGTAATCTGCACCATTTGTGCAAACATTCCAGGAAGGAATTGTTTGTGTAGGCTCATAAATTTGTGGATGGTTTATATGTGAAGCCTGATTGCATGATAATCTCCAGGGGCGCAGTGTCAATTCCAGGGTCCTCACCATGGTCATTGCTTTATTTTTGGGCCCAGCTGTGTGAGTGCTGGTGGACTGATGCTGTGATGATTCTGTTCTAGTCTCCTTGGACTTGTTTTCCATGCCCTCTCTGTGGCCTTTCATGATGGATGGTCCTGAGTCCACAGTTTTCTGTTTCTCAAGTCTTTCCAAGCAGAGATCATCATATCCTTACCTCAGCTTTTGAAGCCCAGTGGATGACTCCCAGATCTGCCCTGAAAGCCTAATCCTGCTTCCCTGCCAGAAAAATAATAATAAATATGAATTTGGTCCTTTTGCAAACATTCATTGAGCTCCTACTATGTGCTAGCCCTGGGGATTCAGGGAAACTCAGGGTGAACAATATAGACGAAGACCCTGGACGGAAGCAACAAACAAGTAAATAAATAAATCATAAAGTTTCACTTGGGGGGAAAGAAACATCAAACCAAATGGTCAGGGAATAGGGCGATTGGGTTGACGGATTGTCTCATAACTGAGGACTAATGAGAAACCCCTCTGGTTTGCCTGCTATGAGGAAAGTAAAGTAGGGTAAGTGGTGAAGGGGAGGGGAGGGAAATGGTCAGGGAAGGCTTCTCTTGGGACTTGACCTCTGAGCAGACCCTATATGCTGAGAAAGAGCTGAAAGATCGGGGGAAGAGGAAGCCAAATGTACCAAGAGGCCCTGAGATGGGAGTGGGTTTGGTGAGTGTTAGGAATGACTACCATTTATTGTCCAATAACTACTTGCCAGGCACTGTGCCTAGTTCTTAAATGCAGTATCTAATTGATCCTATGAGGTCAGTGATAACACTATCCCTTCCAATTACTCAAGAGATAGGAGCTACTCTAATTCATTCCTGTCATAAGAATGAAGAAGCTGAGAGGCAGAAAGGATAATTTGCCTATAGGTATCCCAGGCCAAGTAAATGAGGAGCCCAGCATTTCATGGGAGTCACTGTACCCCAAGGCTTTCATTCTGTAGTGATAATTGCTCACACTGCCTCCTGCTGCCCCGGTCTCATTTTGATTAAACCTCACCCCTGGTCTTCACTACCACTCACCTCCAAGGAGGCACCCCTTCCCTGTCAGAGCCCCTCTGAGCTGCCTCTGGCCTGTCCCCCTGCTTCACCCTTAGCTTCCAGTCAGTTCTTTCTTAGTGTCTCACCTCTGTTCCTTCCCAGCTGCTGTTTCACCTGTTCCCAAAGCCCACAGCCTGGTTTCTACCGCCCTGTCCACACACCTTTGACAGAAAAATTGTCCTCACATATGATTTCATCATCACCCTTGGGTTAAACCCCCAGTGAGTTCTGATGCTCTGAATTTCAAAGGAGATCAAGTATTTTAAACCTTATCAATGACATTGAGAATAACGTCCCCTTACATTGGAGGAGGATGTTGAAGTGGGCAAGACATTCACTGTTAATGTGTCCCTGGAAGTAGCAGGAACAGTGGGGTATGATTTTAAATTTGGGTGTTGCTAATGGCACTGCTGTAAGAAAGTAATAAGTCTTTTAATGCCTGTTGGTATGGTTTGGGGCAGTGGGGGAGGGCAGGAATGGGGTAGGGGGGTGGATTTTATACTGTGTATTATAACCAACACTGGAGTTAAATCTCAAGTGTGACTTTTCTTTTTGAGTTTATTCCTCTCCAGTGTGTCTAGAATACTGACTGACAAATACTTAGGACAGCGCCATGCACATGGAAGATGCTAATACTCATCCCCCCACTATGTCTCCACCCAGCAGCTCAACCCACAGTGATTAACCAGCTCTCCTGCATATGTGTTTATTTTAATGTGACCATCCTTGAGAAAATTATACTTAAATGAAGCTAAAAAATAAATAATGATTACAAATCATGGTAAGGGAAGGAATACATTAAACTCCTGACTAGAAGGCCTAGAGAATGGAGAGTTTGGATTAGTGGTTTCTAGGAACTGAGGATTATTCAGACTCTCCTTTAACTTTGATGATGGAGAATGGGTATGGAAGAGTGGGTATGGGCATACACTTCGCCAGCTGCGTTCAAGTCCTGACTGTGCTCATTGCAAGCTGTTTGAGGCATGACTTAATCAATCCAAGCCTTGATTTTCTCATCTATAAAATAGATAGAATAACAGTTTGTTCCAGGCATTTACTGCTATATAACAAACCACTCCAACAGAATGACTTAACTCAATGACATTTATTTTGGTCAGGAATCTATAATTTGAGCAGGGTTCAGCAGGGGTATTTGTTTTTTTCTGCTTTTTGCTCCATTCAGCATCAACTGGGGTGACTTGAAGCTGGAATTATCTGAAGGTTCTCTTACTAACATACCTGGTGGTTGATGCTGGCAGTCAGCTGGGCTACATGTGGCCTGTCCGTGTGGCCTGGCTTTCCTTACAATGTGGTTCCTGGATCCAAGAGGGGGCATCCTGATAGCATGAGCAAGTCAGGCAGAAAATGTACTGCCTTTTGTGACCTAGCCTCAGAAGTTACTCAGCATCACTTCTCCAGCATTCTGTTCAATGGGAGTGAGTCTGGAAGCCTGGCCCATATAAAGGGGAGGGATATTAGACTCTTGATGGGAAGGGTGGTAAATAATTTGCAGCCATACTTAAAACTACCACATAGTTCCTACCTGGTTAGGGCTGTAGTGAGGTTCAAGTGTGATCTTGCAGTAAATCCAGGCACAGTGCTGGGCCCACAGTTACAAGAACAGCCTTAGGAAGTATGTTATCTTTCTCATTTACAATTGAAGTGACTGAGACTCTGAGGTGATACGTGACTTTCTCAGATTCCCAGTGAGTGCCAGAGCAGGGATTTGAACTTGTTTATGGCCTCCCTATGGGTATTCCAGAGGCTAGCAAACAGTAGTGATGTCACTCAGCATTGTTGGTGCGTTGTTCCCTGGTGAAATATGCTATGCCACTGGTCACAGGCAGAGATCTGTGAATTGGATGATCTAACCTCTGCAGCCTAAAGTCATACTTCCCCCTTTCCCAGACTGTCCATACCTCTTTTCTCTTTGAAAGAGGGCTTATGGGTTGATTACCTGGGGACTGTAATATTTTGCTTTGCACTGCCCATCCTGCCATGGAAATGACACAGTAAGACCATCAGTTTCATTCTTCTCATGCTGTTGGCCAGAAGGCCTCTGATAAAGGTGCCAGACAGGCCTGTATGCCATTGAGCCCAGTGCCTCCTGCACCTTGGGAGGCTTCTAAAATCTGCTGGCTTGCTCTGGAAGCTTCTGTCCTCTACTTCAGCTGTTAAGTAAATTGGTCTGATCTGTAGCTTTAAAACGCTTCCATCCCATTCCACTTGCTGCGCTCCACTGATTTAGAGGGGAAGCTGCGGATCCCTTTGTCTGTTACACAAGGCTTATAAAATATGAGCTGTATCTGTACTATGAAATTGTGTGACAATAAAAAATATATTTTTTGGAAACAAACAAACCTTGACAAAATGTGTTTTAATTTTGCAACAGAAATCATATCAGCTGTCAAATTAAAATTTATTTTTTCTCTTTGAAATGAAAAGTACCTTTTGTAGACAAAAATGTGAGGAAGAAGACAATGTAATTGGACATACCTCTAGGCTTTTTAATTTGGATTTTCTTGTTTTTTCTCTCTCCTCTGTGCCTGGTTATTTTTCTTTCCCAGTAGGAATTTGCTTGCCTTAAATTTGAAATGTACTGACTGCAGAGACTTTTGGCTCCATATGATTACTTCTGTTCTAAAAAGAGATTTTATAACTTAAGGTTTTTTTGTTTTTGTTTTTGTTTTTTTTGATCAAATCTCCTTGTAAAAGTGTGAAACTCATGTAGACTGTTGTATCAGAAACTTCTCTTTCCATTTGGAAACTGTGAACCTGAAGTGTTTTCAGAGGCAGCAATGTTGAAGACCCACTTTACTTGGGGAAGGGAGTGAAATGAGAAGTCAAAGGAAACATCATAGGTTTCTTCTGGAAGCTAAACTCTGAGCCATTCAGCATGGTTTCATTCCCATGGATCACTTCATATCCAGGAAAGTCACTGATTCTCCTTAGCATCCTACACACTTTGCCCAATGGTGCCTCACAATTTTACTGTTTAGGGGTAACTTTGGGTCCTGGGAAGGAGCGTATTTCCCAGTTTCTTTCTATTTCTCTTTAAGGTATTGATAGTACTTTTATAATGGGGGGAAAAACCCTTTGATTTAAAAAGGAAAACCAAAACTCCAAAAGAGACTGTTTCCAGGGTTGTTGGGCATTCATTCACTCATTTATTTCTTTAGCCAATATTTTCTGGACACTTACTATATTCCAGGCATACCCATGCTAGACTCTGGGTGCATAGTGGTCAATGTAAGGAGCCAAGACTCTGGGCGCACAGTGGTCAATGTGAGGAGCCATGGCTCCTGTATTCTCAGGGCTTAGAGTCTTGTGGGAGTGACAGCAGTAATGATAGGGCCTCACAGACATGGCATGTTTAAACAGGGATATGGTGACATGTCTTGTGGGGAAGGAAAGTCCCAGGCAAGAAGGTGAGACAAAGCTTTCCCGAGCTGAAATCTGCAGGCAGAGTGAAGTTGATGAGTGAAACAGGAGGGAAGAGTACCTCAGGCAGAGGAAACAGTGTGGGCAAAAGTCCAGCGGGGTGGGGAGTGGTGGCATGAGGACCTGAAAGAGGCACAAATGTGGCTGGGATTGAGGCCTCACCACACCACATAGGGCTGTAGCGCATGTTCAGGAAGGATATCCTTATCTGAGAATGAACCAAGGAATGGCTGAATGTAACCTGCAGTGTGTGTGGTTGACCAGTACATAATCCCATAAAGCCCAAAATGCAGGAAGCCACTGAGCTGCTAAGTCTCACTCATCAGAGGTCTTTTTCAATCTGTGAAATGGGAACATTAGCAGTTCCAATGACTTTCCAGGTGTAGACAGCTTTGGGTTCACACAATATCTTGAAATCTTCTGGTGCTGTGCTTTGGGACAAATGAGGAAGAGTGAGGCTGTGTTCCCATGGACACACCTGTGAGCATGTGCCCATGTGCATGTGTGAGTCCAGGGCTATACCTGAGTGGGTGTGTGCATGCTGCACGTGTGAGTGCACTCACATTCCTGTTCATTGGTCCGCAGATATTTGTCAGGAAGAGAAGGCCCCTCAGTTGGGCCCACACATGTGCTACCTTGGATAGCACTTGTCCCTCTTTGTCCTTACTTTTGTTTAGTGTGCATTTTGAAGGCCTCCTCTGTGCAGAGTGCTTGGGATGTAGAGAGAACTCTTGTTTCTGACAAAACTGCCCCAGCCAGAGCCTAGTCTGTGGAGAATGCCCAGACAGGGTTGAGGCCACCACTTTGCAGGGCCGTACCTGTATCTTGCCTTTGTTCAGAAGCAGGTGCATCTGCCCAGGTCCTGACCAAGGAGATATCATCTTTGCAGGAGTCTGAACCATGATGGTGGCTGACAGACCTTCCCACCACTGTCCTCAGGGCAGAGGAAGCTTTCAGAGTGGGCAGTGGCTGAGCCACTGAACTTGCTACTGGTTTCTGGATGTCTCTTGGGAGCAAACCAAACACACTGATGGCTCTGGGATTGATTTCAGCCTCTGTCCTTGCCACTGGGCCTCTTCCTGCCTCCCTTCTTCATGGTCCCTGTTCCTTTTTCCCCCCTCCTCTGCCCCTTTACCTGCTGACCCCCTTTACTAGGGCTATGTGTAGACACGTTCCTTCAATTATAAGAGGTTTTCTCTCTTATTACCAGAGCTATCTAAAAGTAGACAGGATGCTATTCCTGTAGCAGAACTGAGTCTCTGTCCCAGCCTTGCGCTTCCTTACGGAGTATAATCTAGGAGAGTTTTGAATTGGCCTCACGCAGGACTTGGGAATTTGCTCATCTTAACAATGGGTGATAGTGCCTCCCTCCTGGAAATTTGTGAGCATTCACTGGGATAATGCATATGAAGTACCTGGAGCCCTGCTCAGCACGTCCCAATAAATCCCTAATAAATGATGATAGTTGTTGTGAATAACCAGTCTCAGCAGTTAAGAAAATACAGAGGAGAGAGGATGTCTTTAAATCAGCAGAACAACTGGCGTTTAGTAAGCACCTACTACTACCACTGACTAGCATTTGAGCACTTTGTAGCCAGTAGCTGTCTGTACTATTATCAGAGATGGCATGGTGAGGAAGTACGGAGGCAGGATTCAAACCCAAGCAGGGGCCCAACGTGGAATGTGAGACCGTGACTCAGCCCAGTGGCGTCTGTCTTAGGTTGGCGTTTGAACTGTGACTCACATACAACTCATGAGGGTGTCTACACAGTGTGCATTTTCTGAGAAGAGGTAGCACATTATTCAGAATGCCCTATCTGTGTCCTTCTGCTCTTGTCCGGGGCTTCCCTATGGTGGCCACCCTACTAGATCCATGAAGTCCGTTGCATCTCTAGAAGGGAGCATCCACTCTTTCCATCCCCTGGCACCTCACTGGGTGGGGAGGTCTCCACGGTATGCTGCTTCTCAGGCTCTGCTCTCTGCTGGTGCATTCCTTCTTAACTGTTCACTGATAAAGAGAACTTGGTGAATACTGATGGAGTGGCCCATGGGGCCTCTAGTTCATGTTTGGAGTGGGATCCAGATATTTGTGTGGCAGTAGATACTATGGAATTTGATGCTTATTTAAATGCCCCCAGAGCTCTCTAGTAATGCAGAATTTTCACTTTCCAAAAGAATCCAAAAATATATGCTACCAGGCAAGTCATCCTTCATGACTGCTACATTTGGACTTAGATATGGTGGATTCCCTTAAAGTGAGGCTCACGTGTATTCACTGGAAGCCACTTCCTCTTTTTATGGGGACCATTAGGGGGTAAGGGTGTAATGAATGTATCTCTCCCTTGCAGTTCCCTGTGGCTCCGGCCCTGGATGAAGCTTGTAAGGGACAGGTGGCCCTGAGCCTGTTCTTCAGATACCATTGATAGAACCAGGGGTGGTTGGCATGGCCAGGAGAGAACCCAGAGGGCTATGGGGACTATTCTTAGATGCTTGGAGGTCCCCATAAAAAAAGGGAACTGATGTGTTTAGGGGTGTCAAAAGGGTCAAACTAGGGCTATGGGTAGGCGTTTTCCTTCAATTATAAGAGGGTTTCTCTGATCACTAGAACTATCTAAAAGCAGACAGGATGCTTCCAGAGGTAATAATCTCTCAGTTTGGAGGGACATGAGTCAGGACTGGGTGACCACTTAGCAGAGCTACTGTGGAGAGAATTGGATTCTCTGCGGAGTGTGTGTGTGTGTGTGTGTGTGTGTGTGTGTGTAGGGAATACTGCCCTCGTGTCTGCCTTCTGAAAGGGAGCTGTGAACACCTCCCGTAGCTTATCAAACTGTCACAGTGGTTACCTCTGGTACATGTGTTTATGGATAAGCTGGGTAGGGGAGGAGGCACATCGTCTTTACATTTTATTATTATTTTTGCATGTATATTTAATTTGAATTTGTCACAACAAGCAAGTATTGGTTTTATAATAAAAAATAGATTAAAATTTCACCTTGAATAAAAATGACCTCTAAATTATATGTCACAGAGAAAAGATCAGTGCTTAAGAGACCTGGAGTCAAGCTTCAGTTTAGCTGCTCTCTTGCCACATGGCTGGGTGAGGTATGTCTCCACTCTGGGTCTGAGTTTTCCCATCTGTAAACCGGGAGGACTGGACTGTATATGCTATGCATGAGCCCATACAGCTCTGAGACTGGCTGGACTGCAGTGGGGGAGGGGAAAAGAGAAAAGGAGAAAGGGCAACAGCAGTGCCTCTATGTGATGGGAACAGGGATAGTAGCTGGCATCGCTGTACTCTAGAAGCCTTGATGCCAAGAGGGATGGATTTTGGAGAAACAGGCTGGGGAGATGGCACTGCTGGCTTCCCCCGTGTATTAGGCCATTCTTGCATTGCTATAAAGAGATGCCTGAGACTGGGTAATTTATAAGAAAAGAGGTTTAATTGACTCAATACTGCGGGCTGTATAGCAAGCATAACTGGCATCTGCTTCTGGGGAGGCCTCTAAGGAAGCTGACAATCATGGTGGAAGGCAAATGGGAGCTCGAATGTCACATGGGGAAAGCAGGAGCAAGAGAGAGAAAGCAAGGTGTCACACAGTTTTAAACATCCAGATGTTGGAGAACGCACTCACTATTGCTAGGAGAGCAACGAGAGGATGGTGCGAATGCATTCATGGGCAATCAACCCTCTTGATCCAATCACCTCCGACCAGGCCCCACCTCCAATACTGGGGATTACATTTCAACATGAGATTTGGGCAAGGACACGGATCTGCACTACATCACCCTGCATCGGCCTGTCTCTGTCCCTTTAAACATAGCTGGCTTTCCCATGTACCATGCTTCTGCCACCACAGAGAACCTGTGGTATCAGCCCCACTTACACCTGTTGGTCCACCAAGCCCCTGCTATGTTCCATTCACCCTCTCTGCTGTCAGGACTTCTGACCCCTGCGTTCATTCTCCAACCTTCTGGGTGTCCTTCCCTAATTTCCTGAACCTCAGTTTCCCTTCTGACTCTCAGTTCTTGCTCAGCCCTTTAATTATGACTTGACCCATCATTTGGGATTAAGAAGCATTCTGTTAATCTCCCACTCCCAAGCAGCGGCCTGCCCTGCTGGGGATCCGGGCCCCTCCTTCCCCCCACAGACACACTCACAGCTGGTGGGTGCACAGTATTTTTGGACGCAGCCTCAGCTCCTGGCAAACACCTTTCCTGAACTCAGGGTCACTGTTGCTTAAGTCGCAGCTGGAGGCTGGCTTCAGAGCACATTGATTTTTCCCAGGGCTTTAATAACCCTCTGCTTCAGTTTGCCTATTGGCTCTTTTGTAATGCATCAGCCTCATAAAATGGTCACTTTCGGTTAAAAGATCTTATTACTGCAAAAAGAGATGTTGAATCACACTTTCAAGGTCGCTGGTGAAATGTGATCTTTGAGACTTGTTGGCCCTGTTCCAGGGCACGAGAAAGTGGATATTAAGAAGATAAATTAAAAGTCAAAACACAGTTCTGTTTTCCCCTGTGTCTTAGGCTGAGTGTCTGTGATGAATTTTGCAAGAAAAAATCAGAACCCACGCTGCACTCCCTGCCACCTTCAGAAGTCAGATTCTAACCTGGAGAGTCAGCAGCTCTTTATTTCAGCTCTGACACTACTAGTATGCTAATCTCCCTGGGTAGTAATGCAGGCGGCTTCCTTCTCTCCTATAAGTCAGAGATTGGATTTACTCCTTAGCCCATATTTTGCAATTCTGTGCAGCTCAGCAAATCCTTACTGATCAGTTTTCTCTGTACAGGCCCAGTGTAGGTGGACAAAGGGCATAGAGAAACTGGACAAGGATCCTGCCTTCAGATCCCACAAGCCTACAGTGTGGGAGCAGTGGACAGATGGGGGTCAGAGCCCCCTCATGCCCTCAGTACTGCAGGGTTAAGATGGCAGGCCCTGTGCTAAGTGCTTAATGTGTATTATGTCATTGATCCTCAACTGTAGTTGCTATGATCAACTTCATTTATGGTGAGAAAACTGAGGCTTAGAGAGATTAAAATGCCCAGGGCCGGTAGTGAAGCTGAGACTGAAACTGGGTAGGTCTGCCTGACTCTGAAGTTAGCTAGCCCTTTACCACATATAGGGTGCTGCCCCTCCTGGCACCTAGATCGTTGGGGGGCTCTCTGATGGGATGGCTCTAGGAGTATGGAAGAGAAGCCCCTTACCCAGCCTGGGGTCAAATGGGCTTCAGGAATAGATTGCTGGAAGTGATGATGCTTCAGCTAGGTCTGAAAGACTGAGCAGGAGTTATTCATAGTTAAACGCAGGTGGGAGGAGACTATGAGAATATGGGAAAGAATGAAGAGGAAACAGCAGTTATTATAAAGAGCAGAGTGCCTTCGAGAAGTCATAAGTCTTTCGGGGAGCTGTGGGGACTGGGAGTGTGTTGGAAAGTGTGTCTGAGGGGTAGGCCGGAAAAAGACTGAACACTTCCTTACAGCAGAGACAAACCCTATAAGTTAGGGTTCAATTCAGTAAGAGTTTTGGAAAATCCGACGGGTTGTGAGACATAAGGAGTCACAAGGAAAAGGAAGATACGTTATCTTCATCAATGGAGTGGGGCTCCATCTCCCTGCTATGTTCCAGGTAGAGCCTCTGGTGGTGGGCTTTGTCAGCTCTGAAGGTCCTAACTGTATGATAAGGAGGCGTTACCATGGCTTTCCCATCTGTTCCAGCTGGTACCTTCCTTCAATCTCCTGGAGTCACATCAGTCCCTCTTAGCAGCCAGCTTGTGTGTTGTCCACCATAGTGCCAGGAAAACAACACAGGAAATGAAACCAGGTGGACTGAGTCTTAGCATCCACCCTGGCTAATTGTATGGTAGTGAGTAGGTCATTCACCTGCCTAAGTCTCCTTCCTTAAATGTAGAATGGGGATAATGACTCTTAACTCGCATGTCATTAGAAGGTAAGAATTAGAATTAGAAAAAGGTGCCCTTCTTCAAGACACTACTGTCATCTTCTAGCCTATGATGTGAGCAGTGATCCCTAGGGCCATGTAGGATGCACATTATCTATTGCATAAATGATAGCTGCTGCTATTATAATCTTTGTCATCATCTTGATGGAAAATGGCTCCAACCTGACCTTTTGGTGGGTCAGTTGGACCAGCCTGATGTCTGATTAATTCAGATGTCATCACAGAAGGGCAGTTCTAATCTGACCAGCTAGTATGTAATTGTGGCAACTGGTGGGGGTAAGCCAGGAGTCTTGTCTTCTTATTGGAGCTTCTTTAGCATTTGGTGTCAAAAGCTGAAGGTCATCAAAACATTGGCTCCCTCTAAATTATTGTGCTGCTAAAATAACTCCTACCACAGAGCAGACTGTCTCCAGCCATGGGAGATCAAAATAGAGCCTAATGGATTTAGGAAACAATCAATGCTATCAGTGCTTCTAGAGACGTTTGTGGGTTGTAGCCCATAAAATATTCTTTCTGTTTGTCTTTAAGAATATATTTTATATGTTAATGCATTATTGAAAGATACTTATAATGTTAAGTGACTTAAAATGAAAGCATTGAATGACCAAATTTCTTTTTCTTTGGGATATTCATGTAAAATATAAAGACAAAACCAAATACCACTGACTATGCCCACAGCCACGAGTTGCCAGCCTTGGAATCCAACTGTACCCCTATAAAATGAAGCTGTCTTATTGGTGTTGATAGGCAAATAAATAACTTATGTATGGCATTTCCCACCTAATAAAATGTTTCACTGTTGGATTTACTGGGCACATTTATGAAATCACAACTGTGCAGCCAAGCTTTATTTGGCCTTAGACATTAGAGCCGGGGAGGGATATGTCTGGATCTTCAATGTAGAGAACGATGCAGTTGAAGGAGGAATGATCACAAATCAAAGGAAGAAAGGGTAATCCAGAAGATGCAGGGAAAACTATTTAAAATCGACTCAGGATTCACCCACTCTGCAGGGAGCACTACGTATACATCTGCATTCTTCTGAACGTGAGCATGGCGTATTCCATACAAAAGCACACAAGATATGTTTCTTGGTATATTTCATGGAACACTAAGTTCTAGAAGGAATAATTTACTGCACTCCTTTGGGGCCACAGACCGCTCTGAAAATTTAATTTAAATTGCAGTGCCACACTTAAGAAACATGTCACATTCACATGTACACAAATGTCTTCACGTGATTTCTAAGTGTCCCTCATTCCCTACATAAGACATTGGACTCTGGTCTAGTCCAGTAGTCTTATTTTTAACTCAAGAATACTGAAGTCCAAAGGGGTAGTGGCCCAGCCAGGGTCACACAGCTCCTGACACATCATCCTAAGGTCACCTCTCTAGATGGCAGGAGAAGCTGTTCTCTTAGCAATGTACTGAGGAGCATGGACTCTGGAGCAAGACCACCTGGTTCAAATCTAGGTTTGCTACTTACTAGTGGTTGGATCTTTAGCAAGTTACTTATCTTTCTGTGCCTAAATTTCCTCATGTGTAAAATGAGGATAACAGTAGCACCCACTGCATAGAGTCCTGGTGATTATAAACGGGCTGATACATGCAGAGCTCAGGGCTTTGAAACAGTGAACACTTTGTAAGTATTAGTTTCTATCACTGTATGTCTAGCGCAAGGTCCCCTGCTATATGCTTTTGTAGCTCTTTGTGTATTTCCTTCACAGTCTGGATTTTTACCCCTTCATTACACTTTTTATGTAATTTATATAGCTTTTGAAATTTTTCCATTTATTTGTTTACTTATTTTTGATCTATTTGAGTGTAAATAGATACTGCTTTATCCCCAGTACCTGGAACAACCCCTGGCACATAGTAGACAATCAATAGACATTTACTGGATAACAAAATGAATGCAGAATGAATAGTCCTTGTTATGATCTGTCCGTGTGTACTCTTGTGATTAAGTAGCATCTGTCTCCATGTGAGCGTTGTTCACTGTAGTTACCTCTCTCTCAGCACAGTGCTTGGCACATTGTGGGTTCTCAACAAATACCTGTGAATTGAATGTATGAGTAAGGAGCAGGAGAGAGTAAGAATAATAGAAAGAACACAGAAGAGGGAAAAGGAGGAGAAAAAAGAATATTACTTAAGGTTCAACATTTATCCCTCATTCATTCATTACTAATGCAATCGGGAGTGGTGGTTAAGAGTCCAGACTCTAGAGCTGGGTGCAAACTCCAGCTCAGCCACATACGTTGTGTGAATTTGGGGCAACTTATTTAACCTCTCTGTGATTCTGCTTCCAAATCTGAAATATGGGTTGTTAAAAGGTGATGAATTAATCTCTGCCAAGTGCTTAGAATAGTGACAGGCAAATAGCAAGCGCCCAATAGATGTCAAGTATGATGATCTTTTGTTTGTTGAACCAGTAGCCATTTATGAAGTATCTACTATGTGCCAGGCCCTCGCTGGGCATTTCAGATACATAGCAAAACCAACACACTTTTCTGGAGTGGAGGTCGGCATGCCCCAGGGGAGACAGCAAAGAATACCAACAATGACACTCTAGTGCAATAACAGGAGCTGGCAAGGGGCATAGAATTGGCACTCTCACCAGGTCTGGGTTCAAAGTAGGAAGACACGTGGAATTTCCTAGAGAAGGGGGCTTTAAACAAAAGCTGCAGGTTAGCCTAGCGAGAGGAATGGGAGGAAGAGCATCCCATGTAAAAGGAACAACATGTTCAAAGATAGGGAGGCATGTAGCAGCACACAATGTGGGGATCAGCAGACAGAATGGGATGCCATTTGTTCACTTAATTCATTCTATCAATATTCATTGGGAGGCAACAATGTGTATGGTAGGCACTGTTATGTGCACAGAGATAGTGCAGAGAACAAAACGGGCAAAGTCCTTGGTGTCATGAAGCCTCTGTTCTAGTGTGGGAAGGCATGGATGTCATGTGCCAGGTGACCACAAGTTTGTGCTACGGGGAAAATAAAACAGAGGAAGGGATATCGAGTGTGGGGTTAGGGGAAGGGGTGTTATTTTAGACAGTGTGGCCAGGGAAGACCTCTCTGCTAAGTGACATTTGTGCAGAGCCCGAGGGAAGTGAAGACTCCCTTGCGTACGTGGTTCTTTAAGGGGACCCTGGTCCAGATAGAGAAACAGTCGTGTGCAAAGGCCACGAGGTAGGAGCATCCTGGGAAATGGTGAAGAGGAGAGTCTGAGGAGTGAGTGAGGGGACAGTGAGAGAAGGTCAGGCAAAGGTGGGGGCAGATTCTGTTGGCCTTGTGAAAATAAGGTGGAGGCCTCGAGTACAGGGTGCGAGATGGAGAGGTCGGGGGCCCAATTGCTCAGGGCCCTGGCATAATCTTTGCCAAGGGAGCAGGCTTTCTTCATGGAGGGGGAGATCATGGAAAGATTTCAATTGTGAACGATGTGATCACATTGTATTTGAGGTTGAGAGTTTCTTGGAGTTCACTGGAGCCAAGTGAGGAGCTCCCGGGTCGCTCAGGTGAGAGAGGAGGAAGGCCTGAACTTGGCAAGGGAGCAGAG
Organism: Chlorocebus sabaeus; assembly: GCF_047675955.1. Lineage (NCBI taxonomy): Eukaryota > Metazoa > Chordata > Mammalia > Primates > Cercopithecidae > Chlorocebus > Chlorocebus sabaeus. The sequence goes on along the minus strand of NC_132904.1, from coordinate 45,435,938 downwards.
CTGAATGCACATCAGAATCTTTGACTACTGGTGAGTTCTCCTCTCTCCAGCACCTCTGCAGTGCCTCATTGTGAATAAGCATCTCCTCCTGAATTGAACTGTGGGTGGGAAAGACCAGAATTCATTGGTCCATGAGGCCAATAGTGAGAAATCAACCTTCAGCTTTCTGTGGATGCTTTTATAGATACAGTTTTTGCAGCTTTAACCCGAGGTTCTGAACAGTGAGTCTTGCTTTTTAAATATGGTATACTGCATTGCAAATCAGATTATTTTTTAAAAAAATTAATGACATCTGTCATTTAAAAAAATTGTAAATGCACCTCTGTCTCTGCTCTCAGAAAACACTAACTCTTAATTTTTATGCTAAATCGAGTGATCACAACCCAAGAGCTCAGCAATTTTGCACTTAAACATTTACTCTCTGATTTATTTCCTTCCAATGAATTCATGATTAAATTTTAAACTCACACTCCTATTCAGCAGAGAATCATAGAACGGAAGGTAAAACAACTTTTTTTTTTTTCTTTTTTTAAGTGTTAATCTGGAAGGGCTGTCTGTCTGGTCTTCAAAGCCCCACTGCCAAGTGGCTGGTTGCCTTCCCTCCTCTCTCTGTGCTCTCTGTCTGAAGTTCCAGTTATACCAGGCAGTGGACAAGGACTGTGGACCAAGGACAGAAGCAAAAGGCAGCTAACTTTCATAAATATTTTGTCCCTGGTCCGTGGAAGTCAGGAATTAATATTAACTGTCTTAGAAAAGCCCAGAATCCTGATGCCTCTCAGCGCTCATGAATAAGAAAAGGAAAACTCATTCACAAGTACATGAAGGCTGCTGGTCTTAGACCGCCAGGCATACACTCTGCCAAGTGAGTGGGCTCTCTTCATGGATGGGGAGATCATGCAAAGGAACAAGATCATTATTTCTCCAAACAAATAGGGAAGCAGATGTTTGGGAGGTGCCTGCCAGATATTGATTGTTTTTCACCCAAATTCTGACATTGGACTGGCTCCCTCCCCTTCTCCTTTCCCACCTGGGTCTCTCGTCTTCCCCACCATGATAAATGATCCCTTTCCTTCTGTAGCAGTTGCTTCTGTTCTCCACTGAGTTCTTTCCACAGTCAGGGCTGTATTTATCTTAATATGAAGGAGTAATGTGAGGCTGCTGAAAGGTGTGTGTGTCCTGAGAATCCCTCCTTCTGTATACTGTTAGAAAACCATCCGTCTCCCCTGCATACTCATGAGGTGCTTGAAAACACTATGCTGTTGAAAGACAGCTTGACACCGTGAGATTCAGACAGGCTTAGATTGAAAGCAGTATTGTTACTTCCTGACTTTTACATTGGATTGGGTTATTAAATCTTTCCAGGTCTCAGTCCCCTCATCTGTAAAATGGGATTGACAGTAATTGCTTTGTAATATCTGTGAATGTGCCCAGCACAGAGTGGGATCAGGGAACATGATTGTTCTCATTTTCTCTACTCTTATTAGGCCTTTGGGTAAAAACATTGGGTCTCCAAAAAGACCCCTGCAAAAAGGCTGAAGTGTTATCTAGGAGGGATGCCACAGTCATCACCCATAACTATCTTGGTTTGGATTGCTAATTTGGTAAACAAGACAGGGTCACGGGGACAGAGTAGGAGAAGCATAGCATTGGTGGGTGGGGAGGGGAGGGATAATGTAATTTGATGCTGGATACAAAGAAATAAATATCAAGAAAGAGCTATGAGGTACCTGGTAGGTAGGGAGACGTGGAGCGTATTGTCTACTGTGGTCAACCCAGGCTGGCTTGGCTTTTGTATTCTCCCCACAGGTTACAGCTGGCAGGAAACTTGTGCCACCTGGCAGCCCGCTAGGCTGGAGGGAGAACACACTGTGGACTCATCCTGAATTTAAATCTGAGCATGGCCACCTACTAGCTAGGTGAGCTTGGACAGGTGGCTCTATTTTTTCTGACCCACAGTTTCCTCATCTGCTAAATGAGGGTCCTGTCTAATAGGATGTGGGGAGATTAAACAACACGAATGGGGAAGCACCGTGCAGAATGGCAAGATGCTAAGCAAACTGGAGGACAGCATTTTCCAGAAGTGGAAAAGGGAAGATGGAAACAGCAGGTGACTTGGCCTAAAGTTATGGGGTAGACAGAACCGAAGCCATTGTTCTCTCTCCTCCAGGCTGGGCTGCTCAGAGGCTTGCTGATACTTCTCTGGTATCCCTGCCCCCCAGCGAAGTTGTACGTTCCCTTGAGATGGGCTCATGTCCGTGGGAGACTCATCCTCTTTCCCCTCATCCAGGCTTATTTTTTCTCAATTAACTAAGCTTATCGTTCTCTTGGAATCTCTGTCATCACACAGGCTTGTAGAGGATCTGGGCCTCCCTGCCCCATCTCCGTATAGCCAATAGAGTCTGCTTAGTTTCTTACCCTTGAAACTCACCCACGAACGCAGCAGCATATATTCATGATTGTTTAAGGAAATTCCTTAATATCACCTCTTCTCCTGTCTGCTCCTGATTCTCTCTCATCTCTCTGACTCCAAACTTCTGGGCCATACATCAAATTCCATGCCCACTTCTACTCCCCTATTTTGGGGTAACTTCCAAACTCTCTTTCAGGGATTGTGTTTGGGACCTGTATGGCTTTTAACTTTGTTAACTCATTTAATCTCTCCTTCCTGGTGCCAGATGGAGGCTCATTTGGATGGAAGCAGGGAGGAGATGGGGGTCCTGACCCTACTTGGCAGGATGTGTGTGTGGCCCACTTAGGACTGCTGCCTCCTGCCAGTGCAAAGATTCTTTCTCCTTGTTTACTCATCCATTTAGTAAATAGTTTTGAGCATCGACTGTGTTTCAGGAATTTTGCAGGGTACTGGAAAGACCACAAACAAGAGTTAGAGTCTAGAGGCAGGGACCAAGGCATCAGCAATACAGCTAAACAAAGCCGTGCTGAGAGAGGCTGACAAGGAGCACCAAATTCCAACTTAATGGTGATCAGGGAAGACTTCCTGGAGGAAGCCGATCTCAGCTGAGACATAAAGGATGACAGAGCTAGAGGACGGCATGTGCAAAGGCCTGCAGATATAGCCCGAGGGTGGAATACGGGTGGGAGCAGAGTTAGGTGGTGTAAACAGGCGCAAGAACATAGGAGGGTTTGTAAGCATGCCAAGGAGTTTGACATTCACCACTGGAAAATGGGATTTGCATTTTGGAGATAATCTCTGTGGCCGCTGTGTGGAGACTGGAGCCAGCCACTGAGGCCCCGTGGTCACAGGTGACTTCAGCCTTTGGAACTTGTATTCTTTAGAGAATTCCCCTACCCATAGCCCCTGCATGCCCCTCTTCCAACTTGCTACCTTAAAAAGCAATCGCCAGCCTTCTTTCCCTTCCACACACGGCATTTTGTGTGTCCCGGGCTTTGTCCAATCAGCATCGTCTGGCTTAGCGCCGCTCCCGTTCTCCGGCTGGGGCATGATAATGTGTGTTGTCCTTTGTTTCATTGTTCAAATATGTGTCTGCGATGTGGTTGGGACTGATAAGTAAAGAAAATTGTGTAGCTTAACAGCAGACATTTCATGACCTCAGGAGCCCCCCAAGATGCGTACTCCCAGCAAATTGTCGGCAAGCCCATTTATCACCGTGCTGACCTGGGACTTTGTGCACATTTCCCTAAGAAAACAGCCCCGCGCCGTCAGTTCCCATCTGCCCCAATGCCACTGTAATGAAGCGAGCTTTAACTAACCCTGGTACCCACTGAGCGGCCCCATCACAAATGGCTTTCGAGATGCAGACACCTGCACGTGGGATGCATCCTCTTTCTAACGGTGGATTTGTGTGGAAATCCAATACACCATTGAAGCTTTATTTATTTTTGGCTTAGGTAATTGGACAGCATTAATTATTTATATTCCATGTTGCAAGTGGGCAGGGAAAGGGCAGGAAACGGGGAGGTTGGGAGGGGAACAGCGGACCCATTGAGATCATGGAAAGGAGCTAAAATGTTCTGGACCTTGATTACATTTGGGTAACTGTGTGCAGTCACTCCAAATAATTTTTGCTAGAAATATTGTATGTAGTTTCCCATAAACTGTTTTGTGTCTCCATCAAGGCAAAATGAAAATGCATCATTGTTTGGGAATCCGCTTGGCAGTTCAGGTCTTGCTACCTCAAAACTCTTTACCCTCCATCCTCACAACTTTAGTGACAAAAGCAAAGTGCAAACCTTTGATATGTACTTACTGCCTTCCAGGTTCTGTGCTGAGATCACAATAAATGTTGCACTCACTTGAACCACCCAACAACCTTGTAAATTGTCTGTTGAATTATTATCCCTATTTTACAGATGAGGAAACTGAGGCTGAAAGAGATTAAGAATCTGCCCAAGGTCACTGCCAGTGAATGGCAGAGCCAGAATTTGAGCCTGGGCCTGGCTGATGCAAACTCTGCAGCCTCTTTGTGTGTGTGTGTGTGTGGGGGGGGGGATGTTAATACTCCAAACTGAAGACAGCCCCCACCCCGCCCCAAGAGCTCAGGAGTCCCACTGGGGTTTAAGCCACATGGTAGGATCAGGATGGGGAAGTGGATAGAGTTCCCTCTTTCATACTTGGCTTTCTTTATGAGCTGTGAAGCTAAAGGTTGCTCTGTTAATTAAATGGGGGTGGGGAGAAGGGGGCTGCTGAAGGATCAGTGGCAAAGTGATTCCAATTAAGTCCTTAATGAGTATATTAAGCCATGTAAATCACATGCCTTTTTTTTCCCCTTTGGGAACATCAGCTTCCCTTGGGGAGCAAATCATTGGCCCACCCTGTGTCAGCCAAGCCTTTGGGAAACTAGAAAGATGGTGGATTTATTCTGAAAATGCAAAAGTCTAAATGATGCTTGAGAATTTAAAAAAGAGAGAGAAAGAAAAGAAAAGAATCCTTTCCTCAATCACTGGTGTTTTATGTGATTTTCAGATTTAACAAAACATGGAGACTAATTTAAGCATTGGTTTTCTGATCTTTCATTAACAGAACTTGATTTCTTTTTGAACCTTCTCATCACTCCCAGTCACTCTCTAAGCACTTAGCCTTGCTCTTGGGTGGTGGGTGGAGTCTTGAAGCTCTCTCTTCTTCCATCTGTTGGATTTAGATAGCCCTTGGCTGCTTGGAGGGGCCTTGGCAAGGTTGAGAGGGAAAGAAGGAATGCAGTACTAGAGGCCTGTCCTTTGTAAGGGGAATGGTGAAGTATGTCAGCAGGACTCCACGACTGTCTGGTCTGAGTGGCCTTTCAGTAGTTCATTCCTTCTGCAAATATCCACAGAGCTCCCGTGATGCTGCAGGTGCTGTGCCCCAGGATTCACCTTCACTATTTAATTTAGTTCTCTCCAAAACTCTTGGAGGCTGACTTATGGCCCTGTCTCCATTCTAAAGATGAAGAAACTGAGACTCAGAGAGGGTGGTTACTCACTTCAGGTCACACAAATCGTCTGTTGTAGAGCTGGTATTTGAACCCAGGTCTTGTTTGATACCAAAGTTTGGGATTTTTTAATTTACCCACCCAGAATTGGAGAGAAATGACTGAGTACTCTGGGCTGAGACAGGGGGCTCAGGATTCAGTGGGAAGGAGTGGGAGCCCTGGCCCCGGATTAGGGGCTAGGAACTTCTCTGGGAAGCTCTCCTGGTCTACTGTAACCAGGAGACAGGACCCCACTAGGTGAGACCCCACTAGGTGAGGCCCAACGATATCCACAGCTTCTCCTTGCCAATCCTTTGTGGAGCTGCTTTTCCACCCTACCCATTTCCTGCCCTGCTTCAAGGGGGCAGACAGAGGGGGTCCTCCCTGAGTAATGGGGACCTTTCTGAGCTATGGAACACGCAGGGGCAGGCTTAGCTGCTTTATAAAGGTGACAAACTTTTTGTTTCGCTTCCTCATCTGGGCCCTTTCCTTCCTTTCATCTTCCCTTTCATATGGAATTTCATTCTGACTCTCTGCTGGTTTCCATCTAAGCCCTGCCTGATTATATATTCAACACACGCTTAAATAATGTTAAGTGTACCCTGCACTATTCTAAGCACTTTACAAATACGAATTCATTTAATCTCCATATCAACTCTACTAATAGCAGTTATTATCCCTATTTTACAAATAAGGACACTGAGGCATGGAGAGGTTCACTAACTTATCCAGGGCCACACAGTCATTATCTGGCTAAGCTGGGATTTGAACCCAGGGGATTTGGCTCTAGCATCTGTACTCCTGGACACTACATTGTGCTGAGGCTTCTGATGACTCCCGTTATAGGATATTCTCATTTTTTTCTTTATGTTAAAATGAAAAGCATGCAAAACATAACTAATGAAGGTATAATAGATAGAATGACATGCCATAGGAGATAGGGACTCTGTGTGTCCTTCATGAGATTCATCCCTGCAGCCGGTGTTTCCAGGGGTAATGTCGGGAAGAAGAAGGGCAGGCAGGTGTAAATACTTGTTTGCAATTTTGAGCCTCTATTCTCAAGGCTCAGCTTGGGTTCCAGGATCAATTGTTCATTTTTTGTTTGTTTGTTTGTCATTGAAGGGAATCACGGATGTGTGCACAGAGAGCAGCTTGACATCAAATCTTTCCTCTGAAATCAAATCTTTCAGCTAGTCTGAAATACAAGGAACCCATGTTGTTGGGGCTAGAGGGACCCTGGGACACCTCTGTCACATGGGAAAGGCTCCCCTATCTCCCTTTTCTTTTGCTTTCCTCCAGGGCATTGGCATAGCAATTGGCACACACGGGCATGCCAGTCACCTGGAGGCCTTTTTCAAACCCAGGTTGCATGACCCCACCCCCAGAGTTTCTGATTCATAATAGCTAGGTGAAGCCTGAGAATCTGCCACAACAAGGTCCCAGGTGATGCTGCTGCTCCGGGGACTACCACTGCATTAGCAGCAGGAGGTACTTCAGTTCTGACCACCTTGTCAGCTAATTTTGAACTCCTGAAGTTATTGAAAGCCACTGGGTTATGGGGAGTTTAAAGGATCTTCTAAGTACCCAGACTATGTTCTCTACACCCACGCCACCAATAGCATTTCCTTCCCCTTCTCACTTGTGTTTACAGGCTTTCTCCATTATTACAAGACCCTGGAGACACAGAGGACCTGGAGTCATTTATTTATTGTGACTGGAGTATCTTTCTTCCACATCCTGTAAATCTCTTCTAGCTATCCTTCATCTGGTTGTGTCCCATTTATTATTTATCAAGAGGCTGCTATCTCAATCTCAAGGTGCCCTGATAATGTTCTAAGGGATAGGGATTGGGGAGAGGGTATGTGGAGACTGTTCCCTTCCACCTGGGTGAGGAGAGGGCCAGAGATGTGACTTAATCAAGAGCGTAGCCATGCTGTTGGATCTGCCCTGCTTGGTGCATCTTCATTTTGTGAAGCATCTGCACAACTGGCATCTCGATTTTGGTATAGCATCTATGAAGTAGAAAGGGCATGTATTTGCTATCAAGATTGTAAAGATGAAGAAATTGAGGCTGAAAGTGGTGAAGTCATCTGCCCAAGGTCACACAGCTTATGCTATAGACTAGAGCTTGGAAAGAAAACCAGGGGTCTTCCGAGCTGGCTGCAGGAGGTTTTTTCATATCCCAGTGGCACCTGGAACACCAGAGAGACAGAACCATTCACTCCGCTGGAAAGGGGGCTGAAGCCAGGGAGGCAAGTGGTCTAGCTCAGCAGCTCCCACCCCCATGGAACCCAGCAAGCTAAATTCACTGGCTTGAAATTCTTGCTGTCAGCATAGAAGTCTGAAGTTGACCTGGGACTCTCAAGCTTGGTGGGAGGAGGGGTGTCTGCCATTACTGAGGCTTCAGTAGGCAGTTTTCTCCTAACAGTGTAAACAAGGCCACTGGGAAGTTCAAACTGGGCGGAGCCCAATGCAGCTCAGCAAAGGCGCTGTAGCCAGACTGCCTCTCTAGGTTCCTCCTCTCTGGGCAGGGCATCTCTGAAAGAAAGGCAGCAGCCCCAGTCAGGGACTTAGAGATAAAATTCCCATCTCTCTGGGACAGAGTGCCTGGGGGAAGGCGTGGCTATGGGCATAGCTTCAGCAGACTTAAACATCTGCTGAAACATCTCCCTGAAGAGAGCAGTGGATATTCCAGCACAGCACTCGAGCTCTGCTAAGAGACAAACTGCTTCATCAAGTGGGTCACTGACCCCTGTGCCTCTTGACTGGGAGACACCTCCCAGCAGGGGTTGACAGACACCTCATACAAGAGAGCGCCAGCTGGCATCTGGCAGGTGCCCCTCTCTGATGAAGCTTCCAAAGGAAGAAACAGGCAGCAAACTTTGCTATTCTGCAGCCTCTGCTAGTGATACCCTGGCAAAGAGGGTCTGGAGTGGACCTCCAGCAAACTCCAGCAGACCTGCAGCAGAGGGGCCTGTTAGAAGGCAAGTTAACAAACGGAAAGGAATAGCATCAACATTAACAAAAAGGACGTCCACACAAAAACCCCATCTGAAGGTCACCAACATCAAAGACCAAAGGTAGGTAAATCCATGAAGATGAGGAAAAACCAGCACAAAAAGGCTGAAAATTCCAAAAACAAGAATACCTCTTCCTCTACAAAGAATCACGACTCCTTATCAGCAAGGGAACAAAACTGGATGGAGAATGAGTTTGACAAATTGACAGAAGTAGGCCCTCAGAAAGTGGGTAATAACAAACTCCTCCCAGCTAAAGGAGCATGTTCTAACCCAATGCAAGGAAGCTAAGAACCTTGAAAAAAGGTTACAGGAATTGGTAACTAGAATAACCAGTTTGGAGAACATAAATGACCGGGTGGAGCTGAAAAACACAGCACGAGAATTTCGTGAAGCATACACAAGTATCAATAGCCAAATCAATCAAGTGGAAGAAAGGATATCAGAGATTGAGGATCAGCTTTATGAAATAAAGTGTGAAGACAAGATTAGAGAAAAAAGAATGAAAAGGAATGAACAAAGCCTCTAAGAAATATGGGACTATGTGAAAAGACCAAACCTATGTTCGATTGGTGTACCTGAAAGTGTCGGGGAGAATGAAACCAAGTTGGTAAACACTCTTCAGGATATTATCCAGGAGAACTTTCCCATCCTATCAAAACAGGCCAGCATTCAAATTCAGGAAATACAGAGAACACCACAAAAATACTTCTCGAGAAGAGCAACCCCAAAACACATAATCATCAGATTCACCAAGGTTGAAATGAAGGAAAAAATGTTAAGGGCAGCAAGAGAGAAAGGTTGGGTTACCCACAAAGGGAAGCTCATCAGACTAACAGCAGATCTCTCTGTAGAAACCCTATAAGCCAGAAGAGAGTGGGGGCCGATATTCAATATTTTTAAAGAAAAGAATTTTCAACCCAGAATATCATATCCAGCCAAACTAAGCCTCATAAGCGAAGGAGAAATAAAATCCATTACAGACAAGCAAATGCTGATTTTGTCACCACCAGGCCTGCCTTATAAGATCTCCTGAAGGAAGCACTGAATATGGAAAGGAAAAACCAGTACTAGCCACTGCAAAAACAGACGAAATTGTAAAGACCATCGACACTATGAAGAAACTGCATCAAGTAACAGGCAAAATAGCCAGCTAGCATCATAATGGCAGGATCAAATTCACACATAACAGTATTAACCTTAAATGTAAATGGGCTAAATGCCCCAATTAAAAGACACAGACTGGCAAATTGGATAAAGAGTCAAGATCCATCGGTGTACTGTATTTGTATTCAGGAGACCCATCTCACATACAAAGAAACGCATAGGCTCAAAATAAAGGGATGGAGGAATATTTACCAAGCAAATGGAAAGCAAAAACAAAAAATAACCAACCAACCAAACAAACAAAACAGGGGTTGCAATCCTAGTTCTCTGATAAAACAGACTTTAAACCAACAAAGAGCAAAAAAGAGAAAGAAGGGTGTTACATAATGGTAAAGGGATCAATGCAACAAGAAGAGCTAATTATCCTAAATTTTATGTACCCAATACAGGAGCACCCAGATTTATAAAGCAAGATCTTAGAGACCTACAAAGAGACTTAGACTTCTACACAATAATAGTGGGAGACTTTAACACCCCACCGTCAATATTAGATCAATGAGACAGAAAATTAATAAGGATATGCAGGACTTGAACTTAGCTGTGGACCAAGCAGACCTAATAGACATCGACAAAACTCTCCACCCCAAATCAACAGAATATATAGTCTTCTCAGCACCACATCTCACTTATTCTAAAACTGACCACATAATTGGAAGTAAAACACTCCTCAGCAAATGCAAAAGAATGGAAATCATAAAAGACAGTCTCTCAGACGACAGTGCAATCAAATTAGAACACAGGATTAAGAAACTCACTCAAAACCGCACAACTACATGGAAACTGAACAACCTGCTCCTGAATGACTACTGGGTAAATAATGAAATTAAGGCAAAAATAAATAAGTTACATGAAACCAGTAAGAACAAAGACAGTGTACTAGCAGCTCTGGGATACAGCTAAAGCAGTGTTTAGAGGGAAATTTATAGCACTAAATGCCCACAGGAGAAAGCATGAAGGATCTAAAATGGACACCCTAACATCACAATTAAAAGAACTAGAGAAACAAGAGCAAACAAATTCAAAAACTAGCAGAAGACAAGAAATAATCCTTCAAAATCCTGAAAAATCCTTCAAAAAATCAATGAATCCAGAAGCTGTTTTTTTTGAGAAGATTAACAAATAGATAGACTGCTAGCCGTACTAATAAAAAAGAAAAGAGAGAAGAGTCAAATAGACACAATAAAAAATGACAAGGGGATATCACTACTGATCTCACAGAAATACAGACTACCATGGAAGAATACTATAAATACCTCTATGCAAATACACCAGAAAATCTAGAAGAAACGGATAAATTCCTGGACACATACACTCTCCTAGGGTAAAGCAGGAAGAAGTCAAATCCCTGAATAGACCAATAACAAGCTCTGAAATTGAGGCAGTAATTAATAGCCTACCAACCAAAAAAAGCCCAGGACCCAACGATTCACAGACAAATTCTACGAGAGGTACAAAGAGGAGCTGGTACCATTCCTTCTGAAACTATTCCAAACAATAGAAAAAGAGAGACTCCTCCTTAACTCATTTTATGAGGCCAGCATTATCCTGATACCAAAACCTGGCAGAGACACAGCAAAAAAAGAAAATTTCAAGTAAATATCACTGATGAACATCGATGCGAAAATCCTCAATAAAATACTGGCAAACTGAATCCAGTAGCACATCAAAAAGCTTATCCACCATGATCAAGTCGGCTTCATCCCTGGGATATAAGGCTGGTTCAACATACAAAAATCAATAAGCATAATCCATCACTTAAACAGAACCAATGACAAAAACCACATGATTATCTCAATAGATGCAGAAAAGGTCTTCGATAAAATTCACCACCCCTTCATGCTAAAAACTCTCAATAAACTAAGTATTGATGGAACATAGCTCAAAATCATAAGAGCTATTTATGACCAAACCACAGCCAATATCATACTGAATGGGCAAAAGCTGGGAGCATTCCCTTTGAAAACCAGCACAAGACAAGTATGCCCTCTCTCACCACTCCTATTCAACATAGTATTGGAAGTTCTGTCCAGGGAAATCAGGCAAGAGAAAGAAATAAAGAGTACTCAAATAGAAAGTGAGGAAACCAAATTGTCTCTCTTTGCAGATGACATGATTGCATATTTAGAAAACCCCATCGTCTCAGTCCAAAATCTCCTTAAGCTGATAAGCAACTTCAGCAAAGTCTCAAGATACAAAATCAATGTGCAAAAATCACAAGCATTCCTGTACATCAATAATAGACAAACAGAGAGCCAAATCATGAGTAGCACTCACAATTGCTACAAAGAGAATAAAATACCTAGGAATACAACTTACAAGGTATGTGAAGGACCTCTTCAAGGAGAACTACAAACCACTGCTCAAGGAAATAAGAGAGGACACAACCAAATGGAAAAACATTCCATGCTCATGGATAGGAAGAATCGATATTGTTAAAATGGCCATACTGCCCAAAGTAATTTATAGACTTTATGCTATCCCCATCAAGCTACCACTGAATTTCTTCACAGAATTAGAAAAAACTACTTTAAATTTCATATGGAACCAAAAAAGAGCCCATATAGCCAAGACAATCCTAAGCAAAAAGAACAAAGCTGGAGGTATCACACTACCTGACTTCAAACTATACTACAAGGCTGCAGTAACCAAAACAGCATGGTACTGGTACCAAAACAGATATGAAGACCAATGGAACAGAGCAGGGGCCTCAGAAATAATGCCACATATCTACAACCACCTGATCTTTGACAAAGCTGACAAAAACAAGCGATGGGGAAAGGATTCCCTATTTAATAAATGGTGTTGGGAAAACTGGCTAGCCATATACAGAAAACTGAAACTGTACCCCTTCCTTACATCTTATACAAACATTAACTCAAGGTGGATTAAAGACTTAAACGTAAGACGTAAAATCATAAAAACTCTAGAAGAAAACCTAGGCAATACCATTCAGGATATACGCGTGGGCAAAGACTTCATGACTAAAACACCAAAAGCAAGGGCAACAATAGCCAAAATTGACCAATGGGATCTAATTAAACTAAAGAGCTTCTGCACAGCAAAAGAAACTATCATCAGAGTGAACAGGCAACCTACAGAATGGGATAAAATTTTTGCAATCTATCCATCTGACAAAGGGCTAATATCCAGAATCTACAAGGAACTTAAACAAATTTACCAGAAAAAAACACGACCCCATCAAAAAGTGGGCAAAGAATATGAACAGACACTTCTCAAAAGAAGGCATTTATGTGGCCAACAAACATATGAAAAAAGCTCATCATCACTGATCATTAGAGAAATGCAAATCAAAATCACAATGAGATACCATCCCATGCCAATTAGAATGGTGATCATTAAAGAGTCAGGAAATAACAGATGCTGGAGAGGATGTGGAGAAATAGGAAAGCTTTTACACTGTTGGTGGGAGTGTAAATTAATTGAATCATTATGGAAGGCAGTGTGGTGATTCCTCAAGGATCTAGAACCAGAAATACCGTTTGAGCCAACAATCCATTACTGGGTTACAATCCCAAAGGATTGTAAATCATTGTACTATAAAGTCACATGCACAAGTATATTTATTGCAGCACTGTTCACAATAGCAAAGACTTGGAACCAACCCAAATGCCCATTAATGATAGACTAGATAAAGAAAATGTGGCACATATATACCATGGAATACTGGGTAAATAATGGAACACTATGCAGCCATAAAAAAGGATGAGTTCATGCCCTTTTCAGGGACATGGATGAAGCTGGAAGCCATCATTCTCAGGAAACTAACACAGGAACAAAAAAACAAAGACCATATGTTCTCACTTATAGTGGGAGTCGAACAACGAGAACACATGGACATGGGGAGGGGAACATCACACAGTGGGGCCTGTCAGGGGGTTGAGGGGAGGGAAGGGATAGCATTAAGAGAAATACCTAATGTAGATGACAGGTTGATGGGTCTAGCAAACCACCATGATATGTGTATACCTATGAAACAAGCCTGCACATTCTGCACATGTATCTCAGAACTTAAAGTATGAAAAACTACAAAACAAACGGGTGTCTTCTCTATGACTTTCTGACTTTCTGGCATCGAGATCAGTACTTTCCATCAAGTAAATAGTCTATCACTCAATCAACCTCTCAATCCATCAGTGTTCATTGAGAGCCTCCTGTTTGACAGGCTGCGTGATAGGGGCTGAGAATGAGCTATGAACAAGTTCTACATTGCATCTGCTTTCAGGAAGCCTACACTGAGAGAAGAATTACTAAATGGGATGAGCATTTCCAGAGGGGAACACACAGATGGTGTGAGGCTTACAGCCCAGGGATGCCTCCTCACCTTGGGCTTGGATGAGTGTTCACTGAAAACATGTTATCTAAGCTGAAATTCTTATTCAAGGATGAACAGAATTTGGGAGATGAAGTACAGGGAAAGGCATTCCAGACAGAGGGATCAGCATGTGTAATCACATCCTACCAGCATATGATGGTAGGAGAGCATAGGGGCACATTTAGGAAACTGAAAGACCTGTGGATCTGAAGCAAAATAAGCCAAGGGGAGAATGGATTGAGACGGGGTTGGAAAAAGAGGCAGCAGCCAGAAGGTTTGGCAGATGAACAAAATGGCTTGGGGCATTTTTCTAAGGGTCATCCAAAGCCATTGAAGGGCTTGTGGTGGTGGGGTGTTGTGATCAGATTTGCATCTGCTATATAGCTGGGTGGCCAGAGTGGAGTCAGGGAGACCAATTAGGAGGCTGTAGTGGGAGTCCAGGTAGGAGGATTAAGGGGTCACCTCTGGTAGTGGCAGTAAGGAGTGATAGCGGGGCATGGATTCCAGACATAGATGACTTGTATGCTTAGTTAAGGTTATTTGGGAGGTAAGGCAGGAGGCAAGGATAACAGTAGTGAGTGCAGTAATAGGGGCTCAAGGAGGGTATACAGACCTGAATACATCTGGTAAGATGTATGTCTTGAGTCTGGGAGCTGAGCCCAGAGATTCAACGGTCAGTGGCACTGGGAAGCTGGCACTGTGCTGGAGTTTGGGTGCCTTCCCTTTCTTTCATGGCCCCTGCCTGCAAGTAGTTCACCTTCTATGAACTGTATTTTGCTCATCTTTGTTGTTGAAATGCAAATGCTGTTTCACAATTATTTGCTGTTTCAAAAATATAACTTTCTTACTATCTTTAGAGGAGAGACACTGCAGGTGAGCCTCATCAAAAGCACTTGCAGAAATCCATCGTAAGCCAATTAGAAAACTTAGGAAACATGTCTGATATGAAGGAATCTCATGAATATGATTCTCCTGGCAATGCAGGCAGAACTTTTTTCCAGCAGTGTGCATGCCTCAGGACAGCTGAGGAGGAGCTTGCTGCAGCAATCGACTGCTCCTCCCTTTCTGCGCTCTGCTTGGCATGAGAAACAAACTGTGGCAGGTGGGGCTTCGAGACCCACTTCTCAGTCTAATGTGAAGACATGGGGAATGATAGAAATGCATATTCCAAATTCTTTTCATTTCCTTTTAGACAGGATTGAGCAAGGATCTTCCATTTGTTTCCACACTTGGTGAGTGAGTAAACCACCCACACACTTAGAAACAAATCAGTCTACCATAATGAAACTGGAAGGAACATCAGAGATCCTGCAGTTCAATGGACACTTCTGAGAAATGGGGAGTAAGTGAATTAAGAATCAATATAAACTCAGTGAAAGGAAACTGAACTGGAATCAGAAGAAGGTAGGCCTGAAGTTTGCATCAGGTGTTTACTTGGAAAGTTAGGTAAGCTCTTGAGGGTAATTCCTTCCTTGCCTGCCTTCATCAGTTTGCTGTGAGGGTGAGATGAATGAATGAGCAAAGCCCTGGGTCAGGGCTTTGTAAATACCAGTGGCAGTTCTTTCCTAATGGCATTGCATCAGTAGCTGGAGAGCAAGCAGTAAGGTGAGGTCTTCTGAGTCAGTCTACTACGCCCATGTCGCTGTCTTTAAAAGTTATGTTGACCTATGGGCAACATAACTTTTGTTGTGTTTCTCCCATGTCACCGTCTTTAGAAATGATGTTAACCTATGGGCTGTTGTGCAGTTTGGAAAAAAACAAAATATGGGTGACTTATACACACAGTAGAATGGCTAATTAAAAATATTTTAAAATGCCAGGTGTTGGCAAAGATATGGAACAACTAAAAGTTGGACTCACTGTTGGTGGGAGGGAAAATTGGTGTGACCAACACGAAAAACTGTCAGTATCCACTAAACCTAAACATGTCTATACTATGACTGAGCTATTCCATTCCTACGTACACACCCAAAAGAAATGAAGGCAAAAGTCATGTGCTAGAATGTCCATAGCAACATTACTTAGCCAAAATCTGAGTAGGACTCATATACTCATTAAAGGTAGAATGAAGTCTGTATATACAGTGGACTGCTACACATCAATGAGAACAAACTAAGCTACATGCAACAGTATGGGTGAATCTTGCAGACATAATGTTGAACAAAAGAAGCCAGACGCAAGACTCCATATGTATGATTTCACTTCTATAAGGTTCAAAATACCCACAACCAATATCAGGTATTAGGAATTAAGATGGTGTTTACCCTTGGGGCAAGAGAGTGACCATAATAGAATGGAGCATGAGGGGGCTTCTAGGATGAAGTTGATGTTTTGTTTCTTTTTCTGGGTGCTGTTCAGTATTTGAAAATTCATTGAGCTGTACACTTATGAATTATGCATTGTCCTGTCTTCTGTTATGCTTCAATTAAAAGCTAAGCTAACAAGGAAAACAAAACAATACTCAAGGGTGGCCTCCACAGCATGGCAGGGTGCAAGGTGGGCCTGCCCTCCTCCCCACAGCGTGCCATAACTAGATCTCTGAGGATGCTGCTGCCTCTGAAGGCATTGAGCAGCTGCTCTCTCTAGCCTGTACTGTGGGATGCCTGGCCTTGGCTTTGATGCTGTGGCTGCTGGTGGAGGGGTCATAGTCAATGGACCTGCCTTTCCCTTCTCTCCACCTCTTCATGTTCACCTGCTCCAAGCCCTCCAGCCCTCTCAGCTGCATCCCAGCTGGAAGCCATGCTTCCCTGGGTCCTCAGAGCTCAACAATGCCTCCTTTGCCCACCTGCTGCAGTCCAGGTTCCCATCACACAGCTGTCTCTGTACTAGCCCAGCATCCATCACAGAGGACTGGAGTGTGCAGCTGGGAGATGACCTGGCTCTAAGGCGCGCATGCTCACATGTGTCCCCACTGAGGGAAGGGCAGAGAATCACACAGCATTTCCCCCACAGAAGGCTCACATGCTCCAAGGTGTCACTTGGATGAACCGTTTATAATTTGTTATCAATTTATTTTTTTGCATATCAGGAAAGAATATAATCAGTGTACTAAACCCTTGATATTATGTATATTATTGCTTAGGAGGATGTTACATTTTTAAAAAATTAGTTGATTTAAATTTGATTTAAAGACAAACATTAAGTATTAGTATATGTGATATGAAGATGTGGCAAAAATCATGGAGGTGGAAATTTGGAAAACTGAGGCTACAAATGGTGGGAGAAACAACATAATGATCCGAATTCCTAACACTGATGACTTGAGAGCCCATAAAGTGCCTTAAGAGAGAGGCTTTCTTTTTTTTTTTTTTGCCCAGCATGAGAAGATAATGACCATTAACCCTTATTACAAATGAAGGAGCAGAGTCCCTGAGGGGCAGTGGTGAGAATACAGGGTTTCAAAGCCAGACCAACCTGGAATCACATCCCGACTCCTCATTTTCTTGCTGTGTGACACTCTACAAGTCACCTAGTCTCTCTGAGCAACAACTTTCTTACCTGTAACGAAAACCTTTATATCTGTATCATGGGGTTGTTATAAGGCTTAAAAGAGATGTTCAAGTCCAAGAGCCTGTCAGTTTCCTACCCTAGAGAGAGAAGGGGACTTGCATAAGGTCACACACAGAGACAGAGCCAGGCCTGGAACCCAAGACTCACTGCTCCCAGCCCATACTCTTTCTCTGAGGAGCCATCCCTCATGTTGCTCTGTGAGTCCTTGTTCCAGTGACACAGTGCTGGCTTGGAGGGCGGGGAGCGGGTGGAAATCAGGCCTTGTTATGCGGTGGTTTACTCTCATCTCTGCTGGGCTGATCCAGCTTCTGATGGTGAGAGAACCAGTGCTTTTAAGAGGCCTTCATGCGTGATCCCATGGAACAGTGAGTTCAGTCTAATCAGCCTCATAGGTGACCTGCCAGTGGGGAGGCTCCCAGTACCCTGAAGAGCAATTAGGGGCTGATAGAAAAGGAAGGAATGCCCCTGTGATGCCAAACCTAGCAGAGCATGGCCGGTCTGCACAGGATTGTGGGTTGGGTAGGAGCTAGAGAGCCTGATTCCTGTCCCATCAGGAAGCCGCCCAAAAGGCCCTTCTGGGGCTGAGCATACAGGAGAGGCCTTCCTCTCTGTTGATCTGCACGCTGGCCAGAAACTGCTAGGTCTGGAGTCCAGCCTGTTCTGCATGGCAGCAATTACACAGAAGATTACATTGGAATGGTCTGGCCTTGTAGGAATTACCCAGATAGTTACAGTGCCTGTGAAAGTCTTCCCTTTTCATTCCTGTTCTCTCCATCACTCTCTCTTCCTATGCCTGCTCTTTCTCTCCATCCCTCTCCCCTTCTGCCATTCACTGATCCATTGATTCAAGAGGCATGTGGTACATCAGGGGCTTGAGGCACACAGGCCTGAGTGTGAGCTTGTCTTCTCCTTTTAATATCAGGTGGATGAGACTTCCTCTCTCTTGGCCATTGTTGTGAGACTAAAAGGGTCAAAAATTGTGGTCAACTTACTCAACCCTTCTGAGCCTCAGTTTTCCTATCTGTGATTTCACCTGTTTCACAAGGTTATAATATTTAAATTACAATATATGCAGGATATTTACCTCAGTGCCTGACACACAGTAAATACTCATTTGTATTTTTTAAAAGATGGGATACAGGCAACTTCATATGGTTTACCTATTATTTTGGTAGCCTCAGCAAAGCTGCCATACCAAATCTCTTTGAGCTTTTGTATCTTTAACCTCCATAGAGCTGTCGTATAGATTAAATGAGCTAATATGTGTAAAGTGCTAGTGGTAAGCACCCAACCACTGGTGGCTATTTTTGTTCATTCATTCATTCTATAGATGGTCATGGACTAAGAACCGTATGCTAGGCTATGTGTAAGGTGCTGGGAGTACAGAGGTGGGTCAAACAGCTCTCACCTTCAAGAATTTACTGTCCTGTAGACTTCAGAGGCAAGAGGCTTGAGAATATTTTGTTTCGGGGAAATCAGTGAAGCTTCCAAACTGCTGGACTGAAACTTAGCATCTTGTCTTAAGTAGGGAGAGCATTTATTGAGCGTCTACTCTGTACCATGTACAACACACAGTTATTTCATTGAGCTCTTGACATTCCTCTAAGGCAAGTATGACATTCCTCTAAGGCAAGTAAGAGGAAACAGTGGCGCAGAGATTGAAAGTGGCTTGCCAATGTCTATCTAACTGGGGTTCATTATCTTTTACTCTGCACGGCTACTCCAGGGAGCAGAGAGGTAGAAATCAGCTTGACCTGACTGGCAGGAGTTTCTTCTCACTGAGTCACCCATGAGTTGGTAGAGATATTTGGGGTCAGGGGAGACTTCTGACAGGTTTAGCCTTCTTGCCTGGGATGGGCCATCTGTGATTGAGAAATAACTAGGAAGTTCTCTAGGAGTTGAGGCATGAGCTGAGAATCATAGAATAATAGTATGAAATCTGTTTAGATCCAGGCCCACTCCCCAAATATGACATGTTAATGAAGGATCCCAGAAAGCCACAGGGTCCCCACTTCCTTTGAAAGGGAGTTAACTGAAATGGAGTTGTATGCTGCACTGCGATAAACTAATGCTCTTAGAATTTTAGCTATTCTTTGTATGAGCTGCTTTGGCAGGGAAATTAAATATGCGGAATTTCGAGCTCTGGCCTTATTCAATTTTTAATTAATTTTCGTGTAATAAGCTGTAAGCACATTAATATCAATGAGATACTTTCTGCACTGTGGCTAATATACAGCTTTAAGGAGCCATGGGTATTGTTTTCCCTTTTATTTGTGTTGAATAAAGATTACTAGTTCTCTAAGTATTATTTGCTGGTTCCTAGAGGCATGGGAAGGCTGTAAGAGAGGAATTAAATATTCCTAGAAGGTTGGGCTGAAATGCTGTCACAGATATTTATTTGAGGGCCAAGAGAAGAGCACTATGTGTGGCATTCATCAAAGATTTGATGTCAGAAATTAAGGGTTCCTCCACATTCTAAGAAGTGGTCAAATTAGGGATCCATACCAAATAAGCCATAGAATTTGGAATAGGATTAGTTCAGTGTTTTTGTTTGTTTGTTTGTTTGTTTGTTTTGAGATGGAGTCTCGCTCTGTCTCCCAGGCTGGAATGCAGTGGCGCAATCTCAGCTCACTGCAACCTCCACCTCCTGGGTTCAAGCGATTCTCCTGCCTCAGTTTCCTGAGTAGCTGGGATTACAGGTGCATGCCACCACATCTGCCTAATTTTCTTTTTTGTATTTTTAGTAGAGACAGGGTTTCGCCATGTTGGCCAGGCTGGTTTCTAACTCCTGACCTCAAGTGATCCACCTACCTCAGCCTCCAAAAGTGCCAGGATTACAGGCATAAGCCACTGTGCCTGGCCTTAGTTTGGTGTTTTTATAAGACGATCTAAGCAATAATTTAAAAATAAAAATATTTAAAGTATTTAGGTTAAATTGGAGTAATTTTTCTATGTCCCATAATATGTAGATATTATGGGATTTCATTTATTCATCCATTCAGTCAGTCATTCTGTGGTAACCTGAACATATACTATGCATGAGGCATTTTACTAAGCATTATTTGGTACACATTTGTGGAATACAACCTTGTGTCTAGGAGACTACCGGCTATTTTGGAATAATAAGGCAAAGCGGCAAGGCTTATTATAGAGGTGCCAATTAATGCTAGAATAGTTCAGTGAAGAGATTATTTATAGAAGAAGGTTAAGAAAGTGACTTTTGAACTGAACCTTTGAGGATGAATAGAATTGAGTCTCATGCAGAAGAAAAGAAATATTATTCTTGGAGAAGAGCAGAGCCAATCCATATTCAAGAAGAGTGTAGATAGGGTCACCAAATCCAAGGAAAATGACAAACGTGCTTTTCCATGGACATTAATCATGCTCTTCCTGTCTTCATGAATGCCTTTTCCTTCTTCCAACTGGATAGGTACTCTGTGCCCTGCTGGTCTCTCTTTCGTTCCATCTATAGACAGCCTGCACTAATTCAACTGGCTTGTCTTACATGCGTGGGAACTGAGACCCACAGAATTAGAGGGTCATGTAGCCAGTGGTTACAGTCTGGACTAGAACCATATCCTCTGTTTATTTTACATGGTCCTGCTCCATTATGTCACAGAATAGAGGCCAAGAAACATTATACAATGGAAAGGTTCAGTGCAACTTCCATTAAGTACTAAACTTGGGGACAGGGATGATTCTGGATAATGGAGGATTATCCAGAAAACCATTTTAACCCTTCTTAGTTCTGAGCTGTTTTTCATACGTGAGTGGGTAGAATATAAGACTCGTATTAAATCCCTTTTTGGTTATTGAGGATATTACAGGACCCCAGGCCTGTAATTCTGAACATCAATTCCCAAGCCTCTTTATTGTTGATGTCAAGCCCAATATATCTGCTAAAAGTTATCATCCAAAGCCCTGCAGTGAGATTGTTTTCTTATCTTTTGCCTTGTTTCAATGACAGAGAGAAAGAGGGAAGTAGATGGTATTTGAGTTACTGAGAGTTCTGATTTAGCAAGGCTTGATTCACTGAAGTCACTCTGTTTCAGAGAAATGCACCATTTGGACAACTCTAGCTCAGTGATTCTGAGTTGTGGTGAAAGGAGACACGAGTTTGGGTTTGGGGAGGTTCTGGGAATGTGGGTCTCAGCAAAATTTGACAGCTTCCTGCCTGGTCTCTCCAGTGCTCCTAATGCCCCAAGAAACCAGCTTGCCTCACAGCTCTAGATGTAAAGAGTTGTTTCTTCCCCAAAGAAGGGGTCAGATGGGCACAGGGAGTTTCCAGGATGGGGAAATGCAGCTGGCAGTCTCCAGAGGAACTCAGCTTCCCCAGGGCATTTAATGGCTTTCTTCCCATCCCTCTTCTCTGGGAATTTCTGCCATCACAACCTGATACTCCTTGAAGGACTCCATGAAGAAATAAACTAGGGATGCTCCTTGGTTTAAAAAAAAAAAAAAAAAAAAAAAAAAAAAAAAAAAAAATTCACCTTTTTGCTCTAGTCCCTGATTTACAAGGATATTCCCTTGCCAAGCACAACAACATCTACCCACAGTGGTTCTACTAACTAGGAGGGACTGGTCAGTAGGAATCCTAGTGTCTCTTATAGGAAACTTGCCAAGAGAGGAATATGCTTTGGGGTGTGGGGAGAGGGAAACCAAATAGGCCATAGCCAGTGAGAACCTCTTTTCAGGCTTAAACAGTCCTATCAATTTTTTTTTGTTGTTGGGGGGCGGGGTTTTCATTAATTTATTGAGTCCTCCCAGAACTGCTCTATTGGCAGGAAATTTATGTCTCTCTTGAGGACCTATCTGACTCTCAGCCCTACCACACTGCCCAGGGACCTAATGATTTATGCAGTGTGAAGAATCTTCATACTTTCTCCTCTCATCAGAGGGAGCAATGGCATTTGATGAGTTCAGTGCTGCTATTTGCTTCACATAGAACATCCATTTAAGACTGGTCTTGGCTCCTCTCTCACTGGAGAAGAGGATTAAAGAAAAACACAAATTAAATCCTTGGCATAGCACCCTGTTACAGTGTGACTGAGACTTCTTAGCAGCTGACCAGGACACTCTTAGCTTCCAGATTTCCTTTGACTCAATCAATGAAAAATGACCTATATCAAAATAAGCTTCTCCTCCAAGGGAACCCAAGCTGTGGCTCCTTTGTTCAGATCCCCCCTGCACACAACTGTCAAAGAAATCAAGTCATGTGGCTACTCTGAGTCTCTTTCCTCCCCTGCAGAAAGAGGATGGCAATGCTCTTGCACTTGATGTGGGCTATAAATGAGATAATGCATATAAAGCTCTATGCACCTCCTGGCGCACAGCAGGATTGCAATTGTGCTGGTCCTTCTTCTTCCTGCTGCTTCTCCCTTTCTTTCTTTTAATAAGAAATAGAAGAGCACATGCAGCTAGGATTACTGAGGAGACACCTGTTATTTTTAACCTGAAGCTTTGCCTAGTTATAGGAGGGCAGCATGTTAAGTGTCAAATAGAACCCAGGCAAAATTGTCATTTTTATCTTCAGAATCCCATTAGGAAACTCCCAAGGGAATCTAACCTTTGGAACACATGACTTGAAGTCAAATGGCTTCCTGTCTATGGCACAAACAGTTGTTGTTGTTGTTTTTAATTTCTGGGATGGGGGTCAAGGGTGGGGGAATTGCAGTCACCCACAGCCATGCCAACAGTGTATCATCAAGATTTAGGGTATTTACTATTCTAACATGTGAAAGATGGCATTTTGATATAATTTAACTTTTTTTTTTTTTTAAATTATGAGTGAAGCTGAACATCTTTTGTACTCAAAAGCCACTTATATTTCACTGTCTGTGATCTGTCCGTTCATTGCATGCAGTTGTTTCTTATTGGGTTGTTGACCATGTACTTACTGATTTCTTTTTTTTTTTTTTTTTGAGACAGAGTCTCGCTCTGCCGCCCAGGCGGGGGTGCAGTGGTGCGATTTCAGCTCACTGCAAGCTCCGCCTCCTGGGTTCACGCCATTCTCCTGCCTCAGCCTCCCGAGTAGCTGGGACTACATGCACCCGCCACCTCGCCCGGCTAGATTTTTTTTTTGTATTTTTTAGTAAAGACGGGCTTTCACCGTGTTAGCCAGGATGGTCTCGATCTCCTGACCTCGTGATCTGCCCGTCTCGGCCTCCCAAAGTGCTGGGATTACAGGCTTGAGCCACCACGCCCGGCCTTACTGATTTCTTAAACTTTTTATACATTGGGGAGCTAATCCCCTTCTGATATGAATTTGAATTTGCATCCCCCCCCAAGTTTGTTTTTTGTGTTTTTTATTGTGTTTGGGGTATTTATTTAATGTAGCCAAATTAATGATTTCCTTTAGAACTTCTGGATTCTGGGTCCAAATTAGAAAGACCTTCTTTACAGGTTGTAAAAGGATTCTCCAATGATTTCTTCTGCTATTATAATGGGTTTTAAAAATACATTTAAATCTTTGAGACCTTTCACTTTTTCAAGAAAACCCAGAAGTTAGGGTTTTTGTTGTTGTTGTTGTTAAATATCCCAATTTTTAATATTGGCAACTAATTTAAAACACACATACACACATACCATTTCCCAATTTGTTTAAAAGCCTCTGCTCTTTGTCTGTCAGTGTCTGTGGCTTGGAAGGGGTAGTCTAGTGGCCTATCTCAGCACTGGGCTTTGAGAGACACTGGACATTTTGTCAGCTGCAAAGGGGGACTGAACCAATTAATGTGGGAAATCACTGAGAATTAGCTCCTTGACTCATTCAAGCTACTGTACCATCTTGGCTGCGTTTAATTGGTTTTGCATCCAAAGAGGTAAGTGCTTATCCCTGCTATTACTTATACTGAACTCAGATTTGGATTACCTGAATTAAAAAAAAAATGCAGCTTGTGTTCTTCCTTCTGTCTTTTGAGATCACTGGTCAATGGTGATACTTGAATGTGAAATTTGATACATTGAGTAGGAATTAAACCTTGAACTCTATTAGTTTTGCTCTTTTTGGGGAAGTACCTTAGCAGTCATCTTTCCTCTATGCCACCTAGTCATCTTCCTGTCATAAAAATTTCTAAGCAGCGAATCAGGGTGGGAAGAGAAGGGCTGATCAGTAGGACTGTTAAATTGTGAAATGAGCAGAGGTGTGCAAGCTGATTGTGGGAAACTTCTTTCCCATGTGATTCTTTCTTCATCCATATCAGGAAAGCTGTTGCCTAAGAGCCTTGATGTGTGTGCATTATAATAATGTACGTGGAGGCAAAGGTAAGGTTAGAAAGGACTTCCTCCTAGCCCCACTACACAGCCAAGGAATTCAAAACTGGATACCCCTAAAACAGAGAGGTCACCTGGGGAGAAGGGGAAAAGGGAAGACCCTAAATGGACCTCCATCCTTTTCTATCCAATTGCATAAGCTCAGTAAGCCCTCTGTAAAGCCTTTCTAGAACCCCAGGTGCATGAAGTCTTCTGCCTCTCTTGCCAGATTGGGAGCTCAGTGAGTCCAGAGGTGGTGGTTTCCAGGTCTGTATCCAGCTCTAATCATAGTTCCTGGAGCAGGGCTGGTACTCTGTGAATTGAAAACTTGTGCCAATGCATTTATTTATTGGGCAGCTCCTGACACCCCCAAGGGGGCCAGGCCCAAGTTTAAAGGTCGGTCTCCAGTCACTTTTCAGTTAACCAATCAATAAAACCTCACTGGGCTATTATGGGAGTGTCCATACACTTGGTAGAAAAAAAAAAGACGCCTGGGGATCAGGATATTTTGGTCTCAATGTTGATTCTGCCAGTTACCCAGTGGGTGACCTTAGGCAGCAGGACTCCAGCCTCTCTGAACCTCAGTTTCATCTTCTCTAATAGGAGGAAGTTAGACCACAGCTCTCTACAGTCTCTTCATCTTTATTGTTCTTCAAGTCCATTGATTTAAGATTGCAGGGAGGGGCCTCTGCTCAGTGATGGCAAATAGAGGAAGAAGGGAGCACTGTTGGCTGGGCACTCCCAAGTGTCCCAAGCCGGACACTTTAAAGATTGACATAACATTTTCATTTTAGTTCTCAAAACACTTCTAGGAGGTGGGCATTTTGCTCTCCATTCCCCCCATTTGACAGATGATGAGGAATCTAAGGTTTGGGAAGATTAAGTCCTGAGACCATGCAACCAGTTTCTTGAGAGGCCTGAAGTCAGCAGGATTTCATCGGGAATGCACATTGTCTTTTCCCAACAGGGCCTCCAGACTAACTTCCCTGTCACTTGGTGAAACATCATTTCCAGTCCCTTTTAGCTATTAGAAAAAAAGTGGCAGCAGCCTCATCTTGAGTAATAAAGTCTAGCCCAACATAAATGGAAACTTCAATTTCACATTCAGTTTAAAACTTTGTCCGTTCCATGAGCTCAAACCTGGTCTAGTGCTCAGGGAGCAATGGTGGGCACAAGGGGACCCTGGCTGGCCTTTCACTCTTCAGTTCCACTTCTTACCCACCCATCCCCTTACTGCCACTCCTCTCAGTTCTGGCTCCCTAGGGCCGAGCAAGGGAAGGAAGGAATGGGGCAGAGGCCTCTTCATACAGCTGATGCTCTTTGCACTTCTCGCTTGGACATCCAATCACTTTTGCTGGGGCAGTTTCCTAGAGTCAGCTCTTCCATGGAGTATCCGGCAGGCTTTCTGAGAGCCTCTGAATGTGGTCTCTTCCCCCAAAGCTGACCCCTTTGGTTTCTTCTCCCCTTCTTCAGTGCCCTCTCACATAGCCTTCTCAGGCTGGGTCCTCTTGAGACAGTTCAAGCCCAGCGACCCTCACTGGCATTCCCTGTCCCATAAGCACAGTGCACCCTGAGCAGTGAGCCCAGCTGCTGACGCCATCTGCTCACCTGGCCATCACTGCAGCTTCAGCTTGTGGGCAGCAACGTTTATTTTACACACACTTTCAAACTCCTGGAGACAGATCAAGTTCTCAAGAACTTTCTCACTTTGGCCTGCTTCACTAACACCAGGGGGTTGTTTTTGCAAGTTTCTGGAGCTCTGCACACATCCAGTTAAGAAGATACGATGCCAGTCTCCCCTGCTGTGTGGATCAGTTGACAGCTAAGGGTAGAGAGCATCACCTTTATTGTCCTCTCCAATTCATCTACAGATGTCCTTGGAAAGGTCTGCTCCTCGGAGAAGCTCCAGCCTCCTCTGTACAGCTTCTTACCCAGGGAGGGTGTTTCCAGGCTAGCTTTGCTGTCTTCCAGTAAGTGCCGCAAGTGTGTCAAGCAGCCCTCTAGAACATGGACTACTTGCCACCAATTATCTTTAGCCTGAGGCTTTAGCCAAGATTTAGACACAATAGAAAAGAAACTCCCTACATGGCCTGCTAAGCCTTTACAATGTAAATCTGGCTTATTTTAGCTTGTTAAAGGCAACATAGACAGGCAGGTGGAGGGGTGTCTCATCCCTGCCTGGAAGCTGCCCACAGCTAGTTTCCACTGCTCTCCCTCAGCCCTGGTCTGATGGTACCAGGGATAAACAGTGCATCCCTTCAAGCCGTGCTGAGTTGCTGCTGGTTAAAGCCTGAAGTGGGAATCGGCACAGCAGGCTGTTGCTTCCTGGAGCAAGGAGGTAAGCAGTCATTCTTCCAGTTCTTTGCTGCGTTTAATGACTGCTGGAGCTGGAAGCGTGACAGGGCACTGCAGTGTACCCATCTTAGTGTGCCCCAGGAGGAGGTCCTGGGGGTGGGTAAGCATGCTATGCTGAGAAACGAGACCAACCACTGAGCACAGAAGCCACAAAAAGACCCCATCTTCATAGTTTTCAAATTTTATTTCTGTTTCAGAAAATATTGTTCCAAGAAACTCTTACCTGGAATTCTGTTGTGCTAGAACAGTTTTTCTGGCCAAAGTGAGGTTGGGGCTGGATGCTGACTTCAACCTTCTTGGTCTCCTTCCTCTCCTTGTGGTTCTGATAGGGCTGTAAGGAACCTCTGGTTTACAGAGCAGACAGTAACAAACAAACAAACAAACAAACGCCTGGTGTCAGAAGATAGAATGTAGATTAAGAGCAAATTTGCAGGACTGGGACTTTCCGTAGAGTCTCTTAAGATGAAATATAATAAGCCAAGATTTGCACATATAGGTGCAAAGGTGCAAGGTAGAGAGTGCTGGCTTAGCAGCAGCTAGGAAAAACATAGTTTTTGGATTTTTCCATAACACACATCACATTTTCCAACACACATCACAGTGTGATCTGGTTGTCAAAAGCATTGATAAGACTGGGTGCGGTGGTTCATGCCTGTAATCCCAGCACTTTGGGAGGCCAAGGCTGGCTTATCACCTGAGGTCAGGAGTTCAAGACCAGCCTGGCCAACAGGGTGAAACCCCATCTGTATTAAAAATACAAAAATTAGCTGTGTGTGGCAGCACAGGCCTGTAATCCCAGCTACTTGGGAAGCTGAGGCAGGAGAATTGCTTGACCTCAGGAAGTGGATGTTGCAGTGAGCTGAGATCACACCACTGCACTCCAGCCTGGGCATCAAGAGCAAAACTCCGTCTCAAAAAAAAAAAAACCAAAAACGTTGATAAACGTGAATTCACATTCTGTGAATGTGATGAAAACCCAGAATCCTTCTGTAGAAATTGCCACTTTCCTCTCCTGTGGCCCACCCGTCATCATTGTTAATTGATGTTTATTGATTAGGGGAGGGCATTTGAACTAACCCACAGCCTGGCCAGCAGCTGCTATGACAAACTGTGGCTGAAACATTTCATGACTGAGTTGGTGGTGATTAAGGGAAAAGATCATATTCTCTCCCTGTGGAAGTGTTGAATTTAAGTCATAGAGAGTATGTTGGGAAAAAACCACAAATGACACACTCACAAGAAGGCAGGCAGAAGCCAGGAGGCGTCTTGGACAGTGAGGAGGTGAAAGCCAGGATGAAGCAGCCACTGAGAAGACATGGAGGGCGAGGCAGTGCGAGTGGGTGGTACTGAGAGCAGCAGAAGTCAACCAGGAAGGAGCTGGGGCCCCCAAGCTACAGCTAGGGTGTCCCTGTAGTTGAGACTGCACTGAATTCTAGATTCCCCTGCAGGTTTCAAAGCATGTTCCAGTACTAATCCATTCCAGGGTTTCTGTGAGGCCCAGGTTCTTGTGTTCTTTATCCTCATTTGAATCTCCCCAATAACTCTTATGGCAGCTGAGGAGAGGAGCTGCTGTCCTCTGAGGCAATTCTGACTTTTCAAAATGCCTCAAACCCAATCACAAGAGTCCAGCTCACCCAGAACTGCAGTGTCCTGAAGGCCCTGATGTTAACCGCCTTCCTTTCCATATTGCTCAAACTTGTGGCCAGCTCCTGTCACTTCAGTTTTCACTGGACATTGACAAGCTGGAGTACGTTCTGACGAAGAGTCCTGGGAGTTATGCTGTAGAAAGAGAGGACTTTGGGGCAGAGATAAGGAAAATATAAGAGTTCAGACTTCAATTCTGTCTTCAAATGCCTGAAGGGCCAATATGTAGAGATGGGACTATATTTTGGGAGGTTGCCTCTAAAGGGCAGATACGGGACTGAAAAATGGAATGTTTGTGGAGGTCAGTTTCAGCTTTCTAACTGGAAGTGCTCTTTAACACTAGAATGTGTTACTTCATTAAGCGGTGAGCTCCCCATCAAAGAGGGCAAGCAAGAACAGGATACTCCACCTGGAATGCTCTAGAGGAAATTTCTGCATTTGATGGGGCACCAACAAGGTAAAGCCCAAGGGCCCCTGCAAGCGTGAGATCCTTGGCTTTATTTTGTGCCTTTTAATAGGAAACAGAGATCTGGTCCTGCTGACCTCCCTAAAGGGAGGAAATGGAACTTGTTGACTATTGCTTTTTAAGACTGAATTTGGAAGCAGGCAAAAACAAATCTATTTTCAGAGCAGCAAATGCCAGCACAATTTATATCAAAACCCCCATCTGCTCAACTGAAAGGCGGTGGTATGGACCAAGCATTTTGTGAGCCAGCAACAGGCTTGCTTGTTGAAGAATGTTAGCTCCACAGGGACTCTCCGATTAGGCCTCTGAAGCTAACTAGGGACTTTATATTAACTTCTTGCAGTTGTGACCACCGTTGGCAAATTGCATTTCCCCCAATTCAAAGGCAGATCATTGCTTTTCAAAAGATCTCACATCCAATTGAATGTTTAAAGTATTACATGCACAAATAAAATCTGTATTAGAGAAAAGTCTCAAAAAACAGAAATATATTAGAGTAAATAATGCTGGCTGCTGTAAGAGATGAGCCTCAAAATCTCAATGGCTTAACACTTCAGCATCTGGCCAATAGGCGAAGGAAGAGAGCAAGAAGTATCATGCAGGAAGTGTAGGTGCCAGGCTTGGAAGTAATGATTATTTTGCACACACTCCATTAGTACAAACAAATCATATGGCCTCTGTTGGATGAAAGGAGACTGAAAATGAGCCAAAAAAGAGAGGAGAACATGGATATTGGTGAACACTAGCAGTCTGTTATAAGAAACAGAAGATATGGTGTCTCAAGAGATGGATACTACAAATTTATCCATGAAATTGGAGCAAGGCATCAGATTTTACACATAGTAGATACTCAGTGGCTGATGATGTAGACATTAAAGATATTAAGGCATCTTGGTCCCTGGAGGGAGAAAGTGGCACTGGGGTTCATTTCTGTGTGATTAGGTGATGGAGAACTGAAGCATTTTTAAAAGCAGAATTCATATGTCAGAAAAAGGAGAATGAAGAAGTTGGAGAGCAAGAAAGGAAGTGAGGAGTTTTTCAGTGTAGCCTTGAGAAGAAGAAAGGAACTGAGTTGCCACCAGAAGCATGGAATCTAGAGCCGGACTGGACATGAAGTTACCAAGAATGAATACACAGTGATTTATCCCCAGCTTTGGGGCACATTTCTTTTTTAGCTCCTTTAGAAAATAAGTATTTTAACAGCTCCTAAGGCATTTTCCTCTTTTGCAAAATCAAATTACTCTGAACTGGGAGGTGGGGTCAACACCTTGGCTTTGTTATAAATGAGACTTCAAATATCACAAAGATGTTCATTAACCTTATACATGGAAATATCAATTGTCACGTGAATCTCTCATATTTTTATGGTCAAAAGAAGCACAGGAAAAAAGCAAAAGATTGTGGATTTTTTTTTTTTTGGCCAAGATCTTTTTAGCAAAGATTAAAAACATTCTTTATTTTCTCAAAATATGTCTCAACTTCTCACACTGATATCCAGTTCTTCGAAATCTTTTTCTTTCCTTTTTAATTGATAAATAATTGCATATATTTATGGGGTTTTCAGTACATATGGTGTTTCAGTACATATATACATTGTGGCATGATCAAATTAGACTAGTTTAGCATATCCATCACCTCAAATATCTATCATTTCTTTGTGGTGAAGGCATTTAAAATCCTATTTTTAGACTATTTTGAAATGTACAATACATTATTATTAATTATAGTCACCATGCTGTGCAGTAGGTCATCAGAACGTATTCCTCCTATCTAACTGAAACTATATCCTCTAACCTATGTCTTTGCTTTCCCTGTCCACCCTTCCCATCCCACCACCAGCTTCTGGTAACCACCATTCTACTATTTCTTCTATGAGTCTGGCTTTTTTGGATTCCCTATATAAGTGAGACCATATCATATTTGTCTCTCTGTGCTGGGCTTATTTCACTTGGCATAATGTCCTCTAGGTTCATCCATGTTGTCACAAATGGCAAATGTTTCTGTTTTTTTTAATGGCTGAGTAATATTCCATTGTGTATACATACCACATTTAAAAAATCTATTCATCTGTTGATGGGCATTTCAGTTGTTTCCATATCTTGGCTATTGTGAATAGTGCTGCAGTGAATGTGGGAGTGCAGACATCTCTTTGACACATTGATTTCAATTCCTTTGAGTATATGCCCAGAAGTGGATTGGTGGGTCATGTAGTAATTCTATTTTTAGTTTTTCGAAGGACTTCCATACTGTTTTCCAAAATGGCTACACTGATTTGCAGTACCACTGACAGTGTACAAGGATTCTCTTTCTTCTATAGTCTCACCAACACTTGTCTTCTTTGTTTTTTTGATAATAGCCAGGCTAACAGGAGTGAGATGATAGCTCATTGTGGTTTTAAGTTTCATTTTGCTGATGATTGAGATGTTGAGCATTCTTCCTTTATCTTTGGCCATTTGTATGTCTTCATTTCAGAAAGTATTCAAGTCCTTTGCCTATTTTTTAATAGGGTTATTTGTGTTCTTGTTATTGAGAAATTTGAGTTCTTTGTCTATTTTGGATATTGGCTCTTTATCCAATGTATGATTTTCAAATATTTTCTTCCAGTCTCTGTGTTGCCTCTTCATTCTATTAATTGCTTCCTTTGCTGTGCAGCTTTTTAGTGTGATGCGAACCCATTTGTTTATTTTTGCTTTCATTGCCTATGATTTTGGGGTCACATCCAAGAAATCATTGCCCAGACAAATGTCATAGAGCTTTTCTCCTATGTTTGCCTCTAGTAATTTTACACTTCCAGGTCTTACATTTAAGTGTTTAAGTCTTTAACCCATTTTGACTTGATTTTTGTATGTGGCATAAGTCAAGAATTTAATTTCATTATTCTGTATGTAGATGTCCAGTTATCCCAAAATTGTTTATTTAAGAGACTGTTCTTTCCCCCATTGTGTGTTCTTGGCATCTTTGTTGAAAATCAGTTGATCATAGATGTGTGAATTTATTTCTGGGCTCTGTAGCCTATTCTATTTGTCTGTGTGTTTTTATGCCAGTAACATGCTGTTTTGATTACTGTAGCTTTGTAACACCTTTTGAAATCCTGTAGTGTGATGCCACCAAGCTTTGTTTTTTTTTTTTTTTTTTTTTTTTTTAATTTGGTCAGTATTGTTTGGCTATTGGGGGTCTTTCACGGTTCCACTGAATTTTAGGATTGTTTTTCCTATTTCTGTGAAAAATGACATTGGAATTTTCATAGGGATTTCATTGAATCTATAGATTGCTTTGGGTAGTATGGACATTTTAACAATACTAATTATTCCACTTCATGAACATGAGTTAGAAGATATGGAAACACCTTTCCATTTATTTGTGTCATCTTCAATTTCTTTATCAATATTTTATGGTTTTCAGTATACAAGAGCTTTTGTTTCCTTGGTTAAATCTTATTTTTTTTTTGATGTGTTATAAATAGGATTGTTTTCATAATTTCTTTTTCAAATAGTTCATTGTTAGTATATAGAAATGCTACTGCTGTCTGTATATTGATTTTATATCCTGTAACTTTACTAAGTTCTTTTATAAGTTATAACACTTTTTTGGTGGAGTCTAAAGGATTTTCTCTACATAAGATCATGTAGTTAGCAGAGAGAGTTTCACTTCTTCCTTTCCTATTTGGATGCCTTTTCTTTCTTTTTCTTGCCTAATTACTAAAATGAGGTAGGCAAGATTGTGAAAGCAGCAGTACATTTCTAGATAATGTGATCTGTCACAAAGGAAACTGACCACTCATGAGATAAAGCTACTACTATCATCAACTCATTTAACTGGAAGGTTCCAGGTTCATTAGTTTCTGATTACTTAAGGCTAACCAGAAAAATACTTTTTTCCAATCCTTGGAAAACTTTCAACTCAAAACCCACTATCTTCCGAAACATACATGGTAAGCACAATTGAATCTCTGCTTGATGACTGAGGATTTCACAGTGTCTTGGGGTCATCCTTTAAATATTTATTCCTATCAGATCAAACCTGTATCCAAGTGTTAATATATAAAATTTGTTTCCAACAGCACCCCACACTCTGCTTCTCTTTTATCTTTTCCATCCCCTTCCTTCTGTCCTCTTGTCTTTCTTTGCACCATTATTTTCCAGCAAAATTAACTCTGGAAAATATTGGGGACAATAGTCTTTTATACCTTTGGCTGAATTCCTTCTTTAGCAGTTAAGGCTCACAAATGGGTCAAATATCCAAATGTCGATGTGCAAAAAGGTTATTGCATTTCATCAAATCTCAAAAACCATTGATTGTAACACTCACTATGATTTTATGTACCACTCAGAAAAAAAAAAGTTACTGCCAATTAAACTGTGACATGATGCATTCTCATCACTTAGAATCTTTCTACCCATTATAAAGTTTTCTTATACTTAACTAGACATAACTTTATATCATATCACTACTATGCATGCATAAAAAAGACACAGGCAAAATATTGAGTAAGTATTGAATAAGTATTCCTTAAGCATCTTCAATTAGAGGCTGAGTTTTCAGAATCACTTCTGAGTCATTGACATGTGTATTTTCCTATATCATATCACTCTCTGTGCCAGCATAATCATTGGTGATTTAATGTTTCTGGAATGAATTCTTAAAAGATTGAAAAGCCTTTACTGGGGCTAGGTTCCAAGCCATCTCCTTGGCAATGATACAAAGTGCTTCTACTTTTAACTCTGGTCTCACCTGACTTCTGATCCACCACTACCCATCCCTTGTCTTACAGTCATTTGATTCTCAGGGTTAAAAAGAGGAGTTCCCTGTGGCCTCATCATTGTGCTTTAATGTGCACCAAGGTACTCTCCATGGACTGTCTTGTCCATCTTTAACAACAACCCCATGAGTACTATTGTTATCCCAGTCTATAGGTGAAGAAGCTGAGGCTTCCGAAGATTAAGTAGCAGTCATCAACCACTATATGTGGCAAGACAGGGAGCAGGGGAAGCACAGGTTTGGATGCAAGCAGCCCTATTCTCAAATCTTCTCTTCAGCCCTTGTGAGCTGTGCAGTCCTGGGGAAATTATTCTGTATCTCAGAGTCTGTTTTACCAGCTACTATGATCTGTTTTTACTCATAACACTTCTGACACCAAATGTGAGGATTTTCCACAACAGCAACCAATTTTCAAACTCTCCAGACACCAACCATTCCAACAATTCCATTCAATTCTGACTCTAACTAACTACCCAGTGACATTGACCAATCGGCTATAAATTAGGATTTTCCATACCTCCTTCCTTGGGTTTGATAATTTGCTAGAATGGCTCACAGAACTCAGTAAAGCATTTTATTTACATTGACTGGTTTATTATAAAGGGTACAGATTAATAGTCCAAAGGAGAGGTGCATAAGGTGAGGTCTGGAAAGATCCTGATTTCAGGAGTCTCCATTCTGTAAAATTAGAGTGCGTCACCCTCCTGGCATGTGGATGCATTCACGAAACCAGAGGCTCTCTAAACCCAAAGGCTGTCTAAACTTAGAAGTGTAGAGATTTTTTTTTTTTTTTTTTTTTTGTAGAGGTTTCATTAAGAGCCATGATTGATTAAATCATTGGCCGTTAGTGATTAGCTCAATCGCCAGCCCCTCCCTGCTCCCTGGAAGTGGGGAGTGGAGAGGGCTGATTGCTCCAATCCTCTAATCGCATGGTTGGTTCCTCTGGCAGCCAGCCCCCATCATGAAGTTTTCTAGGGTCCCACAAAGGCTCACCTCATTATCATAAACTCAGGTGTGTTTGGAAGGGGCTTGTATGGATAGCAAAAGATGCTCTTTTTCACTCCTATGGCTTGGGAAGTTCCAAGGGTTTTAGAAACTCGCTGCCAGGAACCCAAGACAAAGACCAAATAGATATTTCTTATTGTGTCACGATATCACACCAGCTAAGTGGCAATGATACACACTGGGGTCTATTGGAGGGTGGAGGGTTGGAGGAGAGAGAGGATCAGAAAAAAATAACTGGTAGGTACTAGGCTTAATACCTGGGTGATGCAATAATTTGCACAACAATCCTCCTGAAATGAGATTACCCTGGATCATCCAGGTGAGCACCACATAATCACACTGGTCCTTAGAAAAGGGATATAGGAAAAGTCAGTCATTTTACTTATGTAACAAACCTGCACATGTACCCCCGAACTTAAAAGTTAAAAAAAAAACAGTGTCAGTGATAATACTGACCTCACAAACAGGTTGTGAGCTGTGGATGGGATAATCTATGTAATAGGCCCAACATGATACCTGTGTTTACTTTCTATGTCCCAATGTGGTCATTCACATATTTGGCTCCTTAATCATTCATACATGACATGATCAAGAAATACATTTTTATGAATGAACACTGTGACTGATGCAATTTCCTAGGTAACTGAGGGTTAATTAGAAATCCTCTTTTGTTTCAAACCTTGTTAAAAATCCTTAGAACATGTCAGAATTCATTTTTCTTACATGCGCTGAGCATGATTTAATCTTCCATTCATTCCAAACATCAGTCCTCATTACCCAGAGCTGCAGGTATAGCCAAGGATGATGTGGGATATTGAGAGTAACATGCAAATTGGTTTAAAAAATTAATTACAAGTGAAATTTTTTAAAGTGACTTACCTTTTTGCTCAGACCTTCAGCAAAACGCCCATATATTTGAAGTTATATAATTAAAAGCTAGATAATAGAAGCATTCTTTCTTTATGTTCAATTGCCACTCAAGTGTTTAGTCGATCATTCATGTAAAAAACAATCATTCGGGGCCTACTATGTGCCCGGCAAAGGTAGATAGACATGGTTGCTGTCTGCATGAAGCTACTGGCTAGTGGGGAGGACAGACAATTAGCAGGGGATATACTGCATGCTATGGGAAGCCATGGCAAGAATCCCAACTCAGTCTCAAGTTGTCAGTCTTGGGTCTAGTAAGGGTGGTGGTGGTGGTGATGGTCAGGACAGGGAAGGCATTCTGAAGGAAGTGATGGTTAAACCAAGTGCTTCAGGATGAGTTGGAGTTAGGCAAAGTGAAAGGTTGTAACCTGTATAAGGGTGCAACTAGTATTGTCCAAGCTGCTGGGGTCAGTATGGTTGGAATAGAGGGTGGGTCTGGGAAGTTGGGAACAGAGTGAGGAGAGGGGCTAGGTTATGCTCCTGGCTGATTGTCTCATGGGAGGCTTATATAACTCTAGTCATTCACTCTTGCATTGGACATTTATTTTGTACCAAGGATGCTGAAAGTACTGACTGTGTTAGGTTAAGTGCAGTCAAGTATGGTAAGGGGTGAGAGATGGGCACAGAATACCAAGCCATGGCTGTCTTGATAACTGTTGAACCTGACTGCCCAGCCTACACACCTCCAGGCATCGACTACGCATTCGGTGAACTCTAGGTGACTGACTAACTGAATTAATGAATGGAGACTTGGTTTAACCTTCACCCCCTCCCCCAACAACTGTTCCCTTTATTTTCTTTGTGCAGGATAAACATCTTGAAACACCTCTGCCCCATCGCTAAGTAGGCCAGTCTTCCACAGTGTCTAGAAACCAGTACAGAAAAAATGCAGTTTGACCTTGCTGTCATCGTTTGCAGTGTAATGAGGAAAACAGGCATTAAATAACTAACCATACAAATAATTGTGTAATTAAAACTGTGGCACATGATACAAAGAAGATGTACAGGATGATGGAAGGGCACATAAAGGAGAAAGTCCAGGAAGGCTTTATTGAGATATTGACGTTTAACTAGGTTTAGAAGGGGCAAAAGGAGATGGGAAGAATGTCTCAGGCAGGGGGAGGAATACAATGCAAAGGCCTTGGCAGGACAAAAGGCCGGTGTGACTGGACCCTGGGGATCAGCTAGGAGAATGGCTGGAGATGGGTCTGGAACTTGGAGGAGATTCCTCTGCAAGGTCTCTCAGCCATGTTGGAGATTTTGGTCTTTGACTTAAGAGTCCTAGTGAGATATTGAAATGTTTTAAACATGAGAGATACGTGATCAAATCACACTGGCTGCTGTGAGGAGAACAGATTGGAGAGGTACAGGAAAGGACACTGGGACACACACACCCCCACACACCCTTCAACAGGCTGACAACACCTTGTGTACAGATAGCGGTAGGAGCATGAAACTGAGATCTGATTAAGAGAGGACCAAAGTCATTGCACATCATTTCTTCCTAGTCTTTTCGAAACGACCCACTCTTTCATCCTGTGTTATGGTGGGCACTCGTAAGTGGGCTGCTACTTGTTATTTATTTTTTAACCAATTTTGTGAAACAACAGACATGGTGCTTCTCTTGTGGTTGTTATTCTCAAAGAGAGGATGTTGGTTGCAGCAGAAAATTTATCAGAGCTCATTTTCTCCCTTGGCTTCAGCAGGGAGCCAGGGGCTGGGGGTGCTAAGTTGTGCAAGAGTGGAATCTACCCTTCTGTCAGCCGCTGGCTTGAAAGCAAGCATTAGCACATATTCAATTTGGTCTGGGAGCTCTCCTCTGGACACCGAACCTGGTCCTTATCTCATTTTTCCCATTAATAATGAGCTGTTAAATCACATTGCTCATGCCATTTGCAAGATAGCAACGTGCGGTTTAATTGTGGCCGCTCTGATCCCCCATCATCTCAATCCTCCTCCTAATGGCTTGGCAGGCGGGGCAGGGCTGCCTGGGAACCACTGGCTCAGCCCTGCCATTTCCTGGTCTAGCAATCTCCAGTTTTAGAAACAGAGACTGCTGTGGCGGAAGTGGAGTGGAGCTCTGAGTGTCAGGGCCCTAGGGAGGCGAGACTGCATGTACTCACACCTGCATTCTCCCTCGTCCCCATCATCCCAGAGGCCCTCTCAGAAATCCTAATGGTTGAGGAAAGGGGGCTGGCCTGGCAAGAGGCTGGGCCTCCATTCCTGTTTCTCCTGCTCATTGCCTGAGCCTTTCAAACCGTCCCCGCTCCTATCTGGTTTTCGCTGGCAGCACAGGCAAGTTGCTGATTTCTTGGGATAAGACTGGCTGATACACAAGGATAATTAAGTCTATGGGTTTGGAATCACTCAAAAGCAAAGGTGAAATGACTCAAAGCAGGGGAGGGCTTTCCCCAGAGAAGTGACTCATGCGCTGGTGGTGGATATGGCTAGAAAGGAGGTACATTTCTCAAATGTGAGAAGGTGACATTTCTCTGCTGTTGCTGGAGAGCCCAGGTGTGGGAGAGCTGGCCAGGATCAGAGGGCAGGGCTCGCGTGGCCTGCAGAAGCCTGCAGTGATGTTGGGAGATGGTGGCATCACAGGAAGGGTCCAGGACTCTGGTCCTACCCTGCCACCAACTGGCTGTGTAAACTTAAACAAGTCCCCCTTTGGCTGCCTTGGCCCTAGAGTCCCAACCTTTACAACAAGTTTGACAATGGGCTATATAAAAAGTTTCATTCTCTCCCTTCCAGTAGCTTCAAGTGTGTGTTTGTTTCCCTTGACTAAAGCAGCTTAGAAGTGGATTGTTCTGTGTTTTTGGTGTTTTGATATCAGCTGCCCCTTCCACCATCGGGAGAAAAGTGGTCCCTTTTAGGATGAGATTTCAGATGCAGTCCTGCCCAAACAGGTCCCCCTACCGACCCATCAAGGTGTCTGAAATGCCCACATTTAGATCTAGCTGGAGAGGGAGGCCAGGTAACATAGTAAAAAGAGACTGATACTTCCCATTTCCACTAGCTGGATCTAGCTCTGTGGCTTTTTTTTTTTTTTTAAAAAGGGGGATCTAGCCCTCTTTATTGTCTCTGGGCCTCTGACTTTTTTTAGATAAGAGAGAAAGGGAGATGGAGGGAAGTCACATGTACCAGGTACCATATTAGGCTCTAAATAGAGCAACTATATCATTTAATCTTTCCAATAATTTACAAGGTAGGTGATGTTATTATCCCCATAGTGCAGGTGAGAAATACTGAGGCAGAAAGAGAGATTAAGTCACTTGCCCCTTCTCTGTTGTAGACTCAACTTCTTAGCTATGTCATATGTCCTTGTGTCAACAATGTCTTTGTGGTACAAAGCCCAAGTCATTCTGCCTTACCACGCTATGCATCTTCAAGACTTTTTCCAGATCTTAGTTTGCTCAGTCTCATCTGTAGAATTTCTTCAGGAAGCAACACAAGGGAAACAACGACTTGATTATCTAGCTCTATATTCACCTCCTTCACTTTCCCAGACTAAGGTCATGAAAGTGGAACCAAGTAGCCTCGTTTGAAGCACAGGATCAGGGATCTTAGTTCTCTTGGCTAGGAAACTCCTCCCTCCCACCACCAGAGAGTCATAGCTATGGGCTCCTAGATGCCTCCATGTTTTTAAGGATTGGGGAGGAACAATTTAAATACTAATTTTGCATCCTTTCTTCCTTTCCTCCCAGTTCTTTTTCGTGTATGTTCTGTGACATTAACCAAGGCCCAGCCGGCACAGAGAACAAGGCCAGGGGTGGTTTGGGTTTAAATGAAAGTTGACACACTCGAGGTTTATCTGCTTCAATGGGCAGCTCTCCAGAGAATGGAGTTTTTGGACATGTTGGGGAGTTTTCTGCCTCTTAATGAGCTGCTTCTATCCTGCCAGGTGATAGCAGGGGGTTAACAATTGCTTTAGGGGATTCGATAACAAGAGTGAGGACTGCATCTAAGGCAGTGTGCCTGCCTGCCTGCCTGCCTGCCACCAGAGTCATCATTAATGCAAACAGCTGAACCGCTGAACTGCTCAGGGCGCCTCAAATGTGGGATCCAGAGGCTGGTGGGGAGGGAGAACCAGATCATTGTAAAGGTCATTGTCCTTTTGAATATGACCATCCCATTACAGACTGGAGGTCCCATGACCCCCAAACAACTGTGTGGAAGAGATGCTGATGTAGCCTGGGAGCAGTGAAAGGGGAGCCAGTGTCAGCCTTGTCTCTTCAGTGCCATGAAAGTCCTCCAGGCCCCTGTGATTCCACTTCTCTCCAAGGAAAGGAAACAGTGAGGAGAAGAACACAGCACGAGGAAGTGAGGTTACTGTGCTGCCTGCTGGACCAAAAGGGAGTTCTGTGTATCCCCTCCCCAGAATCAAGAAGACTTTGCCCCACTCATGACTTGGGATACTGAGAGCCACTGTTGCTCAGAGGCCTGTGGTAAAAGTTGTTTATCTGTTTTCTATTCCTAACCCGAATCCTTTTCCAAATGAACAAAGCTAGTTGGAAACATGATACTGCCAGTCTCTTCTAGATTACTTCAGGCATCTCTGAAATTGAGTGGGCTTGATTCTTTTCAAGATAGATTCTCCATCAGTCTGTCTTATGAACCCAAATAATCACTGGCATTTGCACCTTGCTTTGTGGTTTCCAAAGCATTTCCACTCACCCTCATCTGAACCGGTTGTGTGGGGTGAAGGTTCAGAGCCTGGGCTCTGGGATTTGGTGGAGTTGGTTTGATTCCAGCTCTACCACTTCCCAGCTGAGCCACCAGGACAAATATGCTTAACTTCAGCTTCCCACTGTGTAAAGTGGGGATAGTAATTCTCAGTTCACAGAGGTTTGGGGGAAGGTGAGACGGTGCATTTAAAGCCCTTAGCTCACGGTCTAGCATTCAGTTAGCTGCTATAGTTATTACCCTGGATTCTCACAACACTATGAAGTAGGCGGGGTCAATATCAAGCACTCCTGACTCAGAATGTAAGCCTGCCTCATGGACAGAGACCGTATCTCTTTCACTTACCAACAAAATAAGTCACAGAAGGTCCCTTTCTGGACCAGGTAGAACTGGGTTGACTTGTAAGACATGCTGCTTGTGGAGAAGTGCTGCTTCTGTCTTCCTTAGCCTTGAAGTTCAGTCAGCGGGTCCTTCTGCTGAATTCTTGCAGTGAGCTATGAGGGATGAGGCACAGGGACCCCCACCTCCTTGCTCACCCCCAGCCCCCGATGAGCTGCTCAGAACACACAAATCCAGACCCTCCCAACTTCCTCTCTCTCCTCTGACCAAACATGCACCCTGGTTTAGCTTAAGCTGTTGCCCACCACAAATAGTTAAAAGAAGAAGGGTGCTGTCATGGCTCAGCCCTGCCCTCAAGGGGCACACAGCCTGGTGGGGGAGGCAGACATGGAAACAGACTATAATAATTAGGCAGCTACAAAAGCACTCCACCATGTGCCCCTACCCCACCTCCCATCACACTCCCCCTGAATTCTTCATTCACCCTCAGTCAGGCACAAGGTGGGGGCCAGCCCCGGGAGGTGGTGGTCCCTGCCCAAGGAGGTGCGGGTAGGTAGGCTCAATATAGAAGTGATTTCCCTGGACAGCAGCCCTCCCCGTGGGGTTGGTACCAATGCATTCTGCCTGTGGCTGTTACTTCTCAGCTCCCACCTTTCAAACCAGCCGAGGTTTCAAACCTGAGGGTTACCTCAGCGCTCTCAGCAGGCTTGGCTGTCTCATTGCATGGATTGGAATATAAGCATTATTCTCAGCAGTAACATCAAAATTGGTCGATTACCAGGACATCCTGGGAGGTCTGGCTCCTCCCAATCCCAAGTTCCTCCTATCCTGGGATCCTGGCACGTGGTTCTTCATGGGGAGACCATTTGCTATTTTGTCGGACATTTTGTTTTACGAGGTCTGGGCTATAAGTATTCATTATGTGAACTTGAGTAAGTTCTCTAACCTCTCTGATTCTCAGTTTCTTCATCTGTAAAATGGGATTACATTCCTTACTTCATATTATGAGCACTGAATGCAATAATATATGTAGGGCATGCTGGATATTGCCTAACATACAGTTAGCACTCAGTAAATGCCATCCGTTTTGTCTTTTGTTCACATAGTGATTAGTTTTACAAAAAAAGACTCTTTGGCAATGAAGTTATGGTCTGTGAAGGAGGGAGAGAGGAGAGCCAGAAAGTCAATCTGCTCTCTAAGAGTGATTGCTAAGGAAATAGAGCTGTTTAGAGTGTAGTTATTTATTCGTAAAATAAACCACCCAGGATTCTACACAGTGTGAGACTATTTTTTTTTAAACTGTGAAATGCAATTTGTATAGCATGATCTATGGATTATTAAATTCACTTAGCCTTGAGCAAGCCCTGAAATTGAGCGATTATTTTTGGTTCTCCACACTCCCTCCCTTCCAGCCGCAGCTCCTGGGTCTGTTAAGCCATCATGAACCTGGCCTCCAGTTTGGGGAGCCTGACCCAGCTGGGCTCTCAGCTGAGGAAAGACAAGTGTGGCCTTGTCCACAGTGATATAAGTGATGTAGAGGGCTCTTGAAACACTCCTCAAGAGAAGTTTCTGATGAATGTGGAGGCCTGGTTTGAAATGTGGGAGCTAAGCCTGGGAGGCAGAGTTTGCAGTGAGCTGAGATCCTGCCACTGCACTCCAGCCTGGGCGACAGAGCGAGACTCCGTCTCAAAAAAAAGAAAGAACAAGAAAGAAATGTGGGAGCTGAGAAGGAACAGCCACAGGCAGAATGCAGAATGCATTGGTACCACCCACACAGGGAGGGCTGCTGTGCTCAGGGAAAGCACTTCTGTGCTAAGCCTGCCCACACCTCCTCAGGCAGGGACCACCACCTCCCAGGGCTGGCCCCCACCTTGTGCCTGACTGAGAGCAAAGGAAGAATTCAGGGTGTGTGTGTGTTGTGCGGTCCAGGGGTAGGGGCACGGGGTGGGGTGCTTTTGTAACTCCCTAATTATTATAGTCTGTTTCCATGTCTGCCTCCCCCACCAGGCTGTGTGCCCCTTGAGGGCCATGACAGCACCTTCTATTTCCACAGTGCCTGGCCCAGAGCAAGTCAATAGCTGTGCTAAAAAAAAAAAAACAACTGTGGACTCTGGTGACGCCCCTGGCCCTTCCTTCTGCAAATTTCTCTGGTGCTCTGCCCTCCACCCTGAAGATCTGTGGCTTCATTCGGTTATGGTGAGAACTAACCAGACATCCATAGCAAAGGGCAACAAAGAACCTTTCACTTTTCCAGGGAAAGACTTGACAGGAAGGGATGCTGATCTGAAAATTGTGTTATTTTCAATTCACCACTGAGACCTCATTTTGAAAAATGAACTGCCTGAGTGTTTGGAACAGGGGAAAAGATCTTCTGGGACAACAGTGACAGCCTGAAAAAGGAATTTGGAAATCCATGTACCACTATGCAGTGGAGCTGCAGGGGTGAGCAGCCACATGGGTATACATAGATTTTTAAAATCTCCCTTCTGAGCACATGGGGAGTGGCTCAGCACCTAATTTCCCTGCACAGTGTATGATTTGACTCCTCAGTGGTGACAGGTCACTTAAAATCAGTAGCATTCCAACCTGCAGGGTCACCTATTCCCTTCCTCTCTCATTTTTCTCTTTGTCAGTGTCTAAAGACCAGCTCCTTAAGCCATGGAGTGCTGGATGAAAACCATTTGGTAGCAGGAAAATGGCTAGGTCTATCCTTTTCTCACCGGAACCAGCCTAGGCAAATCACTGGTGCTAAGCCCTGAAGTCATTTGTTAAAACCTGTAGCATAAATGGCAAAAAAAATTTCCAAATCCATTAATGGCTTATTCAAAACAGCACATAATTCAGAACCTTTGCTATTTCCCATTTGACAAAAATGCCCTATTAATAAAAATATCAGAAACCACATATTTGTAGTTTCATTTTGACTTTTGAATTAATGTCTGGTTTCCTGAGTTTTAAATTAACAAGATTTCCCTGCATAACCTAAACAACTTTGTCGTTCACAACTAAATCAAGCAGCTGGGTTGGCTGAATCAGTTTGGTTTGGCAGGGATATGTCTGTGTACAGTTTTCACCAAGTGGCGTGGAGTTTCTTCCCTGCAGAACAGGGTTGTACACATGACAGTCTTGTGCTTGGTGTTTCTGAAGCCTCCTCATTGAAGCCACCTGAGCATTATGGTGCCAACTGGTGGGTGATCATGTGGGTCTGCTGGGTGAGGTGGAGGTATGTAGGAACTTTTGAATGCGGTATAGAGTTATGATTAGGGAGGATGAAACAACTTGGAAGCTTTTGATCAGACCGGCCACTTAGTAAATAACCACCCAGTAGGGATTTCTCCGATTACCCTCCCATAATATACTGGCATAGAGAGCGTTTGCTATCCCCAGGTTAACTCCACCTTGGGTCACATAGTATGGAAGAAGCTGACGGGACAGAGGGACGTAGCTTTGCACCTTGTTCATATCTGCATCCCTCCATCTCCCTCTTGTTTTAAAACCAAGTCCCAAGCCTGCTGCGTATTGTCTCCACCTCCTCTTATTTCTCTGCCCCTCCTCATTCTCTTCTTTCATGACTCCCAGATATTCTTAGAGATTTACTTGTATCCCCCAAGCAGAACAGAATTCGTCACACCACAGAAAAGGAAGCAGATCGCACCGTAATAGATTCATTGTCCATCTATACCTCTCCCCAAATGGTGCACATTCTCTCTCCTTCCTTCCCTGCATCCTTTTCTTCTTTCCAACAGATATTTACTGAGGACCTACTATTATTCAGCTCTGTGCTGGGCTCTAAAAGAACAGCAGTGGAGCTTACTGTCT
This sequence comes from Chlorocebus sabaeus, assembly GCF_047675955.1. Taxonomy (NCBI): domain Eukaryota; kingdom Metazoa; phylum Chordata; class Mammalia; order Primates; family Cercopithecidae; genus Chlorocebus; species Chlorocebus sabaeus. The sequence goes on along the minus strand of NC_132904.1, from coordinate 45,391,244 downwards.
AAAGCTGGAGAGAGAGATTTTAAAAATCAAGTTTGCAAATACTGAAATAATGACTGGTGACTTGGGTATTGCAAATGAGAAGTGTAGGATGCTAGGAGGACAAGTCACAGTGAGACCTGGACTGGAGATTTGAAAGGCCTGCCTGTCCTGAGGATGTTTCAGCTGGGACTGAACAAAAGTCTGAGTTTCCTAGCAGGAAATAGGGGAAGAGGGAGCATTCTAGAGGAAGAAACAACCTCACAGCTCATGCAAAGGCCCTGAGGCAGAAAGGTGTTAAGCAAATGTAAGGACCTGGAAATAGAAGAAGCTAGCTGGAGTCTAGAGAGTGGCAAAGCAACAACAGCTGTCCACTGAGGTGGGCAGGTACAGATCAGCAGGGTCTTGTAGGCCAGACCAAAGGTGGGTGTCTTTATCCTAAGTGAGAGAGGAGACATTGAAGAGGATCAACAAGAAACGTGTCTTTACCATGAAGTATCCTCATAACTATGGTATCAGTTGTTTCATCCTCACTACGTGGTTCACATCATTACCCTGTGACTATGCAACACCTGGTAGTTCTATTAGGTTAAAAAAGTGTGTGTGTGTGTGTAAAGATTAATATTTCTTCTTCTTCATTTCCTTTCCAGTCTTTTCACCTAAGGGGATAACCTTCCCGAGATCAGTTGAACTAAAGGCAAATTTAAGAGATTGCTTTTAAAAAATTAATTTAAGAATAAAATAGTTACGGAACAACTGCCATGTGCCAGGTATCGGGCTGGGTCCTGACATATGGAGGCGAATGAGGAAGATAAAGACATAACTGACAGATTGGGAAGATGACCATAAACAAATGACCAAATTGAAAGGCTCCATGCCCTCTCCATCTTCCAAAAAGACCTCTAAGACAGGTTCCTTGTCTAGCCACTACCCATTCTCCTCCATAGCCCACTATCTGGGTGAGAAATGCTCCTCTCTCTTCCACAGTCCTGTCAGATGCTCCTCGATTTACAGTTGGGTTACATCCCAATAAACCCATTGCAAGTTGAAAAATCCTAAGTAAAAAATACATTAATACACTTAAGCTGCTGAATATCATAGCTTAGCCTTGCCTACTTTAAATGTGCTCAGAACACTTACATTAGCCTACATTTGGGCAAAATTATCTAACACAAAGCCTATTTTATTATAAGGTGTGAATATCTCATGCAATTTTTTTGAATACTGTATTCAAAGTGAAAAACAATGTATGGGTACTCAAAGTACTGTTTCTAGTGAATGTTTATTGCTTTTGTATAATCATATAATCAAGCCATTGTAAGTCAGGGACCCTCTGTATTTCTACTTTCATAATAACAATAAGATAACTAACACTTAAATAGTGGTTACTTTATGTAAAAGCTTTTTACATGTATTAATGCAATCCACAACAAACCTTTGCTATATCCCCATTTCACAGATGTTGAAATTGAGTCTCAGAGAAGTTAAGTAATCCCCTCAAGACCACATGAACCCAAAGTCACATGGCTGGTAAGTGCGAGTTAGGGTTTGAACCCAGGCAATCTGACTCCAGAGACTGGGATCATAACTGGGCTACGCAACATTGCTCATATTCAATTGTCCACTGCTCTGAGTTCCCATCTCAATTTAGACAGCAGACACCACGTGCTTTTTGTGCCTTCCAGATCCCCAGTGCTTAGCACTGTGCCTGGCTCATCACAGGTGTTCAAAAGAAACAAGTGGATCCCAGTTGAGTACAAATGAGGCAAAGTAAAATACTGGGCAAGATATGGGGCCCAAGGAAGGAGAAAGCCTTTCAGGATTGGAGGTACCAAGAAAGGATGCATGTCCTTAAGAAGGGCTATTCTTGGGACCCTGACAAAGTGCTACCGGGTAGCAAGATTTAGATCAATTCAGGAAAATTAATCTTTAACCTTAAACTGATGTTAGAAATGTATTTAAGGGATCCCTGACTATGCTAACAGTTTTTGGAATGTGAATTTCTTCCCTAGACACCTTCTGGAGCCCCCATGGGCTGCCTGGATCAGCCTGAAATGTATGTCATCTATATGGCCTTGCCCAAACTGCCCCATCTGCTCCTGAACCTGCAGGGGTTTGGAGAGCAGTCTAACCTGGCCTTGGAGCGGAGGCCAGGTCTCTCTGCACAATACTCAGGGCCCCCACAGCTCTCTCCTCCTTTCGAAATCCTTCCAGCCATGAATCTAAACCCTTCACTGATAAATCCTTTATCCTTTTAAATGACTCTGTTAGGTTTTGTCTCCCGCTCAAGGCCAGAGTCAACCCTTTAGAAAAAGGAGGAGAGAGGCCATCCGGAGCCATCCATTGGCCTTCCTGTCACTATTGTGCCTTAATTGAATGTCTTTATGTTGGGGGAGGCCATTACGATCATTTTTCCTTATTAATTGCCCATCCATTTTTGCCTCTGAATAGCCTTCTTGGGCAATTTTGGACACCATCCGCTGCCACCCGCCTTGGACGTAGATTCTGCTCACGGAGATATGCTGGCTCCAGTGAAACAAGGGTTACCGGACTCTGAGTCTGCAGCTTAAAGTGAACACGCCCCGTCCCTGGAGGCCTTGTGATTCAGAGCACTGAGAGATGAAGGCTGGGTCAGACTGCAAGTCCCAAGTTGGAGCACGGGGAAGCTGGAAGAAGGGCTGTGTCTCTAAATGGTTAGGTTTCAGCAGCTCAGGGTTGTTTTGATGATCCTGGGGCCTGTGGTGTCTGCAGAGGGAGAGCAGTCTGCCTGACCTCATAGGGTTGGGGGCCACAGTCAGCTGCAAATAGCTGCCTCAGTGCTGGCTGAAAAAGCAAGTCCCCAAGGGGAGCTAAGAGGACACAGCCTCTCTATGGCTTCTATTGAAGGAGGATGGATGTTTTCTTCAGACCCATCACCCTGAGCATTGGAGGTTAATGTTAATTGACATTTACTGTGTGCTGGGCCTGGGGCTTTAGATGAAGTGTCCCGGACTGGAAGATCCCTGAGGACAGGGATCCTGTGTGTTGGCAAGTTTGTTCATTCTGAGCATTTTTATTGACTGCTAACTGTTTGCCAGCACTGTACTGAGCTGGGAGGCAAGACAGACCTAGTCCTTCTGTCATGGAGCCTCCAGGAAGGTGGGCCAGGCTAGTGATGGAACAGACCAGAGACTGTAACCATGAATTAACGGGACACATAACTGAAAGTAAAGGAGGTCAATGGCTAAAGATAATATTTCTAAGGAAAGGGCAATTGATCTGAGAAGGAGCTAGCCAGGAGAAGGTTGGCAGGTGGGAGAACCTTTCAGAAAGAGAGAACAGCATGTACAAAGGTCCTAAGATAAGACAAACCTTAGTGTCTTCAGGGAGTGAAAAGAAGGTCCTGTGGCTAAAACAGTGGTTCTCACTGTGGGTCTCTGGGCCAGTGGCTTCAGCATCACCTGAGAACAGGTTAGAAATGCAAATTCTCAGGCCCCACCCCAGCTTTACTGAGTCACAGACTCTGGGGGTGGGGGGTAGGCAGCAAGCCTTCCAGGTAATTCAGATGTACCTGAGAGCTGGAGAACCACTGGACTTGAGCAAGAGGCAGAGTGACTTAAAAGACCCAGAGAACTACATAGGTCTTGGTAGGGCCAGGCTGGGTCAGGTAACTGCCATAGCGAGATAACATTCTAAGTGCAATTGGAAGGCACCAAAAGAGTTTCAGCACTTGGGTGATATGATGTAATATTTATTTACAAAAATGTTTATAGCTGCTATGTGGGAAAGTGATAGGGTGGAGTATATAATGGAAGGTTGGAGACCAGCTTAGAGGCTGTTTACCATATCCGTAGCACCTAGAACCACAGTAGTATATAGTAGGTACTCAGTAGATATTTACTGACAAAATCATCACATTTTAGGCCATTATATGCTCTCATAGCACCCTGTAAATTCCATTCATAGTATTTGTTACATATGAAATTGAATGAATTGTGCATAATTGTTTGTATCTCTCTCCCATTCTGCTGTAATTTCTACAAGGCAAGAATAGCTACTAGATATAATGCCTGGCACTTGGGGCCTCAATGAATATTTGTTGAATGAATAATTGAATATAACCACAGCATCTCTATGAATAGGCGCTATTATTATTCCATTTTACATGACAAGAGGTAAGTAAATTCTCAGGATCCCAGAGCTAGGAAGTGTAGTGTAGGAGCTAGAATCAGAACTCATGCTCTTCAAAACTACGATAATTCCTCCCTCCTTTGTACGTTTACCTCTGTGCTATTTAAGAAAAATCATCAGTAGAATTTCAGGGTAATGTCTGTGCTGGTGAAACAGTCCCAGGAATGGCTCTTGAGCAACACACCAGAACCTACTGCATCAAAAGGCTGAGGATATTTGGGGGCCTGCCCGGTTGCCATGGTGTTTGACCTATAGAAGGCAGAGGCATCCTTCCTCCCCAGCTGTGGCTAAAGCCTGACTGTGCATATTCATGGTGGAGCCAGCCCTGCAGAGGGGGAGGGAAGGAGGCCAAGCCAGGCAGCACTAGCTGCTTCTGCTCTTCAGGGTTTGAGCACCAAAGAGGTATAACGATGTCATCCAAGCAACGTGGATTGCTCCTACCAGCTCCTCCAAGACAGGTGAGGACCCAGCTCTGAAAAACATAACCAGAAGTCCCTGCTTTTACCAATGGAAAGAGGAAAGTAAAAGAGCATGCATTTAAAGGATACTTGTGATATACCCGGGGCTCCTGGGATATTCCCTCATGTGATCTTGAAGCAGCCATCTAAAGGACACTGACTATGGGCAGGTGCCATGACAGATGCACAGTCACTGTTTCATTAACTCCTCAAACTCCCTCATGAAATAATGACTAGTAATAAGTAATGTCTATTGTGTGAAACAACCTTGCAGAGTAGCTATTATTATCCCTATTTCACAGATAAAGGGTGATGGGCCTGAAGAAAATGTCCATCCCCCTTAAATAGGAGCCACAGAGAGGCTGTGTTCTCACAGCTCCTCCCAATACCTGCTTTCTTTCTTGACCAGCATAGAGGCAGCTGTTTACAGCTGGCTTTCGTCCCCAACTCTGCAAGGCCCGGTGGACTGGTTTCCCTTTGCAGATGCTACTGACCCCAGCATCATCAAGTCAACCCCAAGTCACTGAAGCTTAACTTTTTGGAGGCTTGGAGAACAAATAAATAACATGTCTGACCTCCCAGGTAAAAGTGTTAGAGGTGGGATTTGAACCCATGTCATCTGACCCCAGAGCTCATGCTCTCTACCCCATTCTCGCTCTCCCCTTGGTGCAGTTTCCTGTTATGGCTGGATTGCTCCTTCCCAGGACTAGATTCTCCTGGACAGATGCTGTCATCTGCTTAACAGGCTGATGTGAGGGAGGCAAACAGGAGATGAACCCAGATCCCTTTAGACTAGAAATCCTGTGGTGACATACTTGGACATGCCCTTTGCTTCCCACCTCTTAGGACTCAGCTGTTCTGTAAAATATGGTCAAGGCAAGGTGGGAGTAGTTAACCCATTAGGTCTTTTCATTTATTTTTAAATACTTATTGAGTTTTCATTATTTACTAGACCCTGCTCAAGGCTCAGAGATACAGCGATAAATGAGACAGACAACATCTCTACTCTCATAGAGTTTATACTCTAAATGGAGAAGAAAAACAACAGCAAAATTTAAAAGGAAGAAAACAGCAGCAATGTCATTGTAAGGAAGTAATGATAAATACTGTGAAGAAATCAAAATACAATAATACGAGAGGAAATGCAGGGTTGATGTACTTGGCTAATTCACATTGGGTGGTCAGGGAACACGTCTCTAGCAAGGTAGCTTGTAGGCAAGAAGGAGCCAGTTGTATGAAGACTGTGGGACCTGCATGTCATGCAGAGGGGACAGCAAGTGCAGATGCTGTGAGGCAGGATCCAGTCTAGGGAGGATGAGAAAGAGAACAATGGTCAGGGCTGGGAAGAGGGATGGAGGAGGGGCAAAGCCAAACCGTGGAGGGCCTTATTGACCATAGTAAGGAGTTTAGGTTGAATTTTAATTAGGATGAGAAGCCATTTGAGAGAGTTAAGCAGGAATTATACCCTCTGATTTGCATTTTCTAAAAGATCACTTGGGCTGCCACATGAAGTGAAGGGTGAATTGTAGGGAGTGGGAGAGGGGAGGAACAGGAAGACCTGTCATCCCTGCAGGAGATGCCAGCCTGGGGTGTCACCAGCAAAGCAGAGAAAAGGAGAGATTTTGTAACAAGTTTTGGGGCACCACCGTCCTGGGAAGAGGGGAGAACAGAGATGTATGTGACCAAGCCCCCACCCTGAAGGGTCTTGCAGACCAGTTGCAAACTCATGTTTTGTCCCCAAGAAATAATTATAAAGAATTGAAGAGAATGAGGCACAGGAGTGGGTTGCTGGGGCACGCACGGAATAGGGCACAAGGAGTTAGAGAAGAAAGATGGTAGGGAGTCCTCCCTTCCAAGCCCGGTTACCATTCTTTGCCTTTCTTATGGCCTCACAATCCCTATCTGGTCCCCCTCCTATGATGGTTTGACAGCAGGCATGGACCCTATGTGCCAGGCATCCTGCTTTCACCAGTCTGCAAGCCCAGACAGACAACAGCATCTGGGAAATGGCAGTCTCACTGGTGGAGGAGGTCCTGAAGACTTCTCTGGGCCTGGTGCCCATAGCTGCCATCCTCCTGAAGCAAGCAGATGAGAGGTCAGCCCAGTGACAGCCACACTGTAGCAGGGAGTAGGCAGTGCTTGTGCTGGGTGACTGGCCAGCCGTGGCTGCTCCCAGAGGCCCTTCCCACAGATGTCTGGTCTAATGGAGAGGAAGGATTAGGTGTGGGATCCTTTACTTGCACATAGAAGGATTCACCAAAGCCTTCTTGTGCCTAAGTCACACATTCATGTGAAATATGATACAGTCTAGCCAGGCACATGCCTTGGGAAATTGCCCAGGAACGTTCCATGGCTCTCTGTCTCCTACAAATGAATTGTGATAATAGCTAAGATTTAGATTGCACCTACTATGTGTCAGACACTTGTCTAAGTGCTTCATCTTTGTTAACTTATTTAGTCCTCATGATGACTGCTTTATATAGAAAAGGAAACTGAGGCACAGAGAGGTGAAGACTCCAAGTCCCGGAGCTTGTGAGAGGTGGAGTCAGGATTTGAACCCAAAAAAGCCTTGCTCCTGAGCCCATATTTTTAACCAGTTCTCTACACATGTGAAGAATAATGCTCAGACTCCTGTCCTAGCATGGGGTGCCCCTTGGTCCCTAATACCACCTTTCTAGTCACACCTCCTACCTCTCTGAGGCAGTCCTTCACGGTGGTTGAGGTCAAATGCTGAGATGGATGAGCATGGATTCAAATCCTAATCTGCCACCGACTACCTGTGAGACTGTGCAGGCTATTGTTGCAGAGACAGCATGAGCCATGGCAGGGTCTTGAGTGTGTGTGAGCACAGGTGGTGATGTGGTGCTTGGGGCTGGGGGGAATAAAAGGAGATGAGCATGGGAAGGTGGGCTGGGGTCCTTGTTGCTCAGGCCTGGAAGATGCTAAAGGCATGGAAGAGCTACATCAGTTGTAACTTCTGGTTATAAGGAAATTTCCAGTTGTAAGTCATAGAAAGCCCAATCTATACGGGCTTATGCATAAAGAAATGCCTTAGCTTGTGTCATTGAATTGACCAGGAGTAGCTCTCTTTTCAGGCCAGGCTAGGTCCAGGGGCAACACACTATGCTTTTAAGACCTTGTCTTTTTGCATCTTTCCTCTCTGTGACCTGCATTCTTAGATCGTAGTGGCAAAGTGGTGACAAAGTGGCTGCCAACACCCTTATGCTCAAAATCTTAAGTCTCCCAGAACAGAGAAAGTTTCTGCCTGAGCCAGAGTCCTGATATTAGCTCTGAGTGGATTGAACAGGCTTCACTCAGGTTATTTCCTTATACCTAACCCACTCACTGTGGCCTGGGGAAGGTAGTCATCTGATCAGCAAGGCCTGGTTATGAACTCACTCTGAGCTAGACTGAGTGGAGGACAGTCATCTCTATTACCAAGAGAAGAGCTAAAGGATGGCAGCAAGTAGGACAGATGTCTCCATAGAGCCATCTAAGATGTTCAGTGAATGGAGTGGGATAATCAACCAGTATTCTAGAGAGAAAGCTATGATGATTGTGTGGAGGAGAGTTTGAGCCAGGAGGATGTAGGGGGTGTCTACTTGTGCTGGAAAAGATGCGTTGGGTATAAATACTGGAAAAGCCTTCTGGAGTCAGACTCAGAAGCCAGGGTAAGGAATTTAGGCTTTTCTCTAGGCCTTGGGAGCCATAAAATGCTTTTGAGCAAGAAAATGCTATAGCATGAGTTGTGTCTTAGGATGATTAATACTGCAGGAACAGTTAGGGTGGATTGGAATTAGGGAGAAGATGCCCTTCAGAGATTCTTAACAGCATGGTGCAGTGGATAAAGCAAGACGTTTAGACTTGGAAAGATTTGGATTAAAATCCTTGCTCTGCCACTTTTTAATTGTGTAACTCTGGGCAAGATACTTAACCTTTCTTTGCCTCAGTTTTCTCATCTGGAAAATGGGATAATAAATCTGAAAGGAATAGTGTGATTTAGAAAGTTTCTTTAGAATACTTAGCATGGTGTTTCACACATAGTCAATATTCAACAAATACTAGTTTCTTCCCTTTTTCCTTTCTCTTCTTGTGATCCAGGGACCTGATTCCTCTGAAAAGTTTGAGGAAGTAGGTGCTGACTTAGAAAGAATGTGGGATTGGGCTTTGAAGTCAGAGATCTGGGTCAAATCCAGCTTCCTTATTTACCAGTTCTGTGATTTTGGACAACTTAATTGACCTCTCTGAGTCTCTTTTCACATTTGAAAAATTTCCTTTACAATCCTACTTTACCTAACAAATAAAATACTCAGCATGTTGCCTACCTAGCACATAGTGGGTGACCCCCAAATAGTAGTTATTAGACTTCATCATTTAAAAAATTCCTTTGGTAGCTTCTTTCCTTGTGCTTCCCGGGTGAACAAACTATCGCAAGGACAGAAAACCAAACACCGCATGTTCTCACTCATAGGTGGGAATTGAACAATGAGAACACTTGAACACAGGGTGGAGAACATCACACACCAGGGCATGTTGTGGGGTGGGGGAGGGGGGAGGGATAGCATTAGGAGATATACCTAATGTAAATGATGAGTTCATGGGTGCAGCACAACAACATGCCAAGTGTATACATACATGCAACAAACCTGCATGTTGTGCACATGTACCCTAGAACTTAAAGTATTTTTTAAAAATTCCTTTGGGTTGGAGGGAATCCAGGACGAACTTCCTAGATAAGTAAAGATCTCATCTGACAGCCCTGGGATAGAGGTTTTCCTTTGCCTGCTGGTTGGGGTCCTGTACACTCATCCCCTTCTACATGCAACAGAGGGAGTTGAAACATAGAGCATGCTTCTGGTGGGATTCATACTTCCAGCTCCTTTGAATTAAACTCAGGTCTGATTTTCCAGGAGGGGACTATTAGCACTGCAGCAGCTTCCGTCTACAGAGTTCAGGTGCTGCAGTTGTAATTTGTAACCAGCACCTTCCCATTTGGCTCTTTTGTGGCCATATGGTCCCCTTAGTGGAGATCTGTTTCGTTGGCAACTGCAGTGCTGAGTAAATGCCACGGGAAAGTTGAAATTTACCCGCCGGAGCTCTGTGCACCGTGGAGATTCCCTTCTCAGCCCCCACAGAATGATCATTTCAGACCCCGCCTCCCCTCTCCCTGGTCCATTGCCAACACTCCTCCACAGGGGTTTTTATAGTGCTACGATTATTTTATTGCCAAGAATCGGAGTAATTATAACTTTCGGAGGGATTTCCTAGGAAAAAATGAACTTGGGTTTATGCATAAGCACATGTGAAAGATGAGGTTTGGGACTTGTGCTTTTTATGTGGTTTCAGGCATTAACATGAGTTTCATTTCACTTAAAATGCTTAATAAGTTTCTACCCACTGTGTAATTTGTTAATAAGGATGATGGTGGTGATAGCTACCGTTAATTGAGAACCTGGTATGCAACAACCAGTAGGCCAGGTATTTCACAAACATCTCTTCTGATCAGCTCAACTTGGAAGGGACTGTTTAGATCATGTTTCTTTTCCAATCATAGCTTGAGATCCATTAGTGGGTCATGAAATCAATGTAATGGGTAAAAACTAGCATTTTAAAAATGAAATAGGACAAAATTGCATGGAACAAAATGGAGTAGCAAGTATCAGAGAGTATTTCAAGAAGAAAGAAGAATGTTTTATGAACCTTCTATCTCCGTTATGAACTGATGTGTGTGTGTGTGTGGAAACTAGACTATGCTGGAGTGCAGTGGCGCGATCTCCGCTCACTGCAACCTCCGCCTCCCAGGTTCCAGCAATTCTCCTGCCTCAGCTTCCCGAGTAGCTGAGATTACAGGCACCCGCCTTCATGCCTGGCTAATTGTTTTGTATTTTTAGTAGAGACGCAGTTTCACCATGTTGGCCAGGCTGGTCTGGAACTCCTGACCTCAGGTGATCCACCCGCCATGACCTCCTGAAGTGCTGAGATTATAGATGTGAGCCACCGCGCCCAGCCGACAAATAAATTTCTTAATATGAGTTGTGCTGAAAGGTTTGAAAGCCACTGGCCTAATTGAGTGGTTCTCAAACTTCATCATGTATCATAATCACCTGAAGGGCCTGTTAAAACATAGAATACTAGACTGTATCCCCAGAGTGTCTGATTCAACAGGTCTGGGTAGGGCCTAAAATTTTGCATGTCTAACAAACTTCCAGGAAGTACAGCTACTCCTAATTCCATACCACACTGGAAAACCACTGGCTGAATTATTCCTGTCTCATAGGTGGGCAAGCTGAGATTCAGAGAGAGAATGAAATTCACCCAGGGTTCACAGCTGGCATAATTAAGAGCTAGGATTCAGACACAACATGCCACCAAAAGTGTAAACTATGCTATGCTCACTTTGGTTTTAGAGATAATCTGTCTTCAGTGAGTGAATCTGGCAATAATTCCTCTCTCTGTGTTTCATATATGCTTTTGTATTTCATCTCCAAGTCACATATAGACTGCCTGAGATAGAAGAAGCACTAGAGCTTACAAGTCCAAAGCTCATAATATTTGGGTGAGAACCTAACACTCAGAATGCGGTAGTGATGACCACGCTTGAGTAGCACAAGTTTGAGGAAGAGCATCCTTAGCCTCCATCAGTCTTTGATAGACTCCCAGTCTCACTCCATCTACTCCTTCTTTTGTTCTCCTCTCTATAGACACCTGAGTCTTAGTTCGAGTCTTGATACGTGCATGCTAGGGTTCAGAAAGATCCTGAAGCCAAGAGAAAGCCCCACTGCCCAGAAATTTTCCCTATATCAGCTCTGTTTCCAGGTGGGCCTCCACAGAGTCCAAAATTTGGCACTTTCTGGGTTGAGGTATTCAGTATAGTATTCAGAGGATACTTCTTTTCTTCTAGAGCAACTGAGCTGAAAGAACAACAGCTATGGGATTAGACAGAGCTAGGTCAAATCCTGTGTCCATTACTATGTAATTCTGAGCCATTTACCAAATTATTTTCCAAGTCTGGATTTGTTGTCTTTTATGTAAGACTCCAAATATCTATAACTTCATAGAAATATTTTGAGGATTAATAACATAAATAAAACAGCATGGTGTTAGTTTGCTATTTAATGGGCCCTAAATAAGTAATAGATGTTATCTTCTTCATCCACTCACAAATATTTATTAAAGACCTACTATGTTTCAGGCATAGTGCAGTGTCTATGAAAGACACAAAGTTGCCTTCGAGCAGCTCACAATTTATTGCTAAACTGGCATACCTGTCTCCACTCTAATCCCATGCCTGTGTCAGACATGGTTAATCAACTGTCATATCATTTCACACTGAGCTCAGTATGCAACTTTAGCCTCCTTCTCCATAGAGCAGTTCAGACAGAACTGCCAGGCAGATGGAGTGAGCAGACTCCTAACTTCTTTACTTTCCTTAATTTGGTGAGTGAGACCCAGAAATGGACAATTACTTTGGTGAGTGGCCAATGCCATGACAGGGGAAAGCAGAGGTCCCCAAGAGCTGTGTGAGGGCTGCTTAATTTTCTGGAGAGGGTGTGATGTCTAAAGCTTCCAGGAAAAGCTGAGTCTGGAAGGACAAATGGTAGTTAATTAGGTTCAGAGGTGAGCTGGTGATGAGGGAAAAGGGCAATCCAGTCAGGGAATACAAGGTTTTGGAGGCGAGAGGGAACAGGGAGCACTTGGGGGAACTGGAAGGAGGACAGAGTGTGGGGGCAGGGGCTGGGGAGAGCTGACACAGAGGTAGTAGGGAAGGGTTGGGCTGGGGGTCCTTCCTGGCCATGTTGAAGTCAGGGGACCCTCACCATGCCCCAGGGAGCAGGCGGGTGAGTGTCAGCCATGCGGTACCCAGAAAGAAGGTTGAACCGATACAGATTAACCTGAAGAAAAGAAGCCAATAGGCAAGAAATGTTTCTCCTCTGTGTGAAAACACTTGAATCCAGCGAAAAGCTTTAAGGGATAATGGAGGCATTTCTCTATTTCATACGGTGGTAATCTAGGTCCCTCAGGATCAAGCGCAGAACCCGATTAGTGCTGGGCCAGAGCAGCCCAGAGCACCTGTTTCCATCACGAGCTGACTGCAGGCTACACTCTAATGGGATTGTTTGTTTAAAAAAAAGCCATCCCTGCTTTAAAAGCCTGTCCTTCTCCCTGAGCCTGAGCTCTGTTGCTATTGTGAGGGGCTGGGGGCCCAGAAAAATAGCTAAGGCCACACTCTTGGGGGTCATTGGCTTTGAATTTCAGCTTCAGAAGTTTCTCGTTAATGAGCTTTAGAGTTGCAAGCATATGAAAGAATTGAGAGGGGATATAGGCTAGATCCTGCTGATGAGAGCAGAATGAAGGGAACAGGCAGCATCCCTCTAAGAGAGGGCCTGGCATTCAGACTCGTCCTACTCCTGGGTAACCAAGTCCCTTCTCCTCTTTAGGCCTCAGTTTTCTCATCTGCAGAATGGATAAGTGGGAATCACACTATCCAAATTTCCTTCCATCCATAATATTTCTTGTTTAGACAGTGGTTGCTCATGTGATGTGGTTCATAGGGATTTCAATGAGCAAATTTGTCAGGCTCTGTCTGTTCTCATCTGTCAGAGAGATGTGCCTTGTTAACATGCCTCATCCAAATTTGCTGCTGTGATTGGAGACAAACTGGGGCAAAAAGGTTAGGCCTTCCCGGCAGGCCCACACATGGAAATGGGCTGCATCCCTACAGTTTGCATTTAGGACTTTTGTGTTAGACTCAGAATGCACTTTTCAGGGAGTATTTAATTTGAAGATAACTTTCATGGCCAACGCACAAAAACCCTGTTTAGTCTTTAATGGAATTAAAATAATATTAGTCATATAGAACCAAGCTTATAATATTACTGCTTTTATGGGCTAGCCTGGAGTTGGGTGCTTTCGTGAGCTAGCCTGGAATAGCACTGTTTTGAAGGGGCTCCTATGTGGTTGTCCTATTTCTATGGATTGGTCTGAGATAGTGTTGATTATTGACAAGCTAACTTAAAAGTGGAGCTATTTTACAGGGGAGTCTGGGAAACCATCTGTGAAGAGACACTTTCCACTTTCCTTAGGTAAGAGGGCACCAGGAGTGTCATTGCTCCTGAGGTTGTGTTGGCGTGGATGGGAAGGGTTCAGGGTGCTCCTGATTGGCCAGAGAAAAAACAGCCCCCTGCTAGAGGAGAGGAGAGGACTGCTTGGCCATGGTGGCCACGGGGATGTTATCACTTCTGTTTCAAGATTTTCCCATTATCTCTAGGTAGAGCAGAATCACAGATCTTAACTTTTTCTTTTATAAAATAGCTTCTTTGTATTAAATAACCATTATTGTCCCAACAGATTTTAATTTTTATTAAATAAATGAAATTTAATTAGTTCAAAGAAAACCTCTATAATTTCCAATTCATTATGAAAGCCTAAGTAAAAATATCTGGCCCTTTTGTGTGTTGGAAAGTTATAGAAACAGGAACTTGAGAGAAAGTCCCCTGATTAGGGCTTTTGAGAAAGTGACCAGACCAAATTTGTAGCTGAACTGTAAGGATGGAAGATGAGATAGCATAAGGCATAGTCATCTGAGGATCCACTATGGGCCGCAGCTTATTCTTATTATCCCACTTGATCCTCAAAACTATCCCATAATGTAGGCATTTTTAATATCCTTTTTACAGCTGGGGAAACTGAGGTTTAGCTAACCAGTAGCGGAGCCACAGTTCAAATTCAGCTGTCTGGTTCCTTTGCTCTTTCTAATATTTTAGGATTAGAAATGATCTGTGTCCTAAGGCATGAACTCAGAAGGGAATCAGTAGAGAGGAATTAAGCAGTTAAAGTGCTGGATCAGAGAGCACCAACTGTTTCCCATAAAGTGTGACACTTTCTAGAGAGATGTAGGGGTCTAGAAATATACGTGAATGTGTTTCATTAAAATGCAGTTCACAGCACAGAGTTCATTTAGTTGAATTTCTTGTTTCCACGAGAGAGTGATGATGATGATAATGTTGGTGCTGTGTGTGTTTGGTATATTATTTAAATTTTTATAGCGATGTGCCAGATGGGAAGACAGGCAGCATTTATAAAAGCCTTGTCTCTGTGTTGGGTGACAGGCCAAGGGAATGGGTTAGATATTTCATTTGTCTGTATTGGTGGGATTTCCCCTCCTGTGACCTCGATGCGGAAAATCCATTTGCACCTGTCCACAATCCCTTATTTTTGCTACCAAATGCCCCAGTCATGCCTGTCCCTGAGACGTGGCTGGCAGCTACACTCTTGGGAGAGATCATTTCTAGTTTGGGGGTGAAGCCTGCAGTTTCTCTTGGCTTTTGTTTTGGAAAGTCTGTGAACAAGGTAGGAGGTGTGCAGGTGCCAAAGCCAGCTGCTGCTCAGAGCAGATGAGCCTTTCTTGGAAATTGTCCCAGACAATGAATTGCTTGCGTGATGCAGAGAGATGCTCTAGAAAATTGTCCATTCACTGAGACCACTCTTCAACTCTTGAATGCACTGACACTTGCTTATTCTACAGCTCTACATAGCTAAGGAAGGAGCCACACACAAGGGCTCTGAAGAAGCCACGGGATAAACCCGGAGGAGTCTGGCAGTTGGGACAGGTCATGGACACACGCAAGGAGGGACAAGGGTGGTGTACAGGAACAGGTCACTGGGCAGATGCTCCCTGTCTCCTGCTTCAGTTATACAAGTGTTAGCACTAATTGTTACAGAGAACTTAGAAAACACAGAAAGTTACAAAGAAGAAAATAAATTCACTACGAGTCTTGCTACAAAAATAGGATTTTTAAATGTATTTCTCTAATTCTGAGAACTCTCTCTCTCTCTCTCTATCAGCCATGATTCATTCTTTCTCTCTTGCTCTCCTCTCTCTCTCTCTCTCTACACACACACACACACACACACACACACACAGAAAGAGAGAGAGAGATCTATAATCCAAATTGGGATCACATTACATGTACACGTATAATTCTCTAGCTTGATTTTTCCTCTTAACAGTATAGCATCCACTTTCCCCTATGATGTTATATTTTCTTCAGAATTAACATTTTTAATATGTCAGGTACGATATTTAAATTTTTAGAAAAGTTATAACTTGGCTAGTCAACAAGGCATATTTCTTCTGGGAGTATAATTTAATGAATCTATCATCTATTGTCAGATATTTAGGCTATTTTTAGTTTCTTCAAAATAATAATATTTTAATGAGCATCTTTGAACACAAATCTTGGTGGTAATTTCTCATTTTTCCAAGAGAAGATTTTTAGAAGTGAGTTAAAAACCATGAACTTAAAACAAGAAAACCACTTGTGATGTTCGTAACTGACTTGCTTTCTGGGTACCTTTCCACTGGAGGTGAAATAACTTATTTTATCACACCCAGGATGGACAGATGCTTTTCCATAGGGGGCTGAACACTGAATTTAGAGTAAGTTAAAGGTAACTGATGCCCAGTGTTGCCAAAAACATCCGGGCAGTGTTTTGCTGCTTGCAAGGATCTGCGGATCTCTCAGATCTGGGGCGAATCAGAATGGCATCTTGCTGCCAGCATCAGCATCCTGTCTTTGGAGGGGGTTGTCTAAGGGCAGGTGAGAAAATACTGGGAGAGAGATGAACTCCCTGTCTTTAGTTCTGAGAAGAGCTGCAGAAGATCTCGCCTGGTCCTGGCCAGAAAGAGCTTTCAGTCTAGCAATGGAGGCTGGGCTTAAGCTGCACTGAAGAAGTGGGCTACAGAGAAAGGCATGAAGAAATGTGCTTCATAGCCATGGAAGCATGAGGCTCAGAGAAGGGAGAGGCCACATGGGTGAGAATCAACAGGAAAATCTTCCAGTGGAAGGTGGGCATGAGGAAGGGAGGCTGGGGTGGGCAGAAGGAGCTGATGAGGGTAATGGTACATGGAAGGTAATTAGCATGTGCTGAGACTGTCCTAGGGAGAGGCTGTGGTCTTAGTGGTAGAGCATGGAGGTTCTTGAGTCAGACAAACTTGCCTTCCATCCCCAATTCCACTACTCACTTGCTGCTTGATCTTGGGCAAGTTAGCCAATGCACTTGAACTTTAGTTTTCTCATCTGTAAAAATATTTTTTAAATGCCTAGAGTTGTGTATTAGTTTCTGAGAGCTGCTGTAACACAGTGCCACAAACTGGGAGACTTAAAGCAACAGAAATTTATAGTCTCACAGTTCTGGTGCTAGAAGTTCAAAACCAAGGTGTTGGGCAGGGCTATGCCACCCTGAGGGCTCTAGGGGAGGGTCTTTCCTTGCCTCTTCCAGTTCCTGGAAGGCATTCCTTGGCTTGTGACATCATCACTCCGATCTCTGCCTCCACTTTCTCCCCAGGTGTCTCTGTGTCTTCATGTGGCATTCTCCTTTCTGTGTCCTCTTCTTATAAGGACATCACTCATTAAGGCCCTCTCTACTCTAATGTGACCTCATCTTAACTAATCACATCTGTAATAACCCTATTTCCAAATAAGGTCACATTCTGGGGATTAGGACTTCAATATATCTTTTGGGATGACAAATTCAACTCATAACAGGAGGATTAAATTGAAATAAAATTCATTGTCCAGTGTCAGCATGTAGTACATCTCAAAATTTGGAAGCTTTTATTATTATTACTGCATAGTGAGGCCCTTCTCTGATGTTACTGTATTTTGAGGTAGCGTTTTGTTCCTTATTTTGTAGAAGGGAAAATTGAGGTACAAAGGGGTTATATGAAATATAGATCAAATAATGGCTTAAGTGAAGATATTCTAGAGACAAAGAACTGAGGTTTGAGTCCCTGTGGAGCTGTAAAATGGAGATAACCAAACTTAACTCATAGGATTATCATGAGTTCTTGGGAGGTACTCATGATTAATGTCATGACTAAATTAGATAATTCATGGAATGCATGTAGCATAGTAGCTGGCATGTGGAAAGTATTCAGAAACTGCAGTCCTGTGGCATTGCTCAAGTGGCAGAGCTGGAAGCAAACCCTATACAAGTGTGATGTCAAAGTTCCTTTCCAAGGAACCCACTGCCTCCCAAAGATCAGTGGCTGTTTCTCTTGCTCCAGTTCTGGCACCAGGAGTATCCATGTGTGAATGTAAGTCATGAATGAGCTGAGTCAGAGCTTCAGGGTGAAGCAGAGTGGTAGAGAAGCCATCTCTTTAGGCTGTGATATGCACACTTTCCCATTAACTCTATGGGGAGAAGTGGAGAATAGCAAGGGGCTTATAAGGTTGACCTCTAGGTTACAGAGGATTTCGTACTTTCTGCCTTTCCTGCACAACTGGGTGGGAAAAGCTAACATTCCTAGAGCCCAGTTCCACTGGCCCTACTAATCAAACCATCTGATCAACCAGAGCCATTTTCCCCATGTGGTTAGTGGCATTGGTTTCAGCCTTCACCCTCCTGCATATTCTGGCTCTAGCATTCCATTGTGGTCTCTCACCTCACTTCCCCAGGTGCACTCTCACTTGCTTGTAGGATCCTGGCAGCCTTTTCCTTGGAAAATCTGGCAGGAGTTTGAAAGGGCAGGCAAAAAGAAGGAAAAAACCACTGAAGTTCAAGCATCATTTTTTAACTGGGCTATGATATTTTCTGGCTATTCTGTATGTCCTATCTGTTCTACATCTTTTTACTGGACTCCTTTCAGTTATTGTGTTTGCTGTATTGAAATTTCTCACCTAAGCAGCTTTGGCTGGCTACCAAAGCCCCAGGAGAACCCCTCACTTTGATCCTCTGTCTTCTTGGAAGGAGGAAAGAATACAAAATAAGACAGCCACCTCTGCCTTTTCATCAACACTAAGAGAGGAAGGTGCCAGATGGCCTGGAGATAGCTTGACCGTGGCCACAGGCCATGTCAGGCAGTCCTTGTGTTGGTTCCTGGGAGCTTGCTTCTGCAAAGACTCCCTGCTCCACTGGGGCTGAGGTAGGGGTGGAAGACCCAGAAGAGCCAGTGAATTAGTGCTAGAAGAGCCACGGGGCTTCAAGGAGCTGTTGGCTTCCCTGATCACTCATGTAGGTATTTAGACCATTCCCTAGACAGACTCCAGATGATTTTTCATGACTCCAGTAACATCCCTGTACTATAAGCTCCTTGGAATCTTATAAGGCTAGATCAGGATTCCAGTAGGAAGCAGATGGAACACTGGAAAGGGTGATTGGAGAGAGGACTTAATCAAGGGACAATTTACCAAGGCATGTACAGGTGTATCAATCAATGTTATACTGCTATAAAAGAATACCTGAGACTGGGAAATTTAGAAAGAATAGAGACTTATTTCTTACAGTTGTGGAAACTGGGAATTCCAATATCAAGAAGATGGCATCTTGTGAGGGGCTTCTTGCTGAATTATCCCATGGCAAAGGAGAGAGAGAGAGCCAAACTCGCTTTTATAACAAACCTGTTCTTGTGATAATAGACCTATGCTCATGACAATGACAATAACCCATCATGACCCTAAAGACCTAACCACCTCTTAAAGGTCCCATCTCCCAACACTGTTACATATGGGATTAAGTTTCCAACACAGAACCTTGAGGGACATATTCAAACCATTGCAGCAGGGTTAGACGGGACTGGCAAAAACAATAATTGTTTCAACTCTTCGATCCAAAGATCAAAGTGGAAGAACTGCAGACCTGGATAAGGGGCTGCCTTGGCTTTGGGGAGAGGAATGAGACAAGCCTAGGAGGGAGGGAGATAGGGGATAACTACTCAATCTCCCTTCTCTTCCTTCTCTTGTCAGTGTCCCTCATTGACCAAGTGGGCAAGGGAGCTCAGATAATGTAGTCTGTAGAGCCAGCCTCCCAAGCCACAGAGCAGGGCAAAGTGTCTAGAAGGGATCTGGTGGGGCAAAGAGAGAAAATCAGCCACCTCCAAATCTCTGTTTTTAATGAAAGACCATTTGGTGTCCCCCAGACTTACAGTAGTATTCTAGCACTTTCATTGAAGTTTGCCTTTCGTGCCTTTCCACAAATGACCCCTAGCACTCCTGGCCACATCCTCGTGCTACCAGTGGCCTTTTGAATACTGCACTAAGGTAGAGATGGGGCTCCATGTCAACCATACACACCAAGGAGGCAGTTGGTTCCTTTGTGCAGGTCACTTAAACTTCCCAAGTCTCCATTTATTCATCTGTGAGTTGGAAACAGTAATACCCACATTAGCAGGTGGTTGAGATGAGAACATGCTTATAATGCCCTTAGCCAGTGTCCAGCACATACTCATTGCCCAACCATATAGCAGTATTAATAAGAAGCAACAG
Source organism: Chlorocebus sabaeus (assembly GCF_047675955.1). Taxonomy (NCBI): domain Eukaryota; kingdom Metazoa; phylum Chordata; class Mammalia; order Primates; family Cercopithecidae; genus Chlorocebus; species Chlorocebus sabaeus. The sequence goes on along the minus strand of NC_132904.1, from coordinate 45,371,374 downwards.
CAATAACTATTTCTTGAGTGCTTCCTCTGTGCCGGCTATCTGGTATGTACTTCAGGACTGCCTGGGGATTTCGTTCTCAGTGGTGAAGGAGATGCTATTACCATCACAGTCTTACCAGTGCAGGATCTGAGGGTAAGCGAGGTTAGGCAGCTGTCCATAATCATGCAGAGAGTAAATGATAGAGCTGACTCAGGCTCTATGCTTGCAACCATTACCTTCCATTACCTCTCAATACTGATTACATTGCCATCCTTATCCTTACTAGGTGTTCGTTTTTTATTTTCAACCAGCAAACAGTAAGTATGAAGAAGGCAGTACTTAACCCAATATGTAAATCTAGTGGAGTTGCGGGCCCTACTGCACCTCACCTGGCACCCATGTGGCTGCCAGAGCCACCAGAGCCTTGGCCGCTCCCATTGGCTTCACCCCACTGCTATTCCCACAGATCCTGCTCTCAGATCCTCCCTCCTGCCTGGGCCTTCACTGAATATCACAGTTAGGCCTGCCAGATTCCCCCAAACTTCAGATCTGTTGAAACGAGAAACAGATCAAGGGATAACAAGTATGTTGCTTTTAAACTTAATTATGTATCTCTTACTTCCTTAGTCCTGCTCTTAGCTTTATTACTCCTGTCTGTGTTATTGAACAGGTATACTTTCATCTCTGGGTCTCAGTTTGTTCTTCTGTAGAATGGGAGATTAGACTGTGTTCTCTGCAATCCCTTTCTGTTCGAATTCTCTTACAGCAAGCTGGAGGTGTAGAAAGGAACGTGGGGCAGAGAGGTCCTATGGTATAGAGGATAAGCACATAGATTCCAAAGCAAGGTTCTTGGTTTAAGTCCTAGCTTCAGATTCTACCTGCTCTGTGATGTTGGACAATTATTTCACCACTGTATGGTCAGATTCTTCATCTGTAAAGTGGGGATAGAATATTTACCTTATAGAGTTGTCCTGAGAATTCAGTAATTGATGCATGTAAAGTGCCTAGAACGATACCAATAATAGATGTGTCATGTAAATATAAGCCATTAATATTATTATGAGTAACAATGCTATTATTATTGAGCCTGGAGTAATATACTCCTAATATAGGGCAGGTGTAGCAGCCTCACGCTGTCAGGCTGGGCAAATTCCTTAATCACTTTGGGTCCTAATTTCCTCTTGTGTAGTCATAGTTATGTCTCACCGATTGTCGAGAAGATTAAATGGGATGATATTTGTAAACTCCTGGCCCATAGCAGGCCTCAGGAAGTGTTGTTACCTTCCTCCCTTGATGCTGTTTCCCCAAGGCTTGTTTCCTGGTTGATTTAGGCAGTGCTGTTCAACTGAGCGGTAGTTGCCTACCGTAAGATGAAGCACTGCCCGAAGTTTCAATGGTAAAACCATCATTTACTCAGCAGAGGCAGCCAAGCCTGGTGCTGTCTACTCACCAATAGGATTCCCCAGCAGCTTGGCTGTGCAGTGCGTAAAAGAACCACAATTAACTGGAGGCCTGCCAGGTCTGGGTGAAGAGCCCATCCTTTGTACTGCAGGCCAGCAAGCACCGTTTGCCAGATGAGAAGACAGAGGACCCATGGCAACTTCCCAAGGCTCCTGAGAGAGCATCCATACCGGGAATGGATGTAGCCCAGGTTCCAGAGTTCAGAGCTCTGACTCAGACCCATACAGCTTCTTTAGTCATTGCCTGATTTTCCCAGCCATGTTTTCTGGTGGCCAGAGCCAACTGAAGCCAGGAGCTATGTGGCTTAGTCAGGTCTACTTGGGTCTATTTCCTGCCAAGTTAAGCTTGCTTCTTTCTATGTGTCTGACCAAACCCTTATCTGCTGCTAGAACTCTTGAAGATAGGTCAGACGTAGGCTCAGGCTTTAGATGATACAAATGGCTCAGAACAAAGTCATTTCCATGCTCATACTCTGCAGGTGGGGGTTGGGGGAGAGGCTTGGTAGTATCATAACTATTAAATTTATTTAAAAGTGCATATCCAATGACCTCATAATTCGTAAGTCAACATATACTTTCAGCTTTTTTTTTTTTCCAGAGAAACTCCCAGTAAAATTGATTTAAATGACACTGAAGTTCACTTTCCTTTCCTGCAAAAGTAAAATGATTTGGGATCACACCCCTTCCCTTTAAGGTACAAACTGGAAGTTTTTCACCTTTCTGCCCATGTTCTGTCAATCAGAACCCAGTGTCATGCATATAGCTGTGAGGGAGGCTTGGAAATGGAGTTGCTATTCTGGTGGCCACACTGGAAGTGGGTGCATGGGATGCTGTGGTGCCTCACCCAGGTCCCCACTTAAGGACTGATAGGCCTATCCCCCAGCTGCTGAGAGCACTGATGACTGATACCTCTGTCCCTTTCTGATTATTTCTCAGAGCCACAGAAAAGTGTCTCACCCAAGATTATACCTGCTTCCCGGAGGAGACCATTTTTACCAATAATTGCCTTATGGCCTCCTTGGCTGAATTTGAGACAACTCTGAAGGGTCATTCCAGCTCCAGACGTCCTTGTCAGGTTCACTGGGGCCTGCAGGCCCACTACTCCTTCTTTTCAGTACTGGACACTTCCGTACACATGGCCTTCTCTAGAGCATTCTCCAATAAACTGGTCCTCATTGCTCTGTGCCAGAGATAATTTCAGGGAACCCAAACTAAGAAATTGGGGTTCTAGCCTATGGAAGAAGTAGAAGAGTATGAGAATCAGCAGTCCTTTTTGCCTACAGCCATCCCACTTCTCATGTTAGCTCTGAAGAAATACTTGTAAATGTGTCCAAAGAAGCAATGCAAGGCCAGCCCAGTGGCATCGTTTGTGAGAGTGAGAACGATAAGATGCTAAGTGAACCACAGTGAGGCTGTACTTTGGAGCATGTTAGAAAGACTGAGAAAGTTCTAGATCTGCTGCATTCTATATTCTCCAAGTATTGAGTGTAATAAAGAAAGTGTGAAAGATATGTACACTATGATACAATTTTATTAGATAGCATCAAACAATACACGTATGTGTAGCCATAGAAAATGTATGGTTTGTAAACACTTAGGGAACAACAGAAGGCTACTGTGGGCGCTGATGATAGCAGCTGCCTTTAGAGAGGACAGGAGAGCATGTGAGGCTTGTAGGTGTAGCAATGGAGTGAAGGAGTGGATGACGGTCATCTATGGAGCTGTAAGCCTTATCTGTAATGCTGTATAAAAAGAATATATTCGTGGATTATTTGCACAGTTTAAAATCTATATTAAAAAAGAAAAATAGAAATCCATTTTTGCTCACAGGACTAAAAATCAAAGTCATCTCCAGAGAACAGATGAAAAAAGCCAGCTTTGCTGTCCAAAGAGAATGCTTTACTTTTATTTCCAGGAGGTCTTGAGATCTAAGGCAAATCACTGTGCCTCTCTACGCCTCAGTTTCCCCATCTGTGAAGTGGCAGTAACAAGCCCCGTCTCATCTGCTGCAAGCTGAGACTCGGTAAGCTTTACAAAGCTGACAGCCTGGTGCCCAGTACTCCATAGTGGTGGTGGGTGGTGGGGAATGAGTTGGTCAAATGAACAACTGTCTCATTCAGGATGCCCAGCCAGCTGCTTAGACAACTTTCCACTGCGCCCTGGGTCAGCAGCCACAGAGAAGGGGAGGTCTCTCCACTCCCTGGTCGCAGCCTGCATCTGGGGAAAGCCGGAAGGCTGGGGACAGATGATTCCGGACCATTCCAGGTGTTCTGGGATTGAGTCTGTGTTTCTGATATATGAGCAACGGTGTGTGTAGCTGCTGGGGATGTTTTGTGTTACGTCAAAGGATTTGGGTGGTTTTTCTGTCCTCTTCTTTCTCAGAATGAAGAGGACAAAGCCTTTCTTTTCAGTGAAGCCCAGCAGACCAGAAAGGCTTTAAAATCATAAAATGCAAATACTGCTGCCTTTGAGCCACATGGAAGGCGGAGCTGCGGAATTAAATTAACATGGCCCATAAATAGAGAGGTTAAAAAAATGGGAGGCCAAGTGTTCAGAGGCTTTTGTCCAGGAGAGAAATAATCACAGGACAATGGTCTATTTTGTTTGGATTACAGGCTGGTATCACATTAGCTCAAACCTGGCAATATTTATGTTGAAAACTGCTGCTTGTGGAGTGCTGCTGTCTCAGTTTATCTCTCTGGGGAATCCCTGGAGGCAAAGCAAACTAGGAAGGGAACCTCCACCTCCTGCTGACCTGCCTAGTTCTGCCCACCACTGCCAGAGAGTGCCTAGTGTTTCGCCATCCATGGAGAGGAAAACGTTGCACAGAGAAAATGAGGATGTGTAGACAAAAGTCAGCCTGAAAAAAAATTGTCGTTCAGGAGATGTGCCATAAAAATCGGTCTGTCCTGCTTTTCTTGAGAAATCAGAAGAACCAAGAACTTTTGTCGTGCATGTTCATATGGTAAGAGCCAAGAAGTGGCTGCCCCTTGGCCTCAGGCATTCCTGTTAGCCTCAGTCTTCACCATGACCTTTTCTCCCTGAAGTTGAGTATCAGTTGCCTTTAAGAGCACGCCATTCTTTTTTTAAAAATAATTAATTAATTAATTAATTAATTTGAGGTGGAGTCTCACTCTGTTGCCAGGCTGGAGTGCAGTGGCGGGAACTCGGGTCACTGCAACCTCTGCCTCCCAGATTCAATCAATTCTCCTGCCTCAGCCTCCCGAGTAGCTGGGACTACAGGCACGCACCACCATGTCCAGCTAATTTTTGTATTTTTAGTAGAGACAGGGTTTCGCCATGTTGGCCAAGATGGTCTTGATCTCTTGACCTTGTGATCCGCCTGCCTCGGCCTCCCAAAGTGCTGGGATTACAGGCATGAGCCACCATACCCGGCCCATTCTTACACTATTGTTTCTCTTATAGTCAAAAATAGTTCTCTAAACCCACAACATTATTAAGATGTAAGATAATGCAAGCTAGACCATCGAGAGGCTTTTTTTTTCCCTTATAGCCAGCCTGCCTTACTCCTATGGGTATTTGTATTGCCAACCACCGGGCTACTGCTGGAACCTCTAGGCCTTGATTCTGATTTCAGTTCTTTACCAACTGATCTGATCCTAAGCAGCCATTCCCGTACTCTCTTCCACTTTGGGTCCCAGTGCCCTCACATGTGAAAAAAAGGCAGGGGGACAGTTTTTCCCCCTGAACTATGTTCTGAGTAGCATTAGCTCTGTGGAACATGATAGGATCCATGATCCAATACACCGGGAATCTCATATTAGACAAAACAAGTCAATCCCTGTGTGCAGGACTTTCCAAGCTGATGCACATCTGTTTCCCAAATGAATTTACTAGGGAAGCCTATTTCTTGGAGCCTCTTGGGACACTAGAACTCTCTTGCTTAGACTTGGAGAATCAAAGGTTGATGTCCAAATTCCTGCTAGCAGGAAAGCTCAGTGCCCAGGATGATCCTCCAAGTACTTAGCCCTGGACCAGCAGCCCCAGTTACTACCACCTTCCTATGTGGTTTCCTTCTCCCACCCTCCACTATCCCTCTCCTCTTCGTGGCTCCCTCAGGTGCCAGATGGAAGGCTTAAAGGAGAGGGGTTATCACTGCCCCACCCTCCATCATATTGCATTCCCAAGGGGTCCTTTTCCCCCACACCTGGTCACAAGGAGATAAATATGGCCAGTCTTGGGTCAAGCTAAATGACTTTTTTGGATAAGACTATCAAAACCCTTCTCAAGGTAAAGTCAGGTTCTCAGGCAGCTCTCTAGCAAAGCTGACAGATAAGCATTGATGAGGGTATTGCTAAGAAAAAAATTGCAAACCCTATAAAACCTGTCATATTTATGGGCCTTTTATGTCCAACTCTGCTCTTCTCTGTTTTCTGCAATTTTTGCCACTTACGTTACACCAAAAACTCCTGGAAGGCAGGGAGCTGCACTGATTTTATTTGCATTATTTATTATATTTTGTGCATTCAAACAGTTAATCAGCAAGGATTTATTGAGTGGGATTACTGCCCTCTGAGGTATAAGTTCCTATCTTACAGTCATACAAGTAACAAAATCGCCAGTGTGACAGAGTGGAGAATTGTGAATTTTGCATTCAAACAGAACTGGGTCTATGTGGTCTATATGGCCTTGATCACATCACTTCTTTCTGGGTCTCAGTTTTCTCATCTCTAAAAAGGAGACCATATTGGGAAATTTACAACCTTCATGAGGGTCCCCAGCATAGAGCCTGACACATAGCAAACAGTCCATGGAAATTTACCGTTATTGTGATGGCTGAAGGTTTATCTGAGACTTCCTTTCATGTGCATCATCTCATTTTATCTTCATGGCCTCTCCCTGAGCTCAGTGAGGTTAGGATTACGAACGTCTTTTACAGGTGAGGAAACATAAGTTTAGAGAGATTAGGGCATTGCCTGAAGTTTCTCAGCCAAAAAGTGGGGAGCCAGGACTTAAAGTTTGAGCCGGAATTAAATTCTATACCCTGGGTGGCCTTCAGAATATAGCATTAGATCCCAAAAGACAATGCTTTGCCAAATGCAATGCCATTCAATGCAAAGACTAACTTGCTGCTATCATGGTAAATTCAGCAGGTATTGCTGTAAGCAAGGATCTTCGCTAGAAAGATGTCCTAGGGCCTTCAAAATGCTCAATGAACCCTTATAAGGGTAATAAGCTATATACATTAAAAAAATGTTTTATTGGGCAGAAAATGGTCACGGTCAATTAGAGAAAGTGGGCAGGTCCCAGAGGAGAGATAGTAGGTCACAGGAGTAAGACCTCCTTTTGGCAGGCATGGTGGAGGTGAGATTCAAATATGGGCAGCAGAAGAGAAGGGCGGAGAAAATTGCACAAGCAAAGTTCTACATCAGCAAAGTAAAGGGGAGTCCTGGTCACTGAGGGTGACTGTACAGTGAGACCCAGAGCCTGGTGCCTGCAAGAATTGCTGATGGAAGGTTTTAAATGTGAGAGGATGAGGTGAGGGGAGTTGACAGGAGAGAACATCAAAGCAACGGACAGAGCAGGCCAGTTTGGAGCTCACTGAAAAGAAAAACAACAAGGAGCTTGCAGACTAAAGCAGAAGGAAAAGTGAGAAATGGGGAGGATATTCGCTAATTAATTAATTCATCAAATATTGTATCAGCCCATTAAAATTTGTTGAGACCTACAATGTGTCTGTGAGTACTTGCTTCTGCAAATACAAAGATAAGTGCAACAAGGAGATCGTGCCCAATCTAAGCCATGACCAACCAAGACAAAAGCCTTGATCTTGCCTGCTCTGCTAACCCCTACGCTGTGCACGTGCACACACATGCTTCTTAGCCGCATCTCCAATTTCTCCTGGCTTCCATCAACTTTACCTGGCATCTCTCTGCTGTCCCAAGGCAAGTCCCCTTCACTTGTCAGGTCAAAAACTCTGATGAAAATACAATGTCTAGTTTAGAAACGAGGCTTTCCCCCTAATGAGATAATTAAAAGGAGGTTTTGCCAGGCATCCGAGGAATTATTTTTCATTACATAAGACAGGTGCACATTTTTAGCATAGTTCTCAGCTTCCAGAGGTCTCCCCTGATGTCGGCAGTCTGGGCAGATTCTACAGAGGTGGAGTAGACGTTTTCACGGGGTTCCCCCAGCCAGCTGGGTGGGGTTGAGTCTGGAGGGTGGCTGTGAGTTGAGCTGCAGTTCATTTGGTGGCCCAGTCACTGTGTCAGGTATAATTAACCAAGCTGAAAGGAATGTAAAGAAACTTCTCTGACAGGGAGGTCAGGGAAGATGAACTCTGATGGGAAATTAATGATGAGAGTCTGGAAGCTCCGCAAGGGGCTTTGCCACGGTGGCTGTCTCTGGTGGCATATTAGGAGCTGGTTTTCCCCCTCCTTACCTCCTAACAGAATTCAAGCACCAAAAGGGGCCTTTTTGGAGATTGCTTCTTTTGGGTGTTTAAATAATGCTCCACTGCTGGATAATAATGTTAATAATAAGCTGTCATTGGCAACCATGAGCAGTTATTGAGCACCATGTGCCAGATGCCGTGCTGAGTGCTTTATGTATATCCTTTCCATAAACCGTCCTGTTAATTCCCACCACTCAGGAGGGCAAGTGCTATATGCCAGGAGCTGTGACAGAGCTTAAGTCGTTTACCCAAAGATTCAGAATCACTAAATGGCAGAACTGGGATTCGGAACTAAGCTCCTGCCTCTATGTTAGTTGGCGTGTTTGTAGGTCTTTCATAGAAGAGATATTAGCTAATTAATGAATTCATCAAGTATTGTAATCAGCCCATTAAAATTTGTTGAGCACCTACAATGTGTTCATGAGTACTTGCTTCTGCAAATACGAAGTGCAAGAAGGAGATAGTGCCCAATCTAAGCCTTGACCAACCAATACAAAAGCCTTGATCTTGCCTGCTACGCTGACCCCTACGCTGTGCATGTGCACACACACGCTTCTCAGCCCCATCTCTAGTTGAAAAAGAAGGCCGAGGCTAGAGGGCTGATGGTCTAGGGCAGATTGGCAAACAGTGGTCCCTCTGCAGATTGGCAAACTGGTTGTAAAAAAAATTGGGGGGAAAACATAGTCACTCCCTTTCATATACATATTGTCTATGGCTGCTTTTATGCTAGGACAGTGGAACTGAATAATTACAAGAGACTGTGTAGCCTGCCAAGCCTAAAATATTTACTATCTGGCCCTGGACAGAAAAAAGCGTTGCCCATTCTTATTTAAGGAAACTCAGAGTTAAACAAAATTAAGCAGGTTTCTTTGCTGCATGACTTCTCAGAGCCCTTAACCTGCTAATATGTACTCTGAGGCTCCCAGAGGATGTAGTGTGCAGTGTATCCTGATATACTTTACCAGGAACCCCTTTTTCTTGAGGCATCTTTGAGGCAAGCTTTGGGGGACATTACCCATTTGTTTGTTCAAGGAGGAAACGGGCTTAGAGAGGAAAAGTGACCCTAGGGCATGTAGCTTATGTGTGACTGACCAGGACTGGATCTGGATTCCAGAGGCTTCCCAAGGTGGTGTTTGCCATTTGCCAACTTCAGTCAGAGGGATGGATGCCCCTTCTTCTGAGGGGTATCAGTGGTGGGGGCCGGTGCAGCCTTTTCTTTATTCAGTTGCCTGTTTACAATGGTGTTCAGCAATTCTGTCTTTATGGGGCTTGTTTGTTCTTCAAATCCAAGAAGAGAAGGGAAAATCATCATACTAATCATGAATGTCAGTTTTAATCAGTATCATCTGACATTATGAGAATTGAATTTCCACCTTTCACTGCATACATTAAATATGTGGCTTTATCTCCTCATGCAGAATTGATTTGCCATAATTCTCTCCTTTGGCCCTTGTCATGTAAATTGTGGCATTTCTCCCCCATTGACTGCAGAAGCCAAGATTAGAGGTGAGGGTCCAGGCTCCCAGACCAGCTGCTGCTGGGCGTTTTGTCTGTCTGTCTTTCTTTTCCCACTCACGTGTTCCCTCTCCAAACTTTCTCTTTTGGGGCTGCTTACTGGCCAATCGTGCCTTCTGCAGATAGAGCCTGAAGGGGAGGAATAGAGGGATGATGATGTGGGGCCGAGCAGATGGCCTTCATGAGACGTCAGCCATAAGGATCTGCAGCACCTGCAGCCCAGACAGGCGACTGCTGGGCAGGTTTTAAGGGACCTTAGGGCCATTTGTAACCCATGTCCACTACTGAATCAAATCACCAGTATCTACAAGAATGACATACATTCAAATACTCCCCACAGGACCCTGGAGAATCTCTACCTCCTGGTACCTGTACTGGATGGATAGGGACAATGGTGGCTTCTGGCTGGTAGAAAAGCCAAGGGCCTGAGGAGCACCTGGCCCCTCGGGCCTGGGCTTGTGAACTGTGGCCTGGAAACCAGCCCCAAGGGCTCTGCCAAGAGAATGTTTATGGAAGAGTTTTCAATCACTCAGTGAAACCCCAGGTGAGGACATCTATACCACTGTTCTGTAAAAGCTCCTGAGCCTCATTTTTGTCTTGCAACTGTTTTCTGCTAAATATCCAAGCAGTGGTTAAGAGATGACATGCTGAAGGTAGAAAGACTTGGGTTCAAGTACTGGCTCTTCCACTTATTAATTGGGTGATGCAGGGCAAAATACTTCAGCCCTCTAAACCTCTGCTCTTCCATCTGCAAAATAGGATAAATAATAGTAGCCATATCCATAAGGTTGTTTGGAAGATTAAATGAAATAATCCATGTAATGCATCTGCGGCAGTGCCCAGCACATAGTAAACAGTCTGTATGTAGAGGCTGCTCTTCGGATTGTTAAACATTCCATGCTGGCTGTGCCTTGAGGTACACAAAAAATATACTCTGTAGTTGAGCGTATTGATATGTTATGCATACCAAGGTGCTTAAACGCCACTAAATATCTACAATGTGTCTCGTGGTTGGCCCACAAAGATGGGGAGGGACAAGATGGAATCTATCCCTTACTGCACGCTTGTTGGACCTCAGGCACTTTAATATTAAAGCGTCAGTTAAGATGACTTTCCTACTGTCATCCACAGCATGCCCCTTCATGTTACTTTCAAAGACAGAATCCCAGGCAAATAAATAGGAGGTCTGACTCAGGTGGAAGATTCTTAAGGCTTTTCACAGAGAAGGATAATAACTTCATGTGTTTGTAATTTTAAATTTATAACCCATTTATTCAAAGTCTGCTGTGGGTAAGCATTATGCCCAGAACTTTACATTTAATATAATCTGACTAAATTACATTTTCACAACAACCTAAGAAGGCAAGTACCATGATTATTGCCATTTTATAGATAGTGAAACTGAAGCCCATCTACATTCCCTAGGAAAAGGAAGACATCAGCTGCAGGATCAAGTCCAAGATGAATTTCCTCTGTGGACCGTTGCTGCTCCTGTGTCGAGCCTCTAGTAATGAGAATGTGCTGCTGAATTAGTCTCCTGTTACCTGAGCTCTCTACAGTGAAACTCAACTCTCCTGGACCATAATGAATGTTGTGTAGGACCCCAGGGTTATTGTTGCCTGTGGAACTGGAAAAAGGCAGCTTTCCACAAATCAAGCCGGGGCTGACTCATTGTTTGAGGACATGTGTGAATTCACTGTAAATGGAGAGGGCATGTTGCTGTTGATGACTGGGAAAGATAGAGTCTTAGGGAAGTTAGTGTGAGCCACTCTGACCACACCAGAACTGCCCTCCCCAGTAGTCTTTGCAAGTCAAGGCTGTTGTCACGGACTGAGCAAGGTCCAGAGAGGCTGAGAAGTCATCTGGAGCTGGTCAGATGGGCAGTGGCATGGAGGAGAATGCATATCAGGACCACCTGAGCAATGCCCAGCAGACCTGAGTACTGTTCAAGACATGGGTAAATGGGTATTCTCTAAGGCAGTTGGGATCAATTTCAGCCTGTACCTAAGTGCCAGTGTGCTGGAGAGCTTTGGGGACTCCACAGACACACACGTGCACATGTGTATATGTGCATGCGTATATAGGTTGTGGGGAGTTGTTCATAGGGAAGGCTGAGGCAAGGCAGCAGCTTACATTCCCACCATGCCTCTCTTGGCTGTTGCACACCATTGCCTGCCCACACCTCATGTCTTAAAATGAATAGCAGTTTCCATTTATTGAGCCAAGCTTGCCACTTGTCAGACACAGTGTTAAGTCCTTTAGTCTGCTCGCTAATTAAACAAGATCCTCAAAACAATTTGTTGTAGGCAAGTAAGTACTATGAGTATATAGTAGTCCCCCCTTATCCATGGTTTCAGTTACCTGTGATCAACCACAGTCTGAAAATATTAAATGAAAAATTCTAGAAAGGAGCAATCCTTAAGTTTTCAATTGCATGTCATTCTGCCCAGAACATGAATCCTCCATTTGCCCAGTGTATTTTTGCTGTAGACACCACCCACCCATTGGTCACTTGGTAGCTATCTTAGTTATCACATTAACTGTCATGGTATTGTTGTGCTTCTGTTCAAGTAACCGTTATTGCACTTAATAATGACCCCAAAGCACAAGGGTAGTGATGCTGGAGATTTGGATGTGCCAAAGAGAATGCTTGAAGTGCTGTGCTACCTTTAAGTTAAAAGGTGAAAGTTCTTAACTTAATAAGAAAAGAAAAAAGGTCATATGCTGAGGTTGCTAAGAAGGAGGAAATTGTGAAGAAGAAAAAAAATGCATGCTAGTTTTGCTGTCCCACCTTATACTGCAAAAGTTATGGCTACAGTGCATGATAAGTGCTTCATTAAGATGGAAAATGTATTAAGTTTGTTGATGGATGACATAAACAGAAACGTGTTCTGATTAACAGCCATCAGGTTCTGTACTATCCACAGTTTCAGGCATCCACTGGGGGTCTAGAAATGCATCCCACACGGTTAAGGGGGGACTACTGTTCTTGTCTTTCAAAAGATAAAACTTAGGCACACAGAAGTAACATGACATGTCCAGGAAGCAGCAGAGCCGGAATGAAAACTGAAGTTTCTTGATTCTAGAACCCAAATTTTAACTCAACAGGCCTTATCCACAGGGCCCCACCCCTCTGGAGTGCCATAGACCATTGGGAGGTGTGCTCCATGTGCCTTCTTGCTAACTAAAGTACCACCTCTTCTGCCTCTTGAGTTCTGCTACACTGATCTCCATCTCCTCCATGCTCTGCATGACTTTGGATTTGTGACTGATCACACACACACACACACACACACACACACACACTCACACAGAGTCTCAGAGTTTTCCAAGACCCCTAAGGAATGAGTTTATTAATTAAAGCCTGACTCTTTCTTCTGCACTGTGCTGCCTCCTATCTTGAGAGGTTGGAAGGTACTTTGGGGTCAGTGACCTCTGCAGCATCCTCAGATACTGGTTCAACTGTTTCTTATACATCTCTAATGACAGGGAGGTCACCTCCTCCAAGGGAGCTGGTTCCACTATTTCAAAGTTCTGGCTGTTAGAAAGCATCTCTTCTTAGGAATCATATAGTTCCCTGGAAAACAGTCCCCAAAAGAGCAACTTAGCCAACTGACACTTCCTGTGCCTAGAGGAAGGGACACTGGCTCTTGACCCTGAGAGGCCTTTGCCTAGACCTTGAGATCTGTTCTCCTAGACCTTGGGATGACAGCATCCTATTCTCAGGGTTGGACCCCTCTTGGAGAAAGTTCCAACTTCTGGTATTCTTTCTTTTTTTTCTTTTTCTTTTCTTTTTTTTTCTTTTTTTTTTTTTTTGAGATGGAGTCTCCCTCTGTCACCCAGGCTGGAGTGCAGTGGTGCAATCTCAGCTCACTGCAAGCTCCACCTCCCGGCTTCACACCATTCTACGGCCTCAGCCTCCCAAGTAGCTGGGACTACAGGTGCCTGCCACCACGCCTGGCTAATTTTTTGTATTTTTAGGAGAGATGGGGTTTCACCATGTTAGCCAGGATGGTCTCGATCTCCTGACCTCGTGATCGGCCTGCCTCAGCCTCCCAAAGTGCTGGGATTACAGACGTGAGCTACCGTGCCTGGCCTAGTATTCTTTATTTCTCAGGAGGAGGCAGCAATAGGCTTTGTCCACCTTGACCCAAGGTCAGGAGAAATTCCTGTGTCTTGGGATACCTTCAGTCCTTCCTGTGCACTAGAGTCCCAGGCTACAGACTCAGTTATTCTATTCCCCACCTTGGCCTTGCCCTAGTACGTATCACAAGAAACTCCTGTAGACTCCTGGAGCTGTTGTAGTGCAAAGGTCCTTATCTAGGGGCCTAAGAACTTTACTTTGCCATAACTTGCTGTGTGTCCTTAGGCAAGTTGCTTTTCCTGCCTGGTGATGTCTCCTTAACCATAAAGTGTAAGTGTGGTATGTGGAGGGGTCAAGATATGGTGTTATCCAAGGCTCTGTCTAGTCCTGACTTTTCATCCCCAGAACCCTTTGACTTGAGATATCCATCTGGGTTTCAGGTCCAAGTGGGAGGTGAGAGAATAGAGAATCATAAAGAATGGGTTGCTTCATCTCTACCCTCTCTTCTAGCCTGGGACCAGACTACCAGGAAGACCAACACACAGGTCTTGACTGAGGGACATTTAAAGGCCCATCCACTCCCAAATACCTTCACTGACCTTGTTAATTCAACAACTGCAATCACCCCTTTGGGGAGACATGGTCTCCAGAAATCAATTGTGAACATTTAAATATGGCACCTGGGAAGTCAATTCAACAAACTTATTCCCACCCATTAATGCCCATTAGGTTAAATTTTCTTCCCATGAAAAATATTCCTGGAAGGATAGTAAGAGGTAGGATGAGTTTTTATATGGGAGGATCTATTAAGGAATTAAAAAAAAAAAAAAAGAGACCAAGAACTAGTGTGGGGAGACCAGGGGATGGATCCAAGTTACAGGGCACAGAGTGTCCAGGGGTGGGATACTATGGAATGAAGATGCCATGGAACAAACATTACTTGTTTCTCAATTGTGCCATTGCCAGGCTTGTGTTATTACAGTGTGCAGGGCAAGCTTGAGCCTGACTGCAGGGCAGGAGAAAGGAGGTTGGGCAGAAATGAATGCAAGAACCTCCTCCACCATGTGCCCTCCACCTGATGCCAGTAGAGAAGTTTGGCACTGCTCTTGAGGTTTGCTCCTCTCAATAGGGTGAGCTTGGCAGCCCTTCAGGAATGAGATACAGCAAAAGCATCACCCCACAGTAGCCCTGCAAAACAGGTGCAAAACATCCTTCCTCTGATGTTTGTCCAGTATAGCCTCTGGACTGCAAAGCCAACCAAGCAAAGGTGGGTGGTAGCCGAGTAACTGTGGGTAGAATTGAGGCTGGCTGCCCAGGAACAGGAAGGGCTTAGGTGCATCCATTTATAATCTCTTCCTGGGACCCTGTGCCTCCAAAGCCACTAGGTGATGGCCTTCCTCATCATTTTGTCAATCCTTCAGGCCTTTTGTCTTTCTGGTACTTCTGCCTTAGTCAATGATATGGTTTGGCTATGTCCCCACCCAAATCTCATCTTGAACATATTGAACTGTAGTTTTCATAATCTCCACATGTCATGGAGGGATCCATTGGGAGGTAATCATGGGGGCGGTTACCCTCATGCTGTTCTCATGATAGTAAGTGAGTTTTCATGAGAACTGATGGTTTTATAAGGGGCTTTTATCCCTTTTGCTCAGCACTTCTCTCTCATGCTGCCATGTGAAGAAGGACGTGTTTGCTTTCCCTTCCACCATGATTGTAAATTTCCTGAGGCCTCCCCAACTATGTGGAACTGTGAGTCAATTAAACCTCTTTCCTTTATGAATTACCCAGTCTTGGGCAGTTCTTTATAGCAGCGTGAGAATGGACTAATACAGTCACCCTCTCCATCTTTTATCCTTCAAGACTCAGCTCAGGCATCATCTTCTCTCTGAAGCCTCCTATGAATGAGTGAATGAAGGAATTAATGGGTAGTTCCTCAGATATAGAACAATCCTCCATCCATTGGAACACCTTCTGGGATCCTTCAGTTAGCACCAAAAGAGCTCCTGCAAGCCCCACAGGATGCCCAGGGAAAGTTGAAACCAAGCAAGTGTTTTCTCTTGGACTTGAGAGAATGATAAGGATAGAAGTGGACTCCCTCTACCCATAGAGGCTCTGGGGCTAAAGACCAAAGAATAGGGTTCAGGCACATTACCTGGGTAAGTGGCTTTCCCTCACTGGGCCTCTTTATCTAGAAAATACCTAGAGGACATTGAGGTCCCTTCCAGCTGTCCTGCTCTCTGAGCCTGGGTCTGAAGCAGAGACAGGGTGCAACCAGTAGAACTGACTTAACAATTTTAGAATGTAAAGACTCGTCACTTGCAAGGTCACCTGGAAGTGGATCTGTTGATTCAGAGCTGAAAGGCATTCCTGTTAAAAATATTCATCATAAGGAAAAGTAACAGCTTCTGAAAATGGGAAAAGGAGATGATATTCTGTAATAAGCAACATTTGATATGTTTCCAATGATCCTTGCCTCTAGTATTCACCCCTCAGGTAATCCTCTCCCATATTGCCTTGCTTCTAACAAATAGAACATGGCAACAGAGATGGGATGTCACTTCCATATTAGGTTGCAAAAGGCTGTGACTTCTATCCAGCTGAACTCTTTCTATAGCCTTCTTGGACTGCTTGCTTTGCTGAAGTCAGCAGCCATGTTACATAGGTCCATGTGGCAAGAACTGAGGACAACGTCTGGCCAACAGCCAGTGAGAACTAAGACCCTTAGTGCAACAGCCTGCAAGGAACTGATTCATGCCAACGACCATGCGAGTGAGCTGGGAAGTGAATTTTTCCCATTAAACTTTGACAGGGTTTAGATGCATCCACTTATAATCTCCCTCTGGGACCCTGTGCCTCAGAAACCATGACTGTAGCCCCAGCCAGTACCTTGATTTCAGCATGTAAGAGACCCCAAAGTAGAGGACCCAGTTAAACTCTCTTTGGATTACTGACAGACACAAATTTTTGTTGTTTCAAGCCACAGAGTTTTGAGATAATTTGTTGCACATCAAGAGATAGCTAATGCATACTTCTAGAGTTTAGGGGAGTCGTGGATTTAAAAAGCCAGAGATATCCTAAAAATTAGGAAGTACCTTCCCCACTTCCCCCAGCTTCAGGAAGGCAAGATAAATATCACATGCTGTCACTAAGTGATCCCAGACATAGCACTGCCACTCTTTCTCCCACAGTTTCTCCATGTGTAAAATAAAGGGGTTGGGTTGGTGAATCAGAACTGCAAGATTTCTGGGACCAACGCCCTCCTCCACCTTAGCAATTTTGCTTTTTGTATCCATTGATTGAAAAGATGCAAAATGACAAGAAGCTACTCTAAATACAGTGATGTTATAACTAACTTTATTAATCCCAATAACACTTCAGTGCATTTGAGACTGTCATCCTTTATACTCATTCAATGTGCAGGCATTGCTAAGCAGGAATGGCTATGGAGAGAGAATGTTCTCATTGAGAACAACTGAGGCAGTACATTTTGAATTATGCTTAATCACATGGCACAAATGTATAGATGGTAATATAAAGGTGAGGGTGGGAAAGCTGGAGTCAGATGGCCCTGGATTAGCATCTCACTTCTGTCCTTCTCAGATGTGTGCCCTACAGGGAGTGATTTCATAAATCATCAGTTGCTTTACCTCTAAATTGGGGATCGTAATACTTATTCCACAGCATTGTTAGAAATATTAAATTCAATAATGCATAGAAAAGTAGCAGCTAGTTATTGCTCGATAGTGGCATCTAATAATAACAAATAATAAATTCTACCTTTGCATTATTATTGACATAATTACATACAAATACATGTACAAATACAAATAATGTACAAATGAATGACTAAGTGTGGCCATTTATTGACTACTTACTATGGGCAAGGCATGAGTCCAAACTCTTCATGCAGTATTTCAGATGCCTGCTGACAGTTCTTCCAGTCTAGAGAGTGACCCTGTCTGTCCTCCTTTCTTTGGGGTAAAGCAGACAGTTTTCTCCCCGAGGATGCTTTGTGTCACTTGGACAGACAGTGACTCAAAGGACATTTTGAATCTGCTCTCAGGGGTCTACCATTCAGTCGATGCTGGCCTGGGCCCAGAACTCAGCATCTCTTCTACTGTCTGAGGGTCTGTTTCTCCATGGACAGAGAAAACAGTGTCCAGAAGGTTCCCTTTCTCTCACAGGAGAGGCGATGAGACTCTCTCAGCTGAGGGAGGGTCTCTGGTACTGTGAAGATACAAGGTCCCACTATCCCTTTCCCAAAGGTCTACACCTTAGTTGAAGCCCCACCTGCAAATAAGTCAAACTCTGAGACCCAACATTGTTATCTTAAGCTCCTATGGAAGTAAGAAGGGAAGAAGAAGGGCATCGTGAAAATTGTGGTGCCTTTCTACCTCTGCTGTCACTTCTAATAATATGTTTCTTAGAAAATAAAGGAACACTGTCCTATGATGTGGGAAGGCAGAGACTCTAGTTTCACACAGAGTGTTGCTTAATTCCAGTTTCACTATTCACAGGCAGATTTGAGTAACTTTTATCACTTCCTACATCTCAGTTCTTCATCCATGAAATGAAGGTCACAGTCTATGACTTACAGGAGCACATCGTGTGAGGCAAAACAACAGCTTGGATGTCAGAAGTTAAAATAAATTGCATGGAGTTGGTGCTCAGCATATGCTAGAGAATCACCTGGGCCTGATTCTCAGCTCTCTAACTGTAAGATCAGAGATGACATATGAGAACTGTCTTGTGGAGTATTGGGATATACTAGGTACTAAGTCCATCTAACTATTGTTATGATATTTCTAATAAAGATAGATGCTTCTCCCCCAAACTGTTTCCTGACTTCCATTGCTCCATGAGAGGAACGCTGTCACAGGATCCACAGGAGGCTGGAATATACATTCTTTATTCCACAGTCCCAGAACCCCAATATTTAGCTGGACACATATTCGCACCCAGGTAAACACTGCACAGGCATACATTGCAGATATCGTGGGTTCAGTTCCAGACCAATACAACAGTAAGTCACATGAATTTTTTATTTTTCCAGTACATATAGAAGTTATATTTATGCTATATTGTAGTCTATTAAGTATGCAATAGCATTATGTCTTGAAACAATGTATATATCTTATGTAAAATACTTTATTGTCAAAAAGTGCTAATGACCATCTGAGCCTTTAGTGAGTCACAATCTTTTTGCTAGTGGAGGGTCTTGCTTCAATGTTGATGGATGCTAACTGATTAGGGTGGCAGTTACTGAAGGTTGACGAGACTGTGGCAATTGCTTAAAATAAGTCAACAATGAAGTTTGCCACATCCATGGACCCTTCCTTTCATGAAAGATTTCTCTGTAGCATATGATGCTATTTGATAGCATTTTACCCACAGTAGAAATTATTTCATATTGAACTCAATCCTCTGAAGCCCTACTGCTGTTTTATTAAATAAGCTTATATAATATTCTAAATCCTTTGTTGGAATTTCAATAACGTTCTCAGCATCTTCACCAGGAGCAGATTCTATCTTAAGGAACCATTTTCTTTGCACATCCGTAAGAAGCAACTTCTCATTCATTTAAGTTTATTATGAGATTGCAGCAATTCAGTCACATCTTCAGGATCCACTTCTAATTCTAGTTCTCTTGCTATTTACACCACATCTGTAGTTACTTCTTCCACTGAGGTCTTGAACCTCTCAAAGCCATCCATGAAGATTGGAATCAACTTCTTCCAAACTTCCATTAATGTTGATACTTTGGCCTTCTCCCGTGAATCATGAATGTTCTTAATAGCATCTAGGGTAGTGGATATTTTCCAGAAGGTTTTCAATTTACTTTGCTCAGCTCCATGTCTGAAATTGTAATCCATGGCAGCTATAGCCTTTTGAAATGTATTTTTGAAATAATAAGACTTCAAAGTTGAAATTATTCCTTGATCCCTGGGTAGCAGAAGGGATGCTATGTTAACAGGCAGGAAAACAGCATTAATCTCCTTGTATACCTCCATCAGAGCTTTTGCAAAGTGCCTTGTCAATGAGCAATAATATCTTGAAAAGAATATATTTTTCTGAGGAGTAGGTCTCAACAGTGGACTTAAAATATTTAGTAAACCATGCTGTAAATGAATGGACTCTAATCCAGGCTTTGTCATTCCATTTATTGAGCACAGGCAGTAGATGTAGTGTAATCCTTAAGGGCCCTAGGATTTTCAGGATGGTAAATGAGTGTTGGCTTCAACTTCAAGTTACGAGCTACATGAACTCTTCACAAGAGAGTCAGCTTGTCCTTTGAAGATTTGAAGTCAGCCATTGAGTCTCCTCTCTAGCTATGAAAGTCCTACATGGCATCTTCTTCCAATAGAATGCTGTTTCATATTCACTGAAAATCAGTTGTTTAGTGTAGCCACCTTCATCAATGATCTTAGCTAGATCTTCTGGATAACTTGCAGCTTCCCCATCAACACTTTCTGCTTCACCTTGTATTTTTATGTTATGGAGGTGGCTGTTTTCCTTAAACCTCATGAACCAACCTCTACTAGCTTCAAACTTTTCCTCTGCAGCTTCCTCATCTCTCTCAGCCTTCATGGAATTGAAGAGATTTAGGGCATGTCTTTAAATTAGGCTTTGGCTTAAGGGAATGTTGTGGATGATTTGATCTTCTGTCCAGACAATTAGAACTTTCTCCATATTAGCAATAAGGCTGTTTTGCTTTCTTATCACTTGTGTGTTCACTGGAATAACACTTTTAACTTCCTTCAAAAGCTTTTTCTTTGCATTCAAAATTTGGCTCTTTGGTGCAAAAGGCCTAGCTTTTAGCTTATCTGGGCTTTCATCATTCCTTCCTCACTAAGCTTAATAGTTTCTAGTTTTTGATTTAAAGTGAGAGATGTGTGACTCTTCCTTTCACTTGAACACTTAGAGGCCATTGTAGGGTTATTAGTTGGCCTAATTTCAGTATTATTGTGTCTCAGGGAATAGGGAGACCCAAAGAGAGAGAGAGAGAGAGAGAGAGAAACAGAGAGAGAGAGAGAAATGGGGAAAGGGCCATTCAGTGGAGAAGTCAAAACACAGACAACATTGATTGATTAAGTTTGCCATCTAATCTTGGGCACAGTTTATGGTACCCCCAAATAGCAGTAACATCACAGATCACGGATCATGGGTCACCGTAACAGATACAATAATAATGAAAATGCTTGAAATATTATGAGAATTACCAAACTGTGGCACAGAGGCATGAAGTGAGCACATGCTATTGGGAAAACAGCACCAGTGGATTTGCTAGACACAGGATTGCCACAACCTTTCAATTTGTTAAAACAAACAAACAAAACCCTCAATACCTGTGAGGCAAATTAAAACAACGCACAATGAAACAAGGTATGCCACTATTTCTCAGCTTTCCTCGTAGCCAAATGTGGATATTTCCCTAAATTTACTGTGTTAAATATCAGCATGTGTCTGAAAGAGAGGGAGCACACCTTCTTCGTCTCCTCTTCCATCTGGCTGCTTGAAATTTGGGATGTGATGACTGTAGTTCTAGCAGCCATCTTGTACTATGAGGATAACAACCACATTCTAGGGAAATCAGAGGGTAAGCTGAAAGGGACTGGCTTCTTCTTTTTGTGGCACAATATCAACTCTGCCAACCTCCCAACTTCTTATATAAAAATAAACATCTGTCTCATTTAAACGATTGCTATTTTAACTTTCTCTGTTCTATTTAGCAAAAGCAAATCCCAACAGACATAAAGGCTCTCCTTTGTAAAAACTTTATCTTTCAGGATTTTATCCAAAGGCTATAATAAGACAAATGCTTAAAGTCACACGGACAAAGATATTCAATACTCGTATTATTACAAAAGCAAATGGATGCCTGTATTTTCACCGAGGGAAGAGAGGTTAGATGTGACACGGTACATCCTAAGTCAGTGGCTGAGAGTTCCGGAGGTGAAACTTGGGACTGGACCAGATTCTGAGTCTCACCTCAGCTCCTTAATGTCTCTGTAACTGGAGCACCTTCTACTTTACCTCTCTGAGCCACAGTTTTCTTATGTACAATGTAGGCTGATAATAATAGTCCAGGTCGATAATGTTGCTATATGGGTAAAATGAAAGAACGTACATAAAGCACTTTACACAGTGCCCAGCTCAGGTTAATCACTGGGTGGAGGCTGGCAATCCTTCTCTCCTCCCCTGCCCCCTCCCCTCTCTCTCCTCCTAATTGGTTCTTCCCTCCCCCCATTATCCTTCTCCTCCAATAGAATGCTATACTGGAATTAAAGGTATCTGCACCACGACCACCACAATGAAGGTGATTAAAGGTATTTTAGTGGAAATTTAAAATCATATTACATACATATTTATACAGCATGATCTCATAAGTATGTAGGAATCTATTGAAAAAGTTAGGAGAGAAACATGCCAATAGCGTTTATCTCTAAGAGGTGGATTTTAGTGATTTTCCCTTCTTCTTAAAGCCTCTCTGTAATGTCTATGATGTATCCATGAGCATGAAATATTGTTAAAATTTATAATAAAACATGACTTGTCATTACCCTATTATAAAAAAGCTCAGCATCCCTGAGCTATACCAATCCCTGGAGAGGCCAGTTCTGCAGGGCACTTGTGAACAGAAAGCACGCCCCACCGCCCCACCCCCAGCCATTGGCTGACGCAGCCCCCTGGGACTGCCACCGGATGGAGCCTTCAGGGTGGGGCATGTGGCAGGTGGGATTGGAGAGACAGATATCCCTTTAGAGCTGCCTGGGACAGTTGCTGCATTCCCTGCCATCCCTCCTGACCATTCCCTTTTAGCATCTTCTCTGACCTGGAGGAAGTGCCCTGAACTTAATGAATGCCAGACAGAGAGTGGAGTTCAGTTCTCTATTTGCTGTAAGAAAAATTATTTTGCCTCCTTAAAAAGAAAAGCAGGAAAGAAAGCAATATAGCAGACCGGTAGCTGCCTATGCTTAATGTTCTGTGTATTTTACAAATCCTCTTAGCAAGAGAACTGTTTGATCTCCCCTCTGGCTGGCTCTGTAGCTGTGGAGATGACTGACACTGGCCTGATCCCTGCAGACCAGACTGAACTCTGCAGAGCAGTGGCCCCGGGACGCAGGACCCCAACAGATGCACGAGTGACTGACCCAGGTGCTGTGATGTGTGACCCTTCTGGAGAAGGGACAGACCTTCTTGGAACAGAAGACGAGACAGCTGAAAGAAGTGGCAAGAGGGCCATGGATGGGCCAGTTAGGTCACTGTGGGTGAGAGCAAACACTGGCTGGGGCTTCATGTCACAAATAGTTATGCATTTAATTGTCCAGGGACTCAGGATCTCTTAAGTTCTCTGAATTCTTGGCTCACAAGTGACAACACTTTGACACATAAATTCTTTTTTTCCCCCTGGGCCCCAAATCATTCTTCTTTGAGCTGCCACTTACTAGTATTTACTACACACTAATGAATATGTGCTCTTTGCTAGGAAATGCTGATATGCCATTTAATCCTCACACTTCCCGGTAAAGTTGTCCCCATTTTACAGATGAAGAAACTAAGATGCAGAATTAATGCCACACAGATCATTGTAACTGAGCCAGGGGTTAAGCCTATATGTGTCTGGTGCAAAACTTGTGATCTAAATGCAGATGTTCTCAACGCAGGTCATGCATCAGGGTCATCTGTGGAGTTTTTTAATTATAAGGATACAAAGACCCCACCCCAGTTTTCCTGAGTCTCTGGAGGATGTAATACTGATGTGAAACCTAGTTGAAAACCACTGGATGACCTAGATTCCTGAACACTTGCCCTGCACAGCCTGCCCTACAGGAGGAAGGTTGCTGAGTGTAGAATGAGAGCCCACATGGCTGGTCTTTAGGGATCCACTAGTCTCCTCCCCGCATTCTGAGTTAGCCTCCAGCAGCTGACCCCCTGGGCTGTTGTGGTGCTGTGGGCTTCTGATTAGGACTAGTGCAACCCATTCTTTCCTCTGCCCCTGCTGGGACTGATCTCTGTCCTCAGAGGAGAATCCTGACAGGAAAACTCACTCCTGCTTGAAGCAGGCAAGCCTTAGGGCCTGGGTCTCCAGAGGACCCATGGATAACTTGTGGACTGCACAGTTTGGAGGGGACACTTATCAACCCCTTAGGTCACGGCATGAACTCAGCTGTCACCTCAGCCTGTGACAGCTGAGTTCCCTTGGGAAAACTCTTTTCATTTATGTGTTTGTTCTTTCCTTATCTCACATTGGCGGTTTCCTTCATTCAATTCAGCAAGCAAGCTCCAAGCTCTCCATTAGGAACGGGACATCCAGAAGTGAAGTAGTCCCTGCCCCTGCCGTCCAGATACACAGATTTTAATGGGAGTGACAGGCTGTAAACAGACCACTGTAGTGTGGTGTGTTTCCTGCAATGAGAGAGGGAAGCAAACCTGGTTGTGGGCAGAGAGCCCTCAATTAAGCCTGGTAAAGGGAAAGCTGCCGAGAGGTGGTGACACTGGCTGGTGACATACAGCTTACTTAATACATTGCCTAACACCTCTAGGTTGCAGAACTTACAGAAAATACTTAGAAATGAGCTGTCATTCATTTATTCTGTTATCCATCCATTCATTCAGCAAGCATTTATTGAGCATCTACTGTGTTCCAGGATTTATTCTAGGCACAGGTGTATCTGCTTTCTTAAAGCCTAAATGCATGGATGAGAGAGAGAATATAAATGAAAAAATTACATATATATATATCTAACTTTATATTATATATAAATATACATGTTTTTATGTGTAATTTTATATATTATATATCATGATAAAACTTAAAGAGAAAAATAAATCAGAGAAGAACAGATTGCTAAGGGAGAACAAGTGGCAGATGTTGCTGTCTAGGCTTCTCTGACAAAGTGATGTTTAAGCAGGTGTGGGGGTCAGTTAGAGGGGGAGAGGAGACAGGGAAAGAGGACAGAAGATGCGGGGGTAGGTCTAAGGGAGGCTAATGTTGGATTTGGGGATCACATCATCCCACCTCCCATCTGACACAGTGGATACAGCTGAGGCCCAAAGAGTGCAGGAGGCTTCCAGAAAGGAAGAAGCAGAAAAGTAGGCATTTCTCTATAAACTAGGAGTAGAGACAGTGAAAACAGGAGCTCTAACATTGGGTGAGATTCAGAGTCACAGAGTGACTATTTTTCTTTTTATTTATTTGTTTATTTTGGATTAGACTTTATGTTCTAGGGTACATGGACACAACATGCAGGTTTGCTACATATGTATACATGTACCATGTTGGTGTGCTGCACGCATTAACTCATCATTTACATTAGATGTATCTCCTAATGCTATCCCTCCCCACTCCCCCTACCCCACAACAAGCCCCAGTGTGTGATGTTCCCCTTCCTGTGTCCAAGTGATCTCATTGTTCAATTCCCACCTATGAGTGAGAGCATGCAGTGTTTGGTTTTCTGTTCTTGTGATAGTTTGCTGAGAATAATGGTTTCCAGCTGTATCCATGTCCCCACAAAGGACATGAACTCATTCTTTTTTATGGCTGCATAGTATTCCATGGTGTATATGTGCCACATTTTCTTAATTCAGTCTGTCACTGATGGACATTTGGGTTGATTCCAAGTCTTTGCTATTGTGAATAGTTCCGCAATAAACATACGTGTGCATGTGTCTTTATAACAGCATGATTTATTATCCTTTGGGTATATACCCAGTAATGGGATGGCTGGGTCAAATGTTATTTCTAGTTCTAGATCCTTGAGGAATCGCCACACTGTCTTCCACAATGGTTGAACTAGTTTACAGTCCCACCAACAGTGTAAAAGTGTTCCTATTTCTCCACATCCTCTCCAGCAACTGTTGTTTCCTGACTTTTTAGTGATCGCCATTCTAACTGGTGTGACATGGTATTTCATTGTGGTTTTGATTTGCATTTCTCTGATGGCCAGTGATAATGGATATTTTTTCATGTGTCTGTTGGCTGCATAAATGTCTTCTTTTGAGAAGTGTCTGTTCATATCCTTTGCCCACTTTTTGATGGGGTTGTTTGTTTTTTTCTTGTAAATTTGAGTCCTTTGTAGGTTCTGGATATTAGCCCTTTGTCAGATAAGTAGATTGCAAAAATTTTCTCCCATTCTGTAGATTGCCTGTTCACTCTGATGGTAGTTTCTTTTGCTGTGCAGAAGCTCTTTAGTTTAATTAGATCCCATTTGTCAATTTTGACTTTTGTTGCTATTGCTTTTGGTGTTTTAGTCATGAAGTCCTTGCCCATGCCTATGTCCTGAATGGTATTGCCTAGTTTTTCTTCTAGGGTTTTTGTAATTTTAGGTCTAACATTTAAGTCTTTAATCCATCTTGAATTAATTTTTGTATAAGGTGTTAGGAAGGGATCCAGTTTCAGCTTTCTACTTATGCCTAGCCAGTTTTCCCAGCACTGTTTATTAAATAGGGAATCCTTTCCCTATTTCTTGTTTTTGTCAGGTTTGTCAAAGATCAGATGGCTGTAGATGTGTGGTATTATTTCTGAGGGCTCTGTTCTGTTCCATTCGTCTATATCTCTGTTTTGGTACCAGTACCATGCTATTTTGGTTACTGTAGCCTTGTAGTGTAGTTTGAAGTCAGGTAGCATGATGCCTCCAGCTTTGTTCTTTTGACTTAGGACTCTCTTGGCAATGCAGGTTCTTTTTTGGTTCCATATGAACTTTAAAGCAGTTTTTTCCAATTCTGTGAAGAAAGTCATTGGTAGCTTAATGGGGATGGCATTGAATCTATAAATTACCTTGGGCAGTATGGCCATTTTCACGATATTGATTCTTCCTATTCATGAGTATGGAATGTTCTTCCATTTGTTTGTGTCCTCTTTTATTTCACTGAGTAGTGGTTTGTAGTTTTCCTTGAAAAGGTCCTTCACCTCCCTTGTAAGTTGGATTCCTAGGTATTTTATTCTCTTTGAAGCAATTGTGAATGGGAGTTCACTCATGATTTGACTCTCTGTTTGTCTGTTATTGGTGTATAAGAATGCTAGTGATTTTTGCACATTGATTTTGTATCCTGAGACTTTGCTGAAGTTGCTTATCAGCTTAAGGAGATTTTGGGCTGAGATGATGGGGTTTTCTAAGTATACAATCATGTCATCTGCAAACAGGGACAATTTGACTTCTTCTTTTCCTAATTGAATACCCTTTATTTCTATGATATTGCTGTGGGTTTGTCATAAATAGCTCTTATTATTTTGAGATATGTTCCATCAATACCAAATTTATTGAGAGTTTTTAGCATGAAGGACTGTTGAATTTTGTCAAAGGCCCTTTCTGCATCTATTGAGACAATCATGTGGTTTTTGTCTTTGGTTCTGTTTACATGCTAGAATACGTTTATTGACTTGCATATGTTGAACCAGCCTTGCATCCCAGGGATGAAGCCCACTTGATCATAGTGGATAAGCTTTTTGACGTGCTGCTGCATTCGGTTTGCCAGTATTTTATTGAGGATTCTGCATCAATGTTCATCAGGGATATTGTCCTAAAATTATCTTTTTTTGTTGTGTCTCTGCCAGGTTTTGGTATCAGGATGATGTTGGCCTCATAAAATTAGTTAGGGAGCATTCCCTCTTTTTCTATTGGTTGGAATAGTTTCAGAAGGAATGGTACCCACTCCTCTTTGCACCTCTGGCAGAATTCGGCTGTGAATCTGTCTGGTCCTGGACTTTTTTTGGTTGGTAGGCTATTAATTATTGCCTCAATTTCAGAGCTTTTTATTGGTCTATTCAGGGATTCCACTTCTTCCTGATTTAGCCTTGGGGAAGTGTGTGTGTCCAGGAATTTATCCATTTCTTCTAGATTTTCTAGTTTATTTGCGTACAGGTGTTTATAGCATTCTCTGATGGTAGTTTGTATTTCTGTTGGATCAGTGGTGATATCCCTTTTATCATTTTTGTTGCATCTATTTGATTCTACTCTCTTTTCTTCTTTATTAATCTTGCTAGCAGTCTATCAATTTTGTTGATCTTTTCAAAAAAAAAAAAAAAACAGCTCCTGGATTCATTGATTTTTTGAAGGGCTTTTTGTATCTCTGTCTCCTTCAGTTCTGCTCTGATCTTAGTTATTTCTTGCCTTCTGCTAGCTTTTGAATTTGTTTGCTCTTGCTTCTCTAGTACTTTTAATTGTGATGTTAGGGTGTCAATTTTAGATCTTTCCTGCTTTCCCTTGTGGGCAGTTAGTGCTATAAATTTCCCTCTACACAATGCTTTAAATATATTCCAGAGATTCTGGTATGTTGTATCTTTGCTCTCATTGGTTTCAAAGAACATCTTTATTTCTGCCTTCATTTCGTTATGTACCCAGTAGTCATTCAGGAGCAGGTTATTCAGTTTCCATGTAGTTGGGTGGGTTTTGAGTGAGTTTCTTAATCCTGAGCTCTAGTTTGATTGCACTGTGGTCTGAGAGACAGTTTGTTATAATTTCTGTTCTTTTACATTTGCTGAGGAGTGCTTTACTTCCAATTATGTAGTCAATTTTGGAATAAGTGCGATGTGGCACTGAGAAGAATGTATATTCTGTTGATTTGGAGTGGAGAGTTCTGTAGATGTCTGTTAGATCTGCTTGGTGCAAAGCTGAGTTCAATTCCTGGATATCCTTGTTAACTTTCTATCTCGTTGATCTGTCTAATGATGACAGTGGGGTGTTAAAGTCTCCTATTATTACTATGTGGGAGTCTCAGTCTATTTGTAAGTCTCTAAGGACTTGCTTTATGAATCTGGGTGCTCCCGTATTGGGTGCATATATATTTAGGATAGTTAGCTCTTCTTGTTGAATTGATCCATTTACCATTATGTAATGGCCTTTGTCTCTTTTGATCTTTGTTGGTTTAAAGTCTGTTTTATCAGAGACTAGGATTGCAACCCCTGCCTTTTTTTGTTTTCCATTTGCTTGGTAGATCTTCCTCCATCCCTTTATTTTGAGCCTATGTGTGTCTCTGCACATAAGATGGGTCACCTGAATACAGCACATTGATGGGTCTTGACTCTTTATCCAATTTGCCAGTCTTTGTCTTTTAATTGAAGCGCTCAGCCCATTTACATTTAAGGTTACTATTGTTATGTGTGAATTTGATCCTGTCATTATGATGTTAGCTGGTTATTTTGCTTGTTAGTTGATGCAGTTTCTTCCTAGTATCGATGATTGTTACAATTTGGCATGTTTTTGCAGTGGCTGGTACCAGTTGTTCCTTTCCATGTTTAGTGCTTCCTTCAGGAGCTCTTGTAGGGCAGGCCTGGTGGTGACAAAATCTCTCAGCATTTGCTTGTTTGTAAAGGATTTTATTTCTCCTTCACTTATGAAGCTTAGTTTGGCTGGATATGAAATTCTGGGTTGAAAATTCTTTTCTTTAAGAATGTTGAATATTAGCCCCCACTCTCTTCTGGCTTATAGAGTTTCTGCTGAGAGATCTGCTGTTAGTCTGATGGGCTTCCCTTTGTGGGTAACCCGATCTTTCTCTCTGGCTGCCCTTAACATTTCTTACTTCATTTCAACTTTGGTGAATCTGACAATTATGCTCTTCTAGAGGCATATCTTTGTGGCATTCTCTGTATTTCCTGAATTTGAATGTTGGCCTGCCTCGCTAGGTTGGGGAAGTTCTCCTGGATAATATCCTGCAGAGTGTTTTCCAACTTGGTTCCATTTTCCCCGTCACTTTCAGGCACACCAATCAGACGTAGATTTAGTCTTTTCACAGTCCCGTATTTCTTGCAGGCTTTGTTTCTTTCATTTTACTCTTTTTTCTCTAAACTACTCTTCTCGCTTCATTTCATTCATTTGATCTTCAATTACTGATACCCTTTCTTCCAGTTGATTGAATTGGTTACTGAAGCTTGTGCATTCGTCACATACTTCCTGTGCCATGGTTTTCAGCTCCATCAGGTCATTTAAGGACTTCTCTGCATTGGTTATTCTAGTTAGCCATTCAACTAATCTTTTTTCAAGGTTTTTAGCTTCTTTGCGATGGGTTTGAACTTCCTTCTTTAGCTTGGAAAAGTATGATCGTCTGAAGCCTTCTTCTCTCAACTTGTTAAAGTCATTTTCCATCCAGCTTTGTTCCATTGCTGGTGAGGAGCTGTTTTCCTGTGGAGGGGGAGAGGTGCTCTGATTTTTAGAATTTTCCACTTCTCTGCTCTGTTTTTTCCCCATCTTTGTGGTTTTATCTACCTTTGGTCTTTGATGATGGTGATGTACAGATGGGGTTTTGGTGTGGATGTCCTTTCTGTTTGTTAGTTTTCCTTCTAACAGTCAGGACCCTCAGCTGCAGATCTGTTGGGGTTTCTTGGAGGTCCACTCCAGACCCTGTTTGCCTGGATATCAGCAGCAGAGGCTGCAGAACAGCAAATATTGCTGAACAGCAAGTGGTACTGCCTGATCATTCCTCTGGAAGCTTCGTCTCAGAGGGGTACCCAGCCATGAGAAGTGTCAGTCTGCCCCTACTGGGGGATGCCTCCCAGTTAGGCTACTCGGGGGCCAGGGACCCATTTGTGGAGGCAGTCTGTCCCTTCTCAGATCTCAAACTCCTTGCTGGGAGAACCACTACTCTCTTCAAAGCTCAGTTGGAAATGCAGAAATCACCTGCCTTCTGCATCACTCATGCTGGGAGTTGTAGACTGGAGCTGTTCCTATTCTACCATCTTGGAACCCTCTAGCTTTCCATTTTAACATCATGTAGCAGTGAGAAACAGCTGTAGTTTTGGACTGACCAAATTCCAATAGCCTCTCAGCATCAGAGGAGGACTACTCCCTTTGAAGCAGATTCTTAAACTATTAATAGTTTATTGTTATGTGTGAACTTGATCCTGTCATTATGATGTTAGCTGGTTATTTTGCTTGTTAGTTGATGCAGTTTCTTCCTAACATTGGTGGTCTTTACATTTTGGCATGTTTTTGCAATGTCTGGTACCGGTTGTTCCTTTCCATGTTTAGTGCTTCTTTCAGGAGCTCTTGTAGGGCAGGCCTGGTGGTGACAAAATCTCTCAGCATTTGCTTGTCTGTAAAGGACTTTATTTCTCCTTCACTTATGAAATTTAGTTTGGCTGGATATGAAATTCTGGGTTGAAAATTCTTTTCTTTAAGAGTGTTGAATATTGGCCCCCACTCTCTTCTGGCTTGTAGAGTTTCTGCTAAGAGATTCACTGTTAGTCTGATGGGCTTCCCTTTGTGGGTAACCCGACCTTTCTCTCTGGCTGCCCTTAACATTTTTCCCTTCATTTCAACTTTGGTGAATCTGACAATTATGTGTCTTGGAGTTGCTCTTCTCAAGGAGTATCTTTGTGGCGTTCTCTGTATTTCCTGAATTTGAATGTTGGCCTGCCTTGCTAGGTTGGGGAAGTTCTCCTGGATGATATCCTGTAGAGTGTTTTCTAACTTGGCTCCATTCTCCTCATCACTTTCAGATACACCAATCAGACATAGATTTGGTCTTTTCACAAAGTCTCTTATTTCTTGGAGGCTTTGTTCATCTTTTTTTTTACTCTTTTTTCTCTAAACTTCTCTTCTCACTTCATTTCATTCATTTGATCTTCAATCACTGATACCCTTTCTTCCAGTTGATCGAGTTGGTTAGAAGCTTGTGCATTTGTCACGTAGTTCTTGTGTCATGGTTTTCATCTCTATCAGGTCGTTTAAGGACTTCTCTACATTGGTTATTCTCGTCAGCCGCTCATCAAATCTTTTTTCAAGGTTTTTAGTTTCTTTGCGCTGCGTTCATAATTCCTCCTTTAGCTCGGAGAAGTTTGATTGTCTGAAGCCTTCTTCTCTCAGTTCATCAAAGTCATTCTCTGTCCAGCTTTGCTCCATTGCTGGTGAGGAGCTGCGTTCCTTTGGAGGGGGAGAGGTGCTCTGAATTTTAGAATTTCCAGCTTTTCTGCACTGCTTTTTCCCCATCTTTGTGGTTTTTATCTACCTTTGTTCTTTGATAATGGCGACATACAAATGGGGTTTTGGTGTGGATGTCCTTTCTGTTTGTCATTTTTCCTTCTAACAGTCAGGACCCTCAGCTGCAGGTCTGTTGGAGTTTGCTCGAGGTCCACTCCAGACCCTGTTTGCCTGGGTATCAGCAGTGGAGGCTGCAGAAGAGTGAATATTGCTGAACAGCAAAAGTTGCTGTCTGATTGCTCCTCTGGAAGCTTCATCTCAGAGGTGTGCCTGGCCATGTGAGGTGTGAGGTGTCAGTCTGCCCCTAGTGGGGGATATCTCCTAGTTAGGCTACTTGGGAGTCAGGGACCCACTTGAGCAGGCAGTCTGTCCATTTTCAGATCTCACACTCCATGCTGGGAGGACTACTACTCTCTTCAAAGTTGTCAGACAGGGACATTTACATATGCAGAGGTTTCTGCTGCCTTTTGTTTGGCTATGCCCTGTCCCCAGAGGTGGAGTCCACAGAGGCAGGCTGGCCTCCTTGAGCTGCAGTGGGCTCCACCCAGTTCGAGCTTCCCGGAGGCTTTGTTTACCTACTTAAGCCTCAGCAATGGCGGGTGCCCCTCCCCCAGCCTCGCTGCCACCTTGCAGTTAGATCTCAGACTACTGTGCTAGCAATGAGGGAGGCTCTGTAGATGTGGGACCCTCCAAGTCAGCCATGGGATATAATCTCCTGGTGTGCCGTTTGCTAAGACCCTTGGTAAAGTGCAGTATTAGGGTGGGAGTGACCTGATTTTCCAGGTGTTGTGTGTAACAGTTTCCCTTGGCTAGGAAAGAGAATTCCCTTCCCCCTTGTGCTTCCCAGGTGAGGCGATGCCTCGCCCTCCTTCGGCTCTTGCTCATTGGGCTGCACCCACTGTCCTTCACTCACTGTCTGACATGCCCCAGTGTGATGAACCCAGTTCCTCAGTTGGAAATGCAGAAATCACCCGTCTTCTGTGTCACTCACGCTGGGAGCTGGAGGCTGGAGCTGTTCCTATTCGGCCATCTTCGCGCCACCTCACAACTATTTTTCTTAGGATGTTTTTCTCTGATTAAAAAAGCCTCCCCAAAGATTAAAAAATGTATATCTAATGATTAGTTACCTGTTGCTTTGTAATAAATTACCCTCAAAACTTCATGGCTTAAAACAATAAACATTTATTATCTCTCCATTGTTTTGGGTCAGGAGCCCAGGAGCAGCCTAGCTGGGTGGTTCCAGCTCTAGGTCACTCATGAGGTTGCAGTCAAGATGTTCGCTGGGGCTGCACTCATCTGGAGGCTCGACTAGGGCTGGAGGACCTGTTTCTGAGACAATTTACCCACATGCCTGGCAAGTTAGTGCTGATTGCAAGAGAAGGCCTCAGTTTCTTGTCAGGGCTGCTTGAGTATGCTAACAACATGGTAACTGACTTCCCCCAAAGCAAGTGCTTCAAGAAAGAACAAGGCAGATGCCTCAGTGTATTTCATGATCTAGCTGCCGAAGTCACACAACACATCAGGTTGGCAACATCCTGTTTGTTACACAGGTTAGTCCTGTTCAGGGTGAGCAGTGCTACACAAGGGCCTGAATATTAGGTGGCAAGGATCATTGAGGACCATCTTAGAGGCTGGCTACCATAATGCTATCGAATGAACAAGTTATTTTAAAATGACAAGAAATTAGCATGATTCCAAAAAGTTTGCAATGTGATCACTAAAAAACAAAAACAAAACAAACAAACAAAAACAGTTTTCTTGACTGTTTTTGCTTAAGGCTAGGTTGGCTCCCAATGACAAGGGAATGGCATTGAGTTCATCCAGACCTGGGGTTACCCTGGACTTTTACCATTTGTGTGTGGATACGTTACCTAATCCTTCTATGCCTTGGATCCCTCATCTGTCAAGTAGAGAGTATAATAGCCACCATCCTGTTTGCTCTTAGAATTAAAGATAGTACACATGCCAGCAGGTACCCATTCTAAAGTGCAGAACTTAAGGGGTTGAATCCTAGTGTTACCACATATTGACTGTTTTACTTTGAACAAGTTTCTTCACCTCTCTGTGTATCTCTTTCTGCTTCTGTAAAATGGCGGTAATAATAGTCTTGGCCTCACAGGTTGTTATGAGGATTGAATGAGTTAATTTTTGGAAAGTGCTTAGACTGTGCCCAGAATATTGTAAGTGCCATATAAGAATTTGTGAAGTAAAGCATAGTCTGATATATAGTAGGTGCTCAATAACGGGTAGCTCCCTCTACCCTTTATCTGGGATTTGGCCCCTTGACAGAGATTGAAGATGCCAGAACATGATGGAAAAAGTGGTTAATTCCCCTGGTGAGTGGGAGTCTTTAGAATGTGAGTGCGGGAGCCTCCTTAGAGTGGTCTAGTGTGTTTGTTATTCCTTGGCTTTTCATAGCCTGAGATTACCCAGGCTCTCTTCCTATTTTTAGTATATTGTCCCTACTCTTCCATGGTTAGACAAACAGCTGTAGGCCTTGACCTCAGGGTTCATATGGTTCTGAGCTTTCAAGAATCATTAATTATGAGGTGGGAGTGAATAAATTTTGCTAACCTACAGGTGAGCCCGCCACCTGAATTTGTGACCCTAAAGCCACAGACAGAAAATGGAATTCCCTTTTGGAATGTCTCGATTAGCCCAGCTCTGTGCTTCCAAGCACACATCAACTAGCAGAAAGTCCTCTGCTCCATCAAGGTGTTAAGTCAGGGATTGCCAGGTTTGGGAATGCAAAATATTAAAAGTGGCTTGGAACAGCAGACTCTAAGAAGAAAGGTGCTAATGCTTATTGCTTGCAGATTCTGAGCCAGGCACTATCAGAGCCCATTTTGTGCTCACAATAATTCTGAGGTCGTTTTGTCATCATCCTAATTTCACACATAAGGAAACTGATGCACTGAGAAGTTAAGTGACTTGCACAGGGACATGCATTTAGGAAGTGATAGAGTCAGGATTCAGACACAGCAGCCTGGCTCCAGACTCCAGGCTCCGAGCACTCTGCGTGCTGCCCTGATGCCTCTAGTCTGTCTGGGCTATCCCTATTCACCATGTGGCTCCTCCAGAGAAGAGGACAACAGATCTAGGCAGCACCCCCTATCTTATTACACATGGGCCACTGATGTGGTCAAATCATTCTATTTCTCCCTGCCTTGGTTTCCTCATCTACCACACCAGAAGGTTGGTCCGCAAAAGGGGGAGGGCACAGTCTTTAGAAAATTGGCAGACTTAGGTTTGAACTGTGGTGTTTTTGGCCAGGTCCCCTGAGGAAACTCTCTGAGCCTCAGTATGGTTTTCTTGAGCAGAAGATGATTAAGGCATCTCTGGAAAGGTGCAGTTAGAACTCAGTGAGAAAATATATACATTAAGTGTTGACATACAGAAGGTATTCAATAAATGTTTTCTTCCTTTTCCCATCCACCCCCATAACTGTCTTGTAACTTAATTTTTTAAAACTCACAAATCCATTTGTTTATTGAAAAATATTTATTCCTACCTGTTCATTCCCATATTTTATTCTGTTACATTCTTTCATCTATACATCTGCCTGCCCATCTATCCATCTGTTCACTCAACCACATATTTACTCACTCAAATATTTATTGAGCTACTATTGTCTGCTGTGTTCCAAAGATGGAAAGCTAAGGTCCTTGCTCTGAAGTGGATTCTTCTTCTCAAGAATCTGGGTTCTGCATGTGCTGTTGGATGTCACATCACAATCAGATGTACAAAGCTTTGTTCAGCCAGGTTTAATTCACTAGGTTGACAGCTCTGTTATAAGCTTTTCTCCCAAGGTTTTTTCTCACTGAATAGCAAAGTACTATGGTTAAATCATTAGTTTAAACTTCTCACCATGTTCAAGTCTGTGTTGTTGAAATTCAGTCCGCAGTCAACATCTGTCTATAGCTCATTCATTTTATGCCAGCCATACAGCCCAACCAACCTGTTCATATGACCTCTGGGCTATTATATTTCTTAAAAGGCAGAGCCAGTACACCAGGCGGACACAGCTGCCTTTGCCACCTGTGTGGGCTGATGTACCCTGAAGTTCTAACCTCATCTAATTGGCCTAAATGGTGAGCAATTAATGACGTGGAACCTCTTTGAAACCACTATAAATAAAAGGCCAGGAACCTAAGATTGAAGTGAACCAGAAGTTACAGTAATGATAATAAATTGCTCCTGCTAGAGGGTTGTTGTTATTGTTGTTGTTGTTTTTAAAGAAGTTACTTAGCAACTCTTAACCATGCTGACCCCACACAGGGGTCAAGGTGGGAAAAGGCAGGGATTCTGTTTGCAGTTGGTGAAATCTGACAGATACTCAAAGGGAGAAATGTTGTGAGTCATTTCTAAGGAGAGGTGAACAGTGCCTGGCACAGAGGCACTTAAATATTTGTTGAGTCAGTGAAGGAATGCTTTCCAGAGTGTAGCAGAATGAATCTGGGGTTTGGAATGAGATAGATGTATCTCTGTATCTTGAACTTGGGCATGTAGACAGCTTAACCTTGCTGAGTCTTGGTTTCCCTGTCTATTAAATAGGGATAAGCATAACACCCACCTTTCAGGGTTATTGTGTAGAGTAAATGTGATAATATAAGGTTCACAGCTATATCCTCAGTGCCTGGCCCAGGCCTGGCAGGTTATAGGAGCACATCAAATGTTGCTCTTTTGCCCCTTAGGCACTCATCTCAGACACTCTATTAGAATATAAATTCCCTGCATAGGGTAGATTATGTTTATTTCCTATCCCTTAGACGAGTTCCTAGCATACAGTAGGCCCTTAATAAATTTTAAATAAAGCAAATTTCCTTTGCTTTTCTCTATAGTAAATTGACTCTATCAGTGGCCCTGATTCTACACACACACACACACACACACACACACACACACAACCACACGCACACACACACACATCCTCTCTATGCCCTTTTGCCACATCACTTTGCATTTTCTTTTGCTAAAGAACCACTTGGTTCTAAGTCTGGCCAAGTGACGTGTCTTAGCCAATTGTATTTTAGGAGATATATGCAGAGGCTTACAAAGACCTTGGCACATTTCCACTGTTGCTTCTATTCCATGGCCATGAGAAGCTGCTCAGGCTGGTCTGGTGGAGGGTGAGAAGCATGTGGAGAAGGGACTAGTCATCCAACAGCCATTTGACCGTGTCATAAGTGTGAGCTGAGCCACAGCCAGCAGTGTCCAGCCACACCCACCCAAGATCACAGAGCTACATACTCATAAGTGAAATAAATGCTTGTTGTTTTTAGATACAGACTTTCAGGGTAGTTTGTAACATACTGTTAGTGTGGCAATAAAAAGCCGATACATCCATTCCCATCCCCAATTACTATCCAGGATAGAGCTTGAAAAGTGTCCTGAA
Organism: Chlorocebus sabaeus; assembly: GCF_047675955.1. Lineage (NCBI taxonomy): Eukaryota > Metazoa > Chordata > Mammalia > Primates > Cercopithecidae > Chlorocebus > Chlorocebus sabaeus. The sequence continues at coordinate 45,334,608 of NC_132904.1, read as the reverse complement.
GAAATGATTAAGCACCTCTTGTCTTTTTTAAAATTTACTTTTATTACCTCTGAAAAATGTTTGGTCAGGAGGAAGATGGTATTAGTTGCTTAAATTATGTTTAAGAATTATGAACTAGAAAGTTCCAGCCATCCCTCCTGGGCTATCCCTTGAACAGAGTATAATTGACTGGAATAACAATACTAATGATATTAAAATCTTATCTCTGCAATGCCCTTTAAGACTTATAAAACTTTCAGATGCTTTATCTAATTTACTCTGATTCCCTGAGGAATGCTAGTTCTGATGGGTAAGGTTGCTCAGGCTGGGTCACACAGCTAGTGAGTGGCAAAGATCTTTCCATACCAAGTATACTAATTTTCAACGGCTGCTGTAATAAACTACTACAGATATAGTGGCTTGAATCAACAGAAACTTATTATTTTATACTTTCATAGGTTAGAAGTCTGACAGGGTCTCACTGGGCTAAAATCAAGGCATTGGAAGGGCTGTATTTCTTTCTGGGTGTTCTAGAGGCAAATTCTGTTTCCTTGACTTTTCCAACTCCTAGGGGGTGCCCATATTCCTTGGTTCATGGCTCCTTCTTCCATCTTCAAAGCCAGCAACCTTGCCTCTCTCTGAACATTCATCTGTAATCACCTCTCTCTCTGACTGTCTACAGTGGGGAAAGTTTCTCCACTTTTATGGATTCACATGATTAGATTATGCTCACCTGGATAATACACAATATTCTCCCCATCTCAAGGTCCTTAATCTTAATTACATTTGCACAGTCCCTTCTAAGTGTAATATATTCACAGGTTCCAGCAACTAAGGTGTGGATATCTTTGCAGGACCACTATTCTCTCTATATACATGGACACATCTACATTTCTAGTAACTCATCTAATTAGGATTCGGTTGGCTACTGACCTGCCTCCCTTTCTTCTTTCTTTTTTCTTTTTCTTTCTAAGCGATGGTACAGTAGCTATAATTCCACAACTCCTCTGATTGTAAAACCTCAGAGTTTGGTCAAGCAGGAAGAAATGCTAAACACATTCCCAAAAACAGACCTTGAGGCAGAGTTGCCCTTGAGTACGTTGAGCCCAAAAGATTTTATATTCCTATAAAATCACTTATTGCTAGCTACAGACATGTTTCTGATTAAAATGGTCTAAAAGTTGTGTTCTTATAGCACATATTGCTTACTCATTTCTCTTAGTGTAAAGATACTAGATACTGTAGGAGAAATGGATTTATTTTATGGTAGGGTAGCAGCAGCAGAAATTACTTCATGCAAATGAAGCTTGGCAGTGTGACTTCATGAATAAGAAATGAGCCGGCGCCTCCTCTTCCCACAGGCAATATTGCGCTCTGGGAAATTAATTATGGCATTCGTTGGGTGGCCCTGGCTTCTCTGTTGGGGTTTCAGGCAGACAAAAAGATGCTGCACCCAATTGGATACAAAGCATTTATATCCTTTTTAGCTTTGCTCCGTGTTGTAAGTGAACAATCGATAGTTCTCAAGTCTCCTAAAAGCTTCTCGAGACCTTTTAGAAATTACTCATGGTGGAAGCCATATGAGGCACTGAGCCACACATAGTGGCTGTGAATTCAGATCATCTCTATTAGAAGAGATCTAATAAATGGAAGAGATCTAAGATACCCTAGGTTTTTTGATTAACAATATGCCTCAGTAGTTAAGCACATGGTCTCAGGAACAAAAATATCTGGGTTCAAATCCCTGCTCTGCTTCCCTCCAGCTATATGACCTTTGGCAAATTAATCATTCTGTGCCTCAGTTTCCCTATTGATAATTTAGAGATTATAATAGCACTTACCTCATAGGATTGTTCTGAGGATTAAATAAGTAAATGGACATACAGCACTTAGAACACAGCCAAAGAACTCTACTGACACCAGGCTACAGAAGTGCCAGATAATGTTACCTTAGTTAAAACTAAAGGCGAGTACGCTTTGCTGATGATGGCTATAGGTTTTCATAGTGCAATTAAGATGAAGTAGAAAAATGGGGCTAAGAATAAGAAGTCTTGGAGTCCAGGCTCACTTGTTGCCCAGCTATCTAGGCAAGTCATTTACCTCGTTCTACCTCTATTTTCCCATCTGTTGGATGGGACAAAGGTTGTTTCAGTTATCTCTTACTGCATAACAAATCACCCCAAAATTTAGTAGTTTAAGATAACACTTTATTATGATATAACTTTGTGGTCAGAAATTCAGGCAGGCTTTCAAGCCATCCCTCCAGCAAAGCAACTTACATATGAGTTGGGACTATTGGCTGGAACACCTACATGCGGCCACATTAACATGGTGGCTTCAGGGTTTGGAGTTCGTTGCTCCCAGAGACAGTATTTCAAATAGCGGAGAATACAAACCGCCAGCTTCAGAAGTCCTGGCTCTGGAAACTGGCAGTGTCCATATTGTGTTAGTTGAAGTAGGCATGGAACCTACCAGAATTCAAGGAGATGGGAGCTGGACTTCGTCTCTGGATTGGAAGACTGTCATGTAATTTTCTTTCTTCAGTTTCCAACATGATTTTGATCTTATGATCATGATGTGTGGACACAAAGTACTGTGTAAACATGGTCCTGGTTAAAGTGAGTTATATAATGCCTTTTTGAATAGACCTCTTTTTAGAGCAATTTTGGGTTTACAGTAAAATGGAGCAGAAGTTAACAGAGATTTCCTACATACCCCTTGCCCCCCACAAATATATAGCCTCCTCCATTATCAATATCTATCCCCAAAGTAGCACATTTGTTATAACTGATTAACCTACATTGGCACATCATAATCACCCAAAGTCCATAGTTTACATTAGGTTCACTCTTGCTGTTGTTCCCAGTATGGATTTGGGCAAATGTATAATGATAAGTATCCACCATTATGGTATAATACACAGTAGTTTCACTGCCCTAAAAATCTTCTGTGCTCTGCTTATTCATCTTACCCCAAGAAAACACTGATTATTTTACTGTCGCCATAGTTTGGCCTTCTCCAGAGTGTCATGTGGCTGGAATCATACAATTTGTAGCTTTTTCAGATTGGCTTCCTTCACTTAGTAATGTGTCTGAGTTTCCTCCATGTTTTTCACGGCTTGATAGCTCATTTCCTTTTAGTGCTGAACGACATTCCATAGTCTGAATGTACCATAATGGATACACTCACCTACTGAAGGATGTCTTGGTTGCTTACAAGTTTTGGCAATTGTGGATAAAGCTACAATAAATATCCATGTACAGGTTTTTGTATGGACATAATTTTCAAGTCTTTGAGGTGAATGTCAATAAATATAATTATTGGAAATTAAAAATTTCTTCTCTGTGAAAGACACTGTAAAGAGAATGAAAAGACAAGCTACAGAAGTGGGGAAAATAATTGCAAAAGACAATTTGATAGAGGACTGTTATCAAAAATATACGAAGAACTCTTAAAACTCAGCAATAAGGAAACAAACAACCTGATTAAAAAGTGGGCCAAAGACCTTAACAGACACCTCACCAAGATATATGGATGGCAAATCAGCATATTAAAAGAAGTTCCAAATCTTATGTCATCAGGCAAATGCAAATTAAAATGACAATGAGACACTACTATACATCTATTATAATGGCCAAAATCCAGAAGACTGACAACATGAAGTGCTGGTGAGGATGTGGAGAAACAGGAATCCTCATTCATTGCTGGTGGAACTGCAAAATGAAATATCCACTTGGGAAGACAGTTTGGCAGTTTGGTACGAAACTAAACGTGCTTCTGCCATATGATCCATGTAGTATCTTTTTCAAAGATCTCTTTTAGGCTCATGATGGTGACATTAAGATCTTTCAAGGCTTCAATCTGACTGTCATAGAAATCTGGAGTTTCCAACCTGTCAAAGACTCCAAGCCTGATGGAGGAGGGAAACTTAATCCTTTATTCATGTCAGAGTTATGTAAACATGGAATGTGCTGCTTTGGGGAGGGAGGGAGGTTCCTGTTAGGAGGCATATTCAAGTCCAAGCTGAGTGACCAGTCTTGAGGATTTTCAGAGCAGTCCAGTGTGAAAGGTGGAGCTATCCTATCTGAGAGGTGTGCTTCAGGGATGAGAGTTTATGAATCTCTGATTTCTGGGGAAGGCCCGTAGGTCTTGTTTTCCCCTACCAAAGTGCTGGGAATTAGGACAGTTTATAGTAACCCACAGTGCTTTCTGATCCAACCAAGTGGGGTCTGGGGCTGAAGCAAAGCCTGCCTTTAGGGATATCCCCTTACCCTGGCATGTAAGGCAGGAAAAAGTAATCCACATTTTTGAGCAGCTTCTGTGTGTGGGCCCTGTGCTAAGCATGTTATTTGTAAACCTGGTCCCAATTCAGTCCTCACATCTGGCTTGAAACATGATGTTATTCCTCTAATTTTCAGACGAGGAACTTCAGGCACAGAGAGGTTAAATGACTCGTCCATGGTCCACTGATAGAAAGTGATGGAGTTCAAGATTGAAACCCAGACCTGTTGGAGTCCAAAACTTAGCCTCTTCCCACCTCCCCATTATCTCACCCCTCAGTGGAATACACTGTGCTAGCTGCGCTTCCGTCTGTCACAAATGGCAGAAGCATAATTAGAATAGGATTAGGCCACAAGGGACATTTAATGGAGGTTACTGTGTGAGCACACAGAGCAACTGAACCTTGGGGAGGGTGGAAGAGCAGTTAAGCTTTGGAATGCAGAAAGCCACATACCTGAGACTGCCATTAGGACATTCTCTGTAGCTCCTGCCTCTGTTTCTCTCTGCATATTGGTGGAATTCTTCTCTCATGTTGAGGATTGACATTATCCGTATAACAGAAAGGATGGCCACTGACCGCTCCCAGGATTTCTTAGAGCTGTAGACACTGGGTATGTGGTTTTGGAGAGAGTATGTAGAAAGAAGCTGAGACGGAATCACTCAGTCCTGAGTTTAAAAATCCCAAGAGAGGAAGAGATTCATTGGGTCAACTTGGGCCAAGTGTCACTAGTGAACAATTAACCATGCCTTAAGGTGGGGTGGGGTCGGGTCATACAGATGGAATGGGGAGAGAGAGAAGGAAGGTCTGTGCTGGCCAGCAAGCTGGAATGGCCACTGCATCTCTCAGGTGGGGGCCATTTCTACAGCTGTGGGAGAGCAGAGAACCACAAATCACATTTACAGCAAGGCAGGTGGCCGATTTCCATATCCAGCCTAAATGAAGTTCAACCACACCCTGGGCTGAGTGGGAAGGCTGCCCTTCCTACATGTATGTTAGGCTAGCTTCTCTAGAAGATAAAGCCTGGGGCAAAAATTAAAACTGAGATGTTTCATTTGGAAGATGCAAATTCATGTCAGCAAAGGTGAGACACAAGGAAGTAAGGCAAAGAAGGATGTGAAGCCACATTAAGTGGTGTGTTTCCTTGATGGCTATTATGTCAGAAACAGCCATGGAGACACCTGGAAGGTCACTGCACAAGAGAGCTCAGCATGACATGTGGGACTTGGGTGGATGAGCTGCAACGACAGACTATCATGAAGCAGTCCATGGAGAAAGGAAGAAGGAATGTATGTGTCCTGCTCCCTTTCAACTCCTATTTTCCACTGGTCAAAGTTTTCCTAGTGGGAGTTAACTCTTCTGCACTTCAGGATTGTATCACCCAGTCCTGATGGCAGCCTCTCAGGAGACCAGTTCTCACCCCATGCTGGAGAGTGTTTTCATCCAAGTCTGGAAGAGGTAAGAGGAGCCAGAAACTATAGGCATGGGGCTAGGAAGGGCCCATACTCCAGGACTTGTAGCCAGTCTGCCCCAAATGGCAGAACTGCCTGAGCTCAAGTCAGGCAGGGCAGCAACCTAGGCAGGGTGAGTGGCAGAATGTTCTGGAAGCAGGTGGCATCAACAGCCTTTGAGAAGGCTCATCAGATTTTGTTTGATGCACTGTGTGACCTTAGACAAGTCACTGAATCTCTCTGAGCCTCAGTGTCCTCAACAGTGACATGGGGCTGATCGTACCTATCTATCTCCCAGATCAGAAATAATATTGATCCCAGTTGAGTGTTGTGCCTGGCACCTAGCATGCACTCAATACAGAGGAGCCATATTTGTAGAGTTTGGAGTTCTGACTCAGTTCTGGTGGCATCAGCATAGCTGGATTTCCTGAGGAAAGGCCATTGAGTTTTGGTTGGGTAGAGCTCTTGAGCTAGAATGTGGGGTGCCTTGGGAGCTCTGAAAGGAAGGAGAAAAGAAAGAGAAAATACCACCCAGAAAGGAACTTCACAGTATCTATCCATTGCTTTGTCCTCACCCAAAACTGGCTATATAATTTGAGGAGCTCACTGATAAATGGACATGTGGAGCCCCTTGTTCAAAAATCATTAAGAATTTCAAGATGGTGCCAGCAGAGTATTGAACCAAGCACAGAGCATGAGGCCCTGTGTGATTGCAGAGGTCACACACCCATAATGCCTGCCTTCCACTTACACGTTGCCAGAGTGCAGTATGTGGCACCAGAGCTTGGCAATGTTCTATTCTCCCCAGCAACCTCTCTCCCTACCTGTACCAGGCTTGACGGGGTCTTGGAAACGTCCAAGGAGGGAAAGGGATATTGGAGCTGATTGAAAATACCTCTACCTGAGCTCCAAGTGGTGTCATGAACAAGTACATACATAATATAGCAGTTAAATGCAAATTTGGAATGTGTATGTATGTATAAAGTTGCTGTTGCATGGTTCTAGTAGTTACAGGAGTGTTGCCATGGTGATTGGCAGGGCCAGCTGTTGTTTCATTTCCCCCAAAGAAGTGTATGGTAGTAATAGACCCCTGGAGAGTCCTCCTGGGACAAGGAATGATGTTAAAAAAAAAATCTGCCAATTAATGAACAGGTAGTATAAACTGACTTCATCCTCATTTGTTGTAATTAACAGGATTTTACAGGCTTTTGATGAGAAGTGGCTAATTTGGTATAGAAATGTGGAGGGTGGACTACTTTTGGAGCCTGGGTTTGAATCTGCACTGTGTCACTAAATAGCTGCATCACTTAACTCCTCTGAGCCTGTCTCCTTATTTAGAAAATGGGGATCATTACACCAAAGTTGGAGGAGCATTCAAAAGAAAGGATATGAAATGCTTAGCTCAGTTTCTGGAGCATTGTAGATGGATACTACATGGTTGCTATGATGCTGAGATATTAATGAAATCATCATCATTATAATCATCATAAAGCTTCCATTTATTGAAAGTTTCCACCTATATGTCCCTATGTTGTGTACATTATCTCATTTAATCTTTATAACAACGCTATCAGTGAGTCCACTGTTATCCTCATGTTATAGATCAGGACACAGAGGTTAAGAGATTTGCCTGAGGTCACACAGCTAGTAAATGACAATGTCAGAATTCAAATTCAGGCAGTCTAACTCCAGAGCCCTGGCTTTTAACCCTTATACACAGTGCCCCTGGGATGAGGATTAATAAAGACATGAAGCCTAAGAGACATGCATTTCTGGCTTTCAATTGGCTCTGAAAGATTGGTCCTTGATGAAATGGAAACTTTGCTTCCTTTTGTAGCAAGGGCAGTGGTGGAGTGGGATGAAGGAGGGAGATTGTTGTAATAAGCACATGCTGATGGGGTCTGCTCTGTGGACCAGCCTTGCTCTGTCTCAGCGGTTCAGCCTTCTCTTCCTGAGGCTGTCCTGCTGATTCCTCTGGAGTTGCAGCAACTCCTACCCTGGCCTGATCCGTGGGTCAGAATCAGGGTCAGGATGAGTCAAGGCTGAATCATTGACTACTCACTCTAATGGTCCTTCCTCCCCAGGGCTCTGTTGATGCTGACTTTTGTCCTCTTCCAAACTAAAGAAAAACAAGTAAGCATACAAGCACAAAACCAGCCCATTGGACTTCTTGCTAATCCTATTTGGTTATTTAAGTGTGGCAGGTACCTTCTCTCCTCAGGGCCTTTGCACATGTTTCTCCTCTCTCCTCCCAGGCTTCTCTTTGCAGTTCTCATTCTCAGTCCCATTTACTGTTGGATGAGTTCCTAATCACCCTTCATATCTACATGTAAATGTTACTTCTTCAAGGAAGCCTTCCCTTGATTATCTTCCACTCCAGACTCGAAGTTCCCCTTCATGTACTCCTACAGTCACCTGTCTGCCTTTTGTATCACTTAATCAGAATTTTAATTAAATGATTATGAGTGTAATGATTTAAGATTTGTCTCTCTCAATAAATGTTTTATTCACTATTGAATCCCCAAATGCCTATAACAATGGCTGACTCTGAATTTGTTAAATAAATGAACTAGCAAGTAAAACCTCCAAAACCTCACCATCTACCCTGGGGGAAAAGCTTGTGCTTTGCAAGGTGAGCCCTTCATAACTTTCCTAGCTTCCTTAATATTGTGGTCCTACTAAGTGTTCAGGAGAAAGCAAACAAAACAAAATTATTACATAACTCAGTAGTTTCAGAAGGAAGAGCAAAAAGTAAAATTATTAAGCATCTACTACATACCTGGGCTTGTGTTTCTCATTGTATCCTCAAATACCCTGCAATATGGAAGAAATTATTTGCATATGACAAATGAGGAAACAAAAAAGAAAAAGGGCAGAGCATTAGGACATGTCAGTCCCTTACTCTGGAATTCAGTGTCCTCTTCTGTAAAATGGGGTTGGGGATGAGTGAGCGAGGCAACCCTTAAGGTCTGTGCCAACTCACTTTCCTTTGGAGGTTTTGTCCCCTATTGTTTATTTGTGTGTGTGTGCGTGCGCATGTGCGCATACAAGTGCACAAAATCCTCTTGGACAGGAACTATGTCATTAGCATGAATGCTCGGGCCTCAAACCCTCAAAGGAGGCACCTTGGATAATTACATTATGGAGTTCGAGCAGGGGTGTGTGTGTCCTGTGCACCCTGGGAAGGTTGGAATGTCTTGCTCAGCTTTTACTCTATTCCATAGAAAGGATTATAAAGGGATTAGATGCAAATGCACTTAAGATTTGGCTGATTTGGGCTTGTATTCCCGCACTGATGGTTGGGATATTTATTCAACCTGATATTGCAAGATGCTTTTCCTAGGTGAGAGCAGGCACTGCGATAAATGATAATGCAATCAGTAGCAGCAGGCAAGATGAGAAGATAATCATTTGCCCCACCTTCCTTTTGCTGGTTCTTTAGATTTCATCAATGTTTCCCCCCTTAAGCCTTAGAATCACTGCCACTAAAACTCTAAGGAGAAAATGAAATTTTATTCTAATGCTCTGGGCAGTTGAGCCCCTGACATTTGCTAGAATTCCTTTAATCTTGCCCAAAACATTCAACTGGAAAGAAATGGGAAAAAAATGTTATAAGCTGGGTTTAGCAGGCAGCGACCCACCTTCAAGAATGGGTCTGAGGTCTTTTCTCATTCCTGGGGTCATTCTTTTACTGGGCATTAGCATTTTCCAGGAGGATCTTTCAAATATTTCAGTTCTTTGACTTTTGCAGGTGCAAACAGACTGTTAGGTGAGACTGGAAAACTAGAAACTATTATGCAAGTTGGAGAAATACCAGAATAACTTTTTAAATGGAAAACAGGGATCAAGAGAGGTTATGCAAAGGAGAATGTGGGAGAAAGAAACACAGGAGTGGTTGTGGGTCTGTGAGGGGATGAGGGAAACCATCTTAGGAGATACGGTAACAAATCTATAGCTCTCTGTTCTAAGCACATTATGTGTGTGAACTCATTAACCCTCACAGTTACACTATGAGTTTGGTACTATTTTTATGTGTATTTTAAACATGAGGAAGCTGGGGTCCAGAGAGGTTGTGGATGCTGTCCTAAAGCCTACATGAGAGTCAGTGCTCCGTACTGATTTGTTGTCTCCTTCTTTGATAACAGCAGTAATCATTACAACCATGACAGCATTAATCACAGTGGCTGCAATTCACTGTTTACCATTAGCCAGGCTCTGTGCTGAGCCCTTATGTCAGGCAATCCTAGCAGATGCCTCACAGGGTGTAAATATTTTTATTCCAAATTGTATAGGTGAGGAAACAGGTGAGAGGAGGTTAATTAGGTTGGCAGAGATGGCACAACAGAGCCAGCGCTTAACCCAGGACTCCCGCAGTCCAAAGTCCATTGGTCATGGTGCCCTGTGTATTGTGGCAAGGCCAGCACTTTTTGGGCAACAGCTTACCCAGCCCAGGGCTGATCATTTTGTATTTTTCATCTAGGGACACTGGAAAGTGGTCAGCTTTTCTCTTCTTGCTTCTCATGGCTGGGTCTCTTGAGTTATCCTTGGCAGCTGTGTAATAGGCACACAGACCAATGAACACAGAGGAATAGAGGCAAGGAAGGGGAGGACTTAGAGTTATGAGGTTTTCACTTTTATTTATAAACTCAAAAAGGGCTGGAATTACACAATATTTATTTGCATACAGCTTTGTGATGTACAATGTGTGTTCGCATGCTCTATCTTTTTTAATCCCCATGTAAGGCAGTGAGATAGACTTGATTTATTAGTCTTGGTTTTAGGCTGAGGAACAAGTCCAGGAGGTTCAAGTGACTCATCAGGATCACACAGCCAGAAAGTAGCAAAGTCTGTTCCTAACTCGAAGTCAGTAGGTTTTGTCAGTCTGTGGTTGCCGTTGGAGAGAACAGTTAGGAGACTCATGGACTAACACAAAAGGAATGAATGGGAGAGCAGGCAAAGGTTTGAACCTGCCTTGTTATCACACAGGACAGGTAGCCCCACTGGCACCATGGCTCTGGCAGGCAGACAAACCCCAGGATGCTTAAACTGGGATCCAGGGAGGCTTATGTGAAATGTCCAAAATAGACCAGTTTATGGAGACAGAGTAGATCAGTGATTGCCTAACGTTGGAGAGGGGTGGGAGGGAGAAAGGGAGTGACTGCTAATGAACACAGAGTTTTCTGGGGTGAGAGGTGATTAACTCTTCTAAGACTGATCATGATGGTGGTCACACAGTTCTGTAAATATGCAAAAAAACCCCATCAAAATTGTAGCAGGGAGGGCTAGTGCATGAGGAACTCCAGGTTGGGAAGCAGGAGCTATTTCCTACAGGCTTTCTGGTCCATAAAGCCTCTGGAAGCAGACGCTGTTTACTTCTCACCGAGCAGTAATTGCTGTTTCTCTGCCAGTCTCCATTGTCCTTCTTTCTGTTCTGGCCTGGCAGGTGGTGCTGTAGGGAGAAGCCAGAATAAGAGAACCTCTCGTTGCCCAGGCCTGGATTCCTGGTGGTGACTCCCTTGGGCCTGCACCACTGATGGAACCCTGCTAAGCTCTGCAGCCTCCCCCCAGCCCCAGGCCCTGTGATCCAGTATAGTCACCAGCCTTTCCCTTCTGACCCAGGATACATCAAGCCCAGCCTGAAGAGCAAACGCCTGTGCAAAGACTGCTTGCCAAATAAGAATGGACATAGCCAGTAACAACACATTCTGGGGGCTGTGGCCAGAATTCTGCACATTGCCCTCTGGGTCCCTGCCTAATGCCTTTTTTTACCCCAGCCCAGTCTTTGACATTGCTTTGCATGGACAGGTTCCAAAGGAAATAGATAAACTCCCTGTTTCCCTTCCCATGAGGAAACCACTTCATTCCCTGGAGAGCTGTCTACCTAGGAGGCTCTGTTGGGACTGTGAGGGGTGGAAAGAGGGGAGTATCTGAGCAACTCCGAGAACTGCGGGCTGCAGGAAAGATGGCAGTTTGTCTTCAGGGAAAACAGCCTTGCATGGGCTGTAAAGTGAAACTTACAGCTGGCAGCTTGCTTTCGTGGGAAGATTCTGGGTACAGAGGCTGGGGCTTAATTAGAGACAGAGACTAAAACTGGCCCCCAGGAGAGGAGACTGAGCAAGGTGGGCTGTAATGGTAAATGCCTCTGAGGTGCCAACTGCCAATGGCCCATATGTCTGGGGAGAACCAGAGAGGGAGGCTACATGGCGGGGAGGGAGGCAGGGAAAAAATTAAAAAGGAAGGGTCCCATCCCTTGCTGATAGGCTAAAACCACAAGGTAACTGTTCTGCATTCACATTTTATTTTAGGATTTTAGAATGAAAGCTCAATTAACTAGAATGGGGCAAAATGACAAATTTGAATTGTTGAATAACTCAGGACCAGGTAGAAGCCACTTTTCTGTTTCAACCTTTGCCAGGAAAAAAGAAAATGTTTGAAAATACCTTGGTCTCCTTCTCCTTGTCAGTGCTGGAGAGGGTTTCCCAGCAGTGTGTGTTCATACTGACATGCCACACAGCCCTTCACAGGCATGCCACCAGACTGAGCAGATCAGCACATGATATTGCATTTTGCAATAATTGAATACTTGTGCTGTGACGCTGGCTTGGATGATGCTGCAAAGAGAGGGCTCCAACCTGTAAAGAAGGAAAATAGTGAATCCCTTTGATTTTCTTGAGATAGGTGAGAACTTTGCTTTGGAAATATGCAGGGGAGCCCAAGAAGGACGATACGTAACTCTACCTGCACAGAGACCCAGGCTGGGGTGGGGGTGGTGTGGAGGGCTGACTAGAACCTTGTGATTTCTGCGGATGCGTTTCTGGACCGTGCATGACAAGTGTGATGACCCGGCATTTTTATAGAAAGGGTGAGACTTGCTTCTCCTGCAGCAGTGATGATGTTATTCCTACTGACTTGTTTCGTAGTGTTTCACGTTTCTTTATCTCTTCCAGTGTGTCATCCACAGTTTTTGCATTCAAAAGGGTGTTATTCTCAAGCAGAAAAAGTTGAGACCCACAGGTGTTGAAAAGCAGGTAGAATGTGGAATGACCCCAATCTTTGCAGTGGCCATTTGCATGGAAAACTGTAGAGTAGCGCTACTTTGGGAAGCCCTGCTGGTTACACAGTCAGATCCCAGGGTGATGGCACCCTGGTGTGGCTGCCACACTCCTTCCATTGTGCATCAGCAGCAGGGCATTTCCGTGGAGGGGACAGGATGGTGTCCTGGGCCAGGGTGTGGCCTAAGGGGATCTAGTGGTGTAGATAGTCATGGGCCCCGTCGCCATGAAGCACACGGATGCTTGGCACACTACGTAAATCTCTCCCTTTCGATGCTTCCATTAATTTTGTTTCTTTTGTGGACCAACTATTATGGGTTGACTTGGGTCCTCCAAAAAGCTATGTTGAAGTCCTAATCCCTAATTCCTCAGAATGTGACCTTATTTGGAAATAAAGTCATCACAGGTGTAATTAGTTAAAATGAGGTCATTTGAGTGGAGTAAGCCCTTAATCCAATATGACTGGTGTCTTTATAAGAAAAGGACGGAGACACACACGGGATAGGCAACTCTGTGCAATGAAGAGGCAGAGATTGGAGTGATGCAGCTGTACACAAAGGATGCCAAGGCTTGACAGCCACTACCAGAAGCTAGGAAGACGCAACGAAGAATTCTACCCCAAGCTCCAGAGGGAGCATGGGCCTGCTTATACCTGGATTCTGGACTTCTAGCCTCCGGAAATGTGAAACAGTAAATGTCTGTTCCTTTAAGCCACCCAGTTTGTGGCAGCCCTAGGAGACTAATATCCCAGTCTCTACCCTGCCCCAGCATTTCAGCCTGATCCATATATTTTCTTTTAAAATGCTCAGATTTGCACCAAAGTTAGCATCTAGGCCTGCAGGCTGGGGGCTATTCTGCCTCCTCATGATGCTTTTGCGCGGCTCTGCTCCAGTGTGCATTGTGTTTGTCTTGGAGGGTGCCTCTAGCAGGAAAATCTTAATGTTCTCATTTTCAAGCTTGGAGGGAGACCGTTGTTCTCAGTACTAAAACAACAATTCTGTTTGCCCAGGGTTTAAGTAACATTTTCTCACCAGATCCTCTCAACACACATTCTGCAGCTCTTTAACATTGCGGTTTTTCTGACCTTATTTTTACAGACATTTTAGGTGAAAATATTTATCAACTCCCCGACCCAATTCTCCCCGTTAGGTCACAGGATTCTCCACACAGCCTAGAAGCTGCTGGAATGACCAGAGTACACTTTCTCCACATCTCAGAGAGACCAACTCACTAGCTGTTTTTATTACTGACATTTTATTTGAAGGTACGTTTGACATTTAACCTTAGGAGATGGTCCCTAAATCCATTATGCATTTACTGCCTCAGTGGGACTCACAAAGGAGAGAATTCTGGGTGGCAGGCCAGGCTCTGGGAGAAACTTCCAGCGCCAGGCCAGTCCCCAACATTGATTCACTTCATGTTCTCTGGAAGTCTCCTGCCCACCGCAGCTGCTCCTTCAAAGAGGGAAACGCTTTGGACTCATGAGTTGAACCAGAAGGGATGGCTGCAGCCCAGGTAGGCCCAGGCTGTGCTCTGGGCTGAAGTGGGGGCATGAGGAGGAGCTTTGGGGGCCTCTGAGCTGTTCAGTTCTACTCATCCACACTTCATTTTAAAATGGTGCAAGGTGACTGGGAGCTTGGAAATCTAGGTTATCAAGCTAGCTGAATGTATGACTTTGTAAAGTAAGAAGTTAGGAGCATGACCTTTGGGGTTTGGCTACCAGCTCTGAACATGACTAGCCATGTGAATCTGGGCAAATTATATAACCTGTATAAGCTTCAGTCTCCTCATCTGTAGAATGGATGGAGTGGTAGAGGGAGATATTCTTAACCTCACACAGCCAGTGTGGAGAATAAAAATTATCATATTTATAAAGCACATAGCACAATGTCTGGTACACAGGAGTAAATGAAAGCAGGCATTATTTTTCTGGGCAAGTCACTGTGTATCTCTGGACCTCTCTTTTTCCATCTATAAAATGGGAGCTCACAGCACTTACAGCTCAAATATTATATTCTATGAGGGAACTTGCAGCCTCTCTGTCCTCTACATCAACCATGTATTGTCTCTGCTTCTGTCTTTTACTTTTCCGTCATTTTATTTTTAATTGTATTTTTTCCTAATCATGAACACAATGTTTTAAGCACAAACATAGAAAAAGAAATTTAAAAGTCTACAATTTCAGAACCCAGAGAACATTTTCCAGTATCACTTTCCGGTTTCTACATATCCTTTTTTCACTTTGTAATTTCATGTGAACATCTTCCCAGATGCTAATTGCTCTTCGGCAGCATCTTAAATAGTTTGACAACCCAGAGTACAAAGGCCTTGAAAATTATTTGACAAAATGTATATTATGAATACTAGAATCGTTTCCAGTTTCTCCCTGATACAAATGATACTGTAAGGAGGTTACTGTGATTCAGGAAGTGATGCTGGAGGCTTGGGTCAGGTGGAAACAGGGGGATGGTGGGAAGTGGTAGGACTGTGGTTGCTTTGAAGGTAGAGCTGGGAGGATTTGTTGGTTGATGGGATGAGGCATGTGAGTGACAGAAAGGAATCAAGGTTGACTCCAAGGGTTTCAGCCTGAGCAACTAGAAGAATGGGCCTGCCATTGACTGAGACGGGAAAGGCTGCACGTGCAGCAGGTTTGGGAGAGAATAGCAGGAATTTGGTTTTAAAGTGTTACTGTGGAGAGGTCTTTATATGTGCAAGTGGAGATGTCAAATTGGCAGGTGGAGATATGAGCGTAGAATTCAGGAAGATATCCTGGCTGGGGATACAAATTAGGATGTCATCAATGTGTAGAGATGGACTTAGAGACTTGAGATCAAATGAGATCTCTAAGGGACTCCAAGAGCTGCAGAACTCAGAACAGCTTCTACCACATCATGGGGATCTTTTGTCTTTCTGCTGCAAGTACATGATGACCTAGGCCCCTTTTTCCCTAAGCCAGTGGTGTGGTATTCAAGTTTAAGCCCCACTATACCAAATGAACTGCCGCCTTTCCTAACCACTTCCACCCCCAAAGTCCAGAACCGCCACCCTCACTAACAACACCTTGGGCAGGAAATCACAGAAGCCTTTCTCAGCTGAGGATAAAAGAGGCTTAAGTTGTGAACACTTTTAAGACTGATTTATTTACAGCCTATAGGATTGTGCTAATTTGTGCACCTTGCTTAATTCTTCACCACAACTCATTTCTTTGTTACAAGCAGAATGAGCCACCTCTACTTTCCCTGTTTCATTTCCCTTTGGCTGATGTTGTGGGACGGGAGCATGAGGGTCCAGGGGAGATGATAGAATGCACTCGCAATTTTGGCTGGCTCTATTTTGGTCCCTCTGACTGTTCAACAACCTCTGCAGAGAAAGAGTAGGAGAAATGAGGACTGCAATAAAGCCAAGGGGCTCCCTGCTGGACTGCTGTTTCCATCCGGATGAGGACCTGAGGTTCCAAAGGCTGGGCAACAGACCAAGGTCACTATGTACAACATACCCAAGTATTCATGTCAGCAGTGGGGTTTTATGAAATTTCAGTGAACAAACAAGAAAGAGATAATGGTAGATGAAGCTATTAACAGAGTTAAAAAGATGAAATTTCAGCTGGGCATGGTGGCTCACACCTATTATTACAGCATTTTGGGGGGCTGAGGTGGGAGGATCAACTGAGCCCAGCAATTCATGAACAGACCAGGCAACATAGCAAGACCTTCTCTCTACAAAAAAAAAAAAAAAAAAAAAAAAAAAAGAAAGAAAAAGAAAAAAAGAAAAAAGAAAAAAAATGAAATGAGTTTTGCAGAAGAGAAAGGATATGGATTGGTGAGAAAGTAGCAGAAGGAATCACTGCTAACTCCCTTCTTCTGGCCTGCACAGTCCACTTTCTTGGTTTCTCATGCCTCTTATATGATCACTTTGGAGTCACAGTTTGCAAAAACTCACAGCCACCCTACTGAAAGCCTGGAGGTTCTGCATGTGAGCATGCCCTGGCGTGGTGTTCCTCCTTTGTGGGGTTTATCTCTCTAAGTCTTTCTGGCTCTGATTCTGAACTCTCACACATCCTTCAGTGGAATCACCAAACCTCTAGAGTTTCGATTTCTTCAGCTTTTAAATGAGGATGATGATACCTCCTTGCAGAACTTTTGAGAGGATTAGGTAAAACTGCCCACAAATTGCCCATCTGTACCTGGCACTTAGTTCAGTATCATGCACCCCAGACTGATACCAGTCCTGCCTCTCAGGAAGTGGCCAAATTATTTTTAGCCCTGCAAGGAGGAGGTGGTTGAGCATCAAAGGTTCAGGAGTCATTCCAGAATTTCAGGATAAGCCCCCAGAGGTAGACTAGGCTCTTGGCCAGGCTTATCCAGATATTGCACCAGGCACCAGTGACACACCAAACAGCCAGAGGAGGCTCCTAAAGGAGTGGTTCTCAGTCAGCATTCTGTGGTTCCCACCCTGGTGTGCCCTAAGACCCTTTGTAGGTAAGAAAGCCCATTAGGATCAATGGGTGAAAATAATCTTGTTATAGCTGAGGATAACTACTGATAGAGACATGTCTGCAAAACTGAACATGGACTGAGCCATAGCACTGGGGAACAACTTTGCATTATGATGGAGGTGTAGAATCGTGTCCAGCCTGTGCCATAGAAAGATAATATGTTTGCTAGGAGCAATAGAACTGTGCTTTGTCAAAATACAAGAGGGCATAGCTGGGGCAGTAAACAATTCCTCTCAAGCAGCAGCACAGAGCTGAAGAGGGACAAAGAAGTAGGGTGAATAGAGTGGGCTATTGACTTCTTCCTTCTGGGCTTCAATTTCTTTATTTGGGCATGGAAAGATTAATGGATGTTCAACTTTCCTGGGTAACAGACTTCTAGGGGAATCTCATCAAAGCTTCATTCATTCAGTCATTCAACCATCCATTTATTCAACACATATTTTGTTATGCATCTATGATGTTCCAGACCCATGCTAAATGTTGAGATTCACAGGGAGTAAAGGGGAAACAGCCTACCCTTACCTTGGCTCAATTGACTTCGATTCTGTAATTTAACATTCAGCCCAGGAAGCTCTCCTGACCCACCCCTTCTCTGTGGTTAGATCAGGTACCTCTATCCCATGCTGAGTGCAGCTGCACACCTGCCATCTGTCTGTGCACAGACTGGACGTTACTCCACCTCCAACCAGATGTAGAGTTGTTCTCCACACTGCGCTGCTGTCCGTGGTCTGCCTTACAGCTTGGCTGTGTCAGTAGATGTCCTCAGTTAGAACAAAACACCCTGCCTTTTGTTGGGCTTTTCCTTCACAGCTGTAATTAAATAATCATGTAATTAGTTCATTCACTGGATCATTCAGCAAACATTTATTAGTTGTTTAACATTCTTCTCATCTGATAAATGAGAGCAGAGGTCACATCTGACTTATTCACTCCTGTGTTCCTGGCGTGACGTGTAAGAGCTAACAGAGTATAACGATAAGAATTGCCCTGGACAGGGTGTTTGCGCCCCTACTCAAAATTCCTATGCTGAAATCTTAACCCTCAATGTGATGGGATTAGGAGGTGGGACCTTTGAGAGGTAATTAGATCATGAGGGTGGAGCCCTCATGAATGGGATTCACATCCTTATAAAAGGGACCCCATAGAGCTCCCTCACCTTTTCCACTGTATGAGGAAACGAAAACAATGAGATGAGAGTCTGCCACCCAGAAAAGGGCCCTCGCCTGGCCAGGCTGGCACCCTGATCTGAGACTTCCAGCTTCTAGAACGGTGAAAATAAGTATCTGTTGTTTATAAGCCACCCAGTCTATGGTACTTTGTTATAGCAGCCTGAAGTAAGCAATATTGACAACAACAAGAAGAAGAACAACCACTCAACTTTATTAATTTATTCCCCAAATCTTCATGGAACACCTGCCTTCAGGCACCAAATACCAACTGGGTCTCTCGGGGCAGGCTTCCCAGGTGCCTGAATAAAATGATGAACGAGGCAAGTGCACAGTTCTTCCTTTGTGCAGGCTGGGCTCTTGTAAGGTGCTTATTGTGTGCCAGGTGCTGTCCTAACTCTTTATGCCCATTTAATCTTGACATTTCCTTTAACATGTGTGCTTTCATTATCACTATTTTATGGGTGGAGCAACTGAGGCACAAAGCAGTAAGTCCCTTGCTGAAGGCCACAGAGCTGGGAGATGGTAGAGCCAGGGTTTGAACCCTGATGATGTAGCTGTAGCTGCCTCTGCCACCTAACAGTGCGTGCTCTATAACTAGCTGCTGAGTGAATGAAGGAATGAGAGAATACCCCTTTTCCAGGTTTGACATTCGGGAAGTCTGCCGCTGCCTTAACTTGAGATTCAGCCCAACACATCAATGCACCATGTTACCCCTCCCATCTCATTTAAGCAGAACCTCCAGGCTGAGGCTGGCTGACTGGAGTACTGACCTGGAGGAGAATGTCCTTTAGCAAAGAGCTCCATGGAGAAAGTGAGGCAAACTGTGTGATTACCAGAGTAGAGTTGATTCCACAAACACCAACTGGGCCTCTCAGGGAGATCTTGGCCCTTCTCTGGGAATGCTGAGGCTGGAATCTGTGAAGCACTTTTGAGAATTCAGCTGCAGCATGAACCTGCTAATTAGGGTTGTGTTTATTTTGTACTACATAAAGCAGATTAGATTAACTGAGCAAGACGGAAGCATTTTGAGGGATAACGCTTTCTCTCTGGCCCAGGCTTTCTTTAACTTTACTGTTAGGGCCTGAGGGCACTGAGGTCCTTTCTTTGCTGGACCAAAGGAGACAGAGGGTTTCCTGGCAGGGCGCCCAGAGCTCGACTCTCCTCCATGCTCAGGCAGTGGCTGACCACAGGGACCACTGGAAGGATATGACTGCCTCTAATCCTCTTACTGCGATGCACTTGTAAACAAATACTCTTGGGCATTTTACCAGACGACAGTCCAGGAGCTGACACCAGCTCATTTTCAGGCACGCACAACCAGCTACAGATGAATTTTAAAATGCTGCTGAAAACTAGAAAAGTATTACACCACTTGCCAGGGCGGAAGGGAGAAGCCATGGGATGCCCTGCCAACCCCAAGGCAAAATTCTCCCCATAGCCTGTGGGGCCCCCCTGATTGTCTCTGCCCCCCTATCCCATACCACATTGTATCCGATTGTCTCTGCCTCCCGATCCTGTACCTCACTGTGTGTTTCAGCCACGCTGCCTGCTTTCCACTCAGTGACAGCTCCTTTCTGCCCCAGGCTCTATGCAAATGCTGTTCCCCCTTTCCCTCCTTCCTCCTTTCCCATCCTCTAGGGCCTGCTCCCCTATTTTACCCTATCTTTGGAGACCCTAAGCTAAGGCCTCTCATAGAGGGCATGAGCTCCCCAGGAACAATCAAAAACAGCTCAGATTTCAGGAGGCAGAAACAGGAAGATGCACTTTGCCAAGCGAGAGCCCCATGGTGTGTCTCCAGGTACCTCTGGGTACCAGGTGCTCTGCTGGTCTCAGTCCCAAGCTGGCACTCACAGAAGGCAGGGACATGGGCCTTGGGAGAGCAGAGGCCACTGCTGGCTGCCATTACCATTTCATTACTCATCTGCTAATTGTGGTAAATGGGCATTTTACAGCTCCCCTGGCCCTCGCTGTGGACTACGGCAGTGGTTTGATGGAGAGGGAATGGAAGACCAGCCTTGGAATTTTTTAAAGAAGGCCCATGTGCCTGCCTACCTGGTTCATTTGGACCCTGCAAGCCTGCATTTGGGTCCAGCAGCCATTTGGCCAGGAAGCAGGGCATGGTGATGGGCCTGGGAACCCCAACACTCCAAGCTGAACCCTGCCTCCCTCCATCAGGATAGAAGTCTTCCACTTGGGCCATTCATAGTGGGTAGCCAGTGGTTGCCACTGGGTTTAGAAGAGTGATTGAGTCACGTGCTACTGCTGGGCAGACCCTCTGAGAGGAGGCTGAGGGGACTGTGAGGAGACACCAGGCTTCCTCTTGGAGACCATGGACCCAGAGGCCAGTTTCCGAGTCCTAGGTAGCTGTGAGCCGCAGCAGCAGAGAGCCAAGCTTTGAGGAGCACAGGCTCTAGAATCCACGGCCAAATCGGAGCTGGCTCTCTAAGGGATGGGACATTCAGTTTCCGAGTTATGGGTAAGATGAAATTAGATAATGTACGTAAATACTCAGCAATAAAAGATCCAGTTATCGGGGAGGGAAAAGAAAATTCTCATGCCCTGTGCAGCGCACAGTTTCATTCTTGACCTATCTTATGTGTTAGCGGGGATATCTGAGGAGCCCCCGATCCTATCTGCAGCTCTGTAATAATAACCAATAATTATATCTGACATCACTGAGCACTTATTGAAGTCCAAGGGCTTCAGTCTTTTGTGTCTGATCTTCACAACCACCCTACACATAGGCCCTCTGAGATCCATTTTCCAGATGAGGAAGCAGGAATCAGGGGGAATAAGTAACGTGCCAACGGTCACTCCAGCAGAGTGACCACTCCAGACCCCTTCGGACCAGGGGTCCTCTGGACCCTTCCTTTCTCTTTGGCCACTATCATTCGATCACTTTTGTGAAGAACTGTAGCCAACTACTCTCTCTCCCACCCTCTTCTCTGAGAGGCAGAATTTGGCAGGGGCTAAAACTGGGGTTTTGGAGTTTAGGCAGATGGGTTTGGATCCAGCTCAGTGGCCTACTAGCTGCATGGCTTGGACAGTCATTTGCCCTTTTTGGGCCACATTTTTATGTTTGTAAAGTGAGGATAAGGCCTACTACATAGAGAGGTCACAAGACAGTAAATGAGCTCAAGGACCTGCTGGTGCCCGACATACACCAGATCCCACTTGCCTTCCTCAAGGGCAGCTGTGCCGCTTGGAAGCCACCACACAGCCTCCTTTTTCTGCAGAACAGCAAGAGGGTGGGAGGCAGGCTCGAAATGAAGCCACAGTGCACCCCTCACAAAGGCATTCCCTTCCCTCCACTGTCTCCAAGCCCACCACTAGAGGAGGAGTCCACTGCCTTATTTTTTTATTTTTTTATTTTTATTTTTTGATAGAGAGAGGAGTGGTCCAGGGAGGATCTGCTTCTGTGTTTACAGGAGCGTGGCCTCCAGAGGTTTCTGATTTTTGGTGAGAAACAGCTTAGAGGATGCGGCCCCACATCTTCAAGAGGCTCACAGAGTCAGCAGTAAGGGGCCAGCAGCAGTGACCCCACCTTCTTCCCTCCTCACCAGCTGGGGGTATCCAGAGTGTGGCCCCCGCTGGAGCCCATGAGGCCCTCGTTAGCCTCCTCACCACTGGAGTGCCACTGGTGTGTGTCCAGCCTTCAGACAGTCACTCTCAGCCCCAGTGGCACCTTCTGGCCAGCATCTGAAGTGCTGGACATGCCTTTCTTCACTGTGATACAATTTTTCTGCATAGGAGAAAAATCATGGCACTTCTGAGTAAGGGAGTTGCTGTGTTATTCTGCAGAAGAGAACAAACTCTGTCCAAGCTATTATTTCACGTCCGTTCTTAAGAACTGTCACTGTAATTCCCCAATGTCAACAGAATCCTGATGGCATGCCTGCCTGGAGCTCAGCGTCCTGCGCGTATCAGCCCCAACCTACCTCCAGGGTCTTACCTGCAGGTATTATTATTGGGAATAATGATGGCTGCTGATTAAAATAATCATATCATCCACAGTTGAGGACTCACAAGGTGTAAGGCTATCTCCTAAGCACGCGACACATTATCTCACTGAGTTCTCATCGGAGAATGTATCCAGAGGAAGTAGGTGTTAGGTCTCATTTTGCAGTGAGAAATCTGAAGCCAGGAGAGGGTACCTCACTTGTTCCCTGGGCTCCTAGACTTCAAAGCTGAAGCTTGTGCCACTCTGTTGACTATCACTCCAGACCCAAGGCCCCATCTCCTCCACACAAACTCCCTTCTCCAATGAAAACTGCCTACTGCCCGGTCCTCCTGTGTGCCTTCCACATGCCTTCCCCATGCTTGTCAGACTGTTCCCTTGACCAGGAAGACCTTGGGGAACAGCAAGGTGAAATGGATGGGGCGCAGGCTCTGGAGTCAGGAACAGTGCATCCTTCCTGTTCCACTTCCCAGCTCCCAAACTATGTAAGCTTTCTGGGCCTCAGTTTCCTTACCTGGGAAATGGGAAGATGTCATGTCCTCATTGATTTGGTGAGGCAACAGACACAAAACATCTGGGTGGTGGCACTGGCTTACCTGTCTGAAGTTCTGCCTGAAGTTAGAGGCCTCCCTCTAGAGCGAGGCCTTCTCTGACTAACAGTCTGGTGACATTTCTTCTTCCGAGCCACTCTTCTTCTTTCTCCTCTAGGAAGTCCATGAGCCATAAGGGCAAGGGCCCTCACATTGACTTAATGCCATCGCTTGCACATTGCAAGAGCTTGATCAAGGTTTGCAAAGCAATTGCTCTTCAGGACTTGTCACCATCTGCACCCCACCTTCTTCTCCAGCATCCTCACTCTCCCCAGTGTCTTCACTCTTCACCTCCCATCGCCCACTCTGAGCCTCCTGTATCTGACTCCCTGTGTCCCCAGACACTGAGGTTCTCTCTTACCTCCTGGCCTCTCTGTGTATAATGTCTTCCTTCACTTCTTTCCCTGGGTAACTTCTGGTCTTCCTTTAAGATTTAGCCCAAGTGTTTTCTCCTCCTCCACGAAGTCTTCCAGATACCCCAGGCTGGTTAGATACTCCTCCTCTCTGTTCCCACAGCCTCTGACTTCTCTCTTAGCACTTGTCAACCTGTATTTGTCCTGTTTGTTCACCTCTCTATCTCCCCTAGTAGGATATGATCCCCTGAGGGTAGGGACCCTGTTGTTGTCATCTCTGGAGTCCTGGCATTTGACATGGTGGCCATCACAAGGCCAGTATTTGTTGAGTAGATGGATGACTGAAAGAATGAGCACCTGGCTGAAAAATTCTGCACATCTGCCACTTGGAGTATCTGCTGATTGGGTTATGCAACATCTGTGTGAGTGATGTCACTTGGCCACCTTTACCTTTGTGTCCAAGAGACTGTGCCAGCTTGTAAGGGAATGGGACACAGTACTACAGAGCTGTGTTTAAATCTGCATGTGCGTTTCGTGCCTCCAGTTCAAACCTTGTTCATTAGCACAGCAATTAACAGCAGAGCCTAATGACAGATGGCCCAGCTCTGCACCTGAACCCCTGGCTCCTTGGCAGGCTTGGAGCAGGGCAGGCACGTCTGGCATGGTTGATGTTTTCATTGATCTAGTGAGTTCAGCTCCCAGAGCTGCCGGCTATGGAGACGGTGAGCTGACGTCAGTGCTGGCATTGGTTGGGGGCTGGGCCTAAAAGGGCCAGGCTTGTAACAGACTCTTGGAAAGCTTGTGGAAGTTTGGGGACTTTATTGTTTTTATCTTTTTTTTTTTAAAGATATTAATTTCACATTGGGAAGTCCCAGCACTCCACTCTCAAATTTTCTTAAGCTCCAAGGACTTACCTAAGAGATGGTGTCTCTTTCCTGCTAATTCTTTACAAGTTTCTGGGCTTTCTACAATTGTTATTTAGGATTGTGATATCCAGGCTCTTTGGCTTCAGCTAACAGACACTCACAGCTTAGTGTTTGGAGTGGTATAAGATCAGTGTTGTGTAAACACAATTAAATTTAGCAAGTTTGGAGACGTGGGGTGTTTTTCTTCCTGTTAGTCCTGGGTTTGAATTGACTTCCTGGTTATTACCCTGTGAATGACATTCATTTCTCCATGAAAGAAATATCAAATTGGTGTTCAAATAGTTGTCTGGGTCATAAATTCAAGCTAAAGTGCAGCGTCCTAAGCCAGAGTGGATTTCACAGAACTGGAGTTCATTACAGCTAGAAAGGATCTTTCTGTCCAACCTGTACCATTGACAGATGGGGAAACTGGGACCCAGAGAAGTGCATTGATTTGCCCAAGGACACACAGCAAGCAGGTGGCAGAGCTGAAGTCACGCAATGGTCTCCAGTGGCCCCTTTCCTACACCATGTTTCAGATCATCAGAAATGCTCAGGCTTTGCCATGTGCCAACCCCAAACCACTCTAGCATGAATTTCTTAAGTGGTGTTGGATATGCTTCCTTCAGCCGGACATCAAACTTGTTCTGAGTGAAATAGAAGAGGGGGTTCCAGCGGAGGAAGTGAGGACTGCGGTCTGTCGTTAGTGATGTGGAAACCACACATCTTGTTTAGAAAGGTGTTGACAAGTCTGTGTGCCCAGGGAGCCATGCAGGGGAAGAAGGTTAGAAGGCTGGGGAGTCCCCAAGGTAGGAAGCAACTTCAGTAAGAACCTGCCCATCTTTGCAAAGCGGGCACTTCTCTCAGTGAGGGGGTTGCAGGCAAAACTGCGGGGATAGTCTTGTTCCCACAGAAGAAGTGGTTGGAGAAATACCCGTCACATCGTGAAACAATGCCCTCATTCTGCATTTTCTTATCTAGGAGACAAAAAATGCCTCCTGGAGATAACCTACCTGCCCTCCCTTCCATTGAGGAAGTTTAACCTTTCTCCCTCATTGATATGGAATCCCAGGTATTTATCTGATGATCTGCTGAGATTGGTAGTTCAGAAAAACCAGTCTTCAGGCTTATGGGCAGCTGGACGAGTATCCTAGGGTGGAGGCCCAGGTCTCGGGGATAGGTCCCACTTCTCCTGATAATGTTCCCCACCTCCCTGTCAGGAGGTGCAAAGGTTTGGGTGGGCATTGTGAAATGTTGCCCCAGAAGAAGGGTACCTTCTCTCTCAGCATCGTGCTAAGAGGTCCACACATGGCCCTACTGCCACAGTGTCACCAAGGCAGACCTGTCCTTTCTGCCTTGTCTTTTAAAAAAATCACCCCAGGGCCATTATAGCTCCTCCTGGATCCTGATTCACTGTGTATTTTAATCAAGCATAACTCAGAATGAGCAGAACACGATTTCATTTTTGTCTCTCAGTGTTTTCTTCTTCCCTGCAGTGAAAACTCAAAGAGGTCCCACAATGTTTTCACCCTCTGTTAGGTAATATCTTGCATAACTTGAAGTCACAAAACACAGTCCCAGTTCTGTAATTGGAATTCCCGGTCCTGTGTGTTAATTCCAACTCTGCATTTGAATTGAAGATCAGTCTTCTCCCCTTCTCTTTCTAAAGTCAGCTTTAGAGCCAGCCTTGTTTCAGCGGAATGAGTATGATTGGCTTCTCCCTTTCTCTGTTCATTTCTCACCCATTGTTTACTTGACTGCACACTCCAGGATTGGATAAAGAAGAAGGGGAAAAGAGAGGGAAGGACAGTTCCTACTTGCCTGGTGTGCTTGTGCTTATTGGCAGACCCTGAAAACCCACTCTGCAGTAGAAGTCTTTCTTGCTTTCTCAGAGTTCCCAGGATGGCTGGGGATGCTCTCCTGCAGTCCCCTGACCTGGCTGATTGCACTTGATCCTGAAGCCACCACTGGCTTGGCAGCCGCTTAGGAAATCTGAAGTTTATTCCAACTTTCTGCTGAGGTCCATTACTTCCCTGGGCCAACTCTTTCTGTTACGCAAAGTCCATATCTGGAAAATACCATTTTTGTACCCACAAACCCTGGGAGTAAGGTAGTGGAAACTCTTCCTCATCCCAGCTTTCCTTCTCAGGCCAACATTCCTGTGGAAGTCCCAGGTCCCTGGGGTTCATGGGCTCCTTGGCTGCTGCTGGGGAGAGAGAGTTGGTTTATTTCTCCATGCTATGGCATATTTCTCCACCCTCCCGCGCCCACCATCTCTATTGTTTATCTCTCTTGATATGGTTTGGCTGTGTCCCCACCCAAATCTCATCTTGAATTGTAGCTCCCATAATTCCCACGTGTTGTGGGAGGGACCCTGTGGGAGACAATTGAATCATGAGGGCAGTTTCCCCCATACTGTTCTCGTGGTAATGTATCGGTCTCACGAGATCTGATGGTTTTATAAAGGGTTTCCCCTTTTGCTTGGCTTTCATTCTCTATAGTCTGCTGCCATGTAAGCCATACCTTTTGCCTTCTGACACGATTATGAGGCCTCCCCAGCCATGTGGAACTGTGAGTCCATTAAACCCCTGTTTCTTTATAAATTACCCAGTTTCAGGTGTGTCTTTGTCAGCAGCATGAAAATGGACTAATACATTTCTCTTTCTCTCTCTCCATCTTTCATTATCTCCCAGCCAATAGCCACACTCCCTTGCTTTTAACTTTCCCAAGTCTGTATCAGGTCCAATGAGCTTCAACTTTCCAGTGGACAGACATCAGACTCTCCAGCCCATTGAAACTGCTTTTCCTAGTCCCTTCTGACTGGTCAAGCCCACCTCTCACCAGCACTCCTACAAAGGGGAGTTCTGCAGACCTCCCTGCCACTTCTCTGTGGGGTTGAGGGTACAGCCAAGTCACAAGGAGATAGCTCCCTGCCCTGACACACACACACATGCAATCCTGGGAATCAGGTTACAATTGTTTCTCTTAACAAATGGTAGGGACATGGCAGTGGGGAAGTTTTCTCAGAGCTTTGTGAAATCAAGCCACGTTCCCCGCTCTGTGGTATGTAGCAAGCACGAAGGATTAATAATTTTTGTACTGAGGAAACAGCACACTCCCAATGCCTCTTCTCCTACCCCAATGTCATGTTTTTAATCTAGGAGGGGGCCACGGAGGGACAAAGGGGAAAGAAAAATGGTAGTAGAAATGGAGGTGGTTTGAGGAGATCTTTTGCATCAATCTGCTGTAAATCAGCTCTCATGGACTCTGGGCAGTTCTTTTCATGACCTTCTGGTATTTGCCTTCCCTCATCCCCTGCAATTTTTAGTGATAAGGAGCGTTTTGCAGTTTAGGGACACTGCTGAGGGAACAGTGCGCTACATCTCTTTGTTATTTTTCATCCTTTCCTGAGACTGCAGGGGAGTCCACTTCTCATACACACTGTCTGACTTCCAAAGACCTGAAACTCCATGATCCCACACTCCCAAACCAGGGATGGACTCCGGCAGGTGCACAGAGGCAGCTGGAAGGCATTTGCCAGCTCCCTTCCAAAATGAAGCTAGTTTTGCTTTAGCCTTCAAGCTGCCAAGCAAGAAGTCTATAAAACAGTGGTTCCCAGATCGTTGAATTCCCAAAAATATTTTTTAAGAATGGGAAGGCCGGGCGCAGTGGCTTACGTCTGTAAACCCAGCACTTTGGGAGGCTGAGGCGGGCAGATCACAAGGTCAAGAGATCGAAACCATCCTGGCCAACATGGTGAAACCCTGTCTCTACTGAAAATACAGAAATTAGCCTGGTGTGGTGGTGCACGCCTGTAATCCCAGCTACTCAGGAGACTGAGGCAGGAGAATCACCTGAACCCAGGAGGCAGAGGTTGTGGTTAGCCGAGATCATGCCACTGCACTCCAGCCTGGTGACAGAGTGAGACTCCATCTCAAAAAATAAAAGAATGAGAAGAAACTTATTTTGCCAAGAAAAAAATATTAAAGAAAAAGAAACCTAAAAAATGAACATTCAGCACCATTATTTTATAAAAGAAAGGACATTTTGGTGCACACACACACACACACACACACACACTCCAAGTCAGAAAGAACTTAATCTCAGAGTAAACACTAAAAAATTCTTAGATTTGTGTATAAAAACTCCCAATATTGTCTTTATTTTTCTCATGTTATTGGTGCCCCATGAAAATTTCACTGTAGTCTGTTCCTTGGATTAGCTCTTGGAAAGCAGGAGCTAAAGTTACTGAGTTAGTCATAAGGTTAACAAACATTTAGATATACAAGCAGCTACATCTCATTACATTGACTAACACGAACATTTAACACCATTGCATGGTTGTCTAGTTCTTGCTGGGTGGTAGATTTAGTGCTGGGGGTACAGCTGCTCCCTGAGAAAGTGTGTACTTGAGTGAAAGGATATGGAAGTGTCACCTCCTCTGGGAGACCCCCCGATACCACCCCAATTACAGTGGCAGTTGAGACCCGTCCTGCCCCATCCCCAGTAATTCTCTAACATGTCACCTTTTTCTTTTTCTTTGGAGCCCTTACCTTAATGGAAATTACCTTGTTTATGTCTTTATGTCTTTTGGGGCCTGTCTCCCCAACTAGGATATAAGTCCCAGGGGTGCAGGAACTTTTCTGCCCTAGTGACCCCTGGAGCACCTGGACTGGAGGTCCAGGGTTCCCCTTGGTGGCTGATGTGGGGTAGAAGTTGCAGAGGGAGTAGGACAGGGCACCCCCTTGTCCTGGGCCCCTCACACAGTAACCTCTTCAAATCACTCAGTGACCGGTGAAGAGACCAGCAGGCATCCTGCCCTGCATAGGTGTTCTAACTTCTGAATTAGTTAGGTTCCAGTCAGAGAGATAATTTAGAGTGGAACACAAAGCATCGTTTTTCTTTACAGAAAGAAAACAAAACATCTTTTTTACTACCATGTACCTCCTCCTCTAGGGGTGTGGGAGGTTGCTGGAAGGTCATGGGATATTTTTAATGGAAAAATCAGCATTTGTCTATCTCCCTTCCCCCAGTGGAAACCATCAGCCCAACAAAGCACACCGGTGGCAGCTGGAGGGTCAGAAGTCCCCTGACCAAGTCACCACTGTCACCACTGGAAGTGGTGAGGAAGATCACTTGCAGGCAGGACCATAGCCTGGCATTAGCATTCTGGTGACCCCAGCAAGGAGGCAGTGTGGGGACGGCCTCTGTGTGGAGTGTGGTGTGATTGTTTCTCAGGAGGTAGCTGTAGTTACAGGACAGCCTTTGCAAGCTCCTACCACTGTGTGTATCCACAGGCAGGCAGGCTGGCATGAAGCTCAAAGCAGCACCCTGGGCATCAGGAGCCAGGGACTGAGCTCTGTCAGGTTAGATGGTAATAATGCAAGGTAGCATTTGCTTAGAATTGACTGTGCCCTATGTGCTTCACACGCATATCATGCACACCAGAAGGGCTCACAGCAATTGTTTGAAATAGATGTGGCCATTATTTCCTCTTCATGCCTGAGAACACTGAAGCTCAGAGGGGTTAAATGGCATGCCCAGGGTCACCCTGCTGATGGATAGAATCACGTGGACTCGAATCCAAGTCTTCCCGCCCCCAAAGCATGGACACCCCTGTGCTTCTGCTCTGAGTTCACCTTCCACGGAAACGTGCTGTGGTTTTGTGACAAGCTCCAGAGCTCCGTGGCTAAATGTAGAGGTTGGAACAACAGTAATAAAGTAATAAACAATAAAAAACCAAGCACCTGCTATGTGTCAGGGACTGTGCAGGCACTGTTTGCACATTAACTCAAAACAGCCCTGAAAGGTAGGCCTTATTCTTCCAATTATACAGATTAGAAACAGGCTGAGAGTTTAAATGAATATCCCAACTCCCACAGCCACGAAGTAGTAGATTCAGAATTTGAACTCAGGTTAGTTTGACTTCAAAGTCATTGCTCCCTTGAAAGCATTATCCTGTGAAAACTGATTCACTCAACAAATATTTATGTATACTTCATTTACCAACTAGTATTTATTTATTAAATATCAATATATATTGTTTCAACAAATATTTATAATATTCATCCAACAAAGATTATTATTATTTCTACGTATTCATGTATTTATTGCCTGGTGTATAGTAGGTACTGAAGAAATATATAGACTGTTCTAGAAAGTAGGGATCAGGGGCTAAACATGAGAAATAAAATCTTTGACTTCATGGGGCTCACATTCTGGTAGGGGAAACAGAAGATAGACATGGAAAGAAAAAAATATATGTAATAGAACCTAATTATAAGTTACTTTAAAAATGAACCAGAGTGAGGAGGCAGGGAGGGATTTGGGCAGGGAGCTAGGGCTGTTTCAATCACAGGCTCACTCTGGCTGCTGCTCTGAGCCAAGACTGTAGTTAGTCAGAGAAGCAGGGGGCCAGTTAGGAGGTAATGGAGATAATCTAGGTAAGAAACAAGAAGTTCTTGCCTCAGGATGGTGGTAGCAGATTGGTAGGAAATGATTGAACTCAGAATTTATTTTTAAGTCAGCCAGCAGAATTTGTTGACAGATTGGATGTAGATTACAAGAGAAAGAAAGGAGTCTATGGTAACTCCAAGATTTTGGCCTGAACAACTGGAGGGATGGGATTGCCAGTTGCTGAGATGGGGGAGACTGAAAGGTTGGGAATTCAGTTATACTCATTGGTGTTTGAGATGTCTATCACTAGTCCAAGGGACATGTTGAAAAGCCATTGTGATTTTTGAGTTTGGAATTCAAAGGTGTGTTCTAGGGGTAAATATGTCCAATATGTAATCAAATCAAAGAGGCCACTGACTATAAGACCATTATTTTATTTACTACCAAGAAAAAGCACTGTCCAGTAAGCTAGGATACATTGCAACTTCAGAGATATTAAAATGTGGAAAAAATGTGTGGTTTAGAATCAATGGGATTTAGTAAGTTTGGGAGTTTCCAGTATATGGATGGTATTAACAGCTGTGAGAGTTGAGGAAATCACCAAGTGAGTGATAGAGGATAAAGAGAAAGAAAAAAAAAAATAGGTTGGTGCAAAAGTAATTGTGGTGTTTGCCACTAAAAGCGTTGCAAAGTAATGGAAGTATAAGGACTGAGCACTAGGACAGCAAATTTTTTAGCAGGGAGACTCACGGCCCATTTCTAGCCCAGTGGAAAGCTGGGCAGTGAAAGGTCTTTTCTGGAATAGGAACCACTGTGGAGCTGCTGTGCAGGGCTTTGGTCTGGGGATTCAGGACTCACAGATGGCCAGAATTGTAACATGGGGCATCACCCAGCACTAGCTGTGTGGCATTGACCAGAAAGGCCAAGCTTTTCAGCTCCCTTGGTTCACTGCTGGCCTGTTTTCTCATCAGTAATATGTGAGTATAATGTCTCCTCTACCATCTCAAAACCCAGAAAACAAGTCCATCTGTTTCTTTCTCTGGGCCTCAGCATCTGCATCTATAAAATGAAGAGGCTGGACAGGGTGATATCTAATTCCTCTTCCAGCTCAGGCATAACAATAATACTAGCAGCAGTACTTTGACCATCTACTAGGTGATTTATATTAATATAATCACTAATCATCATAAACAGTCATGTAAATATTATGATTCCCATTTCACTAATGAGGCAACTGAGGCCAACAAAGGAGCAGGCTACTCACGGTGGTGGAGCCAGGCTGCAGACTAGAGTATTTCAGGCCAATGGCTTAAAGCCCCCTGCCTCCCTGCTGGGATTGATGCGTAATTCTTGAGCTAAACTTAGTAGCATGTAGCTGGAGCCCAAGGGCAGCCCCTTCTTATGATACAAGGGAACTTCAAAGGGTTGTCTCACATACAAGGGGAAAATAGTTTGTCTCTGAGGATCCTTTACTTTCATGGGAATGGAGTCTCCCTGCGAAAAGGTCAACAGAAAGGAAGGCAACTGACGTTGGAGTGTAGAGGTAACTCATTCCCAATCCTGTGGACTCTGGGTTTAGTGCTCTTTGACCATAGTATTTGCAAGTCAGGACCAGTGTCCACACAGATCGGTACTGAATGGGATTCCCTTGGTAAGGTTGTTGTGAGAACGTTTCCTGAGCAAGAGGTGGAAGAAGGGGAAAAGTGGGTTGGAGTGAGTTTCAGTGATGGGAGAAAGCTGGTTGTCAGCCTAGGCCTAATCAAGGAGCTGAGTAGAGTCAGATGCATCAACATTTCAACCAGGAATGTAGTGTAGACTGGGGTTTCTTAACCTCAGCACAATTGACATTTGGAGCCAGATACATCTTTGTGGTGGAGGACTGCCCTGTGAATTGTGGGCTATTTAGCAGCATCCCCAGCCTCTACCCACTAGATGCCATTAGCAACAACTCCCCATCCCCGGCTGAGACAACCAAAAATACCTCCAGTCATTGTGAAATGTTCTTGGGGAGCAAAATTATATCCGCCCCCTTCTTCAAGGCTGACAAACATTGGTGTAAACAATTCTCTTTCCCTCCTACAAAGGCCATCAGCTGACCATGTCCACGCATGTCTCAGCTGTCAGACTGGGTGTTCCTGGGCATTTTCCTCCCTCTGGCAGCCTCCTTCAGGGCTGGGTGAAACCCGAATGAAACTAGGTTCTTCCTGTCTTTTCAGTAATTGTCCTCCTGGATATATCATGTACTGAAACCTTCTCTGAGACATGCACTTTCTCTACCCCCACCTCCTCTGTTTCTGTCTGTCTCTTTCTCTCTCCTCTGGGAACGATCTTATCCACAGACACACTGAATTGTTTTTATCTCAGGACATTTGCACTTGCTGTCCCACACCACCCATGTGGCTCCTCTTCATTTGGGTCTCTATACAGCCCCATGTCATAGGCCACCTTGCTTATCATTCCAGTTACTCCTTACTGCATCTCTCTGCTTGAGTGCCTGCAGAGTGCTGGCCAGCCTCTGGTAGCATCTTGTTTATTTGCTTATTTGTTTATTGCTTGCCTCCCCCATTAGACTGTGGGCTCTCAGAGGGCAGGGACCTGATCCAGTGGGACCTGGTCCAGTTTGTCCCCTGCTGTAGTCACAGTGCAGACTTCAGTGTATGGTTGTAATCATGGTAACCATCAGCTTTGGTGAACACATGCTGAACACCTACTCAACAGCACCAGGCTCTGTGCTAGGAGTCAAGTTGAATAGCACAGCCCTTGCTTCCTGTGAGCTCAGTGTCTCATGGAAGGAAAGCAATAAAAGAGGTGAGATAGAGAAATGAAGGAGCACAGAGAAAGGAACAAGTGAACCTGTCTTGCAGATGAGGAAAGATATTCAGTTTGAGGAAAGGAGGATCACACAGTATCTGCAGATGCAGGAAGATACAGGGGATCATGGATGGCTGTATGAAGGAGCAATGGCATGGAACTTGGAGCTGCAGGGCTCCCTGTGCAATATCTGAAGCAGCAGAAAATGAGGGAGGTGGCATAGAGGAGGCAAACAGAGACCGTGCATTCCATACCAGGAAACAGACCTTATCCTATAGCAAAAAGGAACCAAGAGGCAATGTAGACTAGTAGTTAAGATGTAAGTTTTGAAGTTAATTTCAGACCTTGGTTCAAATCTTCACTCTGCCACTTGTGCACTGCATGACTAGCCCAGCAATTTCACATCTCTTAACTTCAGTTTTACCATTTTGGAAATGTGGTTAATATTTCCATTGTAGGGCTGTTTTGAGTGCAAAAGAAGTCCTTAGCACAGTGCGTGGGACATAATAAGTGCTTAACAAATCATTGCTTTTCCTATTGATGTGGTTAACAAGGAGCCAGTAGGGATTTTCCAAGCAAATGAAGGACATGATAGATTTGCATTTTAGCAAGATTGTATAGGCAGGGCTGTGGAGAGTGGCTGGCAGTGGCTCTGGGGAGAGCAGGTGAGACAGGAACCAGGGAAAACAGGCAGCTGCTGGAATGGAAAGGGAGGCAGAGAAGGGGGTTTGAATCCTGGGACTTGGCGCAGCTACTGTGGAAACCTTGGTAGCAGGAGATGCACCCATACTTTGCCCTCTGAGTAAGGCTGCAGGGGAGTAGAAGAGGAGTCCCCAAGCCCAACAAGTAATAGCAGCCCAGAGGAGGCCCAGATGGGGAACTACAGCTCAGCCTGACCTGGGTTCACTCACCAGCTCACAGCCTTTGCACCTGGGAAGGTGCAGCCAGCTTTGCATTTCCGGCCGTCCTCATGGTGAGAAGGGGTGGCTTGCCATTTGTACCGGGTGATATGCTTTTAATTAAAATGGTAATTATTTGAGCATTCCTTAAAGTTTTACTTTGGGAATTTGCCTTCTTGAAAGCTCTGCCTTAATTAGTATTCTATTTATCCCTTATTAATAAATTATCTCTCAGCAGTTTCTTCTACCTCCTTTGATCACAGGGTCTCATCATTCCTGAGTTGAACTCCATTCCCTGTTGGCCTTTTGGGTTCAGTGGGCCCAATCAGGCCTGATTCAGGGGTTTGAGAATTAAGGTTCTCAATTAACTCCCAACAGCGTGGGGATCCATCTTCTTGCGGTCCAACTGAGCCCCAGGAAAGCACACAATAGATGTGCCTCCCAGGGTTGAGTATGGGGACCTTCTGGGTGTAGATCTTTTGCTGAAGCTTCTAGAACAGGTTAGACAGGGCAAAGGCAATGGCCACAGATACATCAGGACCCAGTATCATAACTAGGAAAATAGAAGCAGAAGAGCCAATGGGTCAGCTCATAGGCTTCAACCCAGGCTCGGAGGGGGTTAAGTTGCTTGATTAGAGTCACAGAGCCAGGTAGTGGAAGATTAGACAGCTACAATTTACTTGGCAATGTTACATGCCAAGTCTTATGTTGAGTGCTTCACATACATGGTCCCTGTTAATCTTCCAAGCCATCTAATGAGGTGTAAGCAGTTTTGTCTCCAGTTTCCAGAAGAGAAAGCCAAGCCTTAGTGAAGCAAATCAACTTTCCTAGAGCTATCTAGCTAGTCAGAGACCCAGCTGACATTTTGGTCAAGCTCTGTTGATTTCAAAGATGTCTCTCTGTCGACTGCACTATGCTGGCTGGATTAGGACTGAGGCATCCCCACTTGAACCCCACTGCACTTTTTTCTAAACCCCATGTGGAAGGTGCATTAGATCCTTGCTACTGACTGTGGTCCAGGAACCAGTTGTACCAGCTCACTGAAGTGCATGTTAAAAATGCAGAGTCTCAGGCCCCACCCCACACCATGAATCACAATCTGCACTTTGACAAGACTCCCCACCATGTGCCAATACCCATTAAAGTTTGAAAAACAAACTGGAGATTTGATATTTGTTCAGCACTTACTACTAATGCTTACAAGCCTTCCAAGATCAATGTCATTCCTATTGAATTGATAAGGAGAAGTTAAGTGACTTGTCCCAGATCAAATACCCAACCAGTGGGCAGACTCCAAATGTGGCCCCTCCTCTTCTCCCTGACCTGGAGTTCTAGAAGCCGAAGTCTAAGGTTATCCACTAGTCCCAGGTTTGTGTCCTCAGGCTTCAGGAAATGATAATGGGGGCTGGAAGCCATTCTTAGCATGCCCAAAAGCCCAGCTGGTATATTCTACTTGATCACAGTCAGACTAGAGGGACATGAACTTGGACACAAACATCTTTTCCATTTACAAGAATTACAGTAGACCAGCATGGTAACTGGTTATTCACTGAAGAGCAGGAGTTCAGATTGGCAATTATATATGCTTTTGATTAATAAAAAATAGAGATATTAATTAATTGCCTTTGAAAAATTCAACTTGTGTAAGAGACAATGTCCTTGTGAGGTCTATGGTGGGAAGGAAATTACAAAAAGGTCCCTGGGGATCTAGTAACAATTCTTCACTTGTGTTGAAAAAGAAATTGGGGAGAACTGCAAGAGAATGTTGATGTAGGCACTACCATATGTGATATTTTATTTAATTCTCAGAAACCCTATAATAATAACTTTTCTAGAGCTATCCAGCTCTAGGTCAATAACAACAACTAGTAACAATAATAATAATAACAGCACCCAACACGAATAAACTGCCCAGTGTGCCAGGTAGTATTCTAAGCCAACCTCACAACAATCTCACAAGGGAAGTCTAATATTATTATCTCTATTTTACAGCTGAGGAAACTGAGACTCAGAAAAATCAAGTAATTTGCCCAAAGCATCCTACAAAATAAATGCTGAAGCCTGGATTCAAACCCAAGTCTCCCAAGACCCCTTTCTTTTCTCAGCACCATGCCCTTCATGCTGCATGGATTTGATTTGCTGAGCAGTTGAAGCTGACTTTCAGTTTCACTTTATTATTTCAGTGACAGGCTTTAGAATTGGCTATCAGCAGCCACCAAGTGGACTGTGTTCTTTTGCTTCTGCTCTTAAGTGTATTCTACATATGGTCACCTTTACTATCCACTTCCAGACTGGCTTTCCTTAGTTCTAGACACAAACTCACAGGTATATCTGATCTAGTCTAAGTGCTTTTTAAGTAAAATAGAACTGGATTCCCGTCCCTGCTCTGCTTCTTTATTGTGACTTGGGCAAGTTACTTGATGTTTTTAAGTCTCAGTTTGTTTATCAGTAAAATGGAAATAATAACAGCACCTGCCTCATAGGATGTCCTGAGGACTAAGAGGTGAAATACTTGTGAAGGACTGGCCTAGGTGATGCATTTTGCAGGGAAAGCACCTGAGTTCCAAAGAAATGAGGAAGGTCACATGACTGCTATGAGAAGGAGAGTCCAGAACCCAGACCTGGGTTCCTTACTCACAGTTTCTTCTGCAGCACCTTTACTCTGCAGCATGTCTGATAAGAAAATGCCAGACAGAAAGCAGCTCAGTCCAATAGACTCTCTTGGTTTGCTTTTTCTGGTTCCTATATCTTTAAATATCTTTGATATTGGAAGGATCCTGGTGAGGTCCAATAACCCAGCCAAGCTGTGACACATCACTAGAGTGGCCTGGCCCAGGTGGCTATTGTCATCATTGAGCTTGACCTTGGCCTCTTCCCTGAGCTGTCAATCTGTGGAAGCTCACTGTTCTATTCTAGCACACTCCTCTGTTTCCTTTTTCTTTTCTTTTTTTGAGACAGGGTCTTGCTCTGACACGCATGCTGGAGTACGGTGGGGCAGTCATGACTCACTGCAGCCTGGACCTCGTAGGCGCACGCAATCCTCCTACCTCAGCCTCCTGAGTAGCTGAGACTACAGGTGCACACTGCCATACCTGGCTAACTTTTGGGGTTTTGTTGTTGTTGTTGTTGTTGTTGTTTGCTAAGATGGAAGTCTCACTATGTTTTCCAAGCTGACCTTTAACTCCTAGGCTCAAGCAATCCTCCCACCTTAGGCTCCCAAAGTGCTGAGATTACAGGCCTGAGCTGCCAGGCCCAGACTTATTTTTCAATTATAACTTTCTTATTTTTTTATGCTTTCGTGTCATAATCTATGTGTTTGTGTTTTATTTACGTATCTTTTTAAATTGAACTTTTAAATCTTGAAATAATTGTGGATTCACATACTATTGTAAGAAATAATATGGAGAGATTTTGTGTGTTACCCAGTTAGCTCCAATGGGTAACATCTTGCAAAACTTTAGTGCAGTATCACAACTAGGATAATGACATTTTATATATATATATACACACACACATATATATATATATATATATCTTGTTCAATACAGTATTTCCAATACTTAGAACAGAGGCTGGCATATAGTAGGTACTTGGTAAATGTTTGCTAACAGTATGGTTAAAAATGTAATGCAAAAGCCCCG
This sequence comes from Chlorocebus sabaeus, assembly GCF_047675955.1. Classification (NCBI taxonomy): domain Eukaryota; kingdom Metazoa; phylum Chordata; class Mammalia; order Primates; family Cercopithecidae; genus Chlorocebus; species Chlorocebus sabaeus. The sequence goes on along the minus strand of NC_132904.1, from coordinate 45,296,630 downwards.
TGCCATTTCTCATTCCTCTCCCCTTCCCCTGAACTGTAAATGGCTCTGTGATGCCCAGGCAGCCTTTCCTCTGCAAAGTCACAGGTTTCTCTAATTCTATATACTGAGCCTCATTAAGATCAGTTACAGCAATGGTCTTCAAATTGGGGGTAGATGAAGATTGTCCAAGGGGTGTGCAGGCATGAATAGTTGAAGGGAATCAGTTTCCAGATCTCAACTTGTTGTCTACTAGTTTTCAAAACTGATCTACCCAAGAAGAAGATCTATTCAAGAAGGTTTCACAGAGGCCCTTCTCCCACTTGGCAAAAAGTAGATCCCTCCCCCATCCCGAATCTTGCTAGATGTTTTACCCTGGGATTTCAAACCATCTGAGGTGTCAAAAAAGGGGGATAAATGGAAATATTGGTTTAGAGTAAGCCACCTTTAAAGACCAGCTAAGGGCCTTAAACACACAGAGCTTCCAGTCTTTACGTGAATTGTGCATAATTCTGTTATAGGCGAAGCTTGGTACTAGAAATGTGGTCTTTGGGCTTGTGTTGGGATGCTCTGATAACAGAACAGAGAAAGCATTATAGTTTAGTGATGCCAGTTCTTCTCAACATGCTTGGAATGTTTCTCAGGACTATCATCTTTTCCAAACTATATTTTGCAAAGTCCACAGATATAAATGTAATGCAAGAGCCCTGTGTCATTTCTCATTCCTCTCCCCTTCCCCTGTACTATAAATGGCTCTGTGATGCCCAGGCAGCCTTTCCTCTGCAAAGTCACAGGTTTCTCTAATTCTATGTACTGAGCCTCATTAAGATCAGTTAGCACAATGGTCTTCAAACTGGGGGTAGATGAAGATTGTCCAAGGGGTGAGCAGGCATGAATAATTGAAGGGAATCAATTTCCAGATCTCAACTTGTTTTTCTACTCATTTCCAACATTGATCTACCCAAGAAAAAGATCTATCCAAGAAGGTTTCACAGAGGTCCTTCTCCCACTTGATAAAAAGTAGATCTCTCCCCCATCCCAAATCTTGTGGTGTGCTTTCTCCAATTAGGGTAGCTCAGGCTTGTTTTTTTCTAATCACATTGTGAAATACTTATTCTAATTATATTTAATATTAATCTTATTTCATTGTAAAATGTATACAATTTTTCACTCCCTGTTAACACAAAGTAAACTTAGGTACATACATCATGGCAAGTTTTAGAGAGTCATTTAACAATGTGCAAAGGAGTCCAAATGTTTTTCAACGTTCTTTTTCTTAGGGGATGGGAGCAAAAAGATTGAAGGCCACTGAGACAGCACAGCCACTTGGAAAGCCATTATCAGCTGCCATTTTGATTCAAGATCGAATGTCATGGGCATTTTGAAGCCTTTTCATTGCATCCTGAATTTGATGCAATCAGTCCTACTCCCTGAAAAGTTATCAAGAAGCAGGCAGGCTACAAATGCTCAGGGTTGAATAGTTCTCTTGAAAGAGGCCTCACTGTGTTCGGCTGATAATCAAACGAATGGCTGCATTGAGATAGGTCGCGGAGGGGGACCCATTGCTTCCCCATCTCTTATTCAAGCTTGGGCTCTGTTTCTGTCCCGATAGTAGCACATAATCCCATCAGTGCCAATGGGAGTTATGTGCCTGCTTTACTGGAGACAATAGGCCGACTGAGAGGGACAATTGTTCCCAGCAACTGAGGGGGTAAACACGATTGACTATTCCCAGCCACCATCCCTGAAGGGCCAGGCTGAGCCCCAAAAGCACTTTCTTTGTTAGCTTGCAGAGCCAGGGGCCCCCGCCTGCTTTCATCTCCTGCAGTGGCTGCCACCACCCACCTTCAGTGGCAACTTGTCCCTGAGCTGCCCCTAATGTCCCACCAAGACTGGTTGCCGTCAGGGTCTTCTAGCTCCTCTCCTCCTTGCTCCTCCCTCTTTCTAAACACAAGCCCAAGGACCTTTCTCTATTTCCTTCTTCACAACAAAATTATCACAGCATCAGCAAGAATAATTGCAACCGTTTATTCTCCACTTACTATTTCCTAGGCACTAAACATTTTATATACATTTGTGCATTTAACTACAAGTACTCATGGTGACTCTGCAAGGTAACTATAATCATTCCCATTAAATGCAGCAAAATGCAGCATAAAGTAAGTCACACACCTGGTAAGTTGCAGAATCCAGATTTAACCCTCCAACCCTCCCCATCCCCTGCAGGGGCTATTAGGCTCCGAAGTCCATGCTCCAAGTTCTGCTATTTTCCCAAAGTGTGTTTCCTTCAAGATACTCTGAGACAAAGCTTGGAAAATGCTGTAGCTGCCCCCCTGACCCAATCCCTTTCTTGGAGATTCCCAATGCACTGTAGTTTATTTTTTAAAAGCTCTGACCAGGCGTGGTTGTTCATGCCTGTAATTACAGTTCTTTTGGAAGCCAAGGTGGAAGGATCACAAAGTGGGAGGCAAGTTGCAATGAGCTGTGATTGTGCCTCTGCACTCCAGCCAGGGTTGCAGTGCAAAACTGTGTTTCTTAAAAGAAAGAAAAGAAGAGAAGGGAAGGGGAGGGGAGGGAAGGGAAGAAAAGAGAAGACAAGAGAAGAGAATACAAGAGAAGAGAAGGGAAGGGGAGGGAAGGGAAGAGAAGAGAAGAGAAGACGAGAGAAGAGAATACAAGAGAAGAGAGGAGAGAAGAGAGAAGAGAAGAGAGGAGAGGAGAGGAGAGAAGAGAAGAGAAGAGAAGAGAAGAGAAGAGAAGAGAAGAGAAGAGAAGAGAAGAGAAGAGAAGAGAAGAGAAGAGAAGAGAAGAGAAGAGAAAACAATTCTGGTAAATCCTGCAGGAAAGAAACCTGTTAATGTTGCTTAAGTTAGTACTTCTCAAGTATTTGTCTTTTAAAATGTTTGCATAAAACACATTAAACTTTGTTAAATGCTAAACTGTATTATTATGAGGAGGAGAGATGCTACCTAGAGGAACTTATACATCTGATTGGTTCTTGCATTCACTGCTGCTGGAACCAGAAGTGGAGGCAGATGAGTTGACCATTGCTCTGGATTTGGGGTGGTGGCAAGGGAATCATAACAGCAGCACATGGCTCCATCTTCCAGCATCTACTATCCCACCTTTTCTACCAAAAACGTGACCTGCTTTCCCATGGCAGGAGAGAAGACAAATTGTTCTAGAAGACAGGAAAGGAGAGATAGAATGGCTGTGTTGAAATGATTGTCCTGGGATGGAGCTGAAATTCAGGGGGTGAGAGTTTTAATATAGATGAAGGCATTGGGCCATGTGGCCCATCTTTGAGAACTGCCAGCAGATGGTTGGCAAATGACAGCCCATGTGACTCTGACTGTCTCTGGGGTCTTCCACCGCAGCAGGGTGAGGCCAGGACTCCTCCACTGTGCCCGTGGTCTCCTCCTCCCACACGGAGATGTACTCACAGCTGAGGCCCCTTCTCTTTTTGTCCCACTTGAGAGAAGGGACAGGGCCTCGGGCATCAGGCAGAGCATCGGCCCAGGCTGATGTGGGACATGCTAAAATGACATGTCATAGGGATTTGTGGGCCTCACTGGAGCCATTTCCTCCAGGGGGTCATTTTATTTAGTTCCAATTGGACCCTGTGATTGGTCTCAGCCCTGGGCCACCTGGTGTCTTGGCTCCATATGGCAATGACTAGGAAGATGCCATTTTTCAATTGAAATATGCTTTGCCTTACTGTGGATCAGTCTGTAATTGCCTTTGGCTGGAAAGGGGCTTTGATTTTTAAAACTAAGCTAGAAAGTAATTTTTCCACTTTTGATTTGCTGCACTGATGGGTCAGTGTCTTCTCCACTAATTCAAACTGAGAGTCACAGCACGGAAAAGACAGTCTTAGAGGTCGGCAAAGCCCACCATTGACCTCGTATGGGAATCCCTTCCACCCACCCTTAACAGATGGTCTTTTAGCCTCTGGCCCAGCACAGCCACAGATGGGGAGCTCACTCTCTCACTCCATAGACTTGACTGCTGTTGTCCAATTCTTGTCAAGTTTGATCCCATATGGAGCTAATAACAGGTACCCTTTAAGGAACACTCACCACCTGCCAGACACTATGCTAAGCATCTTCCATGCATATCTTATTTAATCTTCATAATAACCCTCTAGGGTAGATATAATAATACAATTATCCCCATTTTTCAGAATGAGTAAAACAAGTCATAGAGGGTTTACGGAACTTGTTCGTGTCCCCAAGGCAATAAGTGATGGAGTCGGTGAATTGAGGAAGGATCACTCCAGAGCCTGAGGTCATAAGCACTTTGCTCTGCTACCTAGAGTAAGAATAGCTAACATTGGTGGAGTATTTACTAGGGGTCAGGTTCTGTACTGAGGGGGGCTGCATATATACTGTCTTATCTCATTGTAACAAGTCATGAAGTAGTTTTTACTATGCTCATTTTAAAGATAAGGACCCCAAACGCCCAGAGGTTTTAATTTAGCCAAGGTCATCAGCAGAGCTGTTACTCTAATCCAGGTCATTTTGTCTCTAAACACATACTCAATTAATATCTCTAAGTGCTGCCTATAAAATATTCTACAGGTGAGAAAATTGAGATATAGGAAACATGGAAGTTTGTCAAAGGTCTTGAGCTAGAAGGCAAGAGCCAGGAGGTCTCCCTGACTCAGACTGTGAGCACCTCCTTGCTCTCCTGTTCACCTGAAACCCTGCCCCTTCCTGCATACCTCTCCTGCCACCAGGGCCACAGGGGAGAAGGCAGGTTCCTTGATTAGGGATGAAGCCCGTTTTCCTTTAATAAGGTTTCCATGTCACTGGTTGAGCATGGGTCTAATCACCTAAGTTTGAGAACTGCCTGATTAGAGAAAGTGTATTATCTTTTCCAAATTCTGAGATTCTAAGAGTTCCTTCATCCATCCTTGGTCATCTTTAGGATAGGGTCATAAAAAGCAACATAAATTTGAAGGTCAGAAAGACCTGGGTTCAAATCCCTGCTCTGCCATTTCCGATATGGGTGACTTACAGCAAATTGATTAACCTCTTAGAAGCTCAGTTTCCTTGTCTATAAAGTAGAGATAAAAATGACTGCCTGGTATGGTAGTCAATCTTCCTCTTTTGGAAGTCTGGGCTTCCTGCTGAAAGTCCTTTCAAAATATATCTATGAAGTTCCAGGAACTATGGCTTGAACTGTCGATGATGTGTGCTGCCAACCAACGTTAACAGTGATCATTGCTATCATCAGTGAAATGTCACTGGACTTTTCGTGTTTGTTTGCATGGTCCCATATCTATTCTTTTTCTCTTATCACAACAAATCTCACCTTATCCCACGGACACAGCCTCTCCTCGTCTTTCTCTTTTGGGAAAGGTTCAGATGGCATAGGGGTTAAAAAACATGCAATTTGGAGTCAGATATTTTGCCACTTTTGGCTGTGTAACTTTATCCAAGATAGCTGCCCTCTCTGAGCTTGGCTTCCTTTGTCTATAAAAAAGGAATGAAAATACTTACCTCCCTTCATAGGATCATTCAGGGTTAAATGAGATACTTATAGTAGGTGTTCAAATGTTACTTCTCTTTCTGTTCCTTGTCCTCTGTTGTCTCACTTGGCTAACTCTGAGGCTGACCTCTCAGTTGCATCAAATACTATTTGTCACCTCCTCCTCTTCCTCTTATAGCTCCCCAAGTATTTCTAGAGTGGCCATGCTCTCAGTTTGAGCTGAGGATAATCCATCAATTATTACAATGAATGTGAGTGTACTCTGTAGCCTTATGAAAAGTACTGTTCAAATGTAAGCTACTTATTTTGCTCTTCCTGGCCAAAGCTTGCAAATATATACTTACTACAACAACATGATTTGCACTGTATTCATTCAAATAATATTATTGAGCATCTTAAGGGTTTGTGGTTCTTAACACTGTGCTTGGCACATAGTAAGTGCTCAATAAATCTTTGATTGCTAAAAAATTATTGAGCATATGAATGAATATTTTTCAAAGTAGCAATGATGTTGGCAGAGTTGACTTCCATCAAAACCAAGTCATTGAAGGAGCTTGAGAACAAGACGGACTTTGGTCCTAGACCCTCTGACTCTAATTTTGAGTTCTTTTCACTATGAATCTTTCCAATACCAGCAGAATGGGATCCATGCTGTAAGACAGATGCAGGTTTCAAGGGTGACAGTGTAGACTGAGGCCACCATAAAGGTCAAGTTTAAATCTCACACCCCCAAGGCTTACTGGTCAGTACCCCGGTTAGCAGAGTTTGACGTCTAGAGCTCTGAGTAGGCATCAAGGCTTGAGCTTCTGCCTCCTGGATTCTGCCTCCCTGGAGTCCATATTCCACACATGGGAAATTAAAGTCAGGCAGGGATTAGCTGGGGCATATTCCACCCTTCAACACCCGTGTATGTTGACAGCTTGAAGTAGGAGAGATAATTCATTCCCTGGAAGAAACAGGGTGTACTGTGCAGCCTCTTCCCAGTTCCTCACCCCCTGGCTGCTTACCTGGCCACCTTATCCTGCTAGAGACGGTGAGCAGAAAGCGTGGAAAGTAATGAGGGAATTAGGGACACAGAAGAACGAGCCCCAGCTTTGGCGCCAGCTAGGGCTGGAGGTGAGCCTGCCCCTGCCACTCGCTAGCTGTTAAAATCATGGGCAAATCTTCCAAACTCTCTGTCAGCCTAATTTCCTTGAGAGAGAGTAAAGCAAAGGAACGGGAATCATAGTACCTGCCTTACCAAAATGCTGCTAGGGTGTCTTGGCTCCACACATGTGGGACACCTAGCACATGGTTGGGCTGAAGTAAATGTCCCACTCTCCACCTCTCTACCCTGCTTTCAGCCCCAGAGACAGTAAAGCAAATGTGCATTGGACTTGAAAAGTTGCCTTAATCAAAGACCCTTTCCCTCCCATGAAGTTGCTCTGGCCTTGCAATTCTCATTCATTTCTTGTGTACCTGCTGCACACCACAGCCCTCCATACCAACGTGAGCATTTATTATTGGGCACTCACAGGATGGCCAAGCCGCTACCCAGACCTAACTGGCAACTGCTATAAGCTTCATAAGGTGGGCAGATTTGTGTCTCCACACTGCCTCCAGGGGAGCTTGGGTTGGGCCGGGCAGCCAACTGAATTATTCATGATGTGTGTGCTCTCTGTCTTTTTTCCTCCAAGCCTCTTTGGTTTAGAGACTGACATTTGTCTGGATGTGGCCTCCAAGGATGGCTCCCTTTCTGTGGGAAGATTCTCAGGTGGATGGTGAGAGGAAGAAGGTATGGGGCAGTGGTGTCCCTTTGAGGTGGAAAGCTTGCCTGGAAGCCTCATTCACTTAAGGGGCTGGTATGGTACAACTGGGAGTCAGTTTCTCACCAGACAATGTAGCTTGGAGTGAGTAGACCGAATCAGGAAAGCGGTAGTGCTTTTTATTTCCTGGAGGGTACTAAACACTTGGTGAAATATTGAGAAAACTAAGCACTAGGGAAATCACCTAAGACGAGCTTGTCCAACCCGCAGCCCAGGGCGGCTTTAAATGCAGCCCAACACAAATTCTTAAACTTTCTGAAAACACTTTGAGAATTCTTTTGCTTTTTTTTGTTGTTGTTGTTTTTGTGGTTGTTTTTTTTTTTTTTTTTTTTTTTTTTTTTTTTTTTTTTTTTTTTTTTAGCTCATCAGCTATTGTTAGTGTACTTTATGTGTGGCCCAAGACAATTTTTCTTCTTCCAATGTGGCCCAGGGAAGCCAAAAGATTGGACACCCCTGACCTAAGAATCTTCAGCCTCTTAAGCTGAACTTTTTTGGTGTTTGTATTGTATTGTATGGTTGTTTGTATCATGTGCAGTTATAACTGCAGAGTCTATAATCTAATCTAAATGAAAGCAGAGCTGCTCCAAGTGGGTTGGGGTAGGGGGTTCCCTTCCTCCACTGATGAAATTTCCCTCAGGTGCTTCCAGGAAACCATAGAATTCCATGGAGCTGTTTTAAAACCAAGCAGAGTCATTCTCCAGGAAGCCACACCAAACGGTGCTCAAGCAGGCATGGGAAACAAGTATGTAGATATTTTCTTGAAAAGACATCTCCTCCCCATGAGGGCTTGATCTGGGGTCTCGAACAAGGCCTGATGGATTTCTGAAGAGCAAATGGCAGAGGAAGCTTGAACCACAGCTCAGAGACTCCCTCTCTCAACTCTGGCTGCTTTGTAACTGAGACCTTGCTGAGGGCGAGACTGACTGGTGGGGGTCCAGTGGTATCTGTGACCAATGGAGGCCCCATGGTGGGCCCTGCTGGGGCCCTGGGTGTGGGGCCCGGATGGCAGAGGCTGAGTTGCTGCGGGAGGGTAGGAAGCAGCCTGGCAGCTGAGTAGTGCGGCCGCCTCCACTGCCCCTTCGCAGAATCCTCAGCTCTCCAAAGCCACCTGCAGGGTGGGGTGGCTTCATGAAGAATGGAGGGCTGTGTACAGAAGGAAGGACTGGTCACCATGGCAACCACCCTCTGATGTCCAAACTCCAGTGTTAATCACCCCAGGCTTTTTGGGGGTGTTTTCTATTATTTAAACTGCCTTGGGGAATGGAAGAAGAGATTTTATTTCCCAGGTTTTGAGCACACTCTCCCTCATGCACTCTCTCTTAAGTTTCCCTAAAAGTAAATGTAACCATTTTAGTGTTTTTACTTTCCACTTTTCTCTTTTTTTTCCATCTCTCTCCTCTTAAGATGTGAAGCTACCTTCCTAATACACAGCATTTTCTAACCCCCAGCTGCAAACATTTTCTCACACATAAAATAAGCAAGCTCTAGGATTCTTCCAGCAAGACAACTTCTATCTCATTTTTTTACATTAGGGTCTGGGAGATGATCAGTTGGGGTTTAGGTCACTATTGACACCTGGATTCTGGAAGCTCAGATGTAGCTCTCTTTACCTGTCTTCAGAATGGCAGCATAGAATCAGAGGGGGTGCACAGGAACTGTGTCCTGCTATCTTTGAAGGTTGACATAGTGGGAGGTCCCTGCCTACCCACGTCCAACAGCAGCCTCCCCTGCCCTGCACATGGCAACAACTGCTGCCCCAGACATTGATGATCCCACTGTAACTCTGGAGGCCAACTCTCCAGGCAATGGAAAGCAGTTGTTCATTGAAGTAGCCGGGGCTGCTGTGGAGCAATCTGCAGAGCCCAGCGGAGGGCCAGGAGCACACCCAGCAGACGAGAGCTTTAAAGATGCTGGAAACACTTGGGTTCCTCTTACCCACCCCCAAATGTAATGCCAAATCAAAGCAGGATTTAACTATGAAACACAAACTGCTGACACCAAAATAGCTTTCTTCTGGTTTTTCTAATTGCAAACTCTGGATCACTTCATTGAAGCTGATTTTTTTTTCCCCCTTTCTTCCTTCTCCCACCACTGCTCTTTTCAGTTCCCCCCTTGGCTGCAGGTGCCTGAAGTACATCCTCACGCTGCACACTGTGTAATCAGGCAGAGAGGCGGCTGCTGGCTTCCAACTGCAGATTTGATCTTCTCTACCTCTCGTTTTGGTCTCTCTAGTTTTTCTTTCATCTTCTCTTTCCTTGGGACTCCTTACTAATAGAAGGGAGTGGGGGCTGACTGGCCTGGGGAACAAGAAGGACCCCCTCTCTTCCATTCTCCTGAGCTCTAAGACTTGTACCTTCAGGGAAGTCATAATTATGACAACGATAGTGGTAGAATAGTGGTAGTAATAATAATAAAGGATCTGAGAACTCACTTTCACGATAAGAAATGGGCTGGATTTTTTAGATGTTTCTGGGTTCCAATTCCATGCTAATTAAAACAAAGCAATTGCAGTCTGGATAGTAAGCGTTTCAATGTCTGGAACTTGGTGGGCCCACAGAAATGTTTGAAGGATGGGTAAAGGTGATTTACAGATGGGAAATCCCAGTCTGCAAGAAATTAAATAACCTGCCACAGATCACCTAGCTGGTGAATAACAGGGCTGAATTCAGACTCAGGGGGCCTGACTCTGCAGTTGCCATCTTTCCACCTTAAATATCTTTGTTCATAGGATAGGTTTAGCAATGATGTCTGTTGCATGATAATTTCATGGCCGTCAGTAATGCGTATCTCCAAAGAGCAGTTCACAGATTAACATAAAAGAAAGAAACTTAAAGAAAGAGTATAACAATGAAAGCAAAATCCTGAAACAGCAAAGATGTGAGTAGTCAAAGGAAAATCGGACGAAGAGAGAATTCAGTTATTACCCTTCACTTTGCAAACATTTCCACAGCCCTTACAGTGTGTCAGGCCTTATTCTAAGAGACCTGTGCTTACATACCCTAGGAGGGAGAGCCTGTGCTTACCTCCATTTCGCAGATGCGGTAGCTGAGGCAGAGAGATGTCAAGTCATTTGCCCAAGGTCTCACTGATGGTTAGTGGAAAGTGGGTGGTTTATGAGCCATGTGATCCAGCCCACAACCAAAGAGTGTGCCCCTGACTAATGTCCTGCCATCCATGAGTAATAGTAAATTTAAAAACATTCTCAAGGTGAGTGTTTAAACTTGTAAACTTTTCAAAGATATTAAGTAGAGGTGATGGATTCTCTTCATTCCCTCCTTTTTGTCCGAGCTGGGGTTACAGATAAGAAAGGTAAGAGTGAATCTCTTCCAGATTATTGCTTCTCGGAGGGAGAGGGGCTTGAAGATCATCTAGACTCCAAACAGGTAAATGTTTCAGCTTTGGGGACCAAGAGTCATTCTCTTTTTCACTGTAACAGGATGTTAAGAAGGACATTTCTTACTGTCTTGGAATGTGGCTGAGGTTCCAAAGCTGAAGCTGAGTGTCCACACATTCTAAAAATAGGGGCTGGGCCATTCTCATCAGACTGGCCAAGAGGTGACCAAGAGCAGCCCTGGGGCTCCTACCTCTAGCATGAAGAAAGGAAACCTGGGATGGTTAAGAAAGGTAATCCTCCTGGAGCCATTCAGGAGGCTGCCTTCACGAAGAGAGGGTGGCATCCTATTCCCAGCTGGTGGCTTACTTGTCCCTGTGGGAACTCAGAGTGCCCCTCCCCCACCTTGTGCTTTCTGTTGGGGGATGGAAGGACAAGTATCCTCAGGAGCTTGGGGCTTCACCTGATGCAGAGAGACACTGGCTGGAAGGAGATAGGAGAAGCCTCTGACTACAGAGGAAGGAGGGCAGGTACCAGGAGAGAGCACCACCCTCCTGCCAATCGTGTGGCAAGTGGTCAGCTAATGGGAGCCAGGCTAAGCCATTGGAAAAGGACCCAGCTCAGAAGGCTGCCTGCCTGCCAGAGTGAGGGGACTCCTGCAGCAGAATTCCACAGGAGTGCTGTGCTGCAGGGCAGCTCAGAGGACGTGTCATGAGAGGTCTCACTCATGATACAGCATGGAGGCCCCAGTGGACATCACCCAAGAAACCAAGCTGCACCATGAGCATTAGGTCATCTGCCCCACCAAGGGCACCATAGACCGGATGACAAGAACGTTAGTCTGGTAAGAATCTGCTTTTTCCTGATAGCCACTCCCCATGCCCTGCCCTCAGCTCTGCAGGGGCCCATTAACAGGAGAGCAAAAGAAGGGGAGATGGAGCAGGGAAAGCAAAATAGGGGAGTCAGCCTCCCCTGGCTTCTGCTGGCCTAGAGCCCCATGGTTTGCACCTCAGCCAGGGAGGGAGGACATATGTGGAGGTGGATGGGAAATTCAAGTTTTGCTTTAGATAGCACTGGACTTTTTATTATCTGAAAATGAGATTGTTCTAATACCTGGAGGCAGCCAGAGAAACTCTGGGACCTGCTTGAGATATTGTCTAGAAATGAAAAAGGGAAATTTGACAAAACAATATCTAAAGGAAAAGAATAAAGGTATTTCTGATGCTCATTTAATAAAATGGCCATATGAAGAAAACCAGCTGAGAAACTCCACATTTCCTTCCAGAGCTCCTCAAAATGCCCCATCTTCTAAGGAATGAGAAGTTAAAGGGAATACACATTTATTAAGCACATACTGTGTACAGGACTGTTAGAACCCTAATACTTGAAACTTCACGAAATCTCCCCAGTAATTCCATGAGTCTGGGATTGACAATTTCCATTTCATAGATGAGGCAACTGAGGCCCACAGAGGTCAAGGGACTTGCTTAAAGGCAGATTGATACAGGGTGGATTCTGGAGCAGAGATTGGAGCTCAATCGTCTGCAAGCAGCATTGCAAGCAGCATTGTACAAGGAAAGGGACCGTGTATGTGTATTCACTGCCACCTCTTCAGACGCTCAACAAATGTTTGCTAACGGATGACCACAATGCTGTGGCTTCCCACGTGGGCCCTGCAATATTGCCCCCTAACATCGAGGTAGGAGGCAGGACTCAACTCCTGAGATGGGGCTCAGATGCTGGACCAAATTGAGGACTAGCTAAAACAGAGATGGGGTGAGAGCAGCTTTCCATAAAACACGCCCACCTGTGTGCCATGTCAGTTTATCGTTGCTATGGCAACACTCGAATTACTGCCCCTTTCCATGTCAATGACCCAGCAAGCCAAAAGTTACCACCCCTTCCCTAGAAATTTCTGCATAAACCACCCCGTAATCTACATATAATGAGAAGTAGGTATAAAGATGACTGCAAAACTGCTCTGATGGGCTACTCCCGGCACACTGCCCATGCGGTGGCCCTGCTCTGCAGAAGCTGTCGCTGACTGTTGGAGCTGTGACACTGCCACTTCAAATGAGCTGTCGTGTTCTACCCCACCACTGGCTCGCCCTTGCATGCTGTCCTGGGGGAAGCCAAGAACCCTTGCAAGCTAAGCCCAACGTGGGGGTTTGCTGCCGTGCAGCACTATCACTTTCTTTACTGTAATTTATGCAAGAACATGTGCAGGTTGGCAGGCTCACTTGTCATTGAGATCAAATTCTATATCTACGCAAACAAGACTGTAAGTACAGAGGGGTCAGGACCACGTATTGTCTTCTTAAAGTACCTCCAGTCATCTCTGTGAGGAGGGGATCTGCCAACCAGGCTGAGCCTCAGAGAGGTCAAGGGACATCCCCTGGTTTCCACAGCAAGTCCTCCTTGCTGAGTGGTGGACCCGGGTGGCTGCTCCCCAGCCTGAGCCTGCTGGCAGGCCTCTCCCTGACCCGCTTCCACCCCTCCCTCCTGGCCTCACAGCCCACCAGGTGTGTGCCCTGTCAGCTCCCTCTGCGTTATGTTGCAGAACATTGGAACTGGCAAAGCTGACGGAGGTTATACACCGCGTGGTTCAGAATAGTAGCTTAAGCAGATGTCTTGTCAAAACAGAATAAGAAACTGTGAAGAAATAGTCTGTGAAACCGGCCACGTCCTGTTTCCTCTCATTTCTGCAGTAAAATAGCAGTGGGGGAGAAATGGTTAGTTCTTTCAGAACAGTGCATTTCACGTGTGGAGCATACCAACTTCTGAATGGTTATCCTGGATGGGATTTATTTGCTTTCCTTTTCCTAGCCTTTCTTTCCTCTTTACTCTGCTCTCTTCCCCTCCCTCTCCTCTCTCTGTCTCTCAATCTCTCTCTCAACATCTCCTCTCCTTTCAAGAGAACATTGGCTCCCTGACTGCAACCCTGGGGTCTTGGGGCTTCTGAGGCCTGCAGGCTCCCTTCCCTTTGTCTGAGGAGGACGGGGGAGGCAGTGAATTATTGATGAGACCTGCGCTCTATGGATGCCCAGGACTGAGCCTGGGGTGGCCTGGGCGCCTGGAGAAGGCAGCAAGACTGGTCAGTTTGGGAGACAGGGCAGAGCCTCTTGGGGTAGAGGTGGCAGCGAGGGGCAGGGGAAAGAGCTCATTGCCTTTTGGCTTTCTTTGCCTCTTTGCAGCACCTGGGGCTGGGAAGAGCAAGAGCTGGAGTCACTGGGAATCCGTGGACAGATGGAGCCACCAGAGGGGAGGCGTGTGAGGCGTCTGCAGGGAATTCACAGTTTACAGTCATTGAGTGTTCAGCCTCCCCACTCTGCCGCCCTCCACTTCTCCGAATCAATTCCCAGAAACCTAGGGGCTGTTCCACTGGGGCTCAGGGGTGTGGAGCCCAGGGCCTGCCCTGCTAGGCCCCGTGGTCACGGGCACAGGAGCCACCCCCTTCCCTCCTCCTCACGTTTCTCCCATCCCACCCAGCCCAAGCAGAAGCTCCCCAGCCCGAATCCCATTTGGGTCAAAGAACACAAGAAAAACTCCATTTGTCACAAGGCCATGGAACAACGTTAAGTGGAACCACTCTGTGACATGAAGGACGGCAGGACCGTAAATTATTCAGCCTCACAGACATTATAGGCATTTTGGAGAGAAAGTGAAAAAAAGATTATTTCAGCGCTGTAGTGTAAAAGAGCTGAACTGCATTCATTGGTCGGCGTGCTGTGAGGATTTTCTGCGTTAAAGTAGTTCTCTCCGAGGGGCTGTTTCCTGGGCAGCAGTTCCACCCACCGAGGAATTTGCTTACTTCTTCAGCGTTAACATTGCATTGTGAGAGAGTGTGTGTCAGTGTATGTGTGTGGTGGAGGGGGGACTGGGTGGGGGTGCTGAGACCATCCTTAAGGCAGGGAAATGAACGTGTAAGCTGAAATTCTTCCTCTTGTCTTCTGCAATTGTGGAGTGAAAAGGAAGGCAGGTTTTGCAGCCTTGCCTTCAGTCTCAGCGTGGCTGTGTAACATGCTCTCCATGGATACATTTGTGCAGGAAAATGTCCCTTGGTGAGGAGAGATATTCCTGGTCCCTTGCAAGAGCCGGGCCCAGAAGGACTCTTGGGAGGGCAGCGCTCTTTCAATGCAGAGCCCCATCTCCAACCCAGATGGACCTTCAAGCCAGAACCTTTGTCTAGAAAGCCCAAAAATTCCTGAAAATATAGAGCTGGAGATACAGGAGGTCAACAGCCCCACACCCTAATCTTGGGCTTCTCACTTGTTAATTTCATTGTCTTGAGCAGGGCTCTCTAAAGTCAGGGGAAATGTGCAGATTCTGTTCCTGTGGTTCGTCCCAGCTCCTTTTGGAAGAAGGAAGAGAGATATGGGAGTCTACCCCTGCTTTAGTCCTTCCTTCCTCTTGGGGCTGCCCAGCCAGGCCTCAGAGCTTTCATCTGAGCACCAATATACAGTAATGCAGACCGCACACACACACACACACACACACACACATACACACACACCCCTCTCTCCCCTCCCCATCACCCCAGGATGAGCCAGGGAAGGCACTGACCAGCCGATTTTCAATGCCTAGGAAATGGGAGCTTGGGCTGCTGGTGGCCTCAGCCTGGTTTGCATCTTCGCCTCTGGGAAGTATTGTTTGTAACAAACTGATGTATTTAACAGAAGAGCACATGCAAATATGCCTTGGCATTGCAAATGGAATCCAGCCCTCTGCTGCAGAGCAGGTCTGGCCATTCCCTTTCTGGGGAGACACGCCACAGCCCAGGGCTCCAGGGATCCAGACTGAGGAGAGGTACAGAGGCAGCACCCGCCTCTCTGTGCCAGCCGGGAAGTCATCAGATGGTGGAGGCCCAAGATGGGTGGCAAACGCCTCGTAGACTTTTAGCAGAATTGTGCTGCCCTCTCCTGGCGAATTTGGGTGGACTCAAAGGGCTTCACTCCCAGTAGAAAAAGGCTGGTTTCTGTTCCCCTGGCAATCAGAGAAGGGCACAGAGCATTTCATACTGAAAAGCTGTGAGAGTTCTCTCTCCTTCTTTGTTTTTGAAATTCTGTGCTCTAAGCCAGGAGGCAACACAGAATAAAGGTGGCCAGAGGGAACTAATGCTGGGTTAGAGCCTTCTAAGGGCCTGAAACGGTGCTATGACATCTATGTGCAGGCATGTACTTTACTCAGAAAGCAACTCTAATAATTAGAATTTAGAATTTTAATTTGACAAATGAGGAGAGTGTGGCTCAGAGAGGTAAATCAATTGTCCTAAAGCCACACAGCTAGCCAATGGCGGAGCCAGGATTGAGTTTGGGCTGTCTGGTGCCAATGCCCACACTAGGCCAGCCTTACAGTTTATGATTTGTCTCTGGATGTTGGAGAGCGGGAAGTGCCTAACCCTTTGGGAGAGACATCAGGCTCCGTTGCCCAGCTCCTCCCTACTCATGGGGTAGGCTTTTTTTAGAAAATGGGTTGCCCTGAACCCAAAGCTGGTAGAGGCAGCCTCAAGGCATGGAAACACTGCTGGTCTGGCTTTGTGTTCTAGCTCTGCTGTTTGTGGGCTTTGTGACTTTCAGGCCGCTTGTCCTCCAGGGTTCTGTTTCTCGCCTATAAAATGAGGTGAGGATGAGTTAGATGGGTGTTTATGGTGGTGGTATTTTTGCCAGCAAGGACATTTCTTAAAAATGGTTTTCTGTCCACTTTGGGAGGCCGAGGCAGGCAGATCACCTGAGGTCAGGAGTTCGAGACCAGCCTGACCAACATGGAGAAACCCTGTCTCTACTAAAAATACAAAATTAGCCAGGCATGGTGGCTACTCAGGAGGCTAAGGCAGGGGAATCACTTGAACCCGGGAGGTGGAGGTTGCAGTGAGCTGAGATCGTGCCATTGCACTCCAGCCTGGGCAACAAGAGCGAAACTCCATTAAAAAATAAAATAAATAAATTTTTCAAAATGGGATTTCTATCTCATAAACACCATGTTTTGAAAAAAAATCTTATCTACCAATGTATGTTGTAATAATTTCTTCCTTTTCAGTTTTGAGTAAACAAGATATATGACTATCTTAGGTTGAGTTCCCCGATAAACATCTGAGACAGGGATCAATGTACAGGAAATTGAGGCATGTCCTGGTAACGACATCAATGAGGTGGGGAAGCATAAGCTGGCAGAGGGAGAGGTGGAACCCATGAACCATGCACGACAAAGGCCTCAGCTGGTCCCTGGGCAGGTCTGGGGCTGGGATGAGCTGTAGAATGGTCCCCACTGGGGAAGGTGGGCCAGGCCTCTGTGCTCCCACATGGATCAGGCAAGGGCTATCACTTTAGGCAAGGCAGCTCTTTCATCCAGTGCAATTCCTGGGGAGGGACTAGCCATGAACCAACAGCAGCCAACACTCCAGACCTGGGGGGCTCTGGGCAGCTCACCACAGCATCCACTCCAATCACTGTGTATTCATAAGAAGTAACAAACAGCAGTGAATTCCAACCCGTACAAGTTTTACATGGAAGGCCTTATTGAAGGTCAATGTTCAACTTTTATTAGGTGTTTTGGAAGTAAACATTGCTCCCATTTTTACCTTCCCAGATTTTTGCCTTCCCAGGTCCTAAAGGTTCGGGGGCTCTAGGTTGAAAATGTGGCTCCTTCTTTCTAGCATTCTCTGAGGGTGTGGGGTTTGTATGTCCTGGAAACCCCCAGGAGATGCCACTACCAGGGAGCAATAGTGAATTTCTTCGCAATAGTGAATTCCTCTTTTCACATGGTACCCGGAAGAGGATGTACCTTCCTCGGGCCCAACCAGCCCCAGCCCCAGCCCCCACCCCAGCCTGAGTGCACAGCTTGGTAGCAGAGCCTGACTACAGTTCAGCCTGTGCTTATCACCTGGCTGGACACCCTTGAGTGGGTCACAGCCTGTGCACCTGTCCCTGCAGACCCTGCCCTCCTATTTATCTTTCTCCTCCTCAGCTTCCCTTCCCTCCTTTCAAAGGCTTTGCTCTTCTTTGATCCTCCTGATTCCATGTGCTTGCAGCTCCCCAAGGACCAGGAAGGGTGTCAGAGCTTTGAAAATGTTCACTCTGCCACTGCTGGGAATCTTGCCTAAGGAAATAATCTGAAATACAGGAGATCCTTTATGAGAGAAGATACCCAACCTAATGTAATTTGTAAAAGTGACAGATTCAAGCCATTCTAAATGGCAAACCACAGGGGAATGTGAATTACAGTGCATCAACAAAATGGACTATCATGCCACCATTAAAAATTATGTGTGTAAGAAACAACGTGAAAACACGTTTATGGTTAGCAACACAGGCTACAAAATTATACTATACCACCTGACTGTAACAATATGAAGGAAGTAAACAGTTAAAGGGTGGCAGGAAAATCTGAACTGCTCATGGGCTTGGCTGGAAGAACCACAGCAGGGATCTCTTAACCCTTTTTGTGCCACAGACACCTTTGGCAGCTTGATGAGCCTATGGGCTTACCAGCATGTTTTTAAATGCCTGAAATATAAACTGTAGAATTTCAAAGAAAACCAATAATATTGAAATACAGATATCAAAATATTAAAACAATTTTTCAATATATGTGCTTCTTTTTAATACCTTAAGTAACAAGATCTAGCAGAAGATCGAATAATTGCTATACCTAGAAAGTAGTGATGAATTCAAGTAATATTTTAAATTACATGCAATAGCTAAAATGTGGTATAAAAATGTCTAAGTTTCTGTCAGTGACAAAACTGTCTGTATAGCTAAAACTACTATTATTTGATGCCATAATTCATAATAAATGACCATGCTGTATTTTGGTTAGATCATGAAATTAAAAACGTCATTTTTCTGATCCAAGTTCATGTACTCTCTGAACCTCTTCCTAGTCTTCTAAGGGATTTAAGGACCCTGATTTTAAAATCCCTGTATCAGAGTTCTTTACTTCTTTCTCTGTATTCTCTCTAATTCCAAAATTTTACATAATAGACATGCATTGCTTCTATCATGTAAAATAATCAAGGAATTTTAAAATTAAATAAGCAAATGAACAAAGAAAATATAATTCAGGCTTATTAGATCTCTTGATGATAAGGCACTAAGTGCTCTCAGATGCCATATCATTTAATCTGCAGGGTAAATTCCACAAGAGACATGCTATTAATCTAGCCATTTGGCAAATGAAGACATTGATGCCAACGGAGGTTAAGAGACTTGTCCAAGCTCACACAGTCAGCAAATGATGGAGCCAGAATTTGAACCAAGGTGTATCATTCAAACCCAGACTCTTACCTGTTAGATCCACTGAGCCTGGCAATCTATGGCTTATGATGAGTAAGCTGAATGTTTTGTTTGTAGAACTGATTTATTTTAGCCACTGTGAAGTAATGTCTTCACATGAATGTTTCTCCTGCTGAAGTATATCTGCCCTTGATTAAATCTTGTCTAGGCAATTCATGGACAGTCATTGGTACTGTGGGCTCTGAATGAAAAAGCTGGAACTTCTGGTTGCCACAAGTCTGCTGATGGCTTGGGCAGGGACATTCTGTTTCCCAGGGGCGCTATCAGTGCTCCTGTGGTCATGTAGACACACTTCCACTTGAGCTTCAGGTGGGATGCTTCCCTATAAGCAGTGAATGCGAAAAGCCTTGACTAAAATGGGACCCACACCGAACACAGAACAGAACTGGGGCTGCACTTCCAGTTGAGAAGCATGGGGTGGGATCAAGAGGTGACTGAAGGGATGACAGATTCTCAAGCTGCATTCCTGCAATCAGGAAGTGCCCAGACGGAAGGCTTGGACCGTCAGTAGCCACGTGGGGGCAGCATCGAGCCAGATGACAGAGGGCGCTTGGTCTGGTGGGTATCATGTGAGCCGATGTGGAGCCTCCTCTTTGGAAGACTGGGTGCTCCTGTGGGACCAACGTTGGGGAAGGACAATCTCTTTAATAACTCTGAGAGGTACTGCTCTTTTTATGAGGGGGCAGTATAATGTGGTGCTTATAAACGTGGGCTCTGATAGCCTATGTGTATTTAAAACCTGCTCTGTTATTTATTAGGTGGCTTACTTAAGTTTTCTGTGCCTCAGTTTCTCCATGGGGTTGATATGAGGACTAAATGAATACACACTAGGCACTTTTTCAGTTATCTATTGCTGCAAAACAGACCAACCCGAAACAACTATGTGTTTGCTCATGATTCTGCAATTAGGGCAGGGCTCCGTGTGACAGCAACTCGCTTCCTCATGTGATGTTGTCTGGGCAGTTCCAGTAGGGCTGGATGAGCCAAGAGGGCTTCCTCAAATGCATGGCACCTCAGCTAAAGGCTGGCAGGGCCTCCCTCTCCAGCAGGGCAGTCAGAATGGTCTTACATGACGTTATGCCAAACCCCTACTCACCTCAATAGGGAAGTCACCGAGTTCAAGAGGTTGAAAAAGAGACCCAGAGCCAACAAGCAAGACATGGGGTTTGACTAGGGGCTTATATACAGGGGAGAGAATCCAGTGGCAGTGGGCTGGCTGCCTTCCTATAGCCCTTCCTATAGCCACCTTCCTATAGCCCAATGGCATCAGGCTAGGCAGAAAAGCCACAGCTGCTTGTGAACAGCGTGCAATTTATAGAGCATTTTCATTTAACACCCTCCCAGAATGACCTGCACCTGGCAACCTTCACTTACCCCAAAACCTGGGGCCTCAATCCCCTGTACAGCCTGTGTTCCATAGGACAGGTCAAGGGCTCTGATGTTTTTTCATAAACAAGGAATAAATGCCTGTGTTGGCCATCCCTGGATTCCCTGTCTTGGAACACACATTCAAGCCCCACACAGGTGCCATACAGGGTCATTGCTGTCAAGTGCATTTGCCCTACACATGGCGGCCCAGGACTCCAAGAGAACAAAAGGCAGTTACCAGCCTCTTACCGCCTTGCCTAGAAGCTGGCACAGCAGTCGCTTCTACCACATTCCATAAGTCAAAGCAAGTTACGAAGCCAGCCCAGATTCAAGGAAAAGAGACACAGGCCTCTTGTCTTGATGAGATGCGTGACTTGCACATGCGAGAATGGGAGGAATTATTAGTGGCCATCTTGAAACCACCTACCACAGGTACTTATAGTAGTGCCTGGCACCCAGAAAGTCCTCCATACATGGAAGCCACCTTCACAGCGGAGGACACTGAGGTGCCTCAGCTACAGAGATTGTTCCTAAGATCACATGGTAGGTAAGGACAGAGCTGGAATTGAAGCCCAGGTCTTTCTGAATTAAAGGCCCATTCTCATATGGCACCATCGTGGTAAGCTGTGTGCCCTTGGCCAAGTCATTTAACCCCCTGAGCCTTGTTTTCCTTGTATGATGTCAGGTGGATATAGTAAAGACAACCACCAAATAGAATTATGGCACAGACTAAATAAGGAAATGCCCAAGAAAGCATTTTCTCACCTATAAAGCATTATGGGAGCATGAATTATTTTGAGATTTTAATTTGAACTTCATTTATTCAGAATATGTCTCCTGCTGGTATAATCTGGATTCATGCTTCCCTTTCTTGGCACTAGGGTGGCTGAGGGTGGATGGCAGGAGGGGTCACATGCTTATCCCCACAGGCAATAGCCATTTTCAAGCCTTCAAAAAGCATCCATTGATGTGAATGTTAATGACAAGCCATTCTCATCTGTGCAGTAAGGAAACTCCCAGGAACCTTGTTACAGGAAAGGAGCCTGGGGATGGGTACTGCTTCCTTCGGAAGCTTCTGGCGCTCTCCCTTTCCCAGGACTGGTGTGGTTTTCATGGTCTCCCCCTGGTGAGTGTCTCCAGAGCCCCCTTCTCAGTAAGCTGCCTGAGCCCTTCTCCCCCTGGGGGCAGATAGATGGACAGCCCGGAGTGCTGCCTGGTGTACCTGGAATCCCGACTTCTCTAGCTGAGTCTGCCTTAGCCATTCCCCTCACGTGCCTGCTTCGCTCTAGCTGCAGGAACCAGAAGCTGTGCTTTTATTAAATTTGATCCTCATCAGAATTGCATTTGGTGGTTTTCCAAGTTATGACTTTCTAATTAGCTTTTTGTTGAAGCTGTTTTTCATTGCTTTGCTCAGAATCAGTGGTAAAAGAGACTCCATTTTCTTGATGTTGTGGCCTCCTTTGGTGATTTCTCCACTTAAAAAAAAAGGAAAAAGGCCAGGCACGGTGGTTCACGCCTGTAATCCCAGCACTTTCGGAGGCTGAGGCGGGCGGATCATGAGGTTAGGAGATCGAGACCACCCTGGCTAACACGGTGAAACCCTGTCTCTACTAAAAATACAAAAAATTAGCTGGGCGTGGCAGCAGGCACCTGTAGTCCCAGCTACTTGGGAGGCTGAGGCAGGAGAATGGCGTGAACCCGGCAGGCGGAGCTTGCAGTGAGCCGAGTTCGCACCACTGCACTCCAGCCTGGGCGACAGAGCGAGACTCTGTCTCAAAAAAAAAAAAAAAAAAGAAAAAAAAAGAGTAAGGATGTGCTTCCTGAGAAATCTGATAACTAATCACAAGCTTTAGGCAAACCCTGAGATTCCCAGGTTATCAGCTATTGAGACATCTGCTTCCTGCCTGAGAGAAAACAAGTTCTCGTTGGGGTGCGGGGCACTGGGGGTGGCTTTGCAATCAAACTTCCTGGATTCAAGTCTTGGCTCTGCTACTTGCCAGCTGTGTGACCTTCGGCACTTTAATCGGGGTCTCTGAGCCTCAATGTCTTCACCTTTATAAAGAGCAATGTGCCTCAGAGGTCTGCTGTGAAGCGCCACCGAGGTCATACCTGCAAAAGCCTTGACATGGAGTATGCCTTCAACAACATTGCAGCTATTATCACATTTGATAAACAACATGCTGTGAATATAAGTTTATAGAAAACTCTAAAGCACTGTGCAAATATTAGCTTTATTACTATACAAATATTGGTTTATGACTATTAAGAACAATTAGCTGTATGGCCTTAGGTAAGCTACTCCAGCTTTCTGAGTGTCTGGTCTAGATAATGGGTTGCACATTCAGGTGACTTCAGGAACTACGGCTATACTGGGAATGAATAAAGTATATCAGATAGAAGAAATGCTCATGTCAGTACACATTAAGTGGGCAAGAGGAAAGTGCATCAACAGCAAGATCCCAAAGATAAATAAGTTTCAGAAACTCTGGGTTAAACAAACTTGAACAGGCTTATTTCTGCAGGACTCTTCCAAGAGTTTTAAGTGCCTGGGTGCATAGTGAATTTCAAAGGGCAGGAAAGGATATATGTGCAGTGTTTTCCAAACTTCCTTGACCTCAGACTCTCTTTCTCTTAAGACCAGTGTTCTTCTGAATACACCTGGCAAATTCTTGGTGGAGGACCTCAATCATCCCTTCCGATTCTGAATTTCAGCTTGGGTCTCTAAGGTCAGAAAGAGGCATTTTTGATAGAAGATAAAAGACAGAATGTGTGTGGGGTCTTCTTCCTTTGATTGTTCACTTTCACCAAAATGATGACTAATTCTGTTCACATGATGGTACTGCTCAGTGTGGTCAGCTGTGAGTGAAGCCGGATGTCTGAGTGTAGCGTCTCCTAACCAGCCACGGAGAGTCGGGCGGGAAACCAGGGAAGAGGGGCAGTGCTGGGCCCACCTGTTATTTTGGGAAAATCAGGAAATTGGCCCTTGTGTTTGCTAGCCTCAACCTTCACATACATATATGAAGTTCAGAAATCCAAGGGTTATAGCAAAGGCCATTTGAACTTGACCTTGCTTTCATCAGCTATTTAATATAATCAGTAAATTTCTCCTGCAAATCAGTGAACATTGTGTAAGCATCTACTATTACTAGATATCAGTCAGTTAATTATCTTCATCACTCTGTTTAATTTAGATATGTGTTTGGGGAGTCCCTGAGATCTAAGTTAAATTGCCTGAATCCCAAATTCCATAGCCCGTGGCTATCTGAAGCCCTTCCTAAGATTCTGCTTCTTATACCACTTGGCATTGAATTCCTTGAATGGGACCTCTGCCCTGCACTCAGTTTTAACCCCCTTGAGGCTCAGAGAGGTGAAGTGACTTGGCCAAAGCTCCACAGCCTGCAAGTCTAGCTCAGTTAGGGTTGCCGCTGGGCCCTGGCTAAGAGATCCTGCCCCACTTGCCCCAGACTACCATCCCTGGGGATGACAAAGGGGGTTCCTAGAGATGGGGGCTGAGGTCTCCAACATTTTTCCACTTCAGGCTTTTCTTCCCTCCTGCCATTGATGGGCGTGGGTGCCACCCCATCCAGAGATGCAGGCACTAAGTCTCTGGGGGTGAGGGCTTCATGCCTCCACACTGCATTCATTTAATCTTCCAACCATTTCCTTGGCAGTGGTAATATACCCATTTTACAGATACCCTTATAGGGGTTAGCTAGTGAAAATAACAAAAACCACCACAACCATCCACAGTTACAGAACTCTGACTGTGCCAAGTGTTATCTATATTGTCTCATTTAGCCTCACAACAGCCATATATAGAAAGATGGCACCTGCCTGTGAGGTGGATCATGACAGAATCAAGTTATTATGCCTGACCACCAACCTTTGGGGGCAAATCTGCTCTTAGATGGTGGAAAGTCTTGTGGATAAGCAGAGTAGCCCCTGAGGCCTCAGGCTTTTGAGGCATCTCTGGGGGCTCCAGGCATCCTTTAGGGCAGGATAAGATCTTTACAAAAACTACTCTCTTTGAGACATGGGTTGGGTCTTCACTTAATGTTTTTGACTCTTCATATTTTTTTTTTCAATTTCAAGTTTTGACAGCCCTGGAGCTTAGGCACTAAATCAGGACCAGAATAGGATTCTAAGATGTTTGATTAGGGATTAGACCTCTGACACATGGTTTGCCCAGAGCTGGCTGATCTAATACATCTCAGAATCCAGGAAGAAAGGGACCATGTACCACAAAGCCTAATGCCTCATTTGCTAAGAGAAAAATGAAGGCCCTGTGCTGGTAGGGATTTACCCAGCACTAAAGCAATAGTTCTCGGGTCAGAGCCCAGGTTTTATGTCTCCTAGTCTATAGATCCACATCAGTAGCACCTACAAGACAGGGTTGCTTCATAACCAAGTTCCATTCAGAGCCAACCATATGTATTAGTGGTGTGATCAGTGGGATGCCAAGGAATCTCTGTCTATCTATCTAATCCCACGAGTTTTTTGTGGGTCCTAAAATAATGTCACCTTCAAACCATGGAGTGGGCCCTGCCAAGACACCTCACCTACCTAGAGAAGGTATTAAATACATTACCAGCAGAGCCCTTATTAACTTAACATCTGGACCTATCAGAAAGCAGACGCTGGGACACTGGATACCTCAATTTGATTGCTATGAGAGCTCTCGGGAAACCAAAGAAATACAAAGGTTTGGATTGTGGACAGATAGAATTTTCAAAATTTAGAGAAGATCCAAAATCTTCTCATTGCTTAGATGGACAAACCAAGACCAGGGATAAGAAGTGAATTTCCCAAGCCTGCCCAATAGTCAGGACAACACCCTCCCTACCAGCTCTCCATTACTTCCCTAGTCTCTCCCTCCAGATGCAGCTCTACCAGTCATACAGAGTTTGGTGCCAGGACTCAGGAGTCAGAGCTCCATTACAGTTAGGCTAGATCTTTGTGAATATTGAGGCTGAGAGTGAAATTTAGTCATGGTCTCCTTTTGATGCAGAGGGACCTCTATAGACCAGAGTTGATTTTTGTCTGTAACAACTGTAAAGTAAAATGAACATCCTGGTTGCTATTTGAGCCCTTGGATCAGGATGCACCTGGTGGGCTGCAGTAAATCTTGAAGTAGCATCCATTAATCAGCTACACCAGAATTTACCAAAGTGCTTGTTAAAATGCTGAGTCCTGGGCTTTACCCAAGACCCATTGAATCCTGGGTCTATGGGGCATTTTAACATGTATCCCAAGCAGTGCACATGCCCCCAAAAGTTGGAGAACCACTACTACAATGGAAGATCTGGAGTTAAACTTGCCTGGGTTCAAATCTGGGCTCTGCCAGTTACCAGATGTATGAACTTCAGCATGCGTGAGCTTCAGGCTCCTCCTGTAACATGAAGAGAATAGGAATAACTACCTCACAGGGTTATTGAGAGAGTTAAGGGAGGTAAAGCAGGAAAAATGCTTAGCATGGGGCCTGGAACCTTGCAAATAAATATTAAGCAAATCAATTAATTAAAGCAAAGTAAATATATTTAATAAATTAAATATTGAAGAAATAAATATTAGCTGCTACTGTAATATCGTTCTTTAGAGACATTCCCTGTCTTCAGCTGTTCACATGGAGGCCAGCTGCAGCCTCTGCAATCAGGAGCCCTTGGGGCCGCAGGAGCCGGTCCCCACCCGAACCCTCCACCTCTACCCCTCCAGGGAAGATGAGCGGCTGTAAGAAGCCTAACCTACCCATTCTGTGGCCGGGGCTTGGGGAGTGCAGTGACAATGGCCACCAGAAGGGGGCAGCATAAGCACATTTCAGGGCACAGCCTGAGTGATCCTTGAGGGTAGGGCACTCTCTGGGGGAATGGGCTGAGGCTGGGATCAGCGTTTCTTCTGGAATTTTCCCCCCAGTGTGGACAGGAATATCTGGTGATGCTCACGACAGAATTCTGCTTTTCCTCTAATTGCTCAAAAAATGAGACCCTGCGCTGGCTGACACTAGCTCTTCCCTGAAGCTTCAGGAAGCGGCTCATTAGCTGTTAATTTTATTTTCACCACCCAGTCGGGCCCTGGCAGGCCCTGGACAGAGTGCTGGCTGCCGGGCCTTTCTAAGGAGACTCTTGGCAGAGCTCTGATCGGGGCGTCGTGTTCTTTTTCCATTTGGAGGAGCAACTGCGCGAGGTGCCTCACCAGACTAAGCGAGAGGGGCTGAGGGGTGGGATGGGGCGTGAGTGTCCGGACCTGCCCTCTAATCCGGAGCCAAGAGTCAGTTCCCTTCGTGCCGTCCCCTAGAAATCAGGGGGCGGGGAGGTCCGCCGCTGCTTGAGTGCCTACCGTGTGCTATTCTGTACCTCCCACCGGGCTCTCCAGGAGCATGTCACAGAGGGGCTCAAAGAGGTCGGGTGACTTGCTCAGAACCACACGGCCAGTGAGCAGCAAAACTAATAATGACACTAGGCCAGGCGTGGTGGCTCAGCCTGTAGTCCCAACACTTTGGGAGGCAGAATCAGAGGATCACCTGAGGTCAGGAGTTCGAGACCAGCCTGGTCAACATGGTGAAACCCTACCTCTACTAAAAAATACAAAGATTAGCCTGGCGTGATGGCAGATGCCTGTAATCCCAGCTACTCGGGAGGCTGAGGCAGGAGAATCACTTGAACCGAGAGGCAGAGGTTGCAGTGAGCCAAGATCAAGCCACTGTACTCAGTCTGGATGACAGAGTAAGACCCTGCCTGCCCCCTCTCCAGAAAAAGGTAATAATGGCACCAACCGCCTAGTATGTGCCCAGTATGTTGCCAGGCTCCATGGCTGTCCTTTTACATATGTTTATGCCTACATCAACCAAATCTGTAAAGCCCAGTGGCTGAGTTTAAAGCCCATGCTTTTCTTTCTACTCCACACTGCCTCGAAACCCCTGGAAGTCCTCTTCTCCTGTTTCCCTAATCTTTCAAATCATTCAGATTCCCATTTGTTCCACAATTAAAGGTCCCCTCCTCCCTCTTCATCCAAGAATCCTTTGGCGAGAGCTTTGGTAGTGGCTTGATCACATTCTGAATTTGAGATTTGCCTGTAATGAGCAGTTTTTTGCTAGGCTCTGCTCCTAGGAGCCCAGGAGTCAGGACATCTGAGGAAGGGCTACATTCATCACTGATCTCTCCCTTAACCACCCCCTTCATAGTTATCTGGAATAAGCTCAAATTTCATTGATTTTCCTACAGTGATAAATTGACAGCCTTCCTTTTTTTTCCCACAGAAATCAATGCCAGTAAAATGACTGCTACAGCCTACTCCCTGCTTTGAATACACCATTAAAATAAACCATGTCTGTGTGCAAACATGTGTGCACCCAATGAGATGTGCTTTTCAAAGACCCTCATGCAGTGTACACAACACTGTGCAGACATTTCAATTTTCCTCCCGGCTGTCTCGCCATCTAAAGACGAAATGTTCAATGTGGCCTGGCATCCAGTGGCAGCTGGAGGAAAAGAACTTGCAACTTTGTGTTTCTCCTCCGGAGCTCTGGGCTTGCTCTCATTTGCACTGGTGAATTGTAATGTCAGCAGCCGATGGATAGACCGCAGGACACTGGGCTGCAGCATGAAGAGCTATCCAAGGAAAATTTGTTTGTTTGTTTGTTTGTTTTTGTGGGACAGGGTCTCACTCTGTCACCCAAGCTGGAGTGCAGTGGCACCATCGCAGCTCACTACAGCCTCAAACTCTGAGGCTCAAGCGATCCTATCGCCTTCTGAGTAACTGGGACTACAGGTGCACACCAACACACCTGGCTAATTTTTTTTTTTTTTTTTTTTGGTAAGAACAGGGTTTCACCATGTTGCCCAAGCTGTCTCAAACTCCTGGTCTCAAGCGATCCACCCGCCTCAGCCTTCCAAAGTGCTGGGATTACAGGCATGAGCCACTATTCCCAACCCAAGGTGGTCATTTTAATGTGCAGCTGTTACAGGCAAGCAAATGACCTCCAGTCTGTAAAGATCTCACTTGAGTCAAAAGGAGACCATGGCTAAATTCCACTTTTAACTTCAATGTGATCCATAAACTTGAGGGGCTTTGCAAACACCATTTGGCTCAGTTACTGAGATTCTTTGTGTCATTTTGGCAGCCACCCCTGTGCCTGAGAAAGGGAGCTCAGGCCGCTGGTTGGAGTTGCTTGTGGATTCAGATATTCCAGAACTGCTGGTTATGTAGGAAGTTCATGCTGTAGAGAGGAAGATGAGTATGAGACACAGAATCCACATTTATGAAACACCAGACATTATCCTGGGCACACTCCATCCTCACAGCCATGTTGTGAAGATACTTACATATGCTCTGTCCGGCATCCAGGGAAATTCAGGTCTGGAGAGGCATGATAACTGGCCCATGGTTACCAAGGATCTGAAAGACACACCCACAAAGGCCTAACTCAAATCCATGTATTTTTACCATTGCCAGTGAGACAGAATCTTCCATATATTATGTTTATTTGTTTGCATTTATTTGTTTTATGAAAAAGGTCTACACTTTCTGCAGCTGTCACTTTTGCCAGCAATGAGGATACCTTTCTGGATGATGGAGGGCTGTTTCTGTAATATTTATCCCTGCAAAGTAAATATTTCTGTCTCCACCATGTTCCAGAATTTCCCTGTTGACAGCTTCATAGATTCTTCTTTTTCTTCTCTCTTGAACATCCAGCTATTGCCGGGGACAGGATGACTGGGTGCAACTGGTTCTTTTCACTTTTGACTGTGGACTTCTTGCAGCCAACGGAAGAAAGGCTGGCCGGTGATCCACACTGGGCGAGGATTGGAGGCCAGGGCTGTGAAGGGGAAGTGTAGATTGCATCCTAAGTGGTGATCCCAGGGGAAGACCGACCCACTAGATAGCAAAGCAGAGGCTTTCCACACAACGTTTGGGACCAATATATATGGTTCCCTGAAGTCATCTTGCAGATTTATTTCTGTAATGTTCTCACATTTATTCCCTTCTCTCTTTTCCCATCAGCACTGCCCAGAGAGGTTGAGTGATTTGCTCCAGGTCACACAACTAGTAAGTGGCTGAGCAGGTCATTAATTCTAGGCTTTCTGCCTCCCTGGCTTGTGAGCTTAACCATTGCACTGTAGCTCTAAGACCCTTGGTGAGCCAGGCCCCCCTTTGTCTCCAGCCTCGGCCCTCAGATATCTCACTATGGCCCTTTAACCTCCAGCCCTGGAGCTTAATTCGGTACCTCTGATAGACCACATTCTTCCTTGTATTTAGATCTTTTCACAGGCTATTCTGCAGTCTGGAATTCATTTCCTCACTTTACCCTCTCTTTCAAAAAGAAAATCCTCCAGGAACCTACTCACAATCATGCTCAGCTTAAAGTTCCTCTTTCTGAGGGGTCTCCCATCACTGACCTTCTCCCCACACTGCACACACCCTGCCTCATGCCCAGTTAGGGGCTCTGTGCACCCCCACATCCTAACACCCATCACACTAGAGTGTAACTTCATATTTCACATTCTGTCTCCCTCTCTGTGCACTCTCTGAGGGCAGGTGTTTGTTCACAGCTGTGCCCCTGCAACTGATGCCTGGCTCGCAGTAGGTGCTCAGTCAATGTTGAATGGATGAAACGTGAATGAACAAGTCAGAGAACCAGTGCCTGTGCCCATTTGCCCTGTTGTTCCCTGGCATATTCTTCTCCATGCTTTGGCACAAGTCACAGCTCACATTCTTCCTCTGAGTATCACTCCGTGAAACCTAGGGGGCCACCAGGGCTGTCTTTGGGGGCTCAGAGATCTCTAGGCTCAGACAAGGATGCCCAGTAAAAGTAGTTTTCATAGAAATGAGCTCCAGTACCAGGATCCTGAGAGAGGCTCTAGACATGAGAGACTTGGGTTGTGTGAAGCCTCCAGGCTTCACACTCGAGGAAGGACCTGGAGCAGGCAGAGTTAGAGGTGAGGGTGTGTCTGGAGACCAGTTCTGGACTGTGATTGTGAGTTCTGGATGCCCGAGCTGTACAGATGGATCTTTACAGTGGCAATAGCCAACTTGACCCAGAAGTCCAGAGCATAAGAGGCTCACTGCTGGAACACTGTTTGTGTCAGGCCCTGCCAAGCACTTCACAGACTTGATCTCATTGACTTCTTATGAAAACACCTCCCAGGTAGGTCTAGTCCCTGGTTTTGAGTCCCCCGGTAAAGGAAGGGGAGCAAAGATGGTGAGCACTTGCCCAAGGTCTTAGTTACATGAAGCTGAGCCAGGTCTCAGAACCCAGGTCTGTGCTGCTAACGTCACCTCCCCGTTCATGTAGGCCACACTCTGGGAATGCAAAGGTGAGGTCTCTCTAATTCTAATCTCAGTGGATCTGATTAGGAGTTGTTGGGCCAAAGTTATTAACTTTCATTTCAGATGTACTGCCCTGGGTCTCCTATGCATCTTCTCTGTGACAGGCAGCACTGGAAGAAAGCAAGGCTCTGTCTCACCCAGCACACGCTTTTCAGGTGCTGAGCACAGCACGCTTGAGCCCAGCAGTTCAGAGAAGTCAAACGAATTCAGCCTCTGCATGGTCGTGGAACTTATTATCCTGGGTGAGGGAATGATGGATGATTTTTCTTCAAGTTCTGTACTTTTTAAATTTATAAAAACAAGGCATTTATAGTCCAGGAAAAAAGTTGTAAATAATAAATAAATTAGCAAATACACTTGCAAGATGTCAAGGAGCTGTATCCCTCCCTGCCCTTGTTCATGCATTTCTCTTAGTCTGGATTGTCCTTCCCTCCCTTGTCAATGCATTAGTGTCTTACTTATTTTGCAGGGTCCAGCTCAAATGCAGCCTCTTCTTGATCCCATCTCAAGCTGATTCCTTGCCTATTGTCTCTCTTCCTCACTAGAATGTAAACCCCATGAAGGCAAAGGACCTTGTCTGTCTTTACACTGTCTTATCCCCAAGATATAAAAGGGTGTCTAGCATGTAAGAAAAACCCATAAAAGTTTTTTTCAGTGAATAAATGAATATACCCACATTCAATTCCTAATATCCATCTCTGTCTATCCCATCCTGCCTTCTGCCTCAAACTATGGCAGCTATTTCTCTCTCTCTCTTCTACACTGGCCTACTTGAAAAACTTATTTCTGTGGCCCCCATAGCACAGAGCTTAGTATATAATAGACCTCAGTAAATGAATGTTTGCTGTCAACTTCAAGGTAAGGAATCAGGATGCAAAGGGCTACATCTCACCCCCTTCTCTGGGGAATGAGCTGCATTGTCAGGAACTGATTACAATTTGATGCTCCCTGGGGAGGGAGAACTGCCCCTAACCACCCAGGATGGGGAGTTATGAGATGAAATAGCTTATGGAGGTTGTCTCAGTGCCCCAGAGTTGCTGCTTTATAAGGAAGGAGAATACAAAAGCACAACAAAATCTACTAAAGCTAAATTTTGAAAGGTAAAGATGACTTTCCCCTTGGATTCAACCAAGTAGCTGCTCTCACCTGAGCCTTCCTCCCAGGCAGCAGAATTACTCCTTGTAGCTATCAGGGGGAACATCTGCATTTCTTCCATCCTTCCCTTCAAACTTTGAGACCAGCATTTTGTTTGTGGAATCACTACCTACATTGTTGGAGATGAGGGGATAATGGGCAGCAGGAGGCAGATCTGGAGAGGCTGAATGATGGGCATCTTGGGCTCCGGAGCTGAAGACACAGATTCAAACCCTGCCTCTGCTCTGCCTGGCTGTGTGTCATTAGGCAGGTAACTTAAATGTCCTGCCCCTTAGTCTCTAAGATGGGAATGGTGATGATAATGGAATTCACCCAGAGGATATCAAGAAAATTAGATATAAAACACTTAACACAAAACTTGTAGGATAAAACCTAGAGGAAAATCTTCATGACCTTGGATTTGGCAATGGATTGTTAGATAGGACCACAAAACCACCAGCTACAGAATTAAAAATGGGTAGGTTGGACTTCATCAAAATTAAAAACTTTTCTACACTAAAGGACAGCTTCAGACTCGGAGAAAATATTTGCAAATCATACATCTGGTAAGTCTAGTATTCAGAATATATAAAAAGCTCAATGATAAAAAAAGACCTGATTAAAATAAATAAATCAATTAAAAAGTGAGCAAAGGACTTGAATAGACATTTCTCCAAAGAAGATATACAAATAGCCCAGAAGCACATGGAAAGATGCTTAACATCATTAGTCATTAGGGAAAAACAAGTCAAAACCACCATGAAATACCACTTCACACACACTAGGATGGCTACAATTTTTTTAAAAATTGAAAATAACAAGTGTTTCTGAGGATATGAGGAAATTAGAACCTTCCTATAATGCTGGTGGGAATGTAAAATGGTGCAACCACTGCAGAAAACAGTTGATGGTATTTCAAAAAGCTAAACATACAATTACCATATGACCCAGGAATTTTACTTCTAGGAGTACACCCAAAAGAATTGAAAACAAGTGTTTAAAAAATGTGGGCATGAATGTTCATAGCAGCAGTATTCATTGTAGCCAAAAAGTGCAAACAACCCAAATGTCTATCAACAGATTAATGGATAAACAAAGTATGGTATATCCATACAATGGAATATTATTCAGCAATAAAAAGAAGTGAAGTACTGATAAATGCCACAACATGGATGAGCTCTGAAAACATTATGCTAAGTGAAAGAAGCCAGGCATAAGGTCATATATTATACGATTTAATTTCTATGAATTATCCAGCATAGGCAAATCCGTGAGAAACAAAAGTAGGTTAGTTGTTGCCAGGGGCAAAGGAGAGGGCAGGAATGGCAACTGACTCCTTAATGGACATGAGTTTCCTTTTGGGATGATGAAAATGTCTTGGAACCACTTAGAAGTGATGGCTACACAGCATTATGAAAGTACTAAGTGTCACTGAATAGTACACTTTAAAAAACGTTTCGGCTGGGCACAGTGGCTCACGCCTGTAATCCCAGCACTTTGAGAGGCCAAGATGGGTGGATCACCTGATGTCAGGAGTTCAAGACCAGCCTGGCCACATGGTGAAACCCCATCTTTACTAAAATTACAAGAATTAGCCAGGAGTGGTGGCGTGTGCCTGTAATCCCAGCTACTCAGAAGGCTGAGGCAGGAGAATCACTCAGGAGGCGGAGGTTGCAGTGAGCTGAGATCGCACCATTGCACTCCAGCCTGAGCAACAAGAGTGAGACTCCATCTCAAAAAAGAAAAAAAAAAAGCTTAATTTTATGTTATGTCAATTTTACTTTCATTAAAAAGAAACATGTAGGTCAGAAAAGCAGTCAGTAAATGGTGCCTTTACTACTACTTATTATGATTATATTCCCTTTCCACTGGAGATCAGCTTTTCCCGAAGGCTGAATGGTAAGATATGTTAGGAGGTCCCACAACAGGAAGTGCAGAGATGGAAGGATGAAGGAGGAGCGGGGAGACTGTGGCAGGTTTGGTCTTTCCCAACCCTCTAAGCACTCACTGTGTTAGGGACATCCTGTGTGGATGAGTAGACTGGCAGGTAGAACCATCTGCCCCCTGCTGCCTGGGGCAGGACCACAGGACAACACTGGCAGACACAGGGGTGCAGATGGGAAGATGCTTTTTTGGCACAAGCCATGGACTTAGGTAGTATGGCCTGCGCCTCCCACTGCCTGGCAACACAGCCAGCTCACCCAGGCTGCTGTCTTCTGGGTGTCAGTTGCACAGTTGTACACTCCTGACAATGTGTTCCATGGCTTCGGTCAGGGTTCAGGGTCCGTGTCTCCAAACTCTAAGATCAGGGACTGGAAGAGGCCTGAAAGCCCTCCATCCGTTCTTATTTGGCAGATGGGGAAACTGAGCCTTGGGGATGTAGCATCAGCTTGCCATATTCCTTGCTCAGCCACCCTTCTCTGCAATAGAGACTGGAATTTTGGTCATCCCTTTGCTGTAGTACTCTATCTGCAACCTTTTGGCTTTAATAGTTTATATCTTGACAAAACAACTTGACCTGGGGCAAAAGATTAAACAGGAAGCTCGGGAGTGTTCATTTTGGGGAAACAGCATGGCTTTTGAGGAAAAGCAAGAAAGCTTGGACAGCCCAGGGCAACCCCATCTTGTTAATAATAATAATGACTTCCATGTTTTTAAGGTAGTTACATGGTGGTCAGCACATAGATGCCAGAACCAGTCTGTCTGAGTTTGAACTCTAACTCTCCACTCATAAGCTGCACGACTTTGGTTAAAAGGCTTAATCTCTCTATGCCTCATTTTCTTCATCTGTAAAATGGGAATCATAATGGTATATATAAAAGCTTCCAGAATTTTGCCCAGCACATGGTAGGGACTTGATAAACAACAGTGATTATAATTCCTATTGCTGATATTAATTAGTATGATTACCTGGGGAAACCTATATGAATATGCTTACTTTTGCCAAGGACCACTTTCCAGAAACAACAAACTGCAGAACCAACAGGGTCAACAGCATGCCTTTTGAAAAACTGGCCACAAATTGCATTTTTACAAAATCTAATTTTCTCATTAACCACTTATTTGGGAAATGCTTTGTCTTTGAAATCATGTGAGGACTCCATCTTGGCTTGGCAGGTACTCCTCTGGCTTTCAGGCGTGAGCTTGCTGTTTCCTTTGCCTGAAACATTCTTACCTCCCACCTCCACCCAGACATCTGTGTGGCTACCTTTAGCACTTCCAGCACTTCTTTTCCCAGAAGTCACCTTCTCAGTGAGCCCATCCCTGGGCACCCTGCTCAAAATCTCAGCTACCCTGCCCCTACACTTCATACCTGTCTTCTCAGCTTTGCCTTTTTCTTCTTGGCACCTTGTCTGACATACCATAGTATTTATTTTGTTGGTTACCTACTCCCAACTGGAAGGTATTTGAGGTCAGGGATTTTGACCATTTTGTTCATGACGTTTCTCCAGCGCTCAGCACACATCTGAGCTCACAGTATGGACTCAATGACTGTGGCATGTGTTAGTATATAGGTGGGAAGGAGGATTTCCTGGCGGGTTCTGATTTTAGAATTCACCTGGTACAGCTGAGCTTCACTGAGCTGCTACCCTGTGTCAGCTGTGGGCAGTGCCTGACATCTGCCATTTCACTTCGTCTTCACAGAAGCCTTATGAATGGGAAAGCTAGGGCTTAGAGAGATTAAGAAACTGATCTGGTCACCAGCTTATAGGTGGTAGAGCCTGAGGACTGTGCTTTCTTGTCCTGGACAGAAAGTGCTGTCTTTGCCCTCCCCTGTACGCAGCCTGTCAGGGAGGCCTCCCTGGGTGGTTTCTGAGCTGGCTGCTTTGCAGGGCTAGAAGACCCATCCCTCCTCACCTGTTTGTGTCTGTGGGCGGCTCTTGGCAAGGGCGCTGTGTCAGGCGGCCCAAGTGCTTTCAGCACTTGGGGGTGGCAAGCTAATTAACTGGCCTGCTGAGCAGTTGGTGGATGACTGGGGATTGTCTGAAGTCTGCCTAGAACCATGGCCTGGGGCAGGGCTCCTTCCAGCAACTTCCCTGGAGAGCTGGCTGCAGGGCAGGGCCAAACCAGCCATCATGATAGGGTGAAGGACATTTTCTATCAAAAGAGGATGTTGGACAAGAGTTGGAAAGACCCAAGTTCTGATCCTGGCTTTGCCACTAGCTAGTTGTATAAAACCGAGCAAGTTCCTGAGCATTCCTAGTTCCCCCTGCTTACGAAATGTCAGCAGTGATCATGCTTACCTCCCAAACTTATTGGGAAAATATATGCAATGTGATTAGCCCAGATGCAAGAATAAATGTTAGATATTTTTATTATCTACAGCCCCCCTCATCTGTAAAATGAAAAGTTTCATTCAGTAACCACAGGCCTGGCACACAGTAGGTGCTCAATAAATGTTAATTCCCTCTCTTGTCCCTTATTCTTCCTTTAGCATCAGATTCCTGGCCTATGTTGTCCCTGGGGCTCCAACACTCCTGGCCCTGGCCTAGAGGTTTTCTGTGGGCTCATGGCTAAGGAGCTATCTTCCCAGGGCAGTGGGGCTAAGTGCTGGGGTGGCCATTCTTGAGCCATTGTATTAGAAACCCCCTCTTTTTCCTTCTTTACTTCTTTCATTCCATCCAATTTATTTTTATTGATCAACTATTAAGTGCCAAACATAGTGAATATAGCTGTGAGCAAGACAAGGTTCCTGCTACCGTGGAGCATAGGTCCAGTTAGAATTAGGTAGAGAGAAAGGAAATGAACAACCATGCAAGAAAATAAACCCTTTGAAAAGTAGAAAATAGAATGGTAGAATAGAAAGTGATGAGTGTGGGGAGAATAGCAAAGCCACCTTAGATGGGGAGTCAGGGAAGTCATCACAAAGGAAACAACATTTGAAGCAGGACTTGAAAGGTCAGAACAGGTCAACCATACTCAATTGGGCGAAAGGGTTTTCTGCTGAGGGAACAGCACAGGTGAAGGCCATGAGGAGGGATGGAGCTTAGCTGGTGCCCCTGTTCTTCCTAATGGGAAGTGCCCAGTAAAGACGCAGCTTTGCACTTTCAGTCCAGGCAAAGCAATCAGCCTGCATCTTCAAGGGTTGGCTGCACTTAAGATCCGGGGTGCTGCCAGGATGTTCTTTTTGCAGTTAATTTGCTGCAACTGGCAGAAGTTAATCATGTCCACATTCCTCAAGGCCCCTGCCAAAGCTGGCCCTTCTCACAGATGCTGGTTTAAATTAGAGGGGTTGTTTGTGGAAGACTAGATTTAGCAGCAATTAACCCCAAACTGGTCCTATTGCCTTGCCCTCCTAATGGGCAGGTGGAAGCATGCTGGGCAAGGCTGGCATCTAGCACAGGCGGTGGATGCTTGCTCTTGCCATTGCAATGACAAAGGAGCCCATCAACTCTCCTCCTAAGCCTCCCTGGGCTCCTACAGCATCCAGAATGCCAGTCAGACCCACTGTTTTCCCATCCAAGGTACTCCGCGCCTGGCCCTAGCCTTGCTCCTGCCTCTTCCTTGCTGTGCACACTCCTGCTCCACCCCACACCTTTGCCTGCCTTGTCTCTGTACCCTCAGGAGAAGCTCTACTCATTTTTCCAGACTGTGCTCAGATTCTACCCCCCTATACAAGTTCCTCCTTGGACACCCCTGGGGAAATTCACCTTTTCTTCCCCATTCTTCTAGTTTCTCTTTGCACATAAGCCCTTTAAGGCATCGGTCATCATCTTTATTGTGTTGGGAAGACTGAGTTCCAATTAAAGTGGGAGCTCCTGATGGCCAGGGATCCACGTCATTCATCTCTGCAGCTACAGGGCCTAGCGTGAGCTTTGACATCTCATTCATTCAGTCATTCATTCAGCAAATGTGTTTTGAAGGTCACTGTAGCAGGCACTACGAGAGGTAAGGGAGTCACAGCCGTGGACAAGGTGTGTTCCCTGGTTTTAAGTTGCTCCTAGCAAAGAGGCCATTGTAACACAGAGGGCTGAGCAGATTATGGTGCCGAGCAGATTATGGTGTGGACTCTAATAAGAGATGCCCAGTGGAGCCTGGGGTGGTTCAGGATGGCTTCTTTAATTCATACAGAATGAGGAATCTGAGGCTCAAAGGAGTGAAATGACTGGCCCAAGATCTCACATCTAGTATATGGCGGAGAAAGTGCTCAAATCCAGGCCTAAGTGCCCTTTGCACACAGCCATTTGTGGAATGGGTCCTCCTCTGTCTACACTCCCCATTCCAAGCTAGCACACTCCTTTCTGATCCTCAGCCACAAAATAAACAGGTGAGGGATTAGACCCACTTGGCCAGAGACTGGGCAGCCTTGCCAGATTCCGATGCAAAAACCTGTTTTCAAGCTACTTCAAACTTTTGAAGGTTCTTGAAGTCATAGAGAGGCTCTCAGCCGAATCCAAGGCAAGTGAACAGATTTCCCATCTGCAGGGTATTTTGAAACAGCTTGCTTCTTACTCATGTTTTATTTGTTTGTTTTTCTATTACAAAAATAATGCATACTAATTGTAGAGAATTTGGGGAGAAAGACAAATCACCCATAATTCCACCACCCAGAAATAACCATTGTTACTATTTTGGTATATTGAGATAGTTATTTGGGGATATTACTTAGAAATTGCTATAATATATAATTGCTGTTTATTAATTTATGCAAATACATGAATATGATTTAGCTCGTTGTAAAACTTACACATTCCAGTGCCTGGAAATTTCAAAGATCTGCTGTTCCCAAAGAGAGCTCTTAAACCTAACTCTGTATGGTCCTTTTCATGTGAATAACATATATCTGTTTCCCTCCCTGCCTTCTCTACCAGTCTGTGTGCTTCAGAAGGGAACCCTGAGCCTTTCTCATCATTCCCTCTTTAGCACACAGTGCATAGCAGACACACAGCACTGGATGGAATGGATGCATCTGTGGCCCGGGAAGGTGTCCTGGGGTCCTTCCATTTGGCTGTCTTAGGGTAAGTGGTGCTGGGTATGTATTTCTAAGGACAGTTTCCCCTTCTCCACTGTGTTCACTAAGGAATTAAAGTATCTTACAGCAGGAATTTGTCTTTTTCATCAAGGAATCCCTGGGTGCCAGGAAGTGCCTTGCACAAAGAAAGCCCTCAATCCATGTTTGTAAAAGGCTGAATGACCTGAATAATGCCACTGTTTGGTAAATAGTGTGCATGGATTATCACCGCAGCCATATGACGTGGGTCTAACTGTATCTTTATTTATCACATGAGGAAACTGAGGCACAGAGAGGTTAAGCAGCTTGTCCAATGTCGGTGTGTTGCTAACTGGCAAAAGCCGAACGTGTTGTCAGCCTCCATCAGTGTTCTGTTTGCTTCCTTCATGGTGCTGCTTTTCAGATACCTGTCCTCAGATACCCACCTGGCGAAGGAACCTGTTGGCTCGCGCCCCTTCACTTTTCTAAGGCTGGGTGAAATACCACAAGGGTGGGGCCACTGACAGGAAAGATCTGCCACAAGGGCGCAGCCATCCGTGTGAGCCACCTGGCCTCTGGGCCCTGACCCGGCTTCTCCTGGGCCCCCTAGATGCGCAGTGTAGCCACTTCTCCCTCTGTGTCCTTCACCACCTATCTTTTTCACAGCTCTGTTTCCCCTCTTGTCAGCAGATCTCTCAACAAAATGTTTTCCATCACTGCTGCCTATTTTTAGCCCCTTTATCAGAGTTATTTCCTTTGGTAAATAGCTTCCTGGCATAGGGTGAGCAGCCTAACTCGGGCGCCAGCAAGCGCTGTGTGGATGGGGGTGTGGGTTGGGTGGGCATCTGGGGTGAGAGGGAAGAATAGAGGAGCCATGGACCAGGCCCCACCTTTGGGGGCTACTTTCTGTTCCAATGGTGGCAGCAGCAGCAGGAGCAAGATGCTCATTCATTCCATTTCAATTCGTTAAAACCATTCTTTGAGAAGGCAGCATGTGCACAGGCCTCGGAAGCAGACAATCAGCGACAGGCGCCCAAAATAGACTCAAAATCAGCAGCATTTTGTTTTGCTCAAGGCTTTTCATGCCTGCAAGGGGAGGAAAGAAAGGATCCAGAGCATTTTCTGCTTCCAAACACACATCTATTTTACAATAAGACAAATGACTCGTATTCCTGCTATTAAATCCAGCAGCGTCCCCTCCCCACCACCCCTTCTCTGAAGCCCTCGCCAGCATTTCCTTTTGTGGCTGTAAGAGAAGCAAATAGCAGTTCACGCATCTCCAGTGCAGAGTGCCTCTGCCTCCTCCGGCTCTGCCTGCGAGCTGGGCTTTTACAAGCTGAGATTTTCATAAATTAATGCTGCGCGTGCTGCTGTAGCTGCTGTAACGGCTTTCCAGAAGGTGCCGTGAGCCAGGCCCTGCTGGAGAGAAATGAGCCAGTGATTTGCTAGTGGAAGGCTCTTGGCCCCAGTCAGAGGTTAAGCCAGGCAGTTGCAGACGTCCTGGGCTGCTCTCTGAGTGCAGCCTGATGTCATTGAGCCTTTAGAAGGGACTTCGACTTGGGAGATTCCCTGGTGATCAAGGAGGCCACTTATGCAGGGGACGAGTCCCAGTGGGAGAGCGGGATGCCTAGACTCCAGTCCTGGCCCTGCCCTGTGGTGACATTGTGACATTATCCAGCCACCATCCCCTGGAGATCAGTTCTTCCTAGTATATACTCTGAGTACAGTAACACCTCCCATTTGTAGTACTTACAAAATGGGAATTTAACACTTATGTGTGAAATATGTTGACCATCTAGGTCAGGGGTCTGCATACTTAGGCTCGTGTGCCAAATCTGGCCATAGCATTGATAATAAATTATCTATGGCTGTTTTTTGCACTACAGGGCAGGGTTGAGTAGTTGCCATGCAGAGTGGATGGCCCTAAAGCCTAAAATATCTACCCTCTGGCTCTCAACAGGAAAAGTTTGCTGCCTTTGGTCTAAGTAGTGAGTCCCAGGAGAGCAGAAACCCCTCTGAGAGGTTTAGGGACACATTCACACACCCAAGATTACTCAGCTAGTAAGTGGCCTAAATGTCAGTGTGTGTGTGTGTGTAAGTTTCCACATCCAGGACTATCAGGGAAGTGATCAGTGGAATGTATACAGGTAGAGCCAGAATTTGACAAAAAAGAAATCCCTCCCAAAAATAAAAGCTATATGATGAGTATGTAGGTGGGTAAGCTCAGTGCCTGACTTAATGTTTCTGAGCAAGGAATCTATTCAGGCAGACTCTCCACCACCTCTGAGCTGTGTGGCCTTGGGAAAGTTTTTAACCTCTCTGAGCCTCAGTTGTCTCAATTGTCAAATGGATATGATAAGACTTATTTTGCAGGACTATTATGAGAATTCAGCATGATAATTTAAGTACATGCTTAACGTGGTTCCTGGCAAATATTAGGGATTCTCTCCCAGGCCTGGTTCCCTTCAGTGGTTCCCACTGCTAATGACAAGGCCTTCCTTGGTCTTCATCTATCTGCCCTTCATAACACAGCTCAAGCAGCTGGACAGAGAGGAAGAAAGGGCCCTGACAGTCATGGGTGGCAACTGAGTATAGAGGTTGAAGTGTTTTAGAATCACTAGACCTAAGTTCAAATCTTGACCCTACTACTCACTGAGCCAGATCACCTTGAGTATGTTGATTTACCTTTCCAAGCCTTGCTTTTCTCTTCTGGAAGATGGGAAGGAAATACACACTTTGTTGTAAGGCAATAATAAAGAGTAAGTGCAATGATATGTGTTAGGCATTTAGAATAGAACCTGGAACTCAGTAAGGGTAAATAGTAAGCACCCAATAAATGTTATTCCCCTCCTACATGACCTGGTCTAGGTAGATTCTAGCTTTTCTGGAATTCTCATGTGAATGATTGGCGTTGAGCATCTCTAGACCCCTCTTGGACCCTACCTTGGAGACAGAGGTCTCTGAGAAGGCTCCTGTCTATCCTGTCTCACTTAAGTGGAAAGTACTATAAAACCCAGAGGTCCAGCACATTAAACCAGCCCAGCTATGATCCTGGCATGGGGACCAAACAATATCTTTGAAAATATGTGTTTTCCTAGATAAAACCTCTAATTGGACAATTGTATCTTTTGGCCTTATGCAGACTTTATAACTTTAAAAGCTCTTAAACGGAAAGCTCTATGAATGGGATATATTTATTTCTGTGGCACTCTGACTCGTGCTGTTGACCTGACCTGGGGGTGGGGCTTCCAGGACTTGCTAATTTCCCTTTGCCAGGTGGTTGTTACTGTGCCTGCACCCTCGGAGAGCCACAGCCAGTTGTCACTGAAACCCAGAGGAAGGGTTTCTGGTTGCCTAAAAGATTGTCCTGTACCCAGATTGATTTCCCAGGAAAAGAACATGGTGCTTGAGAATTTCTCTGGGAAGCATCACATTTTTCTTTAAAAGACTGAAAGTTCATTTTATCAGGGCTTTTTAGTCCTCATAGAAAATTCTTACAGTCTGGGTTGAAAGCACCTGACTTCAAGGGTGGATTCATGGCTGATGAACACTTCCTTTGGGTACCCAATTCCAAGAACTCTTCTGAAAGTAAGCAACAGAGCTACAAAGACATTTCCAGACTAAAATCACAATGACACTGACTGCACACAGAAAATGTGCTAATTAGGATAACACAAGCTTCCATAACAAGAAGGTACCACAATGTATAAAGGCACAAACACAATAGAAATTTAGTTCTCATTCGCATTTTAGTCCAAGGCTAACATTTCTGGTCAGTGGATAGCTCTTCTCCACCCAATGATTCAGGAATCCAGGCTCGTTCCATCTTAAGGTTCCACTGTACTAAGCAAGAGAGAGTATAGATTATGGAGGCCAATTAGCTTCAGTAAGGGAAATGTGCCAAAATTGAGGCCATAAAAAATTAAATGTGATATGCAAATAGAGTGCCATTAGGTCTAGTACCTGGCCAACCATGAGGACTGTCACTATCTTCACCTGCAAATCTCCTGCCCTTAGATCAGTGTCTAGCATATAATAGGTGCTTAGTAAATGTTTGTGAAAGAAATGAATGAATGAATATCCCACCAGCTCTATTCCTTTCTTCCCTGACTTGGGTCACCTGACAGAAAGGCCAAATTCCTGGTCAACTATTTCAGGCCATTTCAAAGGTATATCTGTTGGGCCCAGAGTCCAGTGGTTGGTCAAATGTTCCTCCTTCTGCTCCCACAAAATCCTGAATTACTCATCCATTTTACAAATTGCTTTTATTAAAGAGAAATTTAAAATTATATAAATTTAGGAGTATACAAAACAATCTGGTATATGGGTGTTTTGCCCAAGGATCTCTGATTAGAGGTTCCCTTAGAGGGCATCTAGGCCCAGAGCTGCAAAAATGACCCAGTTCATGAGCCAACCCACTTGGCAGTGGCCTCCTGGAGATGAATTCTGAAGGCAAGCATGCTGTGATTGATTAGTAATGTCTACCATATGCAGAGAAAAGGAAAATGATAAGCAAAGTCCTGTGTAACCTGCTAGACCCTATCAAGTCTAAGATCCTCATATGTATAGGGCTGAGGTTCAAAGAGAAAAAGTGGTACACAACTACCACTGGAGACATAGGTTGGAGGGCCTAGGAGGTCATTGGAGGCAGAATGAAAAAGGATAGAAAATGGTGGAAGTTCTGCTGGAAAATTCTCTTACAAATAGAGAATGTAAGAGAGCTAACTGCTAGGAACTAGCCAACGATTGTAGCTACCTCTAAGAAAAAAGAAAGGAGTCAGAGCATGGGGTATGATGTGGTTGGAATCTTGCTGGGCTTGGTCAGCCTCCTTTGTGCCAGGTTAGGGGTGGGGGGGAAAGAAGCCTGCTGTCCTTGCC
Source organism: Chlorocebus sabaeus (assembly GCF_047675955.1). Classification (NCBI taxonomy): domain Eukaryota; kingdom Metazoa; phylum Chordata; class Mammalia; order Primates; family Cercopithecidae; genus Chlorocebus; species Chlorocebus sabaeus. The sequence continues at coordinate 45,253,100 of NC_132904.1, read as the reverse complement.
CATGTTTCTTTCCATATATCATAAGGTAGTTTCGTGAACCCAGTGGGCAATAGGTAGATGGCTGGGACTCTCCTAGGCCTCTGAGATGCCTCCCATAGAAATCTGGGCACAGAGGGCACCGTCCAGTCCCAGAGCACCATGACTCACCATACCTGGTGCTTCCTCTGTGCCTCCTCTGTGCTGGCTGCTGGGGGTCCAGAGACATTGAATCATGGCCCTCAACCCAGGTGAGCTCACAGTCTAGAAAGAGACAGAGAAGTCCTCTGTTTCTTGGATCCTAAGATGATATTGGTTACAAAACAGTTTATCAGTTTAATGACAGAATTTTAGGAAGACAAAAAAGCAAACAAAAAAACAACCAACCAACCAAACAAACAAAAAAAATCTCCCAGCTTAACCTGAGGCAGATTGTAGGAGCTATCCTGATTTTACCAAAGGAAAAATGGGACCACCTACATGATTTTTAATCAAAGAAATAAATTCAATCAGTGGTTACAATACAGAGTGATCTGTGCTGTGATGTGGAGAGTGCTGGGGAAGGTGTGCTTGATTATGCCTAGGAAGGGAGGTCAGGAAGGTCAGGGCCCTAGAAAAAGGACATTTGAGGAGGAGTATGCCAGGCTGACAAAGCGGGAAAGGGATTCCCAGCAGTGGGAATGGCATGGTCAAAGGAACAGGGCATATCCATATCCACAATAGCAAGAGCATGTGTAGGTGAGCCTGGATAGACAGACAGACAGACAGCATGCAAATGGCGAAGGTCCTCTACGTATCTAGAGCAGCCATTGGGAAGTGAGGCTCCGGCCAAGAGAGAGCCATAGCAGCTTTCAAAACGGGGGCCCAGAAGCCGATCAGCCATCACAGCTCCATCTCCTTCAGCTGCTCCCCGTGTGGGAGCACAGGTGCTTGATAACCAAGGGATGGTCTATTTAAAGCCACCTGTAAGTTGGTTCGAGAAGGCACACTGTAGGGTAGAGGAGGAGAGAGGGAAGGGGAATGTCAGGAGGAAGAAGCATGCGAGAGGGCTCAGGAGGCGGGATTCCAGTCTAGGCTCAGCCCTGAGCTCACCGTAGGGCCTGGGGCAAGTTCCTGCCTCTCTGTGTGCCTCAGTTTCCTCAGTCTCAGTCTCACGCAGTGGTGAATTGTGCAGGCTCAGGAACTAGGTGTGTGGGTCCCAAGCTAGGCTTCCTCACTTGTGATCTGCAAGCATTGGTCAAATTACTTAACCACTGTGCCGACGTTTTCTCCTCTGTAAAACTGAGATAATAATGGTACCTACCTTTTAGAGTTGCTGCGAGGATTAGATGAGGTAATGCATGTAAAGCATTTATAGCGGTGCCTGGCACACACTAAACACTCAAAATCAGCTATTTTTAAAATTATGATATGATGATAGTGTTGGACTAGCTTAGTGGGTTTTAAACCTTAAACCTTGGAACCTTTCTCCTAACATATTTGGAACTTCAGTGGGTGAAAAAGGTCACATTGAGCTCTTTTGGTTGGAAGGTGGAGACTCTGAGCCTTGCCACTTTAGCATCCCCCTTACCCAGGCCTGCCTCCCAGCTCCCCGCACCCCAGGCATCTCTGCAGAACCTTTAAGCTCCAGGAAACCCAGATTGAAAGCAATTATCCCAGAGGATCTCTGAAGTCTTTTCAGTTGCTCCTTTTCTCCAATTCTTGCTTCAGACACTTGAGTTTATATCTGGAAGAGCTTTCTTTGATAGCTCAAAATCCATTTTCCAAAAGCATCAACTGAACCAGGCCCTGGGGGACAGTGTGGTAAAGGCAAACCAAGGCAGATATGGAGAGATGAGGAAGGTATTTGAGCAACAATCCTGACTGCAAAAACCCACAAACAACCAAATACCACCATTATGGTTTTTACTTTAAGTCAATACATTTTTATTTAAGGAATTTTACATGTGATTCATTCCACTGTCCATCAGGGTCACCTTAGTTCTTCCAAATCTTGAGTCAAGATTTATCTTCAAGATAGGCCTTTCTAGAGATTCATGCTTAATCCACAGTCGTTCTGTCCATCTTAGTTGGGCTTCTTTTATCTCCACTTGAATACAGACATACTGATGAAATACTTTAAAAACTTCCTACCCAGAATCTTTAGGGTCTTGTTCTTCAAATAATTCACTTTAGGGCCCTAGCAGTTGAATTGTGGAAAGCATATTGCTATTTTGGCTAATGATCACACATGTATTATTCTTTAATATTTTTCTAATGTTGAAGTTGTGTTGCATCCCATTTTCACTCGTGACCTTAGCAGAAATGTTACAGGTCTCATTGTCACCACTGTGATGTGTTTGCTGTGATGGAAACATAGCTTGTTTCTCAATGTAGCCCCATTAACAATCTCCGGATGGCATGATCAACAGTGCCTATTCTCCTTGAGAATGGGGCATCACCTTCACAGTTGTTAGGATAAGCTATGCAGATGTGACTGCCTTCTTTCATCACAGTCCAGGATAGTTTCTCATCCTTTTTTCTCGAGATGGTCAGGCACTGTCATTGCCCTGTGTGCAGTATGCCATGGGTGTCTCTTCTCTACTTAGGAACTGTCTATTCTCTAATCTGAGAATAGCAGATGACCAAAAAATCAATATTGGATCTATCAAAGGGAACTAAGTATGGGCACCCCTATGTGGCCTGCTTCAAGCTGGATTCAATGATGACCCAAACAGATGTAGATCCTGACCATGCGGATGTTATTGTCTAGGGGGAAAGATCAATTAGTGTAAGTGTGATAGGGATCAGGACTTGAAAGATAAAATTCCAATGTCCAGAACAACCATTGTGGGACCCTATAACCCACAAAAAGTAGGGGTTTGCCTTCAGGATATACTATGGCTGAGCCTCGGGAGGACCCTGAAAAACTTCATCTTGAGGTCCCGAAATGGAAGATCTCTTTGCTTCCCAAGACCCACTGCAGAGTTCTGCCTGGCTTTTCAGCATATACAGAAAGCTGGCTGCTTGTTGTGTACACTGTTAGAATTGCATATGCACTTTAGACATTGGCCATTCAGCTTCCAAGGCAGGCTATGGAGGCCACAATGAGCAAAAGCTAAGGAAACAAGTCCAATCCACAGTTAAGTCCTGACACCTATCACACTTATTGATCTTCCCTCCCAGAATAGCATCTGCATGGCCAGCATCCACATATGTTTGGATCATCATTGAATCTAGCTTGAAGTAGGCCACATAGAGGTGCCCATATTCATCCCTTTGATTGATTCAATATTGATTTGTTGCTCATTCAGTGCCCATCTTCATTGACTATCCTCTGCTTGTCCTTCATCTGCATCTTCCTCTGATCACATGCCAGCTGCTTCAGCCACCTTGGGCTTGTCACTGTTCTCTAAGCACTCCCACTGCTTAATGATCAGGTTCTGTTTGCCTGGAATACCCTTTCCTGCATCACTGCCTTCTCCCACACCTACTAAGCTCCTACTCAATCCTCAAAACAATTCCAAATGCCACCTCCTCTAGGAAGCCTTCCTAGATCACCTCAGAATTTTTTATTCCTCCATTTCCTGTCCTCCCATAGAACTTACACAGTATGTGACATTCCACTTGAATATGAATTATATTTTTGTCATTGCTCCCATATGTTATAAAGCTTGATGTGGGCAAAGATTTTTATCTTACTGGTCTTCATACTTGAATGTTTGGGGGAAGTCCATGAACTTGGCCTTTTTAATTCCTAGGTCTTTCTGGGTATGCAAACTTAGACTATCTAATATGTCTGAGTTTCACTATTTCCACCTGTAAAATGGGCATTTTTTAAAAACTTGTGATAACAAGTTTATTGTGGGCATTAACTAAGATGACTTGTATGAAGTAATAATGAAAATAAAATAATAGTAATGACAGCTGATATTGACTAAGTGCTCATTTAGCCACTGCTCTGCTCTTTACAAGTAGGTCATTTAAAACATTTTTTAAAATTTTGAAATAATGATAGATTTGCAGGAAGTTGCAAAGATGGTACTGAGAGATCCCATGTAAAGATAGAACTGAGAGATCCCTTTCACCTGGTTTTCTCCAATGTTTACACGTTACATAACTATAGGACAGTTTCAGAACCAGGCAACTGACTGTGTGAGTATTGTTCTGTGTCCTTTTCTCACTTGTGTAAATTTGTGAGAATCTTACACAATCACCACCACAATCAAGATACAGAACTCTCCCATCTCCACAAAGATCTCCCTTGTTCAGCCCCTTCAGAGTCATACCCACCCCTCTCCCTTCCGCCACCCCCAGCCCCTGACAACCAACTACTAATATGTTTTCTATCTGCAAAATGTTGTCATTTCAACAATGTTATTTAAGTGGAATGGCAAAGTATGTGACCTTTTAAGATTGGCTTTGAGATCCATTCAGGTTGTCTGACTATAGTTCATTCCTCTGTTCCTGGTGAGTTCCGTGGATATGCCACCAATATACCACTGATATACACTGATATACCACTGATACATGACTGACAGACCATGGTTTAACCAGGAAAAGTATCTGGGTTGTTTCCAGTTTTTGGCTTTGATGTATAAAGCAGCTATAAATATTTGTGTATAGATTTTTATTTGAATATAAGTCTTCATCTCACCAGGATAAATGCTTGGGGGTGCCATTGTTGAGTTACATGTTTAGTATATGTTCAGTGTTTTAAGAAGGAAGTCAAACTGTTTCTGAGAGTGGCTGTACCATTTTACATTCCCACCAGCAATGTATGAGTGATTCAGTGTCTCTACATCTTTGCTGGAATTTGGTGTTGCCACTATTTTAATTTTATCTGTTCTAAAAGGTATGTAGTGACATCTTATCATGGTCTGACTTTCCATCTCCCTAATAGCTAGTGATGTTGAACATCTTTTCACTGCTTATTGGCCATCTGTATGTTCTTTTCAGTAAAATGTCTCTACATGTCATTTACCCATCTTCTGGCTGGATTGTTCGTTTTTTTAATGTGGAGTTTTGAGTATTCTTTATATATGCTAGATATGGGTCCTTTGCCAGCTATGGTATTTGCACAATTAGTTCAATTAATCCTCATAACAACTCATGAAGAAGATACTAGGATTATCCCAATTTAATAGATGAGGAAGTTGGGGCACTGAGAGGTTAGCACTGTGTGTGGCACACAGCAGGTTTCCAGGGACACATCACAGTGAGTTTCATGCAGATGGAGCTCAGACCAAAGGTATAGTACCTCAAGGTACTTTGGTAGAATGGTGGGGCTGTTGGAGATAAGGAAGAGGAGCTGAAAGTGAAGGCCAGCAATGAGTAGAGGGACTTCATACCAGGCCATCAGCCCATTTAACAGGTTGAGGAGTTGAGGCACAAGCACTAGAACAGATTGCTATCTGTCTGTTTCATTAAGTTTCTGTAAGTTTCATTAAGTCTGTGAAAATTGTGTCTCTTTTCAACTGCATCCTACCTTTCTCCTGTGCTGCAAGGTTTGATGGTAGCGGGCTGGTTTCTACCTCAGGGCCTTTTTTTTTTTTTTTTTTTTTTTTTTTAAGAAGGAATTTCTCCTGTGCCTTCTCTTTCCAGGGCACATGGAAGCAGGCTGCTGCTGCTGTCATGGAAAGCACAGGAACAGGAGTCAGGATACCAGGTGTTGGTCCCAGCATGGTAGTGAACAGTGTGGGAATTGAATGCAAATCATTTCTCTGGACTTTCTATCTCCATATCTGTAAAATAGGAGTGACAACAGCAGCTAGCTGGCAGAGTGATTGTATAGATTAAATAGAGAGGAGAGGAGGAGAATAGGGGCGTTGGTAACACTCATGGGTTCAGAGTGGAACTCTTTCCTGTCTAACCATGTAAACCTGAGCAGTGTGCTTAACTTTTCTAAGCCTGTTTTCTTATCTGAAAAACAGGGACAATCACAGTTTCTACTTTATGGGCTTGGTGTGAGGATTAAATGAGATATTGCACATAAAGCACTTGCATAGATCCTCTCTCAAGATGAACATGATTAATAATAACTAACATCTATCAAGCACTTACTTTGTGTCAGAATCTGCTTAAGTTCATCAAAATTAGGATTAGACACCAAGACAAGGACTTAGGTGCAAGTTTATATGGGAGGGGATCCCAGGAAGCAATGTGAGAGAGCAGGGAAGTGAGCTGGGGAGGAGTCATTTTGGTGGGCAGTGGGGGCTCAGTCCCACTGGACACCCTCTTAGAGACTGAGAAATGCACCTCAGAATCTCCACTGTGGTGTTTATCCACCATCTTCCAGTCCTCATTCGTGGAGGGTCACTCCTGGGGCATTCATTCCACCACATCTTTGACCTGCCCTGTGCTTGGGCTAAGCCTATAACCATGATAAGGAAGCATCCTCAGGAGAAAGACTCAGGAAGGCATTGGCACATACAAGGAACTGAACTGTCTGTATGGGGCTTTGGGGTTGACTGAGGGGAAATTGATGAATGCTAGTGGTGTCTGCTATACCACTTTAAGCACTTTATAATATTAACTCATTTACTTCATGTAACAACACTATGAAATGTTCTGTTATTATCCCCATTTTATAGATGAGGCAACTGAGACACAGAGGGGTTTTACAACTTGACCAAGGTTCTCCAGTCAGTCTAATTTCAGAGCCTGCATTCTTTTTTTATTTTATTTTATTTTTTTTGAGACAGGATCTCACTCTGTTGCCCAGGCTGGAGTGCAATGGCACGATCATGACTCACTGTAGCCTCAACCACCGGAGTTCAAGTGATTCTCCCACCACAGAGCCTCCCGAGTAGCTGGGACCACAGACACACACCACCATGATGGCTAATTTTAAAAAAAAACTTTTTTTTAGTGATGGGATCTCACTATGTTGCCCAGGCTGGTCTCAAACACCTGGACTCAAGCAGTCCCCCTGCCTTGGTCTCCCAAAGTGCTGGGATTACAGGCATGAGCCACCATGACTGGCTGGAGCCTGCATTCTTTCAAGAAGTTTTGACTATAATTCTCAGTAAAAAATATATTTTATATCACAATTCAGCTCCCAAACACACATACACTAAATAAAGATTCCTAAAACAATACTCATCTGTACCACGTGCAATACACTCTGAAATTTTCTGTTTTTTTTTTTTTTTAATCACGTTATTTTAAAAATGGTATTAGTCACCCAGTAAATTGTTTTCATAACCCAGTAATGTGCTGCAACTCACGGTTTTGGAAAAAGACAGTGTTCTAAAATTCTATTTTATAGGACTATGTTAATGTCATAAGGCTGGCATGGGGAATGATATGAGGTCGGTGCCCAGGGAAGGTTGGTTTCCTTGTGTGCCCTTTTTGGCAAACCAGAGCCTATGAGCTGCTACCTTCTAGGCTTGCATACAGAGGCCTGGCTGGACCTAGCACGTTTCTTAAATCCTAGACTTGCCCCAGTGGAGTCTGCTCAGCCTCCTCCCTGGGGATGGGCACCATCTTGGGCTGTGACCTTCAATTCACCGGCTCCCCAGAAGCCAGCTCCTCCTTGGGAGGTGAGGTTGTACCCTGTCCCCACAACATTGTCATTTCCTTCCCCTGAGTCTCTCTGTGTGAGGATTGTTCCCCTAATCAGGATGGAGACGCAGTTCATTACAAGCTGGTGAGGCAACGGCTCTGTGCTCCAGGCCCGAGACAGGCTGTCTGGGAGCTTGGCCAGCCTCCCACTGCCCCGGACACCAGGGCAGTGGCCTCAGAGCAGAACCAGCTCTCTGGGTTTGTCTGCCCCCTTCCCAAGGGACACAGGCAGACACACTGTTTGCTGAGACTTCCACAGCTTTCATTATTATAAAACCTCTGTCGTGCTCAGACAATGAGTTTCAGCAAATGATAGCACTACTTCCGAGAGCGTCTGTAGAGCACCTAGAGTAACAACTGGCCTTTATTGAGTTTTTACCATGCACCAAGCCCTGGGCTAAACGTTCACCTGCAGGCTGTTCGTCTTTACAGCAAACCCAGTAGGTAGGTATAACTATCCCCACTCTACAGATGCAGGAACAGAGGCACAGAATGTTTTGGTAGCTAAACAACTCATCAGGAGGTTAGAAGGTGGCCACACCTAGCTGGCCCCACTGACTCCACCGACTGCCTCTCTTTGCTGTGTTGCATATAAGAATGTGACTCCAAGTTTTTCCTTCCTTCTGGATCCACCTCTGGCTTCACTTTGCTCAGCAGTCAGGTGAGTTTCCACAGGTGACTTTGTCTCTCTGAGCCAAGTTTCCTCATCTGTAAAACAGTGCCTAGTGGTACTTCCTTCCTCAGGCTGTTAGGAAGAGTAAATGAAATAATGTATATAAATGCATCTCCCGGAGATCCTAACACGTAAGAAGTGCTCAATAAATCTATGTATGAAAGAGTCGATTCAGCTGTTTTCCTACTGACTTGACAGTATCCCGCAGTCATTTCCCAGAGGCATGATGTCACCACCCAGAGGATAATAGCAGCCAATCTAGAAACCTCCATGTGTTCCTGGGCTTCTCATACTAGTGCCTTGTCTTGCCCCACTGCCCCATCTCACTGACTTCCCTGGGGCAGAAATCTCCAATATGACTAATATCTCTTGGAGGGCTATGAAGAAGCCATTTATTTCCTCCAACAACAGACCCCCCCACCCAGGACGAGGAGAATAGCCGTGTGGTGGCTGCAGAGCCTGGTGCAGAAATTCTCGTTAGCTGCAGTTTAATTACTGCCTGCCGTATAGGTTTTTAATAACAGTAAGTCCCAATTAGTTTCTTGTTACTTCAGAAATAATTACTGATGGTGGACCTTTGTCTCTGTTTTAATTCCAGCTTCATTCCCAAGCTGCGGAAGTCTAAACAAGTGGGCAATTTTAGCTGGAGGAGGTGGGGAGGATTGGGGATGCATGAGGAATGTCTGCACAGAACTGCGAGTTTCACTGGGGTGCTTGTGTTTGCCTGAGATGAGTGGAGGAATGGCCGTGGCCATTTCTCATCTCTATAAAGAAAATCCTGGGCCCCTGTCTTGAGCTAAGGACAGGAGTGGGGCCCTGCTCTCAAGGGCAGGTGGGTCTGGGACGTAACATTCTCTGCACAGAGAGACCGCAGGGGAGCTGGCCTCCAGTTATGAACCATGCCAAGGGCATGCCCTTCCGCTGCCCTGGGGGCCAGGCCCCAGCTACTGACCAGCTCAGAGGCAGATGCCACCGCCCCCAACAGTGACAGGCACAGCCAGATGGAAGAGCAGCTTTCGGGAGCGGAGAGAGGGGAGACGGTGTGCCATCTCTTCCGCAAGGGCAGTGCCCCAGCCTCAGCCACACTTCTGATCTGCAGTCCAATAGACCTTTCTAGCATGCCAAAGAGAACCTGGGGGTGCCAGGGGGTCCTCAGAGCTCACACTGCACCTGTGGCACCCACAGCGAACAGCCGTCCGTGAGCCGAGGAAACTGTACACGGGTAAGATGGTCACTGAGCTTTGTTTGAAGTGGGATAGTCTCCTAGCTTCAGGGAATTCTCTTTCAGTCTGACCTGCTTTCATGCTGCTTTGTCTTTTTAACTTTTATCCTATTGTACCTGGGAAGCTATTGTAATGCTGATGAGTTATTGTCTGCTGAAGTTACATAGTGATCAGAGCTAACGTGTGGTGGGCATGCCAGACCGTCTTCTAGGTGAGGTATATGTATTTATTCATTTAATCCTCACAGAAAATGCTCTGAGGTTAGTATAATTATTATTATCAACCCTCTTTTGCAGATGAGGAAACGGAAGCACACAGAAAGATTAAGGAATTTGCCCGAGGTCACCCAGTCCATATGTGGCAGAGCTAGGGAGATTCCTTCCCAAGGAGTTTGACTCCACTGCCAAGCTTCTGACCAGCCTCTTATGGGAAGGACTTGACCCATTAGAGAATGGGATGCTTCACAATGCATATATCCCCTGTGATGTTTTTTTAGTTGGCTCTGCATAATACATTCTTTTATGGCCTGTGTGTTTGGTGATTCTTGTGTTGATTTTTGGTTCCAACTGTGTTCTCTGAAAGCTTCTCTTCATTTGAAATGTCTGGGTCCGGCCAAATGCTCTGTTCTTAGTGTTTGTGCAGTTTCCATGATGGATGAAATGGCAGGGGCACTTCTGAGCCCAGCCTAGGACTGTGGCCCAGGCCACCCACGTTTAGAGGTGACAAAGCCCTCTGTGCCATCATACTGGCCAGCCTTGGTCCTTTTCAATGTCTCCTGTCCCTCTTTCCTCATGACCAACTTGTCAAGGGAAGATGTCGCACTGCTGAGCCAGTAGTTTGCTTTTTTTCTCACCATGTTCTTTGGTTTCTTTCCCCCTGAGAATCCTTTCCAGTGGAATTGCAAATGGCTTGGCTGGAAAAACCTGCTGAAAATCCATCCTTTCTCATGTTTTCCCTCTTACCTCCTGTTCGTTTCATCCATTCGGCCAAACTGCGAGGTTGTCTTATTGTTAATAATCTGGGCTACTCTGTGTTTGGAGGTTCATTTGGAAAATTGTGTCCAGCAGGCAGAAATGCTCCACTTCATCTCAGACACAAAGGCATTCTTTGAAGGTACAAAGGGTTCAGTATTAAATAAGTAAGCAAACAAGCCTGGCCTTTGAGGAGAGAAGTGTGGAAGGGGTAGGGAGAAAAAGAAAACTGCCTCATCAAACTGTACCTCAGTTTATTTAGACAAGGGGAGCTTATTTGTGTTTATTTTATGCTCACATCCTAGGGTTTCAAGGAATGCTCCTGTAATCTACTCCAGAGGCATCAAGGCTCTTGCCAGAATCTCTTGATGGCCAATCTTTTTGAAGTGTCAGGTGAAATGCGGGTGAAGGGACTATTCTGTTTAAGAAACAGCACGAGGGAGGCTGATCCATTTTTCTAGTTACTGGGAACGTTTCCCTTCACTATGAGGGCTGATGCTCTTCTGGCAATATCTGCCCAGAAAAATCTCAAGCCTCAATGGGTATATCCCTTCCTTTTCTCTCTCTCCAAACTAAATTGCATCCCTGTCTTAGTCTGGGTCCTCCAACACAGACTGTGAGGTAAGGATTTCAGTGCAAGTAGTTTATTTGGGAAGCGATTCCGGGAAGCACTGTGAGGGAGTGGGGAGTGAGACAGCGAGGAGAAAGCCAGTAAAAGGTGTGCTAATGGGTGGGTTACTGTAATGGGCAGCTGGGCTCAGTCCCACAGGGGGCCTCCGAAGGACTATGTTGGATCTACCTCAGAATTGTCCCATGGAGGAACAAAGAAGCTGGGGTGTTTATGCACCAACTCATCTGCCTCATTCGGTGTGGTTTTCTCCTGGGATGTGGAACCCCAGCACTTCTGGCCTGCCCTGTTTGATGCACAAGAATCTCTCAGAGACAGGATGTCCCTAGGCAGAGGGACATGCCCACTGTCTGTGGATGATCTCCAGGCTAAACCAAGGGAATATGACAGGATGTCAACAGCATCTGCTAAAGCAACCAACTGCTCTAACATTGTGTGCGTTGGACAAAATTATAACAGTTGCCAATATTTACCTATAACCTCTAGCCAGTTACATGTGTATTAATCTTATTGATCTCCCAAAACGTTTGAATAGGGGCTGCTGTCATCATCTACAGTACAGCATTGTGGCCAAGAACATGGACTCTGGAGCAAGAATAACTGGGTTCAAATCTCACCTCTTCTGCTGAGTAGTTGTGTGACTTGGGCAGGTTTCTTAGCTTCCTTGAGCCTCAACTTCCATACCTACAAAATGGAGATAACAATAGTAGCTACTTTGTAGGATTGTTTTTGAAGATCAAATAAGTTAATACACATAAAAGCAATTATAATAGTAGGCATATACTAGGTATTCAATAAACACTAGCTGGTGTTATCCTACAGATGAAGGAATTGAAGCTCAAAGAGGTTCTTAGCTGAAGGTTTTGTAGCCACCAAATGGTAGAGTCAAGATCTTAACTCGGGCTTTCTGTGGCAGCATCACTTTTTCTACTATACCACGGGATTTTGTAATCATTAATACATGAGAAAGCACTTTCTAAACTGTAAAGTGCTCCACAGAAGCTTTGCTTGTATTACTAGTTCTGCTCCTTGGAACAGCAGATACAGTCTTGTTCTCTCAAGAGCTTCAGCCTGGTCTTTGAATTCTACTGTCATCTCTGTACACCTGGCTCTGGGCACAGTGTCTGACTGGGTGTCAGCTAGGTGGATGAGTTATCCAAAGCCCCAGGACTGGCCCAGTGATCCCTTCCTTCAGAGCTCCTGCCTGCAAACTTCTGCTCAAAGTCAGGCCCTATCTCTGTCACATGCCCCAATTGCTGCTGCTTCCTCCTCCCTACCACCCCTACACCCTACTTGGAACATCCTCCCTGCTCCACCATGCCTTGTGCCTGGTCCAGTGATCATCTCCCACACCACCACTTCTACAATTTCCCCTTTCCTTGCCTCCACACTAGCCCTCCGGCCTCCCCTCCTGGACTCAGAGCAGTCCTCTACTTTGTCCTTTTTGGATGGTGTTCTTGGGTATATGTGCCAGTCTGGGCTTCCTACCCTGACCATAAGTTTCTTGTGGGCAAAACTGAGTGACATTTTTTCCTTTATTCATTTATTTATCCATTGTGGTCTCAGACATGGTACCCCATCTGGTAATGGGGAAATGAGAACAGGCAGAACAAGATTGATCCATGGTTGAAGAGCTCAGTTTGGGGGAAAACTGGCATGCAAACATTGCTATCAGTGACAGTGAATCTTGGTGGGGACACAGAGCTGAGGTGCCCATAGACTAGGATCCTCTCTCTCCATGCGATGGGGTCAAAGATGAAGTGACATTAAAGCTCGGTTTTTAGATTAGGGATGATTTGGTTGCAAGGAAGAGAAACTTGCTCAAGCCAGGTCATGGAAAAGTGGGAGTGGGAACCTTTTAGAAACAAAGAGCAGGAACTTCTCCTCCAGGAACTAGAGAATCATCAGAGCTTCCAATGTCTGTCCTGCTCCTCTCTGCACGGCTTCCTTTCTGCACATAATCCTATACTGCCCAGCTGTGAACCTAGATGACCTGCCCCATCAGTGTCCCATGGTCCTGTTGTCCCAGGTTCCAATCCCTGTGATTGGCCCAGCTTGGGCTAAGCGTTCATCCCCAGTCCAATCAGCTTTGGCCAGGAAATCAGGGACGTCAAGTATGAAAAGGACACACGATCCCCCAGTGGGGGTGGGAGGACAGGAGTGCATCTCTACAAGTTCTTTTTTATTATTATTATTATTTTGAGATGGGGTCTCACTCTGTTCCCTAGGCTGGAATGCAGTGGCGTGAACTCAGCTCACTACAACCTCCGCCTCCTGGGTTCAAGTGATTTTCCTGCCTCAGCCTCCCGAGTAGCTGGGACTACAGGTGCACGCCACCATGCCCAGCTAATTTTTGTATTTTTGGTAGAGATGGGGTTTCACCATGTTGGCCAGGCTGGTCTCGAGCTCCTGACCTTGTGATCTGCCTGCTTCAGCCTCCCAAAGTGCTAGGATGACAGGCATTAGCCACCACGCCCCGCTGCTTCTCTGCAAGTCTTGAAGGGAGAGTATATTAGTTTCCTGGGGCTAATAACAGGTTACCACAAACATGGTGACTTAAGACAACAGAAATTTATTCTCTCACAGTTCTGGAGGCCAGAAATCTAAAAATCAAGGCATGTGCAGAGCCATGCTTTCTTGGCAGACTCTAGAGGAAAGTCCTTCCTTGCCTCTTCCAGCTCTGGTGGCTCCAGGTGTCTCGTGGCTGTGGCAGCATCACTCCAATCTCTGCCTGTCTTTGCCTTGCCCCCTCCTCTCTGTCTTCTCCCCTTCTCTTCTCTTTTGAGGATATTTGTTAATGGATTTAGGGGCTGCCCTAATCCAGGATAATCTCATCTCACGATCGTTAACTTTACACCTGCAAAATCCTTTTTCCAAATGTGTTCGTTTTTATGGATTCCAGGTGGACATATCATTTAGGGGGCCACCATTCAACCCACTACAGTGAGGGTCTGACATACAGAGAAAGGGAGGAAGGGCATTCCAAGTTGAGGGACCAGCATGAGCAAAGGATAATTACTCAGGGAGCAATGACATATTTCTGCTCCAGGGGCAGAGGGTTAACTGATGGCAACAGAGAGGACTGAGGTTACGTACGACCAGACCACAAAAGGACTTCCATGTCACATAGTAGCTTTGCCTTGCGGGCAGCAGGGGGGTCCACTGGCAGTTCTTGAGTGACAGAGGAGCATTATGAAATTTAAAATTTGTATTGTAAGCAGATTCTTCTGGCTGCAGCATGGAGCTGTATTAGAGGGGGACAGAAATGGAGGGAGGGAGATATTCATAGTTGTAAATACCTACTATGTTCCAGGCATGTTTCTAGAGACTAGAAATAAAGCAAAAGAGGGCCAGGCACAGTGGCTCATGTCTGTAATCCCAGCACTTTGGGAGGCCGAGGCAGATGGATCACAAGGTCAGGAGATCCAGACAATCCTGGCTAACACAGTGAAACCCCATATCTACTAAACATACAAAAAATTACCCTGGCATGGTGGCATGCACCTGTAGTCCCAGTTACTTGGGAAGTGGAGGCAGGAGAATCACTTGAACCCGGGAGGCAGAGGTTGCAGTGGGCCAAGATCACGCCACTGCACTCCAGCCTGGGTGACAGAGCAAGACTCAATCTCAAAAAAAAAAAAAAAAAAAAAAAAAAAAAAAAGAAAGAAAGAAATAGTGCAAAAGAGAAAAGGGACTAGGCTGCTGCTATATTACAGCAGCATATCTAAAGCAGGGAGAGAGGAAAAAAAGCAGAGGAACAAAGGTGTATGACATTAACTGGTAATAAGGGCTCAAAAGGAAAATCAAGCAAAGAAAGGGGTATAGTAAGTGATGGAAGGTTTTATATAGGAGGTTCAAGGACGGCCTTTCTGATGAGGTGACATTTGAGTAGAGCCTGAAGGAAGGGAGGGAGCTATAAGGTTTCTGAGGGAAGAGTATTCTGGGCAGAGGGAATGGCATGTGCAAAGGCCCTGAGGCAGGAGCATGCTGGGAATGTTCAAGGAACCGCAAGGAAGAGTTTGTGTCTGGGGGAGAGGGAGCAAGGGGAAGAGAAGTAGGCAATAGCATCAGAGAGGCAGTGGGACTGTATCACATAGGACTTTCTAGGGCCCAGAAGAACTGTGGATTTTACTGTGAGTGAGATAGGAGGCTTTGGAGGGTTTTAAGCAGAGGAGAAACGTCGTGTGACTTAAATGTTTTTCAAGAATTACTCTAGAGGCTGTGAGAAGAAGACATTGTGGGCCTGGACGTGAGGGTAGGAGGAGGCTACTGCAACAGTCAGGATGAAAGATGACAGTGGCTTGGACTGGGGGGGGTCAGTGGTGGTGTGTTTAAACATGGCCAGATGCTAAATATATGCTCAAACTAGAGTTGATAGGATTTGTTAATGGATGGCATATAGAGTGTGAAAAAGAGGAATCAAAAATGACTCCAAGGATTGGAACTCAAGCAACAGGAAGGATGGAGTTGTCATTTATGGGGATGGGGAACTGCAAGAGGAGCAGTTAGGATTGAGAGTTTGGGGACATATTAGGTATTGGTGGCTTGGGATGCATTAAATCATTGAATCTTGCTTTGTGCCAGGCAATGCTCTAACTACCTCATGGCTATTAACTCCTTTGACACTTGTAGCAGCCTCATGAGATGGGCACTTGTATCCCCCTATTTTACAGGTGAAGAAACTAAGGCACTGGAGTTGTTTGATATGGTTTGGCTGTATCCCCACCCAAATCTCATCTTAAATTGTAGCTCCCACAATTCCCATGTGTTGTGAGAGGAGCCTGGTGGGAGGATTGAATTATGGGGGTGGGTCTTTCCTGCACTGTTCTCATGATAGCGAATGAATCTCATGAGATCTGATGGTTTTAAAAATGGGAGTTTCCCTGCACAAGCTCTCTCTTTGCCTGCTGCCATCCATGTAAGACATGACTTGGTCCTCCTTGCCTTCCGCCATGATTGTAAGGCCTCCTCAGTTATGTGGAACTGTTAAGTCCACTAAACCTCTTTTTCTTCCCAGTCTTGGGTATATCTTTATCTGCAGCATGAAAACGGACTAATACATTGGTTAACTTACCCAAGGCCTCCAGTTGGTGAGTTGCAGCGCTGGGATTGAGCCCAGATAACCTGTGTCCAGGGCTCACATTCTAGCCATTACACGGGACTGCTGCCTGTTTTTTGAAAGGTCCAGGGGAGAAGTTGGGGCAAGGGATATTTACTTAGGAAAGAAAAAATACCCACAGCTGATTCTGATGTGTCTTCATCCACCTGCCCCTTCAACCCCCAAACTCATCTAGAGCTTTTGGTTTTGGGGGAGACGCACTTGATTGTCTGGCCCAGCACCACCTAAGATCCTCTCTCAAGGAGAGTAAAGGAAGACAGACTCCTCTGCACTGATGCTAAGTGTATTTACCGTTTCGTCTTGTCTTTTTGTGAAATGCAAACTTTGCTTCTATCTATTTTAAAAACATATACTGCAGGAAAATAATGGCTCAGTGGAAATGTTTAAGTTTCTGGGCCCCAAACCATTTCTAAATATTATTTTTTTTAAAAAAAGAAAGTCATGAAAAGCTGCATAGGCTCTACTTAGCTGAGGCCTGTGCAAGGGAGCATGTGAGGATGGAAGGGTTAGTGGGGAGGAGGGTAGACACAGGACTCCACAAAGCCTTCCTGGCATTGGCAGCAGCACTGCTTCCTTGACCTCTTTTGTTTGCCTAGAAAGGACTCTTTCTCAATGCAGCCTTTTTCTAAGGGCTTCTAGCAAGGTCCCTGAAAAATGGGTCATTTCTTTTCATCAGATTTGGGATTTGGAAGGTCCTGGTACTCCAGGCCCTGGACAGGATTTGGGCGTGGGTTGTGTTGTTTCCCTGGGACATCCTATTAACATGCAGTCCGATGCAACCTGCTGCTCATCTTGGAGTCAATGAGGAGAGAGGGATAGTGGATTACTCCAGGAAATCCACGGGCCTGTGGAATCATACCATTTCAGACGGAGGCAAAAGATTAATCGGGATTAGTGAGGGGTCTGCATTCAAGACTGGTTTTGAATTATATAATTTTATCTGTTTGAGTTCCACTTAAGTGCTCAGAATTACTCAGAGGCAGTTAAGCAGAGATCCCTAGGGGGAGCTTGCTTTATTGCAGAGTTAGGAATAATCTGTGACTGTCTTCTTGGCAGCACAAGCCAAACTCCTTTATTTGGCTGTCAAGACTCTGCAAAGCCTGAGCCTACTTACTGGTTTGTTATTTCAAATGTATTGGATATTGGATACTATTACATGCCAGGTAATTTGCTGGATGTTTTCACATTTGTTGCTTTATTTAACCTTCACCCCAATTCTGAGGCTTAAATGTTACACTACCCATTTATAGATAAAGAGACCAAGGCTCAGAGGCTTCAGCTTGCCCCAGGTGTTAAAGCTGCTGAGAGTAAGAGCTTTGACTCAGTGTCCAGTGCTCCTTGCTGACCTCACTTCTCCATTTTCCACTTTTTCCTCCCTTAACCGCCCTCTCCTCACCTGCCCCTCCCAACTGCTTTAGCTAAACTCTGCCTAGTCCCAGCTCCTTGCCTTTGCTCTTGCTGCTGTTCCAAGCAGGCACTCAATGTTAGTCTCATCCAAATCTCCAAGCCCTGTCCTGTTCCCTGTTAATTCTTCAAAGTGCCCACAGAGGGGGACCCCAAAGGTCACTTGGAAGTGGAAGCACTCTAAATTACCTCTGCCAAGAGATATGACACCCAGAACATCATGGAAGCATATAGAAAAGTCTCCTATAAGACCCTCATCTTGTTTCTGTATTATCCTTTATTTTTTATTTTTCTTTAGCCTGTTATCAGGCTAATTGCAATCCCAAAGGCAGGCCACCAGCATGGCCTTACCTGAGATCTTAGAAATTCAGAGGCTCAGGCCCCACTCCAGATCCATTGACTCACAATCTGCATTTTAACAGGATCTCCAAGTGATTCTCCAACACTCTGAAGTTGGAGATGCATTGTTCCGGCTGGCATGCACCTTCCACATCATATGGGTCAGCTCTCAGGACAGGGAAGAAAGAGAAGGGTCTGCTCACAGCTGGGCTCTGATCTGCCTGCTCTGTAACCACACTGGTTACAGAGCTGCTCTCAGTTTGTGTCCCTGGGGAGTTTGAAGAAGGTGCAGTGGAGATGGCTCCTACCATCCTTTCCAGTTGGATCTTCTGCTCTTACTGTACATAGGCTCATGCAGGTGGCTATCACCCTCAATCCTAACTTCTTTCTCAGATTTTCCACCATCTGCCCTTGAAATGGGGAGCCCTCTTGGCTCAGAGGAAAGCCAGAATGATTGGTCCCTAGCTGCCCTGTTCTTGCTCTACTAGGCCTGCGGACCAGCTCTGTTCCACCTTGCCATTATGAGCTCTGGGGAAGGCAGCTCACTGGTGAGCAGAAGAGGCACTGCCTTTCTAAGTGGAGCTAGGATAGCTGTCATCTGAGGTTGCAGCTGGAAGATGGGCCAGTTCCACTTAAATGTATCTGGCTGCTACTTAACCCAACACTGCAGGCTTCCTGCCACATCAGCTGATTGTACTCCTTGCCCCAAAGGAAAGAGTAAGCAGTTACTTCTTGCACACTGTCTCCACTCATGGCTTGGCTCTTTTCATTGTCAGTCTTAAAGTCTTTAATGAATGGGTATGGCTGGGCTGAGAATGCTTTTGAGGGACAGGGAAGTAAACAGACTCATGGAGCAGGATTTGAGATGGGAACTCAGATTACAGACTTCATAATCACAGCTTAGAAGAGAGGCATCATGTGTAAAGGGAACCAAGAAGAAAAATATGTCATGTCCTTTCAAAACATTTCAGCAAAGATTCTTCAAACAAGATAACTGACCACAGAACCCTAGTCTTGCTTCTTTATTATTCTTACTATTATGCTAGATCAGGAGGCTAAATGCAGTCCCAAGAGCTACTGTGTATTGATGGCTTACTTTGATCCAGGGACTATGCTGTGCACATCAATGCATTATCTCAGTGCAAAACCAGAACCTCCCCCAATTCTCCCATTTTACAGCTGAAGAAAAAACAATAACAACCCTGGTTACCCATCAATAGGAGGCAATTTTCAAATTCAGCTCTGACCTCAAAGACTTCTCTGCACTAGCATGCTCTGCATTCCAGCAGAGCAAATGGGCTGCTTGGGGGCTGTTCAGAGCTCTGTTGTTCAAATAAACAGAACTCATGCTTTCACTGCATGAACATAGGTGTGTTCATAAGTGGTAAGATGTTGTTCAGACCACTGCCTCCTTCCTTGGGTGTCAGATCCCCTCATCTGCCATCATGTCCTCTCTTGTGCCATGTCCAGATGCCAGTTGAAGCTCAGCAGATGCCACTATGAAAAGAAAGCACAAGAAAAGCAAATCCACTGCCTTGCAGTGCTTATTAGTGCATGAACACAATGATGCCCTTGATGTTTTTCAGAGGAAGGGGTTTGCAGCCCAAGTCCACTTTGGGATGTGAACTTATCTCCACACAAAGGTTCAATTGAAATGACAGTGTTTATTTATTTGGGGGAAACTTGTCCTGTGTCAACCATGATCTGGAGGAGAAAAGATAGCCATATGCCATATGGGTGAGTCCCACACACTCACACACAACTACTCCCATAAAACCTAGTTGTACTGACATTAGAAAACGGAAATACTTCTGTAAGAAACAGGTTTCCTTCCCTTTCTTTTGGAGCCAGCTCTATTGGTTCCCTATTGCTACTGCAACAAATTACCACTAACTTTATGACTTGAAGCAATGTAAATTAATGACTTTCTGGAGGTCCGAGTTGAAAATCTAGGTGTCACAAGGGCTGCGTTCCTCCTGGAGGCTCTAGAGGGAGAATCAATCTCCTTGTCTTCCCCAGTTTCTAGAGGCTGCCCATGCTCCTTGGCTGGCGGCCCCCAGCTGCAATCACTGGCATCACTATGACCTCTGCTTTCATAGTCTCATTTCCTTCTCTCATTCTTCTGCCTTCTTTTCCCATCTTTAAGGGCCCTTGTGATTACGTTGGGCCCGCCTGAATAATCCAAGATCATCTCCCTATTTTAAGATCCTTAATTTAATCTCATCTGCAAAATTACTTTTGTCATAAATGTACCTATTCACAGGTTCAGGAGATTGGGTCACAGACATCTCTAGATGGCATGATTCTGCCCAGTACACCAGTGCAGGCCTTTTTGAAAGCAAATAACACTGTGAGATGTGTTAATTAAAGATAAGCTGCAGGCATATTTTAGCCACTTATCTTACTACTAGAAAGACAGTAACCAATTCCAAATATAAAAATTGAAACAAAAGTTGAAATTGAGAGTTGAAAATTGAAAAAGAGAGGAAGGAGGGGAGGAAGAAAAAGGAATACAAAATACATCAAGAATGAGTCTGTAGAAACACAATGAACACCTTCCACAGAGGAGAGAGAGAGAGGTAGAGACAGAAGAAGAGCAGGTGAAGGGAGGTGAAGGAAAGGAAAAGTATTACATGTAAGGGAACAGCATAGGCAAAGGTCTAAAGGTAAGATGGAGCCATCACCAGTTCATTCATCCTAGTGCTGTGGTTGGTTAGTCTTTCCTGGAGACACTAAGTGCCTTGAAGACAGGAATCATGTGTACCCCAAGGGCTTGGCAGAGAAGACTAACCACAGCATGCCTCACCCAGCCTTAACTGGGGAGGGAGGAGGTTATTACCATTAAATATCCAGAATCAATTGAACAAGTGATTATTGGCCGTGCAAGCCTCTGTGTTCTCAAAGTTTCTACTCTACACTCAAAGCTTGAGAGAAAGGTAGAAAGAGTTGCTCAGTGGGTCCATATTGGCTCTAGTGCCAAGACTGGACCTCTGTTTAAGTTAAGCATCACTGAAATCTACCAGGAATAACAGCTGACCATAACTGAGCCCTTACTACATGCAGAGGTCAACTAATCCTCTGAACAGTTTTGCAGGCTAGGAACAAGTATAATCCCAATTTTACAATGAGAACACTAAGCTAGGGGCTCTCCATCAGATGCCCAAAACCAGTACTGTTAGGTGCTAATTGAAGTGCTGCCATTCCTTGGGCAGAAAGAATGTTAGAAAGAGTCAATCTTTCATTTGATAGCAATCATATCCCCAGGATCATGGGTGGGGGTGACAGAGAATGGTTGAACTCTCAGTTTGGGAGCTCAGCTCAGTTCCTGAAATAAATCCCCTCCTTATTTCATCTGCATTAGTTTAATTCAATCATTTTTTTTCTTTTATGATTCGACTTGATTCCAAAAAAGGATTTGAGGAGACTTAAAACATATAAGTTAACAAAAGATAATAACCTATATGTGGATGAGGAAGTCAGAATAAAGAGGAAAATAAAGAGATGGGGAAATCAGATTTTGCCTAAGGCAATGGGTGCCATGGGCTCATTCATGCTATGTAGATGTGGGCTACAGTTGCAGCTCTGAGCTTTCTATACAATGAATTCCCTTTGAAGTCTCAGAAATCTCTTACTGCTTTATAATGCAGGTAGAGCAGAAACAACTTCTCACAGGTAACGTGCATCAGAGCTTGAAGAGCTTTGTCACAGCCTGTTAATATTTGGTTCTCATATGACCATCAGTCTTAGGGAGGAAGCCTAGAGGTCAATCAGCTTCAGAGCAGCAGAATGTGGACACTTGTTCCATTTCCAGCAAATGGATGGATGGATAAGTGGATGGATGGATGGATGGATGGATGGAGCAGTGGATGGATGGATGGATGGATGGATGGATGGATGGGGCAGTGGATGGATGGATGGATGGATGGATGGATGGATGGATGGATGTGGATGAATTGGTGGGTGGGTGGATGGATGGATGCATTCGTAAGAGCCCAGGCCTACTTGCCTAAATGCCTGGACACTTAGCACCTCTGTGTCTTTCTCCAGGCTCAGCCCAGTCCCTTCCTGGGTGAGAGGGACTGTATTAGTCTGTTTTCATGCTGCTGATAAAGACATACCCAAGACTGGGAAGAAAAAGAGGTTTAATTGGACTTACAGTTCCACGTGGCTAGGGAAGCTTCAGAATCATGGTGGAAGGTGAAAGGTGCTTCTTACAGGGTGGCAGCAAGAAAGAATGAGAAAGAAGCAAAAGCAGAAACCCCTAATAAACTCAGTTTATTAGGGGTGATCTAGTGAGACTTATTCACTATCACGAGAATAGCATGGGAAAGACTAGCCCCATGATTCCATTACCTACCCCTGGGTCCCTCTCACAACACATGGGAATTCTGCAAGATACATTTCAAGTTGAGATTTTGGTGGGGACACAGCCAACCATATCATTCTACCCCTGGCCCCTCCAAATCTCATGTCCTCACATTTCAAGAAACCAATCGTTCCTTCCCAACAGTCCCCCAAAGTCTTAACTCATTTCAGCATTAATCCAACAGTCCACAATCCAACATCTCATCTGAGACAAGGCAAGTCCCTTCTGCCTATGAGCCTGTAAAATCAAAAGCAAGCTAGTTACTTCCTAGATACAATAGGGGTGCAGGTATTGGGTAAATACAGTCATTGCAAATGGGAGAAACTGGCCAAAATGAAGGGTTTACAGGGTCTGTGCAAGTCCAAAATCCAGTGGGGCAGTCAAATTTTAAAGCTCCAAAATGATCTTTTTTGACTCCAGGTTTCACATCCAGGTCACTCTGATGCAAGAGTTGGATTCCAATGGTCTTGGGCAGCTCTACCTCTGTGGCTTTGTAGGGTACAGCCTCCCTCCCAGCTGCTTTCATGGGCTGATGTTGAGTGTCTGTGGCTTTTCTAGGCACATGGTACAAGCTGTCAGTCGATCTACCATTCTGGGGTCTGGAGAATGGCAGCCCTCTTCTCACAGCTACACTAGGCAGTGCCCCAGTAGGGACTCTGTGTGGGGGATCCCACCCCATATTTTCCTTCTGCACTGCCCTAGCAGAGGTTCTCCATGAGGGCACAGCCCCTGCAGCAAACTTTTGCCTGGACATCCAGGCATTTCCTTACATCTTCTGAAATCTAGATGGAGGTTCTCAAACCTCAATTATTGACTTCTATGCACCCACAGGCTCAACACTACATGGAAGCTGCCAAGGCTTGGAGCTTCTACCCTCTGTAGCCATGGCCCAAGCTCTACATGGGACCCTTTCAGCCATGGCTGGAGCAGCTGGAACACAGTGTGCCAAGTCCCTAGACTGCACACAGCATAGGAACCCTGGGCCTGGCCCATGAAAGCATTTTTTCCTCTGGGCCTCTGGGCCTGTGATGGGAGGGGCTGCCGTGAAGGTCTTTGACATGGCCTGGAGACATTTTCCCCATGGTCTTAGGGATTAATAGTAGGCTTCTTGCTACTTATCCAAATTTCTGCAGCCAGCTTGAATTTCTCCCCAGACAATGAGTTTTTCTTTTCTATCACATAGTCAGGCTGCAAATTTTCCAAACTTTTATGCTCTGCTTCCCTTATAAAATGGAATACCTTTAACAGTACCCAAGTCACCTCTTGAACGCTTTGCTGCTTAGAAATTTCTTCCGCCAGATACCCTAAATCATCTGTCTCAAGTTCAAAGTTCCACAAATCTCTAGGACAGGGGTAAAATGCCACCAGTCTCTTTGCTGAAACATAACAAGAGTCACATTTACTTCAGTTCCCAACAAGTTCCTCATCTCCATCTGAGACCACCTCATTATTGTCCACAAGGCTATAAGCATTTTGGGCAAAACCATTCAAATGTGGAGAAGGTTCTAAACTTCCCCACATTTTCCTGTTTTCTGAGTCCTCCAAACTGTTTGAACATCTGTCTGTTACCAAGTTCCAAAGGGCTTCTGCATTTTCGGGTGTCTTTTCAGCAACGCCCCATTCTACTGGTACCAATTTACTGTATTAGTCTGTTTTCACACTGCTGATAAAGACATACCCGAAACTGGGGAGAAAAAACTGTAATTGGACTTACAGTTCCACATGGCTGGGGAGGCCTCAGAATCATGCCAGAAGGCAAAAGGTGCTTCTTACATGGCAGCAGCAAGAGAGAATGAGGAAGAAGCAAAAGCAGAAACCTCTGAAACCCATCAGATCTCGTGAGACTTATTCACTGTCACAAGAATAGCATGGGAAAGGCTGGCCCCCATGATTTCAATTACCTCCCCATGAGTCTCTCCTACAACACTCGAGAATTCAGGGAGATGCAATTCAAGTGGAGATTTTGGTGGGAACAAACCACACCAGGGACCCATTTGGCAAATTTCCACAACTGACTAGGGTCTACCCAGTGTTTGAGCTGAGGACATGGAGGGAGTGTGAGGCTTTAGGGAAAAAAATCATGTTTTTGTCTTGCTTTTATTATCATTCTAAATATGCTTTCCTGTTTCCTTTCCCTACCACCACCACTGCATCAGGCAGGTCTTGGGTATGGACAGATCTCAGGAGGGGCTGTCCTTGCCCCCCAGGCTGGAAAGGTCTTGTGTTTGCTAGGTAGTTGAGGAAGCAGCCATCTCATGCCCTAATCAGACTGTTGAAATGATGTCTTGATGATGCGGGAGAGGGTCTGAGCTGTTTGGGGGATCTGAACTTGGCTTCTATGGCCAATCTTCTCCAGGACTTGCAGGGCTTGCTACAACTCTCCCAACCCAGGTTTCACTGAGTCTAAAACAACTTTTCATCGTGGGCAAGAACCAAGCAGCCAGAGTTGGAATCTGCTTTTAATTAGCTATATGACCTTCGGCAAGTTAGTTTACCTGTCTGTGCCCCAGTTTCATCCATAATAACGTTACGTAGCTCAAAGGTTTCAAGGAGGATTATATCACATAATTCATGTGAAGTGCTTACTACAATGCCTAACCAATTGTAAGCAACTCAGTAAATGTAAAATGGATAAAACTTAAATTGCCTCATCTACTTCACAGGTTTGCTGTAAAATGCAAATGAGTTATTCATTCATGCAATAAATAATGTTTTAGCACTTTCTATATGCCCAACCTAATAGTAGGACTGAAGGGTGAGCTTCCTTCCTTCAGGGCCCCTTTCATGAAAAAGCTTTGAGAACTGCAGGGTGCTGTACAGATAAAGAGGGTTGTGGTCTTTCCCATGGTGGATCCTCTGGTGCAGAAGGCCTTAAAACAAGGCTGGCAGCACAACTTTCTTAAAATGAAGTTGGTGCAGAAGCCCAGTTGATAAAGCAAATAAAATCTGGTGGGGGTTGAAGAGGAGATAAGCCAGGGGGCTGGGCCCTGCTGGCTCTGTTCCTCTCCACTCCAGCCCAGTTCCTAGTGGCCCGTGAGACACCTCCTGGAAATCCTTTGGCTGCTCATAACAGAGACAAAATCCTCAGATGCGATGGTAGTGTGTGCCTTTCTTTTGGCTCTACCACACCCTTTCTTTCCTTCTTTCTCTCTCTCTCTCTCTCTCTTTTTCATTAATAAATTTTGTTGTATAGAGCAGTTTTAGGTTTACAGCAAAATTGAGCGGAAGTACAGAGAATTCCCATGTAGCCCCTGGCCCTGCACATACAGCATCCTCTGCTATCAATATCGCGCCAGTGTGTGGTGCATTTGTTACACTCAACAAACCTACATTGACACTTCGTGGTTATCACCTAATGTCCGTAGTTCACAGTAGGTTTCACTCTTGACGTCCTGCTGTCTTTTCAACATACACATCTGGCCACTGCAGGACAGAGGGACCCAGCTTTATGGGCCAATGGCATAGGTCATGCTGGTGGAGGCGTTTTCTCTGTAGCTGTGACTTTCCTGTTCTGCTCAGGGCCTCTGTCAAGAATTTCCCCTAGAACTTCATAGAGTGAATGGTCATGCCCTCCAGGTCACAGTGAGGATTGTGATGAGGACTTTCCTTCTTTAATCCCTATGTGCCTTCTGTTTTCTGGATCTTTTCCTTAAAGATCTCTCTAGCCACCATAAACTTTCATTTTTACTGCCCAACATGGTACTCTTCTTTATGACTTCTGTCCCACCCCCAGTGCTATTACTTCATGCTCAAAATTTTGCCCAAGAGAGGAGCCATGATGGAGTCGACAGATGGCTGCCTGCCCCAAACTGAGGGAAGCTCAGAATGGGTATTTTATACTCATTGCCTGAAAGTCTGGGCTTACTAGTGCCTACTCACCTGCTGAGGCTGACTTCCAACAATAACAAATATGTGTACTAAATATAAAGATGTATATATAATATACTAAAATATGTAAAAATATACTGTATATATCATATATATGATATATATATATAATGACCAGAGTTTTTCGCACTTAAATGGATTTACGTTCATATTCAAACTCCTCTATTTATGAATGGTTTGACTTGGGAAAACTTGCTGAACTCCTCTGAACCTCTATTTCCTTATCTGTAAAATGGGGATAATAATAGTACGTCCTCATATGGTTGTTGTAAAAGCCAAGTAAGATATACGTAATGTCTTAGGCAATGTTTAACAGAGTGCCTCGCCAGGCATTTATTATTGTTACTAAAAATGCATTTCATATATGTGTACATACATACATACATATGTATATACATACATACGCATATACACAAATATGAAATGCATTTTTAGTAACAATAATAAATGCAAAACAGTGGCGAGGCACTCAGTATTACACATTCATTATATACATATACACATATATGAAATGCATTTTTAGTAATAATATTTCTGAGCCATAATGAATCAGCTCTAAAAGGGGAAGCATTGAAGATGGCAATGTAATGATTCATGTCCCCTTATTACCAGAGGTATTGTGAACTTAATCATAGCAGCCTCCCTTTATTGAGGGTGTATGATGTGTTAGCACCCTGCTCCTGCTTCAAATTCTCATTACAACCACATAGGGTAGGTTTGTTTTATTTTTCAGAAAACTGAAGCAGTAAGCCCATCAGCTCCCTCTGTGTCCACTGCTGGGGGAATCCTGACCTGTACCCAACCCCCACCCCTAACTCTGTAAGCAGAGCGCTGCCTCCCCATCATCATGCTCTCAGAGCTGTTTGTTTTCATGATCCCCACTTTATCTGACAGCCCACACACAGCCACACAACTCAGGGGCATTTCTCCAGGCTGCAGAATTTTTACAAGCAGCACACAGTGGAAACATTCACAGGTTTTTTTTTTTCTCTTCCCTTTTTTCCAAAATAGAGCCCCATCGACTGTGTGAATGTGTATTCACATTTAGGCCTACGTGTCCCTCTTGGAGTCCAGAAGTCTAGGGCATACCATGCTGAGTATTTCTGTGTTTGTAATTTAATGTGGGCCCGCCTCTCATTATCAGTGTTCAGAGATAACCATTTTTGCCTTTGACTCTGTGTGTGTGTGTGTGTGTGTGAGATTTGTGGCTCTGGGCTCGTCTCCCCTATGTGTGTGTGTTGCAGCCTGTTTGTAAGCCTGGGTACGTGCCCGCCTCTCTCCCAAGGGTGTCCATAGACACACGTA
Organism: Chlorocebus sabaeus; assembly: GCF_047675955.1. Classification (NCBI taxonomy): domain Eukaryota; kingdom Metazoa; phylum Chordata; class Mammalia; order Primates; family Cercopithecidae; genus Chlorocebus; species Chlorocebus sabaeus. Next base: position 45,225,663 of record NC_132904.1, on the reverse strand, counting down.
AACTATCCTTCACTTCTGTTGCTGAGACTCTCCTAGGACACTTTGTCCCCGCGGAGCAGTGAGAGTTGGGAGAGGGAATGTTTAGTCTGGAAGGCAGTCAGGCAGGCAACTGGAGACTCCCTGTGGAGCACCCAGGCTGGCGAGCTGGCCCTCAGAGTTGCTCCATGTGCCCTGATGATGGGGAGGACAGGTCTGTCCCACATGCCCTGGGACCAAGGTGCACGATGCTTCTGCTTGGGCAACACTAGGCTCAGGATGGCTCATCTGGCGTAAGTGCTGAGAGGGCTCTCAGCAAACCCCAGCCCTTTCAAGATGGGTTCCTTTTTCCTTTCCCTGGTTCTTTTCAGTCCTCAGAATAGGTTTTTATGCTGAATCAAGGCTGAGGGGTTAGCATAGAAATGTAGAAAGAGCATGAGGCTTTGGTGTCAGGCAGACCTAAGATAGAATTCTGCCTTTGCCATGTACTCATCATTTAATACTGAGACAGGGAAAATTACTTACCCTCTGAGCCCCAGTATCCTCATCTATAACATGGGTCTCGTAACATTACATTGCAGGCTCATTTTGGGGGCCTAAATGATAAAATCTGTGTCAAGTACCTAGCTTGTTCTCTCCTTTTTTCCCCCCTATTTTCTCCCTAGAAGTCTCTAGGTAATACAGATTTCTGACTGGAACAGCAGGGCAACACCACGTGTTTCTTTTCTTTCTAGGAAAAGAGCTATTTATTTTTGATGACCTAGTTGAGAGGCAGCAGGGTCAGGGAAAGGATGTAGCTTTGAAAATCGCTTCTTTTAGCTTCCTATAACTTGAGGTTAATTTCTCATGCCCTAGTTAGGTGGGTGTTAGGAGGATGTTGGCAGCTGGAGTAGGGGTAGGGTGGAATTTCTGCAGAAAGCATACACCTGCCTTCCCAACAGGTTTATGAGCCGGTAACCAGCCCTCTGGGGCTACATCAGCTATTAACTGACTGGTAATGGCGAGATAACAGGCTGCTCGCTGCTATGCTTTGAGGATTCTGTACTAAAGAAGACAGACAGAGACCTGCCCTCAAGGGACTTCCACACATGAATCAAGAAAATCCACATTAGCTAATTTCCAGGCAGTAAATGCTATGAAGAAGATTTAAGATGGTAGTCGTGATAAGAAGTGCATGGTAAAGTGTAAGGGTGCCACTTAAGTAAGGTTGTCCTAGGAATGGCCTCCCCGAAGAGACAGCTCTGGTTGAAACCTGAATGAAAAGAAGCAGGAAAACAATGATCTGGGAGGGAGCACATTTTAGCTTCTCCTACCCCTGCTTTCAGATTACAAATCCATGTCCTTATGGTGGCTAAGTCTCTACACAATCTGACTTCCTCTCCTGTCACTCCCCTCAGGTCATGCTGCTCCAGTCACAATGGCACACACCTACCTCAGGGCCTTTGTACTTGCCACTTGCAGCACCCAGAACACTCTTTCTACAGATATCCCCATGAATCACTCACTTGCTCCTTCAAGCCTTGCCTAAAAGTCCCCCATGGGCTCTGGATTCTCCATTACCTTATGCTATTTTTCCCTTAGTCATCATCTTCTCACATACTCTGTAATTTACTTATCTCTTGTTTGTTGTCTTTCTTTCCTCCCTAGACTATAAGACCCATAAGACAGATACTTTTGTCTGATTTTATTCTTTGATGTAAATAAATACCTAGAATGGTGCCTCAAACATAGCAGGTCCTTAAATATTTGTTGCATGGATGGATGGACGGATGGATGGATTGCTGGTGGGCTGGCTGGCTGGCTGGATGGATGGATGGATGCATGAATGGATGGATAAGCGGATGGATGGATGGAGTGCTTGATGGATTGCTGGATGGGTGGATGGATTACTGGATGGATGGATGGATGGATGGATGGATGGATGGATGGATGGACGGACGGACGGATGGATGGGTCCCTGGTGACTCAAGGCTCATCACCGTCATCAGGAGAAGCAATGGGAACAGTCTGAGTCTCTACCATGGCCCTAGCCCTGTGCTAAGCTGTGGTGGTGGGGAGCCATAGATTTGACATGCAGATGGGGCCAGATAAAGAAAAATCAGCTGAAAAATCTAGAGTCAGGTTGGGGACATGAGGGCTCTGAGGGGAGATATATAGGTGCTTCTGAGAACCATAGGAAATCTAAGAAGGAAAGATTTGGGGAGGGGGTACAGGGAAAGAGATAAGTGGAGTAAGAAGGAAGATGGCCTCTCTGGGACCCAGAGAAGAGAGACCCACTTTGGCTAGAGCTAAGGGGTAGGGATGGCAGAAAAGAGAGTAAACCTCCCCCCATCCCCTGACACCTGCCCACATTCTTATAACATGCTCTCAAGTGTCCATCTACAAAAGAACATTGGCATTTCCACAGACCTGAGTTCATATCCTGCTTCTGCCCCTTACTCACTGTGTGTTCTTAGGCAAATTACTTAACATCTCTGTGGCCTGCCTCTGATCCTACGCTAAATATTCTGTACTTCACAGGACTATTATAAGGCTCAAATGTGATCATTTTTTGTGTGTGTTTTTCAAAATATTTTAACATTTATTTAAAAATTTTAATTGACAAATAATCATTGTACATATTCATGAAGTACATGGTGATGTGTTGATACATATAGTGTATGGTGATCACATTGGGCTAATCAGCATATTCATAATCTCAAACATTTATCATTTCCTTGTGTTGGGAATGTTTGAGATCCTCCTCCTAGCTAACCGAAACTATACATTATTGTTAACTATAGCCATCCCACAGTGGTATAGAACACTAGACCTTATTTTTCTTATTTAGCTGTGATTTTGTATCCTTTAACAAATCTCTCCCTATCTTTCCCTTCCTCCAACCCTTCTTAGTCTCTAGTATCCTCTGTTCTAATTTTTACTTCAATCAGAACAACTTTTTTTAGTTTCTACATATTGGTGAGAAAATGCAGTGTTTAGCTTATTTCTCTTGACATAATGTCCTCCAGTTCCATCCATGTTGCTATGAATGACAGAATTTCATTTCTTTTTTATGGCTGAATAGTATTCCATGTTGTATATATACCACATTTTCTTTATTCATTCATCTGCTGCTGGACTAGGTTGATTCCATAACTTAGCTATCATCGACTGTGCTGCAATAAACATGGAGGTGCAGCTATTTATTCAATACACTAATTTCCTTTCTTTTGGTGAAATGCCCAGTAGCGAGATTGCTGAATTATATGGTGGTTCTATTTGTAGTTTTTTGAGGAACTTCCATACTGTTCTCCATAGCAGATGTGCTAGTTTTCATTCCCACCAAAAATGTATGAGTTACCTTTTTCTGTATCTTTGCCAACATTTGTTCTTTTTATTAATAGCCATCCTAACTGGGGTGAGATGACACCCCATTGTGGTTTTGATGTGCATTTCCCTGATGACTAGTGGTGTTGAACATTTTTTTTCATATATTTCTTGGCCATTTGTGTATCTTCTTTTGAGAAATGTCTGTCCAGATCATTTGCCTTTTTTTTTTCCTGTGGAGATGTTTGAGTTCCTTGTATATTCTGGATATTGATCCCTTGTCAGATGAGTAGTTCGTGACCATTTTCTCTCATTCTATAGGTTGTATTTTTACTTTGTTGATTGTTTCCCTTACTGTGCAGAAGCTTTGCTGTTTGATATAATCCCATTTGTTTATTTTTGCTTTGGTTGCCTGTGCTTTTGAGGTCTTATTCATAAAATCTTCTCCAAGACCAATGTCCTGAAGCATTTCCCTTATATTTTCTTTGAGTGGTTTTACAGTTTTGGGTCTTACATTTAGGTATTTGGCCATTTTGAGTTGATTTCAGTATAGAATGAGCAATGGAGGTCTGTTTTCATTCTTTTATATATCCAGTTTTCCCAATACCATTTATTGAAGAGGCTGTCCTTTCCTCAGTGAGTGTTCTTAGCGTCTTTGTCAAAAATCAGTTGGCTATAGATATGTGGATTAATTTCTGGGTTCTCTATTCCATTCCACTGGCCTATATGTCTGTATTTATGCCAGTACCCTGTGGTTTTGGTTGCTTCAGCTTTATAGTATATTTTGAAGTTTGGTAATGTGATGTCTCCAGCTTTGTTCTTTTTGTTCAGGATTATTTTAGTTATTTGGGGTCTTTTGTGGTTCCACACAAATTTTAGAACTTTTTTTTCCCATTTCTGTGAAGAATGTCATTGGTTTTTTGATAGGAATTGCATTGAATCTCTAGACTGCTTTGGGTAGTATTGTCATTTTAAGAATATTAATGCTTCCGATCCATGAGTATGGGATGTCTTTCCAGTTGTTTGCATCTTCTTAAATTTCTTTCGTCACTGTTTTGTAGTTTTCCATAGAGGTATTTTACTGCTTCTGTTAACTTTATTCCTAGGTATTTTATTTTACATTTTTAATAACATAGGTTTTAGTGTCAGATCCAAATTCAAATTCTAGTTCCAACTTTTATGAGCTGTGTGTCCTTAGTAAAGTGATTTAAGCTTCTCTGACTCTGTTTTCTTAATTATAAAATGGGAATAATACCAACCTCATAACATAGTTATGGAGATTAAGTGAGACCATAAATGGAAAGTGCAATATGTACCCAACATGACATGAAAGCACTTGGCATATGGTCCGGCACATAGTTTGCCCTCAGGTACTAAAGTGGTGTTTGAAGAAGGAGAGGCAGGCTGAGGTGTACAATCAGTTGAAGGTCAAGAGATCCATGTGGGCCGGGCACGGTGGCTCACGCCTGTAATCCTAGCACTTTAGAAGGCTGAGGTCAGGAGTTCGAGACCAGCCTAGCCAACATGGTGAAACCCCGTCTCTACTAAAAATACAAAAATTAGCAGGGCATGGTAGCACGTGCCTGTAATCCCAGGTACTTAGGAGGCTGAGGCAGGAGAATCACTTGAACCCAGGAGGCAGAGATTGCAGTGAGCCAAGATTGCGCCACTGCACTCCAGCCTGGACAACAAAGTAAGACTCTGTCTCAAAAAAAAAAAAAGAGAGAGAGATCCATGTGCCTGCTGGGCTGGACCAAGGGATCAGTTGGCTTTGCGGTTGTGTAGGCCATGGAAGTGGAAGGTTTTTCATGTATGAAATTCTCTGGTCACAGCCAGAGAAGCTGCAATTTTGACCTTGTCTGTCCCAGCAAAGAGGACCAATTTGTGTAAAGTCTAGTGTGCCATAGACCTTTAAGTGAGACCGTTTTGAAATTGGGAAGGTTAGTCACAATTGTCATGTAGGTCCTTTGCCACAGTTACAGCTTGCTCAGTTCTAGGGCTTCTTAGGGGACGTCTTAGGCAGAAGGAAACTGGTGAGAGAACATTCCCCGCTCTGGACCTCAGTCTCCCATCTATGCACTGAGGGTGATGGACAAGATGGGAGGGTTGGGTCCTGCCTACAAAGTGAGAGCATTGGCTCCAGAGACGGGGAACCTAGTTCTAATCCCAAGTATACCTCTCACTGGCTGTGCCACCTTGGACAAGTTCCTCAACCTGAGCCTTAGTTTCCTTGTCTTCAAAAAAGAAAAAAAAGAAGAAGAAGAAGAGAGAGATAATGATAATATCTAGTAGCCCAGGCCACAAGGAGGCATAAACGAATATATTCATGTGAAATGCTCTGTGTAGGGCTGGCATGTGGCAAACACCCAATAGATGATGGCTACTTTAATCACCACTGGGGAGAATCTCCTGTTGCTGACACTGTTGGAGCCGGTATGTCTCCCTCCCACTCTGGCCCCAGGGTTTGGCTCCCTGGATGCTCCCCATCCGGTCAGGAAGCGCCTCACAGCCTGAGGCAGCAAAGGAGTTGGACTTGTCTGGCGGGAGAGGAGCCAGTGGACATTATGTTCCTTCCCAGGAATGGGAAAGGGAGAATGTTCCTGGGCGAGGAGCAAGGCTCTGGGGCAAGCACACCCAGGAACATCCACTCCCACTTCCCCACTGCCCAGAGCCAAGCGTAGTGCAGGGCCCTGCAAGGAAGAAGACACTAGAGCAGAGGTGCCAGCCTGCCTCGGGCCCCTGGCAGTCACGGCACACTCGTACAGAGTATATATTCTCATACATCAACAGATATCCCCACACCCCATACACACATGGTGAGTGACACAGATATATATTCAAAGCCTCTCTGAAATGTACTCACACATCCATGCTCACATGGCCATGCACTCATCAACATTCATGTGTACACGTGTACACATGTAACTCACAGATTCTGAAGTCCAGGTTCCTACACACGTACTCACACATACACAAGGAAACTCACTCATTCCCAAACACTTACCCATATTCACAAATACAGTTGTCTACACAATCACACAGGTGTCAACACTCATGAACACATATATAAAAATGTATACTATATATATACATTTATAATTGTATGTATAATTATACTCAAAGAACCAGGTACACCAAGGTCCCCTACCCTCCTTGCCTTCTGGAATCATTGATTACCATAATATCCAAATAAAATGGCTCAAACTCTATCCCAGCTACTCTGAGAGGTGCTCCCTCCCTGGTACTCTCACGGAGTTCACCTGCCAAGGTGCATTTGCCATCCTGACCTTGCTGCAAGCACCTGAGCCTACAACTCTATCTCCTATGCCCATCTTTGTTCCAAAATTCCCATTGACACAAGGTTCTTGAAGCTACCAGGCTTTTACTGAAAATTTAAGAGTGGGCAGAAAACAGCCCTATGTTTCTAAAATGTGGTGGCCATTCATTGTCTCCATTGAGTGCAGCCTCCCGCTCTGCTTCAGGGTCTCCATCCTCATTTCCTTGTCACAACCCTCTCTCCCACCCTTTCTGAGCCCTTGCCCCAACCCCACTCACCAGCCTTTACCCATCAAGCCTCTGGAGCTCCCAGAGAACAAGACCCAAATATCATTTTAAGCAGAGCCATTCAGTCCTCTCTTGTATTTCTCCTGTTCCTTCTGGATCAGGGACCAAAGGGGCCCATTAGGCTCTTTCCTAGACTAATAATAATAATAAAGCTATGTAAGAAAAACTCTCTGGAAAGGAATTGTGCCTCTCTCCTAAAAGGCAGAAGTGGCTTCAGACAGTATTTGATGTCAATGACATTTTTCTTACACACACACACACACACACACACACACTTTGCCTCTCTCTCTTTCTCTCTCTCTCTCTCTCTCTCTCACACACACACACACACACACACACACACAGCTTAGGAGAATTAATTTCCTGTTTCCTACTCTCCTCCCACTCCCCCTCCCATCTTTGGACAGTTGCTGGAAACTAAGAGGCTGGACCCTCAAGTAGGTCCTAGACGGCGACAGGGGTAGGGTGGGGAGAACAGACCTTGTTAGGAAAGGAGTCAGGGAAGGATCTGAATGGGCCTCAGTTTTGAAGGGCACCAATGTATTTACTAAATCACACCCTGCACTTTCCTACCTCTCAACCTCTGCTCTCACAGTGCCTCATCCTGGAATGGCCCCATCAACCCTCCAACTCTGGCTAAGTCCTCCCTTCCCAAAGTCTTAGCCTCTGTCAGTCCCAAGTGACTCTCTCACTGTAATAATCCTCATCAGCTGTTATGTGCTCCTCTACCAAAATTCTCTCCCCTCTGATTTATGGGGCAGCCCCTGGGGCCCCTATGTGTTTCCCCAACTCTATTGTGAACTTCTGGGGAATGCAACCCGTGTTCCCCCAACTCTGAGTCCCCCATATACCCAGTATACACAGTCTGGCACAAAGAATGCTCAATAAATTATATATCATTAGCTTCATCTCTCTATCTAGACTCATTAAAATCTGTGTCATCAATATCTCCATCATCAATATCTACCTACATAAAGCCTGCCTGGCTTAGCCCCAGATCCTCAACTTGAGCAAGAAGAAGCTGATTTCTGCTTCTGCCTTTACCACTTCTTGGTTTTCTGACACTGAGAAGGTCATTTAGCTTCTTTAGATCTTTGTTTTCTCAGGTGCAAGATAAAGGAGTTGAACAAAGACAGTGGTTTTCAAACTGGATTTCGAGGAACCCTAGGGTTCCAAGAAGATGTGATGGTGAGAAGAGCAAGGCAAGAGGGAAAGAAGGAAATTGTTAATGGGCAGGGCTCCCACTTCTACCCAGATTGCTCCTTCTTGCTATGTTTTGTCTTCCATGCTTCCACACAAGACATTTAATCAAAGGGTTCTGGCGGGGCACAGTGGCTCACACCTCTAACCCCAATACTTTGGGAGACCAAGGCAGATGGATCACTTGAGCTCAGGAGTTTAAGACCAGTCTGGGAAACATGGTGAAACAAAAAATACAAAAATTAGCCAGACGTGGTGGTGCATGCCTACAGTCCCAGCTACTTGGGAGGCTGAGGTGAGAGGTTTGCTTGAGCCTGGGAGGCCAAGGCTGCAGTGAGCTGAGATTACACCACTGCACTCCAGGCTGGGTAACAGAGTGAGACCCTGTTTCAAAAAGACACACACACACACACACACACACACACACACACACACACACACAGCAAAACAAAAGGTCCTGTTGCTTAAAAAAAAAAAAAGAATAAAAAAGAAATTTGGTAAAACACCAGCTTAAAAGCGGTGTCAGCAGCATGTCTGTGGGCCTTGTTTTGGCCAGCTTTGCCAAAACAAGATTCTCACCCCATAAAATGCCCATGTAAGACAGAAAGCAAAACAAGGGTTTCTTTATGAATTTAGGGCTCTCTTTCCTTTTGTAGCTAGAGCCACTGACTACCTGTCCCCTTCCTACAAAGACTAGTGTGCTCACATTACCTCCCCTGGCCTCCGTTTTCTCATCTAGCAAATGGGAACTCTCACAGCACTTCACTCTCAGGGTTTTAAGGCGAAATTTGCATTCAAAGTTAATGAAAGCAAACTCCCAGCACTAAGTGTGGCACCGAGAAGGCACCCTCTGAGTGGTGGCTCTGATGAACACCAGTGTCCCAGGAGATGGATGCCTCCATGGGCATCATGCCTGGCTCGTGGCTGGGGTTTGCAATCCGAGGGCGAGGATTGCTCAGTGATTAGGAGCCTGTGTGCTGTCAGACATCTAATTAGCCATTGTCTTCCCAGGAGACGGCTCAGTTGGGCAATTTTTATTTCCATATTTGACACACTCTTTATCAGCAAGAGAGACCCACACCAATCTTTCACCAGCCTCATTGTTTGTTTGCATTCCAGCTGTGGAATTACCCACTTCTTACTTTTCCATGATTCCCACCTGCTAGGGAACATGCCTGTTGGC